>NW_023425377.1:124319215-124957116 GCF_014108415.1 Molossus molossus | reverse complement strand
CACGTGCTGCACCGGTCCCAGTGCAGAGGGGATCAAAATGCCCCTGCTTTTCCCCCATTCGTTGTATTTGTGATAACCTGAAGACTGATCAATTTTTGTTTCTCTCGACCTGCAATTTTTAACCAATGGGCACTGGTGCGTCACAAAATATTTTAACACGCAATGCCTGACTATTTAGTCAGGGGCACTGACCTCTTTCCCCTTAAATGTCAAGTAAAAACATGACAACAGCCAACACAATAGCTGTCTGGTGTGAATGAATCAAAAGTATACTCTTTTTTTGGTCACGTTGGCAAAAAATAAATCCTGTGGTCGCAGAATATCAATAATTAGTTTATGTGCACCATGAGATGAAGAGTGGCAAAATCACTGCTCTACACATAAAGGAAAAGCTTAATCACAATAATATGAGAGTTGATATATAGATTCCTGAGCATAGCAAATAAAAGAAAGGAGAAACACTTTTAACACTTCAGTAGAAACTAGACATGAATGTGATAATCTAGGGTTTTTAAAATGTATTATATGAAGAAAAAATATGGAAAGGAAACATATATATCCTACTACATCTGATTATCAGTGTTCAATTGCTATTGTCTTAAGTCCATTTGGGCTGTTAAAACAAAACAAAACAAGAAAACCACAGACTGGGTGGCTTCTAAACAAGAGAAATTTACTGCCCACAGTTCTGGATGCTGGAAGCCCAAGATCAGGTGCCTGCACTGCTGGGCGAGGGCTTCCCGCGGAGGTGCAGACTCCTTGTGGTGGACGGGCCAGGGAGCCCTGCGGGCTCTCTCGGAAGACCCTTAATCCCACTCACGAGGCCCCACCCTCACCATCCAAAGGCCTCACTTTCTCACACCATCACCTTTGGGGTGAGGATTTCAACATATCAATCTGGGCGAGGACACAAACATTCAGACCACAGCAACTGTCAATGTATACAATGTTTTCACATGTTAACTACGTGGTTTCCAGTTTGAGTCTTAAAAAACAATTGAACAAATGTCTTTGTAAAAATGTAGTTGAAGCCAAAACTCCTTTAAAAAGAAATGGTTAGCCCTGGCCGGTTTGGCTCAGCGGTTAGAGCATCGGCCTGCGGTCAGAGAGACCCGGGTTCGGTTCCCGCTAAGGGCATGTACTTCGGTTGCAGTTTGTCCCCGGCCCTGGTCGGTTGTGCGGGTGGCAGCCACTCGATGTGTTCCTATCACATCGATGTTTCTCTCTCTCTCTCTCTCTGTTCCTCTCTCTCCCTCCCACTCTACCTGAACAAAAAATGGAAGGATGTCCTCGGGTGAGGATAAAACAAACAAACAAACAAACAAACAAAACAAAAAGAAATGGTTAAATGTGTCGGAACAAGAAAACATATACATATATATGTGTATACATACATATTTAACTTTTTTTTCTAATGATAAAAGGTATTTATGTGCCTTCTAGAAAATTTGGGAAATTCATAAAGCAAAAATTCAAAAAGAAAAATAAGTCCCAGAATCCCACCACCCAGAGATAAACATTTTAACATTTTGCATTCTTTCTTTCCAGGATCATTTCTGGAAAGCCAATTTCTATACAGACAAACTATACAGCAGGCATATTATGTGGCTGATAAAATGTAAGGTCCCGTTTGCTCATGTAATCATTCACCCATTAATATTTTTCACCAGATGTGCTATAACAGGCTATTCATCCGTTTATTAGCAAGGTACACGACCAGTCTCAGTGGTTGCTCAAAGGTTAATAAGATATGGATCACTATACTCCAGTAGAAGTGTATTTATTCAGTATTCTTTGGGATATATGTAACAAAAGACCAACTCAAAGGTACTGGTGCACATAAACAAGAACCGTTGTAACCTGTTTCTACATACGGGCTCCACTTGTCTCTCTTATTTCTCAGTTCTGCTGGCCTCTGTCCGACTTCTTCTTAAAACAGGTTTTCTCCATGTGTGGCAAGAGGGCCCCGAGAGTTCCAGACTTGCACGGTCCCTCGGGTTTATAATCCTGGAGAAGGAAAGACCTATTCCCTCCCAGAGTTCACACGTCAAGACTGATGGAAGAATGCTGTTTGGCCCTGCCTGGGTGAACAGTCAATGAGGAGAGAGGGATGGGTGTCATAATTGGTAAGGCCTGGGCATAGCCTTGTCTATTGTTAACAGTGACACGAGAATCATGTGGGGTCAGAAAAGGGCATTTCTCCAAGAGAAGGCATTGGTCAAAGACAAAGCAACAGATGTCCAATAAAGAGAAGCTGTGTAGTAAATACTAGAAAACCAGGTTATATTCAGACAGAGCATCCCGGTTAACATGCTGACTCAAACTGATTCTTTTACAGAGCAGACTGTACAACATTACCCGAATCTCTTCTTAAATTTAAGAATTTTTTTTTTTCTCCTGAATGCATGAAACCAAGGTACCTTCCGTGTTTTAAGTTTCTTACTAAAAACAAAGTTGTAAAGTAAATCTATTTTCTGATAGTACGTACGTAGGAGTGGGGATGGGTCATACACTTTGGATTAACTTTAACAAGAGGCAAATGCTGCAGTGTTGAAACTGCAACATCCTAGTGAAAGTAGAAAGAACAGTGGGAACTCTACAAAAGTGGAAGGAAAACCAGGGCAAGGTGACAAGCGGCAACCTCAGGCTGGCAAGCCGACCTGGCCGACCCGGGCAGTTTCATGGAAAGCCTTGCCAAAAAAGGGAAGAAAATGTTTTCATAGCTATTGTGTCCAGAACATTAGGTGCTTTCGTTTTGATCACTGAACACAAAGTAATGGTTATTTCCAACCTAAAGGTACAGAATCTGAAGCTCAGGACTATTTGTCTCACCCAAAGCCCACCTGAAGCCAAAGTCCATTCTTCTACAACCAAGCTGCCTCTCAGGAAAGGATAGACTGTTTCAATAAATGCCTATTTCACTTTTGAAGGGAAAGAGAAATTACTAAAGGGCACTAAAGAACCCAAGGCTTTCAATGATAAAGGAAGCCAGGAGTTCTTGTGAAACTGTACTATAAACAGGAACATATGTTGTCAAAGAACTTAAATGCCAGTATCCTGTAATCTCCTTGCTATTCTGAAAATCAATCACGGATCTAAGCCTGTGGCCATAACGTTCCTCCTACTTGACAATGCTGGTCTCCAGACCATGCTCATCCTCTCTCAGTCTTGGCTCACGTGGCTTTTTCTGCTTGTAACATGTTCCTTTCCCTCCAGATGACATCATGGCTGCTCATCACGAAGGATTTACTCCACTCACATGTCACCTCTACAAAGTGAGTTATTCCTGCAAACAGTGCCCCCATTCTCAGGTAGTTCTCAGCACGTGAATGTGTTTTGTTCGTTTGTTTCTACTGCCTGCCTCCTCCAAAGAGGATATAAATAAATTCCTTGGGGAACAGGATCTTGTGCACCCCATTTCTCCAGCCCCTGAATTATTCTTAGGACATGGGAGGGAGGCCCTCACAAATAACGCAGGAAATTGCCAGTGGCACAAGGTGAAGCGACACTGTAGCCGCGGTGGAGGAGGGGAAAAGTGGGAAAAAGACCAAAGAAACACGAGGAGCTAGTGCAGGCGGTGCAGAGCCCCGGGAGCAAACGGAAAGACGACAGTACTTTGCAAACACGAGTGCTCACGCCACGCCTGCGCCGCTCTGGGCATCTCGCGCGCATGCCCTCGGCATCAGCCCCCCCAGTGAGGTCTGTCACCCCGATTCTGCGGACGAGCAAGGTGAAGCCCGCGGGCTGGCTTGGCCAGGGTCCCGCAGTGAGCCCACGGCAGAGCCTGAGTCTGAACCCCGGGGGTCGGACCCCTGCTTTTGAACCCACGCGGCTCGACGCGGCCTCACCCAGGCTCCTCCACGCCCACAGACGTCTGTCTGTCCGGCTGAAATAAGCGGACAGACTGAAAGCACAGCAGCGCCCTCTGTTTCGGCCGGGGGTGGTCACGACACCACTGGTCACGAAGGGGGACGTCTCGGTGCCGTCGCCGTCGGTGTCCGAGGTCCCAGCCCGCTCCCCGCTGCCCGCGCTCCGCCTCCGCGCGTCGAGGCCGTTTCCGCGCCGTCGGGGCGGCCGCACCCCCCTCCTCACCTGCAGGGGGCGGGGACACCTGTCCAGCCTGCCCGCTGGAACTGAGGAGGGCGGGCGGGCGCTGCGCTGACGCTGATTTCCACCACCCGCGCTACACGCGGGGCCGCCCCGGCTCCAGGGACTCAGAGACGCCCCGCCCCCGGCGCTGGGTTCCCGCGCCACTTCCGCCCGCGCCGGCCTCGCTCTGCGCCTGCGCAGAGGCGCCGTCCAGCCCGACTTCCTCCCGTCCCGCCGCCGAGCCCTGATGACGCAGAGCGCCTGCGCCGCCAGCGAGCGGGACTGCCGTGCGGACGCGGAGACTCAGGTGCCGTTGCCCCTGCGGCTCCCCGTTCCCGTGGGTCCCGTGCCCCGGCAGCATGAAGGAGACGCCGCTTTCAAACTGCGAGCGCCGCTTCCTCCTCCGCGCCATCGAGGAGAGGAAGGTAAGCGGCCCCGGAGAACTTCGGGCCGCGTGGGCGCTCCCGTGGCCCGGCCGCGCGCAGACGGGCCCCCCGCAGGCCCCGGGAACCCCAGGGGGGCGGCCGGAGCGTCCCCCCTCCCCCACGTTTTATTTGGTTCTAATGGCTTCTTTTCAAGGCTCGAGGCACCCCAGCGACTGTCGGTGCCTGGGCTGCCAGTTTCCACTTTCCTTCGTGGGGTGGTCAGGATCCCGCTGCCCTCCAGGTGCTTAGTTAGCCCAGGGCCTGGCTCAGGGTAGCTGCTCACCGGGTATTGTGGAAGGAATAAAGCAACGAGTGTTGTGCTTACAGCGGCTGGATGGCAGACAAACCTATGATTACAGAAACATCAAGATCACATTCGGAACAGATTATGGCTGCTGTGTCGTGGAACTTGGGAAAACAAGGTAAGGAAGCCTTCAGACGAGCAGCTCTATGGGGGGTTAGTTTAAAAGAACCTAATTGATTCATTTGTGTACTGAGCAGCTAGGAAGTCTGGATTACACTTTTGTTTAGCTGCCAAAAATAAGTGTGGTTTCTTGAATGCAAAATCTTTTTTTTTGTTTATAGCCACACTTAAATTTTTTAATCATGAATATATTTTCTTCCAGAAGGCTATCGCATAGTTCTTGATTGGCCTGAATTTGTTTCCTGCACATCTTGTCACTAAGGAGGCCATACTTCCCTGTTTTCCCTGAATGACATGAGAATTAGGTTTTTAATATTCATTTGGAAGTTGTCAGGATATTGGTCAGATAACGTTGGTGAACTGTGCCATAGGAAAATTCTTAAGAAATCTCAGGTTTTCATGCTATCTTGGTATCTTGCATCAATAGCTCCTTCTTTTAGAAAAGAAAAGTTAAGGTCATTGATTTTCTTTTTTCTTTTTAAGGATCTGTAGAATAAGCTGTATTGTAAATAAGAGATGTTTTTCTTGTGTCTCTTTCAGTACATCAATATGTATTTTATTCCTGTGTATATTCTATACTTTGCATGTAATGTCATCCTCTAATGATATATCATGCTGAGTGTCTTATTTCTCAGAAGTAAAATTGAAATTTAGTGTTTGTTTTAGATATTTTTTTTATTGGAAAGGAAATATTTGGTTAACAGATTTGTACTTTGTCTTTGCAGAGTTCTTGGACAGGTTTCCTGTGAACTTGTTTCTCCAAAACTCAATAGGGCAACAGAAGGTATTCTTTTTTTTAACCTTGAACTCTCTCAGATGGCTGCCCCAGCTTTTGAACCTGGCAGGTATTTAAATCTTCTTCTTAAACTGCTTTAACCAGAGGAGAATATAGCAGCAGCGAGGTATTGTTTTAATGCCTGGTGTTATGCTTCATGACATTAGCCCATTCCTATTTTCATAGGCAGTCAGATCTCTTGGTGAAGTTGAATCGTCTCTTGGAAAGATGTCTAAGAAATTCGAAGTGTATAGACACTGAATCTCTCTGTGTTGTTGCTGGTGAAAAGGTGGGGAATATACCCAAAATTCTTAATCTTAGGATGAATATTGTTGATTCATGGGTCCTTGTATCTATACATTAATTCTCAGAGCTTCAGTTAATTCATTTTTATACTGATTCACTTCATTTCAAATGTTCCTAAGTGCCAACCATAGAACTTTGTGTCATCTCTCTCTGAAGGAACAAAAAATATTGTGAATATAGCGACTTGAATGTGTGTGATGATGTCATATTCAAAGAACTGGTTTTTCATGTATTTTCATTTTCTTATGTTATCTAAGTAAGTTGATAGAAACAGGTAATTAATGTCTTCCTTTCTTGTGGATGAAGAACTGAAGAACAGATTAAATCCTTCATCTGGATAGGTTTCTTGACTTACACAGGCCACACATTGAGTCAGTGGTAGGCTGACATTGGAAATCTTATTCTTGGTACCTTGTTCTGCGTAATGATATTAGGGTATTTTGACCATCTTTTTGACTCCAGAAAAGTCACTTAGCCTTTCCACATTCCATGCTTGAATGTGACACTTCATATTTGCATTATTTGTAAGGTTATCAGAAATATTATCAATTAAAACCTAAGAGCTTAAGGTTTTTGAGTTAGGAAACACAAAAATATAGTTAGGTTTGCAGTTAGGGAAGTCTTAGTTTTAAGTGTACAATGGTTCTGTATATTTTGAGCATATATTTTACAGTTGTTCAATGACTCATACAAGGGAGAACTATTGGTATTTCTATTGTTGGTCTGGCTTACATTTTTTCTAAATACAGTTTTACTGATAACAAGGGAAGGAGTAACGACGTTTTAACAGCAAGAGAAAATTTGGAACATAGTGTTACTTTCCCTTTTAAGTAGCCACTGGTTGTGACCAGTTAGGATTTATTTTTGTTTTAAATTCACATTCAGGTTTGGCAGATACGTGTGGACCTTCATTTATTAAACCACGATGGAAACATTATCGACGCTGCCAGCATTGCTGCAATTGTAGCCTTGTGTCACTTCCGCAGACCCGATGTGTCTGTCCAGGGAAACGAAGTAACACTGGTAAGCCCCTGAGACGTGAGCCGTGCTCCTCTCTGAGTGAATGAACACCCCCAGTGTGCGGGCAGCTTGTTGTTGGCGAAGTCTTATTGTAGATGGAATTAGGGCTATTCTAAAATTTGTTCATAGAGCAAAAACTTCATATGGTCAGATTGTCTTTGAAATCTCTTAAATCTCCAGTATGAAAGTGTCAGTAAAAGCACACCCTAGCCTGGCTTTCTGGAATAGAACTAGGTGACTTCTTCGGACTGAGCATTAGATGAAGCGGTTGTCTCACATTTAGGGGCCACGTGTGTGAAAAATAACATGATTCTCAGCTCAATGAGATGTCTGTGTTTACTCTAGCAAAGTCCATCACAAATGCCTGTGAGATTTGTTATAACTTATTGCTAGGCTCCACCCTCAGAGGAGCGTGGGGGCAGGACCTGTGATGCTGGACTTCTAACTGAGCTCTCAGGGGATACTGATGCTGCTGCTGCAAGGACCACACTTCAAAAACCATTGACCTGTGCAGTTCATGTTCTTTCGCTTATGTATTGAGTATGTCCATTTTAATTTATGTAAATTACAAGCTAGAATAATGAAAGTGCACTGTGGTGATAGTTTATTCCTGCAGTTAAACAAGGAAACATCAGAGGCCACATTCTCTAAGCAGTCATTCATGATGCTTTTAGGCATTAGACTGGAGCAGACTCATTAACGACTTAGAGGTAGGGACAAAAGATATTTAACAACAGAGACATGTACTTTTAGAAGTAAAAGAAGTAAAAACAAGTAGAAAGTAATTAATAGACTAAAAAATAAACGGTATCAATTAAAAAATACTGAAGAATTATTGCTGGTGGTGATGTCAAGTGACACAGCCACATTGGAAAAGTTTGGCATTTAAAAAAGCTAAGTGTAAACGTATATAGCCCAGAAATTCTGTGCCCAGGAATCTGTAGGAATCTGTTCAAGACTGAAAGTGTAGTGTGTGTTCACTCAGACTCCTGTGTGAATGTTCATAGCATATCTGTAATGGCCCAAACTGGCAGCAACCCAGATGTCTGTCAACTGGGAAAAGGAAAAACAACCTGCGGACTGTCTGTACCGTGTACTACAATTCACAGTAAAAAGGACCAGACCACCGATAATGCTGCGGGATGGGTGAAACATGCTAAGCTGAAAGGAGGCAGATGTGAAAGGCTAACAGTTGTTTGGCTCCCTTGCATGGAATGGCAGCAAAGGCGGGTGTGGAGCCAGAAGGAGGTCGCTGGTGCTTGGGGCTGGGAGTGAGCATCGATGGCACATAGGTTCAGGGGAAGTTGGCGGGGAGTTAATGGAAATGTTAAAAACCTGGATTGTGTCGATAGTTACATAACTATAAATATATTTAAAAAGTGCTAAGAAGTGAATCCTATACTTACAGTGAGGGGACTTAAACGGTATGTAAAATGTACCTCAATACAGCTTTTTGACAAATGCATAAAGTTTTAAGGAACAGGAATGGCAAAGGCAGATAGGTAATTGTAAAAAAAGCTATTTAGGTACTTGCTGAGGATTCAGGGAAGTTCATTTTCTGTCGGTATCTGATGTGCAGGATGGTGTTTGTATGTTCCTGACTTTATTTTCCGACAGTACACTCCAGAGGAACGGGACCCCGTCCCGCTGAGCATCCACCACATGCCCGTTTGCGTCAGTTTTGCCTTCTTCCAGCAGGGGTGAGTCTCGTCGTGGCCCTGGGCCCAGTGATCACCACAGCTGGGCACTTGTTTCATTCAAGAGTGTTTCTTTTCGTGGCGTATCATAAATGTGTGGATTTGCTGCCGCATGGTGGCGTCGTCTCTCTCCTAGAGATGGGCAGGTGCTGAGTCTCCTAGAGATGGGCAGGTGCTGAGTCTCCTAGAGATGGGCAGGTGCTGAGTCTCCTAGAGATGGGCAGGTGCTGAGGGATCGGAGGCTGGGCTCTGATTTGGGAAGTGGGGTGAGAATTGCTGAGGGCTAATGGAAGCAGGACTTTGGAGCATATTAGATGGAGTAATTCTGGGAGCAGGTCATGGGGATGGTTCTCGAATGGACGGATCTAGGCTCCGTCAGCTCCAGCAGCTTCCTCACCGCTCACTGCTCGCTCCACCCACGACAGCAAACCTGGAGGCCTGGTCACCCACTGTCTCCACATGAAAGCCTGGGCCTTACATCTTTGTAGAAACAAAACATTGTAGCAGTTTTATGAGTAAGAACCAGAGAAAAGCTTTCAACTTTCAGTCATTGTAGTGTAGAGTTTCAGTAAGAGAGAAATAGACCAGCACTGTCAAGCAGGAATACAGCGTGAACCATATCTGTAATTAAAGATTTTCCAGATATTAAAAAGGTAAAATCAGGTAAATTTAATTGTTTTCTTCTTTTTTAAATCCTCCTGAGGATATTTTTTCCATTGATTTTTAGAGAATGCAAGGGAGGGAGACGGAGAGAGAGAGAAACATCAATTGGTTGCCTTGAGCATGTGCCCCAACCTGGGCCAGGGGTTGAATCTGCAACCCACATACATGCCCTTGACTGGGAATTGAACCTGCGACCCTTTGGTCCAAGGGCCTATGCTGTAACCGCTGAGCCACATCTGACAGTATGGTAAATTTAATTTTTATATATTTTACTTAATATATCTAAGATATCTTTTTTTTTTTTTTTAATGTGTTTTTATTGACTTTTAGAGAGAGGAAGGGAGAGAGAGTGAGAGAGAAACATCAATTGGCTGCCTCCTGCACGCCTCATACTGAGGATTGAGTCCAAAACCCAGGCATGTGCCCTGGCCAGGAATCAAGCCGGGACCTCTCAGTCCATGGGACGATGCTCAATGCACTGAGCCACACTGGCCGAGTGGATAACATCTTATTTTAATATGTAATCAGTATCTTAAAAATAATTCATGAAATACTTTACACTCATGAAATAATGTATCTAAGATATCTTTAATGTGTGATCATTATCTTAATTATTTTTGGCATACTTTATTTCTACTGAATCTTCAGTATTGTACACTCAGTTTCGATTAGCCACATTTCAGGGGCTCAGTAACCACATGTGACTGGAGGCTACCATTAGACAGTGCAAAAATAGAGCATTTTTTTGTTAATCCTCACCCAAGGATATTTTTTTATTGGTTTTTAGATAGAGTGGAAGGGAAGGAGGCAGAAAGAGAGAAATATCAATGTGAGAGAGAGATTTCAATTGGTTGCCTCCCGCATGACCCCAGCTGGGGCTGGGGATTAAACTTGCAACCCAGGGACATGCTCTTGCCCAGGAATTGAACCTGTGGCCCTTTGTTCTGTGGCCAATACTCTAACCACTGAGCAAAACCGGCCAGGATGAAAAACAGTATTTTTTAAATGAGCCATTAGCAGGACCTAGAAGAACTTCAGAGTACAGGCCATTAAAGAGACTTTAGAATTAATTAAGCTAAGTTTTTGTTAATGAGCCACAAGGTATTTAATCAAAGTGATAGCATTATGTTTTTACTGTATATTATTTAAATAAAACCATTATGATCTTAATGTGATTTTACTGTGATAGCTAGAAATATATACTTGGCATTATTTTGGGTCCATAAAAAGAGAAATTCTCTCCTGGTCAGTGTTGCTCAGTGATTAGGCCATCAGCCTACGCGCTGAAGGGTTCCAGGTTTGATTTCCCATCAAGGGTGTATACCTGGGCTGCAAGTTCAATCCCTTTCTCTGGCTCTGGTCAGGGCGCGTGTGGGATGCAGCTGATCAGTATGTCTCTCTCATGTTGATGCTTCTCTCTCCCTCTCCCCTCGACCCCTAAAAATCAATGGAAAAAAATATCCTCTGGTGCCCTGGCCAGTTTGGCTCAGCGGTTGGAGCATCGGCCTGCGGACCAGAGAGTCCCGGGTTCGCTAGGGGCACATACAAAAAATATATATATATATATCCTCTGGTGAGGATTAACAAAAACAAACCAGCAAAATTCTCTTGTATCTTTTCCCATTAAAGTGACTCAAATCCACAGGCTTAGGCCTTCACTGTTGGCTTTATTAATGCCATCTTTTAAAAATACCCATTATCTCTGCATTGACCAGATTTGTTCAGGTCCATTTCACATTCATTTCAGAACGTTTTTATTGGTGGATCCCAGCGAGCGAGAAGAGCGTGTGATGGACGGCCTGCTGGTGATCGCTATGAACAAGCATCGAGAGATCTGCACCATCCAGTCCAGCGGTGGGATAATGCTGCTCAATGAGCAAGTTAGTGCTGTGCTTCATGTCCCACGAAGAATAGTCTCTTCCTTTAGAAGCTTTAGTCTTATTTTCTTAACTAAAATCCAACCACAGTATTTCCCTTCCTCCCTGCTGCTCCCAAGCGTGGCCCTCCAGAGTTTAGCCCTCCTCGGTAGAGGGATGCTCTGTACTTTCCAGTGAAGAAAGATGTTCATATTTCTATCCAAAAAAGGTGTCAAAAATAGAAAGTAGGTTGAAAGATAGCCTTGCTTTTAGAATTTGGGTATGATAGTCAGTTCTCGAATGCAGCTACATACCAGATTCACGTGGGGTTTTAGAAAACAGATCCAAGTACCATACGGTGCAAGTGCTTAAGTGCAGAGACCGCTTTAACTGGAGCTGCAGTTCTGCATCATCCTAACCAGCCTTCGGCAAATGATGTCATATCCCCGTCCTTAGTTTATCTGTAAAACAGGAAGTAATGTTACTAGCGACACCTGGAAGAATGTAGGGTGAGGAGATGTGTTGCACTGGAGCATATATTAAGTGTGTAGTAAATGTTTTTCTCAGCATCACGACCACTCCCAGATCCCTACTTCCAGGTCCCTGAAGCCCGAGGAGCTGTGCTTTCTGAAGGCTCCAGGGCACCCCACAGCCACGTGTGGGCCTGGTGCTGTGCTCACTCCACACGGACTGTGCCCTGAACACGTGTCTGGCCGTTTCACTGGTGCTGGTCACAGCGTCACAGGCACGTTTCCGGGTCTGTTCCCTTCATGTGCGCTGGTCTCGGACACTTCACACCAACTCCCACAACGTGCTGTAACTTGTGTTTGTATTATTTTCATACTTGAAAAAAGGTCAGGCTTAAATTATAAAGTTAGAAAAACTGAACTCATTCTAGGTTTTGTTAGAGAAAGCTATTTGGTTTGTTGTCTTAAAATAACAGTTCATTTTTGTAAATAGGTGTTGAGATGCAGTAAAATAGCTGGTGTGAAAGTAGCGGAAATTACAGAGCTCATACAGAAGGCTTTGGAGAATGACCGGAAAGCCAGGTAAGTCAGCACCGTTAGAGCGCGTTGGTCTCCAGCTTGTCCTGTCCGGGATCCTTCTTGCACAGGCATGACCGCACGCTTGGGCCTTTCCTTACGTGTTAGTCTCAGTTGAATATACTGGATGTTATTTGAAAGTTGATTGAACTGCTTGTTGTATTCCAATTTAAACTATCTGTATTGAAAAGCCACATAGTATTTTTCTTTAAAAAAGTTAACATTTTCTTAGGAAAAAAGAATCTAGTAACTCAGATTAACAGAAAGA
This sequence comes from Molossus molossus, assembly GCF_014108415.1. Lineage (NCBI taxonomy): Eukaryota > Metazoa > Chordata > Mammalia > Chiroptera > Molossidae > Molossus > Molossus molossus. The sequence continues at coordinate 124,944,550 of NW_023425377.1, read as the reverse complement.
ACACACTGGGTTGATTCCCATCTTCTCACCACGTGACGTTAAGCAGGACCTCTAACCCAGCACTTCATTGTCCTTTGTGACACGGAAGGTTAATGCCTACCTGGTGCCGTGGTTTCAGCCCTTAGATGTGCCCAGCATAGGTTCAGTAAATGGTAATTAGAGGAGCTCTGTATTATTTCTCTTAATAGGCATACTAAATTGGTGAGGTTAAGATTGTCAAATAACTATTCCAATATTTCTCATCAAAAAGATAAAATAGTTCACTTTTTTTCCTTTTCTGTCTTCCATCTGTTATCTACCTCCCTAACCCGCCCCCCAAAAAAACCCACACAGGAAAGAAGGTGGAAAGTTTGGCTTCGCAGAGTCTATAGCAAATCAAAGGATCACAGCGTTTAAAATGGAAAAGGCCCTTGTCGATACCTCTGACGTAGAGGAGAAAGCAGAGGAAATCATTGCTGAAGCCGAGCCTCCTCCGGAAGTGTATCTTTACCGGGTGTTGTTTGTGTTCACAGTAACAAGATTCACACCACTGTGGCATTGTCAGGGCTGTGGAAGGGGTGCACTCTGACATTTGTCTCTGAGACACTGTACTTTGTTAGAGAAAACATATAAGATACAAGAGAGTGGTGAGTCAGTAAGTCAGTGATCTTGTAACATCTACCATTTCTTCAGCTATTCTACAAAACTCAAGAGAATTCTGTATTTTTTTAAAAATTGATTTTAGAGAGGAAGGGAGAGGGAGATAAAAACATCGATGAGAGAGAACATTGATTGGCCACCTCCTGCATGTGCCCTGACTGGGAATCGAACCAGTGACCTCCTGGTGCGTGGGTCAGTGGTCAACCACTGAGCCACACCAGCCAGGTGAAAATTAGCTATTTTAAGAACTGGCTTATATCGTTTAATTTTCCTTTGGAAAATTGTTCTTTTTTTAAAATCCTCACCCAAGTATATTTTTCTATTTATCTTCAGATATAGTGGGAGGGGGAGAGAGAAACGTTGACATGGGAAGGACACATCGACTGGTTGCCTCTCACACCTCAACCGGGGCCAGGGACAAACAGCAACCAAAGTACATGCCCTTGACTGGAATCGAACCCGAGACTCATTTGTCTGCGGGTCAATGCCCTAACTCAGTGGTTCTCAACTTTCCTGATGCCTGACCCTTTAATAGTTCCTCATGTTGTGGTGACCCCCAACCATAACATTATTTTCGTTGCTACTTCATAACTGTAATTTTGCTACCGTTATGTCTTCGGCGACCCCTGTGAAAGGGTCGTTTGACCCCCAGAGGGGTCGCGACCCGCAAGTTGAGAACTGCTGCTCTAACTGCTGAGCCAGACTGGCCAGGGTTGGAAAATTGTTCTTTAATATCAATGGCATGGTCAAGCACTCTAGACACTATTACACGTTCTTGAAATATTTCCTTCATTCACCAGGTTTATTACAACTAAAATGTCAGAGCCAGTCTCTTGATACTTCTCACCTTTATGTTCATAAAATCTTACCTGAGTTACATGTTTTTTCTTTGTTGTTCAGCCATCCGTAGCACAGTCGTCCCTTGCCGCTCCGCGCCTCTACATTCGCAGCTTCACTGTCGCGAAGGTCAAAGCGCGAGGCGGTGAGGGACGACTGTATATAAAGAACCCTACTTTGCGGAAATCCATTTATTGTGGTAGGGTCTGGAGCTGATTAACCGTGATAAACGAGGGCCGACTGTAGCTGTTAGTAAGTTTTTCCCTAAGAGTTCAGGCAGGCTTTTGTCTTAAAGAGCAGCACACTTTTCCTTCTCATCTTTTCAGCGCTGAATCAAATAGCAGTGTTTTCGTTACCCACTTTAACTGTTAAGTGTTTCTAATCCTGTGCTTTGGACTCCTGGAACTGCCCAAATTGGAGAAGGAATAGAAAACTCCTGGGGAGACCTTGAAGACTCTGAGAAGGAAGACGAGGACGAAGGCGGCAGCGATGAAGCCATCGTAGTGGGCAGTGTGAGAGCGGACGCTGGGATCGAGGCCTGCAGTGTGGGCAGCCAAGGTGGGTGGAGCCAAAGGTTTTTGTTACCATATGTTGTGTATAAACATGTAAGTTATATATATAGCTATACGTATATGTAACTACAGTATTCCTATTTATAGATTAAAATATCCCCAAAATAGGGATGTTTTTGTGTTAGCTGTTCCTGTTTTTAGAGAAACTACATTTCAACTAAAGTGTTAAAGCTAACTGCACTGTTAACTCCAGATCTCTTCTAAAAGAATATGCTTGTTTGTGGACTAGTGATAGCTCTTTGGTATGTAAATGTGGTTGTGTTTTTTTTAAATTTTTTTATGGTGTATGCCCCTAGCGGGAACCAAACCCAGACCTCTAGTCCGCAGGCTGACACTCCAACCGCTGAGCCAAACTGGCCAGGGCGTGGTTGTGTTTTTAATGTAAAAATTTTGTTTTTTTTTTTTTTTTATGTATATCTACCTGGGCCCATTTTAAGGAGATTTCTTAAAGATCTTATCTCTGGATGCTATTTTTTCTTTGCAGTTCCTAGATTAAAACATAACACCTGTAACATATAACATGTATTAGAACAGCGCTGTCCAAATAGAATTTTCTGCTGTACCAGAAATGTCCAGTTCTATACTGATGTACCACTAGCCACACATAGCTAGCTGGTGAGCACTGAAATGTGGCTTGTGTGGGTGAGGAACTGGATTCTAAATTTTAATTCTGGTTGGTATAAAATCACACAGCCACATGCGGCTCCCACATGAGAGCAGTATCAGTACAAAATCTCAGAATTACCTGGAATACGTGTAGTCCTAGGTGTTCCTTGTGTTCTGAAAGCCATAGAACTGGAGAAATTGTTTTTACTCGTGGATATTTTTTAAGAAAAACAAATTCTTGTTTGGCCCATACTAGAAAATAATCATGAGTTGTTGTTTTTTATGTAGTAAAAACAGAAATCATACAAGGAAAGATCTAGGCATTAGGTTGGCAGCAAACTGAAGGATGCACTTCCTGAGTGTGATGCTCGGGCCTGCCTGCCTTTGAGGAAGGAAGTTAGTGCCTGTAAACACTACGGGGCCTGCTGGTTTTGTAGGAAATAAATCCCCATGGACTGGGACCTTTATTTGCTTCCCCAGTGGCCACTCTACTTGGCATCACTCCTCAGATCGTGGTCCACGTGTTTATTTACTGTACAGTTACAGCGTGAGAGCTGCTCTAACATCGGGGCCGGGAAGGGGGGCGCTGGGCTTCCCACACGTGTTTATTTACTGTACAGTTACAGCGTGAGAGCTGCTCTAACATCGGGGCCGGGAAGGGGGGCGCCGGGCTTCCCACACGTGTTTATTTACTGTACAGTTACAGCATGAGAGCTGCTCGCACATCGGGGCCGGGAAGGGGGGCGCCGGGCTTCCCACACGTGTTTATTTACTGTACAGTTACAGCGTGAGAGCTGCTCGAACATCGGGGCCGGGAACGGGGCGCCGGGCTTCCCACACGTGTTTATTTACTGTACAGTTACAGCGTGAGAGCTGCTCGAACATCGGGGCCGGGAACGGGGCGCCGGGCTTCCCACACGTGTTTATTTACTGTACGGTTACAGCGTGAGAGCTGCTCGCACATCGGGGCCGGGAACGGGGCGCCGGGCTTCCCACACGTGTTTATTTACTGTACGGTTACAGCATGAGAGCTGCTCGCACATCGGGGCCGGGAAGGGGGTGCTGGGCTTCCCACACGACGACATGTGTCAGCCAGTCTGAATGATGCAGGGTTCTGTAGTGGGCGTCCCCAGTTGGGTCGGTTATCCTTAGTGATGCATGTATGTGTGCAGACACCATCTTCTTACGTTCAGTACTGCAGTGAGCACCTGGCATATGCCCTCTATTTGCCAGCTGTTCTTAGAGCAGTAAGATGAATCGCTGGAATCTCCATTGCCAGCTTGAAGAGTAGTATTTTCAGCTGAATAGTGAAGGTGGCCCTAAGATAGCTGGGAGGATGGAGCAGGTAAAGCCTTTCTGAAGCATATAAACAAAGGGAGAAACTAATCGGAAACAGTAATTCTCAAATATAAATGGCCAGTTACATAAGCCAGCCCTGGCAGTAATGAAGGAAATGAATTCAAAGCAAAAACGAGACAGCATTTCTGACGGCTCTACGGCAGCGTCAGAAGCACCAGCAGTGGCGAGTCTGTAGGGAGGTGCTTGTGGCCGCTTCTCGGAGCGTGCACTGGACAATGTTCACGGGGGCTGGCACTACCGCTTAGAATGTATAGGCCTTTTGACCCAACAATTGTGTTTCTAGGGTATTTTCTTTCCTGTGGTGTTTATAATAGGGAGAAATTAAAATTTTAGATCTTCAAAATTAGCAAATTCTAACATAAATTGTGGCACCGTGTAGAGTGAGTGGCACAAGCAGTTTGATTGGCATATAAACTTCAGGTTCCCAGTTGGTTCTACAAGACGGTGTACGTATCTGTAAATCACACATTTCCCCCTAACTTTTCTATCACGACGTGTGCAGAATGAGACAAAGCTCCAAGGAGTCCCTTGAGGGGAGGAGAGAATCATGTAGGCCTCAGAGGCCTGTCAGCCTGCACCCAGGGTAGCCTGCGCTCTGATCTATGGAAGCCCTTTTAGAATTGTGGGTGTGAAACCAACGTGGAAACTTGCCAAGAGATTACAATTACAGGCCGAACTCAGAGAAGCTTTGGGTTTGCTTCGAGGCCATCACAATACTGTGAGTCACAGGCTGTTGGGTTTCCCAGGAAATAAGACAATGCGCATACCTTAATTTAAAAATACATTAATAAAAAATGCTAATCACCACCTGAGCCTGCTGGAGAGAGTGCCAATAAACTTTCTCAATTGAGGGTTGCCTCAAACCTGAAGTTTGTCAAAAACGAGTCATCTTGCAGATGCAGTAAAGGAAGCCAGTGGAGTGAGGTGTGCCTGTACTTATGCTTCCTGCACTTTCTTAAAGATGCCCCCATAGTGCTGTCGGACAGTGAGGAAGAAGAAATGATCATTTTAGAACCGGACACGAATCCGAAGAAAATAAGGTAACAATCTCTGGTTTATTCCACTGGTTTTATTCTCATCTTACCCTACTGTAAACAAGACAACATCCCTTTCTCATTAGAAATCTAGCTGTTCTTTGGTTTCTTCAACCTGAGGTGTAGAAACAGGACCCAATTCTATAAAACTGGATGCCTTTCAAAGTCACTGTATTTACCCTCATAGTTGGCCGATGTTAAATCCTACTAGAAAAAGTAAGGCCTGCTATTTTTGTGGTCTGGAACTCAACAAGCACAGCAGGGTGAGTCACCGTGGAATCATCTAGTACTGATACTGTTAGTAAACTGTCCACTTACTTCATTCGCAGAACACAGACCGTCAGTGCAAAACAAGGAAAAGCGCCAAGTAAACAGCCAGTGAAAAGGAGGAAAAAGAAGAGAATCGCCAACTAAAGCGCACGCGGCTGTATTTGTGTACATAACTACTAAAGGGTATTTATTTAAGTGCTGGCTAGCAACCTTGGCTGTTTTTTATTTACAAATCCATTTTAAAATCTAGTCATTTCTTTAGTTTTTACATTACGCTCTTAAAACCTTCTGGAAAACTACAGGTTTAAACACTGTCACTTCAGTTAAGTGCAAGGCCGACGCACAGAGCAGCATTTTCTTGTGCACGAAGGACTGTCACAACTGATTAAACTACAAGATTTTTAAATTTAAGAAGGTTCCCAGTCCCCATAGGAGAAATTAATTATTCTGAGTGAAACCCTGCAGTCAAATTTTTACCTCAAATTAGACTTACAAACCAAATTTTCCAAATCAATTTATTATTACCTGACAGCTGGCATCATTAATACTTAACAAAACCACTTACAATTAGCCACGTATCTAAGATAGTTACATGTACAAAAGATATACAAATTAAAACCATTAAAAAAGGAATAGATACCATAATTTGTACTTGACCATAACTTTTGTATTCAGAAATGATTGTATAAGTGAAGCCTAAGATAAACTGTACACCTCATACTCGGATTTAAATCTTAGAAAACAGTCAGTCTTGCACGGTTACGCATGTAGCGTGTCTGGTGGGCTAAGGAGAGAAACACCATGATACCTGGAAGAGGAAAAAAGCCACTTTTAGCAAACATGCACGCAGTGAAGGAATGTACATGACTCAGAAATGCTCTCCCTGATCCAGCAAATAAAGCCGCCATCTGTTCTCAAACAGGTGCGTGCCCCGCCCCACCCTCCTCCCTCAAATACAGGACAGACACAGGACTGCCAGAGAACAGCCTAAAAGGAGGCTGTGCCGACTGCGAGCCCTTTAATAAAGGGCCAGTGTCAGGACTCTGAACTACTCGGTGGCCTGGAAAGCCAGCCCCTTTAGACCCACTCATGCTCCGTCTTACTTGGCATGTTTGTACTTCTCGCGGATGGACTGCTGTGCGTGCTGGGGGGCTCGGAGGTAGGTCTGCTGCAGGTCCAGGAGGCAGGGCTTCAGACTCTCCAGGGTGTAGCCAGTCTTCTGGACCAAGGACTCAGGCTGCAGAGGGAGGAGAAAACCGCTGAGCTGTTTTTAGGAGCAGACACGAGGTAATAGCTCGCACTGAGCTTGGGTCTGGTTAACTTTCAGTCCTAACACCACCTAACAGGTCTTCCCGTTTTCTCGAGCCTGCATCCCATCTCTACGCGGACTGGTCAGTCTCTGCTCCTGGCACCGCAGCAGGTTGGGAGGCCGGGATTCTTTAAGCACGCCTTTCGAATCCCAGCGATGACAACTTTACCTAACATGCTTCAGCAGTGCTGGACAGTTCCCAGGTCAGCACCCCGACAGGCAGCTGTCGAGGACAGTTAGTTAAGGCACCTGGCAGGGCGGCAGGCGCGAGGCAGACGCACAAAGATGAATACGTACCCAGCTCTGACCCGTGACAGTCTGGAGTGCTAGGTGGAAGGCCGCTCCGGCAATAACTGACGGCACGTACTTAAGGTAGGGGTCAGCATCTATCAGACTCAACTCTCCCAGAAACTGGAATGAGAACGAATAGACTATGGTCATGGGAGCTGTAGAAGTCGACCCTCAACTCACTGCCTTCTGACCTCGTTTATTCACGGCTTGGCGCCCGGCTGCGCGGCAACCAGAGGAAAGTCCCACAGCCGTGCCCTTGAGATACAGCCACTGTCAGTGTGTTCCATTCTCGTCCCCAGTCTCTCCTCTTTCAGTAGCTTTGTGTGTTTAATTACTAATCTTCACCCAAGTACATGTTTTTATTTTTATTTATTTGAGAGAGGAAGGGAGAGAAACAACTATGTGAGAGAGACAAGTCAGTTGCCTCCCATACGTACCCCAACCGGATAGCAAACTGAAAACTTAGTTATGTGCCCTGATCAGGAATCGAGCCCACAACCTTTTGATGTACAGGAAGATGCTCCAACCGAGCCACCCAGCCAGGGCACTTTAATAACTTTAAAAATAAGTCTTCTGGCCCTGGCTGGTTTGGCTCAGCGGTTGGAGTGTCGGCCTGCGGTCCAGAGAGACCCGGGTTCGCTTCCCGCTAAGGGCATGAACCTCAGTTGCAGTTTGTCCCCGGCTCTGGTTGGGTTGTGCGGGTGGCAACCACTCGATGTGTCCCTTTCACGTCGATGTTTCTCTCCCTCTCTTTCCCTCCCGCTCTATCAGAACAAAATATAAAAAAAAAAAATGTCCTCGGTGAGGATAAAAAAAAAAAAATAAGTCTTCTGGCGACCACTTCCCAAGACTGGAATTTCTGTTATCGTGCCAGTGGGAGTCTCTCTCCCACACTGCAGCGCGAACCCGTCCCTGAAATACTGCCCCTTGCCCAGCGCTGTATAATGGAACCTGGGCTCGCCCCTAATTGTGACGTAAGAATCTTGCTTCGACAAATGCACAGAACTCACCATCGCTAAGCTTTCCACTTTGCAGTTCGCAGGCTGCTGGTGCAGAAAGTACTGGGTGAGAAACTGATTCACGGTCGGTGCAGCCAAGTCAAAAGCAAGGACTTTCAGAACGAGGTGCTCCATTCTTAGAACTTGTTTCTTGGTATAGGTATCATCTGTAATGTACACAAACTCTGCTACTTCTGGGGGGTATATTTCTTCAAACTTTCTACAATGAAAAAGTTTTACGTGATCAGTCCTAAAAGAGAAGCAGGCGTGAACCCCCCGATTCTGGAACCCTTCTAGCAGAACGCACAAAATGAATCCAAAACCTACTCCCCAGCTGCCTGTTTCCACGGACACTTGGCCATTTCTAGCCGGGACGGGGTAAATGAAATGAGAAGACCCAGATCAATAAAGGACTTCAGTCAAAGGAAATAAACGAGAGGAAAGAGACTTCAAAGATAGGAACAATGTTAGAGGAGCCCAAGCAACTGAAAATTTAGGAAATTGTCTTAGAAAAAACACACATCTTATGCTTTAGTTTTAAATTTCAGTTTTCATATCAATGGGGAGAAGACATGATTTTGCTCATGAGCCGGAAGGCTCTTGAATAGAAGGAACCACACTTTTCAACTTTGTAATCTGGTTCCAGTATATGGAAATGTGGCCAGTCTGTGTGTTCATCCAACAGGTTCCCTGGGATCCAGATCTGGAAAAATTATGTCCTAAATTAGGAAACAGTTTCATCCACACCTGTCACCACTGAAGCAGCCACCGACTCTCTGCCTTGTGTGATACTATGTCTCACTGTTAAAAATCATGTTTCTTCCATACACACAAAGGTACGGATCACTTTTAACCCAACGAGCCAAGCCGACTTACGAGGCTAAGAGCATAGCAGCGGTGCCCACAAGCTGAAGTTTTCCTCTCAGCACAGACATGGAGGAAAGGAACCTATCGATGTAGTTCACAGCCAAGTGCAGGGTCTCATTCTGTAGTTTATATTCTTCTCCTACTTCAACTAACCAGTCCACAAGGATAGCCCTCATACTGTTGGTGATGTCTGGCTGTTTCTTCATGTAACCTGCTTTAGGCTTACACTTAATCTGTCGAGAAAGTCACTCGGCGTTAATGCAGTTAGGTTACGATAACAAAGGTGCTACAGTGATACCTCGGTTCTCGAACATAATTCATTCCAGGAGGACGGTCGAGAACCGAATTGTTCGAGAACCGAAGCAATGAAACCAATAGGAAAGCGTGACTCCACAAAGCGTGACTCTCTCTCTGCACTCACACTGATGACGCAAGCAAGGCGCGCTGGGCCGAATGAACGCCATTCGGCTCAACTCGGCTCATCTCGGAAGTTCGAGTTCCAAATATTTGTTCGGATTCCGAGACAAAAGTTTCTCGAATCTCCTGGTCGAATACCGATTTGGTCGAAAACCGAGGCGTTCGAGAACCGAGGTATCACTGTATATGCTAGAAACCCAAGTACAGCATTAAAGTAATGCACGGGCGGTTAAAGAAACTTACCAACGTTCTCTCAATTTCATGTTACCACACTGAATAAATAACATTCGTGGACTCTGAGAGCCTTACCTCCATCTCCCTAAGGTATGTATGAATGTCCTCGTGGTAGTCTGGGACTTCATTAACACTCACTGGCTTTTCATCTTCCAGTACAATGGACATGTCCATAGTGTGTGGCGACTCTGGGAGAATTCAAAACTACGGTTAGTCCCTGTTTAATTTTCTACTGACTAGCCCAAAGCGATTGCCCTTGCAGGGAGCCCCACACGACAAAAGCATTTATTTCAGCCATGACCAAGTATGTAGACGGTCTCACTCTCGTTCTAGAATCTCTATCCACTTAGCTTTAGAATGATTTCAATTAACAAGAAATACTGATAAGCAGTAACAGGAAAAGAAGTATGAGGATCAGGCATTATGTTAGAGTATCTATCATTCAAGTGCTATGAGAGACAATGGCACAGTGGTTCCATCAGGACAGGGTTAAAATCCAAGTTCTGAGATAACATAGGATTTTCCCTAAATGCAGATCCCAGAGTCTGGTGAGTCAAAGCACAATGTAGGCGAGAACTACATTCAACGAATGATGCACCTTCTGAAATTTTAAGTTATCTTTTGAAGCAAAGAACATCATTATTCTTTTCACTTAAAGGTTCACTGTGAGGTTAAAATTTGTTGCAAATTTTAAATAAAAATACACAAATTATTTTAATTCCAAAGGACTTTCCTGCTCCTTCCAGACCACGTGTCACCAACAGAACTAAAAGTAAAATCAGATTGGATATATGAGCTGTCCGGTGACTCCACAGCCCCACGGTAAAGCAGCAGCACACTGTGGGCACAGCTGTCTAGATCAGCGGCTCTCAGCCTGTGGGTCACGACCCCTTGAGGGGTCAAACGACCTTTCACAGGGGTTGCCTAAGACCATCGGAAAACACTTATTTCCAATGGTGATTCATAACAGTAGCAAAATTACAGTTACGAAGTAGCAACAAAAAACTTTATGGGGGTCACCACAACATGAGGAACTGAATTAAAGGGCCGCAGCATTAGGAAGGTTGAAAACCACTGGTTTAGAGCCACTGGTCTCCGTATATGCCGTTAAGTACAAATACCTACGGTTCACCTCCTATCTCACAGGACAAAGTTCCTCTCTGGTGTCAGATCGCTCAGACTGGTTTCACAGAAACAAAATTCTTAAAGCCGGAAGAGATGTGAGATATCACAACATGTCAAGCTGCACGCTCACATAGCACTCTGAAGTGGTACACACCATGTGAGTCTCAGGAATGAATACAACCGAAATCTATTCTAACGGTGCAAACATTTCCGGGGTCAGATTAAAACCAGGGTTTGAAATCTAGTTCAATTGATGAGATTGGCAGTGTACTGGAAGGGGCATCCAATTTGATTTGGGTCTTTTTGTAGGCCACTGGGTCATGAACTAGCTGTGAGGTCTGAGATAAATCACACCCTTTCTAAACTTGTGACATTAAACCTAACTCATTATATAATAAGTATTAGGTAAGATAATGTCTTAAAATGCAAAACATCATTAATCCAACCTACTTAGTAATTATGGCTAAATTGGTTTGATACAGATGTTCAGTAAAACTTACCAAAACTCCCATCCATTGGATAATCAAGAGGTACCAGTGGTTTTCTTGGTTCAGGTAAAGTAAGAGCTGACTTAAACGCCAGGACATCTTCACATTCTGTTTCTTTAGATTCACCTGGCCTCTCTTGAGTCTCTTCTTCTGCTTCATCCACATGAATGGTAAATGCAGGCTGTTTACTGTTTGCTTTCCAGGGAGGAACAGCGACATGCTCATCATTTACAGGAAGATCCTTAAGAGGTGCCACCTAAAAAGAAACCAATAGCTGGCTTTGAGCTGATTAAATGCAGTTTTGCTTTCTTCCCCTTAAGTATCTCAGCCTCTGCTTTTACTCCCAACTACCCTATCAGGAAAATAGACATTCTAGGACAAAATCCAGGCAAGGAAGTTTGAGTAGTTGAGGAAAAGAAGGGATGGTCCAATTTGTCACAGGCACTTATACAAAGATTAGAGAGAGAATCATACTAAGTGGAATTATGAAAAACTAATCAAGACCACAAGGGGTAGGGAGGGGCAGAAAGCAGACAAGTTTAGGAAAGAGATGGCAAAAATATGTTGGTTCACCACTTTCTCCCCGGGGTGGAGCAACAGAGCAAATCCGGTAAAATGGCGGAATTTACCAAAAGCAAAGTATTTTTTATGTCCTTTCCTAAAGTAGAGGTAACCTCTTAACTTCCCTCTATGGGGAGGCGGTAGGAGGTCCGGGTCCTGGAGCAGTGCCTGGGGTTTAAAAGCTAAGAGTGAGGTGTGGAGACGGGCCAAGACCACACTCGTTGCAGGGCTTGGTTTGACCCTGTTGAGAGAAAAATACCCCAACACAGAGCAGGTAGGCAGCAAACAGTGTGGCCGGGCGAGTAGTGGGAGAAACGTCCCCAGTGGCACCCAACACGACAAAAAACAGGGGTCAAGGGACCGCCCTCAAAATGCCCAAAGGGTGCCTTCTCGCCCCTCTCCTGTCTGCTAAGCCCATGCAAAAGCACCCTTCGTGTCTTTACCCGTCGCGTCTTGGGCCTCGGCGGCGGCGCCGGACCCCGCTGGCTCCCGGCCTTCAGGACCGCCAGCCTTGCCCGCGTCCGGGGCTGCTGGGCGGGAGACGCCTTCTCGGGGTTGATGTTCTCCTGGTCCTCTTGGGGTGCCGTCTGCTGCAACGTTAGCGGCGCCGAGCCCGCCTCGCGGGCCGCAGACGTGCCCAACATCGCTGCTCCCGAGGACACGGCGGGATCCGCCCGCGGCGCCAAGCAGCGTGCACTCCGTCCCGCCGAGCCGCCGCGCCGGGGACGCTCCAGCCGGAGCCGCTCGCCGCAGCCCGGGCCCGCCCGCCGCCGGGATCGCCGAGAACCGAGGAGGCTGCGAAAGGCGCAGGCACGGCCGGGCGCGGAGGGCCGGGGACACCGAGACCAAGCGAGCAGCCCGCCGGAGCGGCGGCTGTTCGTGCAGTTCAAGTATCCCGCGACTATTGAAATGGGCCAATGAAAAGGGCCGGCGCCCGTGACGTCACCAGGGCGACACGCCGCGGGCAGGGGAGGCGGCCGCGCCCGCAAACGCGCATGGGCGGGGCGGGGCGGGGCGGGGCGACGCCGGGCAGCGGCGGGAGGAAAACGCCTGCGCAGGCGGGAGGTGGGGCCTGGCCGTCCGCGAGCTTTAAATGGAGCGAGTGGGAGGCCCCGGACTCGGGGCGAGGGCGGCTCCGAGGCCAGCTCGGCCGCGGCCCCTGCCTTTGGCCCCCGGGCCTGCAGGGGGCTGACAGACTTGTTCGCCAAGGTCCGAGTCTGGCCGGGCTACCCACTGGCCTGCTGGTCTTGGTCAAGTCACTGTGTCTCCGAGTCTCGGTTTTATCAGTTCGTTGTTAATACTACGTGTCCTCAAGGTTAATTATGCGCATACGTCGTTCAACGCTGCTAACGCTGTAACAGATCATCCAGTGGCAGGCTATAAGGCCATCCACGGTTTAGGTGTTTCTTCTGCCTTGGCCTTTCATTTTTCCTAATTTGAGGTGCACCTTGAACTACTGTTGTATATATAAAACAAATAGTAATGTCCTACACGAAATTCAACTAGACAGTAATTAATTCTTATCTATTTTCCCCAAGCTGCAGCAGCCAATAAAAAACACCCAGTGAAATTCCAGTGACCTAGATATAATTGTGTTCTATTTAGAAATGAAGGTCGTTTGTAGTGAAATATATGACCTTAATAAAATGAAACTCTCTTAGCGATATGTGCCTTAAACAAATTTTCACATTTAATATACAAAGCTTGCACATAACTAATCAATATAATGTACATAATTAAGAAGTATGATTGTTTTCTGACAAATTCATGAGTGTACCTTTCTTAAAAACATAAATAGCTTACTTTCCAGTATAATCTTTATGTCATTTTAAAGCAACCTTTAAATACAATATTCCCTCGAATATGAATACATATTAATTACAATTAATGAACAAAATTCCCATAGCCTTAAAGTTTTATTTCCCTTCACACATGACATAAAGGAAAGGAGTTGATGCTAGTACAGGAAAATCTAAGAAGTCATCACTGTTCCTGCTATTCACATGGACACTCAGCAGCTCTACTGGTTACAGAACGTCACCCGGAGATCTCCCCACCCTGTCTGTGCAAGCTCTGCTCCTTCCCCGTCCACAACTCGTGCCGCTGAGCCGACGCAAGCATTCCACGAACTGAGCCCAGTCACAATGTTCACTATCTAGCAGGAGTGAAATCAGTTGCTAATCGATCTCAACTCCTAGAAAAAATAATTGGTAGATTATTTGCACTGGCTGGCAATATACATAATAACTAGGACACAAACCAGGCACCAGAATGTGGGTTCTAGTCCCAGCTTTACAAAATCATAGCATGTCCTCTTTCTTCATCACCTAACCTCAGTGAAAATCAATTTTCTTATTCCATTTGACAGAATACTGTATGTTGTGAAAGTCAAATGAGTTAATGAGTGTAAATACATTTGAAAACTCTAAAGCAGTTTGTACATATACTTGGTGGGAGTAGCTTGTTAAGTATTTAAATACAGGGTGGGCAAAAGTAGGTTTACAGTTGTGAGTACACAAAACAGTTTATTCTTGTATTATAATTTATTAAAGATTATATTATTGCCCATACAAATTGTAAACCTACTTTAGTCCTACACTGTACATTTTTTATCTTCCAAATATTATTTCTCAACATAAAAGTTAAACCACCACTTGCAAAAAAATTCATTAAAATCCCTTATAATCACTCCACTTGTATTTTTAAAATAAAAATGCTATTTATTTTTAAAAGGTTGCATTCTTCAAAAGAAATAGAAGCATTCCTTTAAAAAAGTCGTTTCTCAATATTTTTATATAATATTTAAAAGTATTTGAAATAATAGTGTATACAGTTAGCTCGTAATTTTGTTTTAACATTTTCATTTACAGAGACAACTTCTCTCGACCTTTACCTTGTTTATATTTCATGCAGCATCAAAGAAAGCAATCAACGCGTTTTGGTCATAACTGTCCAGAATCTCCAGCAAAAGAGGTACTTTGGTTTTCACATTGGTGCCTTTGAACTTGAACTTGTCTATAAAAAGATCCGTGATCATGCCTATAAAAAAATGTTAATTTCCCTGTCATTGATTAGTTCTAATTAACGATACAGTATTTAATTAAAGTGAATGATTGCTTGATAATCTATTTCTAAGCACTTGTTATTCCATTATTTATACATAAACCTAAAAGAACTGATGTTTTAAAAATATTTATTTTGGAGGGATTTTAGGACAAGTTTCAAAATATAAATCATTTGGCTAATAACCCTCTTAATAATTGATTATAACCTAATAATTCAGGCAATCAACACTGATAGGTTCTGAACTGCTCTTGGTACATATGACATCACAAGTGGTTTGCTTTCCATAGCAGGCTGACAATTGTGACACAGTGTAGAGATTCGGTTCTTAACAGGTTTATTTAGAATAAAATATTCCGTCTCTATGTTGACCATTCTGGGGATTTGACCTGAAGGCAAATATTTCTAGGTTCAAAGATCTGGGCAAATGGTTTCACCTTTAAGTTCTCTCACATGTACAATGGGAATAATTCAAGCTATGGATCCTTTACCCAAAACCCTAGATGCAAGAGCAGATGCAAATTGTCGGAATTTCTCACAATTTGGAAAGAGAGTGAAAGGAACACAACATACATGGCATGAAGCCCAAGGGGAGCGAGCGGCAACATTTGATAACACAGGGCTGTGTTTCTGCAACAAAATATATGGATAAACAACCACACTAAATGGAATAAAAAAAGACTATAAATCACCTCATGTTAGTTTAAGTGAGATTTTGGAATTAAATTAATTCCGATCAAGTCAGATTTGATGCAAAATTCTTAATAAAAAAAGCTTTGTTTTTCCAAGCTTCATGGGTTTTGGAATTGGTGACGAGACGGTGGTTCTGCCCATGCCTCCTCTGAGTCGACATAGGCACAAAAGATCATGTGCTTGCAGTATGGTTAATACTGAGATATTCGGTATTATTATTACAGTTTGTGAGCAAGGCCCTGGGTATAAAATAAGAAATGCATTACACAGGCTGAAGGATCAATGTAGACTGATGACACCAATTAACTCTACAAAAGACGACACAGTGCAGACAGCATGCATTTGGGGGGAGGAGGTTCTGCAGGCTTTGCCACTCCCTACCAACGTGACAACAACGTCCTTAGTCTCAGATTTCACATTAAATAATGTGAAAAATGGAGATATAACATCATCTACCTTGAAGAGCTATTGTAAGGATGAAATTCCCCACCTGATTATGAAGATGCTATAAATAGGTGTGCTATGCGGGATAGGTCTCGTGTAAAGACTGCAAAGCACAAGTTGTTCTGAAAGGCTTCCTTCCCTCCGGCTCTTGCTCTCTTTCAATGTAATTTGTAAAACACACAACTTCTACCACCAAAGCAAAATGAGTTTTGGTTTGACAAAGCACATATATATCCCTTATAAAATTATGCTAAAAATATTAAATGCTGCATACTGATTTTCACAATAGCAACAAAACCTGAAAATTACTGGTGTGAAATACAGCCTAAATTTTAATGCTTCATTTATATTCATTTCACACCAGGTTTCTTCATATATATAAAACCGTCACATTAAACTTATTTTACGTCCTAATTTTACTTGCATTTTATCAAGTAAAAGTATTAAATATTAAAATGAACTTGACAAAATAAACATTGTAAGCAACAAATCGGCTGTCACCGGCTCATGACTGCCATAACCTCTGCCTGTCTCCTCTGCCCAGCTTCTCACAAACAGCTGGTAGAAAAGAAATTCAGCAAGTATTCTAGAACAGTCCACTAACCATAGAGTCTTTCAAGATGTGCGGGTTGCTTTTTGTATTCTTCCTGCAGCTGATCTGCCTCTTCTAGAATACAGCGATATTCTGGTATCAGAAAATTTGTATTTCCTTCATGGACCTGCAATTCCTTATTTTAAATTAAAAACAGAAAAAACTTAATGTTTCAATTTCAATCTAGTGTAACTTTAAAGTCTTTACAATTTCAGAAATTCCATCACAATAGAATAATGATCATAAGTCCATGACACATATACTTACTTTTAAAGCATCAATCAACTGCACTTTCTTAGCCAAAAGCAACTGGTACTCGAGCTTTGGATGGATTAGCTCTAGAGTGTGTTTGACTGACCCTTCATTGATCTCTAGAGGGAGGTAAGCCAGGCACAATTAGAAAGTCATTTTGATCAGAAACATTCTTGTTGTAACAACAACCAAAAAATAAAAATAAAACAGAAAAAAAAATTTATTGTTCTTTCTTTTTACCGTATGATATGTTGAGGTTAATTTTCTTTTTTGTAGCTTCTTTAGAGAGCACATCTTTTAAGATGGATATAGTAGAAATGTTGTCAGATTTGAAAACTCCTTCTCCTTTTCTACAAAATTAATATATATTTTTAAAAGAACAGCTTTAGAAGGAAATACACCCAGTAAATATATATTTTGTAACAAGTAACTAGTGTTTAGAGTTCATTCAATTTTAGATTTCTTTATATACACATCTCATTATTAATATAAAGCATATTTAAATGTGTAACCTTTTACTGTTATATTAATTCAAGTTCTGAACATACTTGTAAAAGGTAACAAAAGATGTCAGATATGTTTCCTAAAGATATGCCAATTCATGTCCTTCATTTAATACAGCTTATTCATTTTCACTAATACAATTTCCAATCGCTAACGCTTATGTGTATAAAATACAGACTTGCTTCCTTACACATAAGGACGTCTTTGTTCTTTGCACTCACATAAATTACAGCAGGACTGTGTGCTTCACCTAAGCCGGTATCAAACCTGTGAACAACACACTCTGTTCTTCCAGGGGCCCTCCCATGGGAGCCGCTCCCTCTCTCACCTCCTCCACCCACACAGCTTCACCGGCCCTGGCCTCAGCCCCAGGCCCCTCTCTCACCTCCTCCACCCACACAGATTCACTGGCTCAGGCCTGGGACTTTAGAAGGAAGCATTCAGCAGTCTGCACAGACCTCTGACCACAGTGGTTCAGGGCTCAACAAATATACTCAATCCTGGGACTTTTTCTTTACCAGAACTAGTGGGAAACAGACTCTCCGGTGCCGACAGGACAGAAAGCTGGGGCGCTGCTGGCCACCATGGCACTGCACAGGCCACGGAAGACAAGAGCAGAGCCGAGTGGCAGAAAGCGCTCAGGTCTTGGTGACAGCAGTTGGCCACTGATCAGATGTCCGGAGGCAGAGGACTGCTGCACTCCTGCACTACAGGAGCTGAAATTCCTCTTACAGGTCAGACCTGTTTTTATTTCATTCCTTCTTCTGATGACCAGACGTTTCCTAATCAACATACACCATTTTTCATGTATTTAATGTTGCCTTTTGGCTTGGTTTTCATATACACATAGTGTATATTGACTAGCTATAGTCAAATATTGACTTCTTTCTTCTAGAAAGATGAGTAACACCCACTTTTTTTTTTTTTATCCCAATCATGTTTTAGAAATCACAAGATTTTTCACTAGTCTTCAATTTTAACTGATGATATTTAATATTAAACACACAGTACCCGACATTGTAGAATGACTTACATGGCTTATCTTCTTTTAATCCTCACAATTCAATGAATAAGTGCTATTTCCATGCCTCAGAAGAGAAAACAAGCTCAAAGACTAAAGTAATCTAGCTGAGGTCAAACAGCTGGGGAGTCACAGAGCCAAGGTTCACCCCTTGCAGGCCTTTCTCAGAGCACCTGCTCCCACACCTCCTCCGCGTGCATGTACTTTACTCCGATTGCTAAGAAACATGCACTGAGCGCCACTACATCGAAGTCCTGTGCCGGGTACTTGAAGGACACATACACGATAACTAAGAAATAGATTCTGCTCATGAGCTCACAGTCTAATTTAGAGATACAAGCTTACAGTAAAAAATTATATACTTCAAATGAATAACGATAAATATGTAAGACAGGTAAGGACAGAATGCTTTGGGAATAGAGAACAGAGTCAGGAAAGGCTTGAACAGGCAGCTGTCGGGCTGGGCCTTGGAGACTAAGCCGAGTGCTCACGGGCGGGCCAGGGCAGGGCAAAGGGCGCTGTCCGGGGCACGCGGCAGGCCGGGCGAGGGCAGGGCAAAGGACGCTGTCCGGGGCACGCGGAAGGCCGGGCGAGGGCAGGGCAAAGGGCGCTGTCCGGGGCACGCGGCAGGCCGGGCGAGGGCAGGGCAAAGGCGCGCTGTCCGGGGCACGCGGAAGGCCGGGCGAGGGCAGGGCGAGGGCAGGGTAAAGGCGCGCTGTCCGGGGCACGCGGCAGGCCGGGCGAGGGCAGGGCGCGGGCAGGGCAAAGGCACGCTGTCCGGGGCACGCGGCAGGCCGGGCGAGGGCAGGGCAAAGGCACGCTGTCCGGGGCACGCGGCAGGCCGGGCGAGGGCAGGGCAAAGGCGCGCTGTCCGGGGCACGCGGAAGGCCGGGCGAGGGCAGGGCGCGGGCAGGGCAAAGGCACGCTGTCCGGGGCACGCGGAAGGCCGGGCGAGGGCAGGGCAAAGGGTGCTGTCCGGGGCACGCGGAAGGCCGGGCGAGGGCAGGGCAAAGGGTGCTGTCCGGGGCACGCGGCAGGCCGGGCGAGGGCAGGGCAAAGGGCGCTGTCCGGGGCACGCGGAAGGCCGGGCGAGGGCAGGGCAAAGGGTGCTGTCCGGGGCACGCGGAAGGCCGGGCGAGGGCAGGGCAAAGGGTGCTGTCCGGAGCACGCGGCAGGCCGGGCGCGGGCAGGGCAGGCGAGGGCAGGGCAAAGGGCGCTGTCCGGGGCACGCGGCAGGCCGGGCGCGGGCAGGGCAGGCGAGGGCAGGGCAAAGGGTGCTGTCCGGGGCACGCGGCAGGCCGGGCGCGGGCAGGGCGCAGGCAGGGCAAAGGGCGCTGTCCGGGGCACGCGGCAGGCCGGGCGCGGGCAGGGCGCGGGCAGGGCAAAGGCCCGCTGTCCGGAGCACGCGGCAGGCCGGGCGCGGGCAGGGCGCAGGCAGGGCAAAGGGTGCTGTCCGGGGCACGCGGCAGGCCGGGCGCGGGCAGGGCGCAGGCAGGGCAAAGGGCGCTGTCCGGAGCACGCGGCAGGCCGGCTGCGCAGCATCCACGAGGACGGGCAGCCTGCCGGGGCGCGTCCAGTGGTCAGCTGCGGCTTTAGTGGGAGGCTCACTGCAGTGCTTCGAAACAGGGGCGCTATTCCGGTTCGGAGCAGATAAGACCCCTGGAAGGCGGTGAAGCAGCCCCATAGCACCGGTCCTACAACCAGTTCGAGTCCCAGAGCGCTCTGGGCCGCAAAAGGCTGCATCTGAGGTTGACTCGTCTCCCTGCTGTCTCCAGAACCGGCATGCTCAAGTCTCAGCCAGGAAGCAGACTGCTTCGGTAATCTGTCTAGGCAAAGGATCCCCAAGAGACAGAGACGGCGAGAGGGTAAGAAACCCAGTCCCCTCCAAATAAACAACAACAGGTCAAACGACCAACAACCCGCGGCTGACGGGGTGGGCGCGCGGCGGCCCCGAGGAAGGCCAGGCGCAGGCGCAGAGGCAGGAGAGCCATCGGCCCTGGAGAAGCAGCACAGGAACCAAGGAGCAGGGGTTCCGCCCTCCAGAGCCTCGGGCCCACGGGCGCGCGTGGGAGTGGTGTGAAGGGGTGCAGCCGTGACCTCCTGCGACACGATGGCTTCAAAGGCCTGCGTGTCCTCAGCACTGCGGTTCTGACTCTTTTCCTATTTTTGCATAAACAATTTCAACTGAAATCTTTGTTGGAATTTGCATAATGTTCAAATCAATTTGGGAAGGACTGCCAAGTTTGAGGACTACAGAATATATTACTCCATTGAATGAAGTCTGTCCTTTTTTTTTGTTTTTTTATCCTCACCCAAGGATTTTTTTTGCATTTATCTCCAGATAGAGTGGGAGGGGGAAAGGAAGGAAGAGAGAGAGAAACATCCATGTGAGAGAGACACATTGAGTGGCTGCCACCCACACGACCCCAACCGGGGCCGGGGACAAACTGCAACCGAGGTACGTGCCCTTAGCGGGAACCGAACCCGGGTCTCTCTGGACCGCAGGCCGACACTCTAACCGCTGAGCCAAACTGGCCAGGGCTGTCTTTTTGTTTTTTTAATATGTTTTTTATTGACTTTTAGAGAGAGGAAGGGAGAGGGAGAGAGAGATAGAAACATCGATGTGAGAGAAAGATACATCAATTGGCTGACTCCTGCACACCCCTACTGGGCATATGCGTTGAACTGGGAATCCAACTGCACACCTCTTGGTCCATGGGTCAGTGCTCAACCACTGAGCCACACCAGGTGGGCTCAAGTCTGTCTTTTATGTCTATAAAATTTTAAAGTTTCTTCATGTAACTGCTGCATGTTTTTAAATTTTTTATTGATTTTAGAGAAAGAGGAAGGGGGAGAGAGAGAAACATCTATTTGTTGTTCCACTATCCCTGCATCCACTGACTGCTTCCTGTATGTGCCCTGACCAGGACCAAGCCTGCAACCCTGGAGCATCAGAGCAATGCTCTAACCCACTGAGTACCTGGCCAGGGCACGTCTGCCTATTTCTAATCAAGACTGTTCCTATAGCTTTTATATGGACATTTTGTTATTGTTACTGCTCCTCTGAAAGGGGCTGTTAAACAATTTATTTTCTAACTGGTTATTGTTGGGAATGGGAAATGTATTGATCTTTCATATTCATCTTTATTGAATCGTTTGTTAAAAATGCATGAACTCCACTTGTTTCTCCATGGATTTTCTTGAACAGTATAGGTTACAATTCCATTATTTACAAGTTATTCCTGCTTCAAGACAAAATAAAATGTAGAAGCTCCATTTATATCCAAACACTTGTGAACCAGCACCACGTTTATTACCTGTAGGTACTCTCCAGCTGTGTATCCAGGAAGGTGTTCTGGAAGTGAAAGGTCACACATTCCCCTGCTGGAGGCTTCTCAGGAACTTCGGGAAGGCAGAACACCACCCAGGAGTGCACTTCGGCGAAACTGAACTGGCCTGTCAGAGTCAGTGTGTTCATGGGTCTGTAATTCACAGCAGGGCACACGTTGTGGAGGGAGACACGTGCAAGGAGCACATGACACAGCACACCTCAAACGTTCGGCAACAGCAGTAACAAATACAAGGCACCCTGTGACTTCTCAGACTGATCTCACCCCCGGATAAATGAACATTTTGATTTCCTGGGGAAACAAGGGTGCTTATCTACACCTCTGCTTTTAATATTCAGTTAAGTGACACCAATTACCTGCTTTCATTATAACATGCTTTACAAGTAAAATTCCGTTTACTCAGGTAGATTTCATTTTTCAGAAGTTCATCTAGTATTCCTACTATACAAACTACCGAAACATACTTACCCAAGCGTCTCCTTAGGGAAGTAATGCGCATGCTGTGAAGACACTGAATTGGGCTTCTGAGTTAAGACAGGCCTGGATTCGAAACCCTGCTCCCTGACTGACTGGCTGTCAGCCACTAGGCCAGGTAGAGAACAATACTTTCTATCTTGCAGGGATGTGGAATGATACTTTTTCTACCTTGTGAAATCGCATACATACACACGGGAGTAAAATATATCAAACAGATTTTAAATAAATCAAGTAAATGATTATAAAGAGTTAAAAAATGAAAAGTTTGTGGAACGAAAGGTTCAGAGGAGCCCGGCCGGTGTGGCTCAGTGGACTGAGTGTCATCCCCTGGGCTGAGAGGTCCCGGTTCGAATCCCAGTCAGGGCACATGCCCGGGTTTCAGGCTCGATCCCCAGTAGGGGGGTGCAGGAGGCAGCCAATCAATGCATCTCTCTCATACCGATGTTTCTCTCTCTCTCTCCCTTCTTCAAAATCAATAAAAACACATATTTTTAAAAAGGTTCAGAGGAATTTTAAGAAGATACAGAATTAAGGAACTTAAAACTAGAAGGGATTGTGAGGTCACCCAGACCACTCTCTCATTTGCAGATAAGAAAACTAAAGCCCAGACCGAGAACAGCCGTCCCGCCACTTCGCACTTGGACTTTCACGGCTTCACTCTATCGCGTTTTTTCCAAATATATTCATTAAAAAGTTGATCGAGACAGTGAACATGATACAGCGCGCTCTCGGTTGTCTGAGCCAATTACACACCCCTGTATTACCATTACAACTACAATTACTGTACGTGCGGACTACAGGCCTGTGTATTCGAGCGCCCCCCGCAAATCCTTCAATGCCAGGTGCAGCCGCTGGACCACTCCTTGTGGTCCAACTCTTTTCCAAAAAATTGGGTGTGGTAAAACCAGGCCAATCAGAGCGTGCTGTTCACTGATTGGCTATCCTACCCTCTTCCTGTCCTGGCCACTGATTGGCTCAGCCTCATCAAGTTCATTTCTCTCATATACACTTCTACATCGCTATGCATCAGAAGTGTCTTTGCTCTTGTGTTTGCGGTTTCTGAGAACTTTTATCTAAGCCCCACGATGGCTCCTAAACGTGCTGCTTCTTCTAAGCCTTCTGACGATGAAACTAAGCACCGGAGGAAGATGCTCACCATCCAGGAGGCGACGCTCTTGGATATGATCAAAGATGGAAGAAAGTCGTGGAGATTTCCTGCCATTAGACTTGACTAAGTCTACTGTCCGCTCCACCCGTAAAGATGAAAAGAACATCCGTGCAACGGCCACTGTCTCTTTCCACGAGGAGGCAAAGCGCGTCGTGACAAGTCGTAATGAGTTCACAGTGGAAACGGAGTCTGCCCTCGCCGGCTGGGTCAGCGACAGCCGCAAGGAACACATTCCGCTGCATTCGCGGGTCATCGGGAGAAGGCGAGGCGGCTCTATCAGCGCTTCACGGTGGAGGGACTCAACCAGGACCCTCCTCTGCAACGTTCATGGACCTCACGGCGAGCAAGGGCTGGTTCGAGAAGTTCCAGAAGGGGTGTCATCTGAAGAGTGTCGTTCTCCACAGAGAAGCTGCCTCTGCGGACCAGCCTGCAGCAGAGGACTCCGTGAACAACACGTCCCAGAAGACCCTTGAGGTGGGCGAGTATCATCCAGAACACGCGGGTGAGCTGCCGGAGTCACATTCGGATCCCTGAACTGACGGGGATCTGGTGGCGATGACTAAGTCTGCGAGTCAGGGGAGGAAGAGCAGCCAGAGGGGCCTGGGGTCAGGAGGAGGAAGCTGGCCTTACACGTGAGCGTTTCTCACAAGTCATGAGAACTACTAAGGTAGCACAGGACATGACTGGCGAGTGGGCCCCACAAACGATCAGTACATCGCGGTTCCGAAATGCACTTGATGGGGCGATAGGACCCTGCAAAGCCTCCTCACGAATATGAAGACAGCGCCAGCGACTGCTATCACCATGTTCTTCAGCCGCACCTGGACACCCACTGCCTCCTCCTAGTGCTCCTTCAGGGAAGAAGACAACGACGCACCTGCTCAGACACCGCACCACCTGCAGACTCCTGCTGAGGCCGTGCCTGCAGAGGTGCAGAGACCTTGCTCCTCTCTGCTGTGCAGCACATCTCTCATCTTCATCGCTTCAGCATCGAACAAGTTGCACTAGTCTCATAGGTTAGTGGTTGTGTGTAAGAGCTGTGTGTGTGATTAAATGTACAATAATAATATATTTGGAACGTCTAATATGTCTTATTTTGTCTACTATATTGGGTACTAGGAGTGTAATGGTGACTAAAGGGTGTTATTTCATGTCCAGAGGGCTCTAATAATGTTAAAACGTATTTAGAAGGTCATTAACAGGTTTTCTATGCTCTAACTGCGAAAATATTCGATTTATAAATAAAGAATCCTACTTCGTGGAAATTCATTTATCGCGGCAGAATCTGAAACTGATTAACCGCGACACACAAAGGCCGACTGTAGGTCATTCCCCAATCACACAAGAACAGAGATGG
This sequence comes from Molossus molossus, assembly GCF_014108415.1. Taxonomy (NCBI): domain Eukaryota; kingdom Metazoa; phylum Chordata; class Mammalia; order Chiroptera; family Molossidae; genus Molossus; species Molossus molossus. Next base: position 124,920,022 of record NW_023425377.1, on the reverse strand, counting down.
TCACAATGTGAGTCTGCTGGCCACTTGCTTGCTGTTTGCCAGCTCACCATCTACCACCGCCAACCACAACTCTGCCGGGAGGCGGGGAGAAACCCCAGGAGGATCTATCCTCTTCATGGTTTCAAACCAATCTTCCTCAGGAGCACTTCTCCTCCCCTCTTATTTAAACTACCTGCCTTTCCAATTACAAGCTGCAACAGGGAAACCGGGCTTCGGTCTCAAATTACAGCTGCTTCTGCCCTCAGCAAGTCACTGCTCCCTCCTGCACTTCTCCCGGAGGAGGAGCCAGAGCTGCCCCCCAGCCTCGTGGGGCCTGCCCTGCACAGTGAGCACAGGCAGAGGATGCAGTGGCTGCCTCCTTCCTGCCCTCCACTGCAGCCAGGCCTCTATCTTCAGGAAGAAAGGGGCAACGACCACCAGGAGGTGCGTCCATTACAGTGGACGTCGGAAGTGACCGAGGCCATCGCCAAGCACTGCCCAGGAGTGTTTCCTAGTGACCCGGGAAGAAGATGCAGTGTCTGAGGCTAACGAACCAAAGAGCTGTCACAGAGAACCGCAGCAAAGGCAGTTTGAGAGAGAACTGTGACTGTCACTCTCAGAATGGGAGTCTGTAGAAGACAGGAAAGCCCAGCTCCAACCAGCCCCTGAAAGGAGACAAAGACTCTAACACCCATTAGAAATATTAACCCACAGCATTTAGATGAAAATGTACCAATATCTACCAGAATTTACACCACAGAAATTAAAGGTAAGTTGCCCTGGCCAGTGTGGCTCAGTTGGTTGAGTATCATCCCATGCACCAAAAAGTCGCTGGTTTGATTCCCGTTCAGGGCACATACCCAGGTTATGGGTTCAATCCCTGGTCAGAGTGTGTAATGGGAGGCAACTGATCAATGTTTCTCTCTCACATCAATGTTTCTCTCTCTCTCTCTCTCTCCCTACTTCTCTCTCTAAAAACATCAATGATAAAATATTTTAAAAAATCAAAGGCAAGTTTATTTGCATCATGTAATATCCTAAAAATAAACTGCTGCCTCCTTTGTCTTACCTGTCATGATCAATACAGTGACTTCTCTGATGGAGTGACAGGGGCCTGATGAGATACTGGCGGACCTGACAGGTTTTGGGGTGAATTCTCGGAGTCACGTATGCCTGAAGTGTGCCATACTGGCCTTCAATTGAGCGAATCTGATTCAACACAAAAGAGGAAAGAAAATAAGAATAATCTAGCAATGTAAACAATATCTTTAAAATGGTCAACACAAGTAATCAAGTACTTAGGCCTTAATCTCTTCTGTAATAGTTTGAAGCAAATAATGACATTCTATTAAACAACTACTTTTTATCACTAGAGTAAAGGAAGATTTTAAAAGATGTTGGCAGTGGAAAGCAAAATTAATCCATCTATAGACGTTGTCCCCACCACATACTTTCAGGTGATTGGTCTACACTGGCAGTGCTTTGCTATTCCAAAGACATCCATTCTCACATACTACCACCACATTGAAAAACACAGGTGTGTGCTATATTTTATAAGATTCACATCACAAACAGTAGAATTTAGACATTTTTGTTGAAGGGATAAGTACGTTTTTCAAATAATTAAAATGTATATGAAATATTTCATTTTCTCATAAATGGGGGTACTACAGCATAAAACTGTTGTTGTTAAAATTTACTGACAAAAAAAAAAAGTTTCCAGCAACTTAACTCTTGACTTTCACTGACAGTAGAGAAGCAGACTCATAAGGTATTATGACATATTTGATTAGTGAATTCTTTGAGCTAGTTTGCACACGGCTGGTCGGCTGCCCTGAGAATTCAGTGAGCTGGGGACCGGACCCCAGGAAAGGCGGAAAGCTGCCCAGATTCCGCCCCCTGCCCCTTCCTCTCCTCTGTGGAAATCCACGTGGTGCATCGGACTCTCTTGTATTACACAGGTAGCTTCTCTAATCTGATATTTTAACTCACACTTTTCCTGGCACTGTGAGGGTGGGGGGTGGGGGGAGGATCAGTGTTTTACCTGAATGGGAAACATAAATGCACGTTTTTTAAAGCAAGACACTTTGCAAATGTTACACTGCAAATATTGCTCTCAATGGGAAGACAGGAAAGATAAGAGGAAAAGAAATAGTAAAGAATAAAAACACTAAAAAAAAAAAAAAAGATCTGACAGAGCTATATTTTAGGGTTTCTTTTTAAAGGGTAAGCTCACACAATCTTAAAGGAGAAGCTGCACATAATTTTCCCTAATAAAAGGTCATAATGCTTCCTGTGGTTACACAGCTCATATTCATTATTTAAACATCCAAACAATGAAGGGAGATCAGAATGAAACCCTCCCTACCACCCAGACACAGACATGACCATTACTGCTGCCTGGGAGTCATCGCACAAAGACAAATGTGTGACTTCACACAAATTCTATTTACATCATAAACCTGGTTGTTTTCACTTCTTACAATCACATTTTCCCCTTATGGCTGCCTGTCCCCCTCCCTGCCGCTCCCGTCCCTCTGATGCCTCCCCTGCTGTACAACCCATCAAACCAGACAGGTGAGTTTCTTTACACACCTTTCTTCATATGTATGTCATCAGAGATAAAAATATGTACGTACATAGGGATTTTATCTGCTTTTTGTGTTTTTCATGGAATCCGTCCCATGTTATCGGGAATATATCAACTCATTCTTCATCACAGCTTGTACTATTCCTTGGAATGAGTAAGTAGCTATTTAATCCCCCATTCAATTACTGGGTGTTCACTTCGGTTCCACTTCTCTGCTTCTACAAACAGTGGCCAGTGACACATCTGTGTGTACAGTACTGATCTACTGCTGTGAAATCTCCTCCTCCAGACGGGACTACTGCCTATTTCTCCAGTGCCCAGAGCGCCCGTGATTTCCTGTGACTACAATTGAATGTGTCCCTTCCTTCATCCCTGCCACCTGGTGATGTTGCTCTTTAAAATTTTTTGCCAACCTGTCGGATAAGCAGAAACTGTTTTATTTTAATTTGAGTTTCCCTAATAATGACATAGAACATTTTCTGTTAATATTTGTTAGCCATTTTGATCCCCTTTTCCATGAATTGCCTATCCATATCTTTTGCCTATTTTCCTTATTGGGTAGTCTTTTTTACAACAACTTACAGGCAGTCTTGATATTTTATTGATATTCACCCGTTATCTGGAAGTCAAGTAAACTTCCTTCTCTTTTAAGTAACTAGGTCCTTGCCCTGGCTGGTGTGGTTCAGTGGTTGGTGCCTGCGCACCAAAGGGTCTCAGGCTTGAATCCCAGTCCAGGGCACCTGCCTGAGTGGCAGGTTCCATCCCACCCGTCAGGGTGCATGTGAGAGGCAACAGCTGATGTCTCTCTCTCCTCTACTTTCTCTACAAAAACATCCATGGAAAAATATCCTCGGGCGAGGGTTAACAACAACAACAACAAAAATTAGGTACTTAATTTATTTCATATTTTTACATATGACATAAGAATCTGCTTAATTTTCTTATAGATGAATGCAAGTTATGCCAACGACAATGTTAAAACGAAATAGTAACTTAGTCCACTTTTTCCCTACAAAAAATGTCACGCACTACATTTCCATAAATGTGTGCTGGGTTCTATTCCTAGATGATATTTTGTTGCATGATCTATTTATTTAGGACTTATAAATATCCTGCAAGAATTTTATCATAGTAGTTTTATCTCTCGGCTCTTTCAGGCATTTATTCTTTTCTCTGAACTTCAGAAATTATTGTATCCAATTAAAAAAGAACACAGCTTTTAAATATTTTTATGCCTACTTCCAAATTCATTGGCACCATCTTGCTCAATAAAAATGAAATTTAAAATGTTTAGTTAGGTCACATAAAGTATGTTTAAAAATATTCCTTTGGTAATAAACTTATCCCAGTTTTCAATTTTCCTTTCAAAATACATAAAAGGGGACTTATGCAGACAAAAATAGTTTAGAAAAAATTACACTTAACTGAAACTTCCTTAACCAGATGTGGAAAAATTGTGTAGCAGCATCTCTCTTGAAAAACCATACTCTGAGTCTCAGAAGATCAGTAATACCAGGTAAAAATTACAGTCCTCCTTAATTCTTAGATCATAAATGTATCAAAAATAAAAAAGTTGAAGTCTCACATTACAAATTAAATAACTAAAATAGACTTGTGTGCTAAAATCAATTTTTAATTATAGAATGATGCTACTAAACTGCTAAAATACTTTAAGGGACTTCCTCTAGAATACGTAGTAATGAATGACATCTCTGGGGTGCAACCAGAAAAACCCAGGTAGCAGGAAAACCCAGGGCAAGTGCTCAGACACTTCAACAACCAAATACCGATGGGGACCATGCGTGGGTCAAACTACAAAAACAAAATTGCCCAGCAGTGGGGCTCAATGGGTTGGAGTGTCATTCTGTTCACCAAAAGGTTTCAGGTTCAATTCCTGGTTGGGATACATACGGGAGGCAATAGGTCGATGTTTCTCTCTCTGTCTCTCTCCCTCCCTCTCCCTTCCCCTCTCTAAAATCAATAAACATACACTCATGTGAAAATTAAAAAAATAAATCAGTGGAACCTGAACAACGAAATCTGAAATATTTGATGACATTCAGGAATTGTTGATTTTCTTGGGTGTGGTGACAGTCTTGTGGTTGTGTGTTTTAAAGAGTGACCCGCCCTGGTCGGTCTGGTCAGGTTCGAGCACTGGCCTCAGACCAGAGAGCTGCGGCTCAGCTCCGGCCCAGGGCAAGTACCTCAGCTGCGTTGGGTCCCGGCCCTGGCTGGGGTCGTGGAGGAGGCAAGGTGTCCATGTGTCTCTCTCACATCGATGTCTCTCTCTCCCTCTCCCCCTCCTTCCCTCTCTCTCTAGCTGAAGATAATTGAAAAAATACCCTTGGGTGAGGATTTAAAAAAAGAGTGATCTTTTAAACATATGCACCAAAGTATTTATAAATGAAGTGACCCAGCATCTTGCGTTCGCTTGGAGACATCTGGAGGGACAGGGAGACTGGGCAAGGTGGCCATGAGCGGCTGGCTGCTGGCCTGGGGTGGGCACTTGGACATGCTTGAAACTCCCCAACAGAAAGTCAGAAAGCGGCTTCCGGTGAGGGGCAGTCACGGGCTGGTAACTTAGGGCAGGCGCCCGGGTACGTGATAATAGCAGACAGTGGTGTGGGCTGAGTGAAAACCTAAGAGGTCATTCAAAAGTCATTACTCCAAAATGACTCACTTGAGGGACAAATTTAAGGCAAAGGAATGATACCTTATGTTGTAAGATACACCAATGTAAACAATGAAGTTCAGACTTTCAAGCAGCGGTAATTTCGAACATCTTTACCTTGAGTTCCAGCCTCGTGGTATTTGCTTGGCACCGGTAAGTGGCGAGAAGAAAGTTGTCGCTGGACTGGGAAGAATTCAAAGTGAAGGGAAAGAATGAATCCATGTTTTTAACAGTAGAAACAGCATCAATAATGGTCATCACTCGCTGAGCGCCTGCCACCTGGTGGCCCTGGGCTCAGTGCTTCCCACCTGCCCCCACTAATGGCCCAGTGCCATTGAACAGACGAAGAAACTGAGGCATGAGGTATCGGGTAAATTTCCCCAAAGCCAGTAAGTAATGAAACGAGTTCAAATTCGTACCTAAGACTCCAAGGCCGACGCTCTTTCCATCCTGAGTCACTATAACATTTTAAAATAGTTTTCTAAAATGTTAACAGATGGTACAAACTCCCAATGTTGATATTATAAACACAAAGACAACAATGTTTGGTATACTTTGGAGGACTGAGAAATATCACTATTTTCACCAAGGTACATGACTTACTGTAGGAATTCAATACACGTTTGTCGAATTAAACTGCAGAGGTAACTTCAAGTATTATAACTTCTTGAAATTAAACATTAAACTACTAAAATAGCATAAAATCAGGCTTGCCAAATGTGGAAGTCAGCGATGAGCACGTGAAGATAACTGCGCTGTTCCTCTACTATTGTATATACTTGAAATCTCCAGTTAGGTTTTTATAAAACTATCATTCCAGAAAATAGGTTTTAAATTAGTATAAAATACTCATTCCAAAGAATCCAGAAGTGATGTAAATAAGGTGCATCTTGCACATTAATTTAGGAATGAAAGATTTTACATTTATATTAACTTGATTTTTTAGATGATGACAAAAATGTAGGCCCTAATGTTTTGTTTTAATTTGCAAAGAGGGATGACGCACCATATGTAACACAATACAACTGTCATAAATCTCTTATCAAGAAACAAAGCTTTACTACGGGATGTTCCCATATCTTCTGCTAAACTAGCCTGTGCAGAACTAGACAACAGTGTTTCCTCAGGGCTGCTCTACGGTTTCCTGTAAAAGGAAACAGCAGCTCCAGCGTGTGTCTGCTCTCCGCAGTCACTCTTCACCGCCCGCGGGGACTGGCCGGGCAAGGCTTCCTTCCAGTGGCTGTCCCTGTAGCTACCATTAGCAGTTAGCAACAGTCAAAAGAGAAAAATATTTATTTTGAAAAATTGAAAAGATAAAAATCCATTAAGACCTTAAGTTATATATAAATGCTAGACCTCAACAATGTAGGCTTTTAGATTTTACACAGTATCTGGTTTGTTTTGGTTGTGACTGTATAATAAGCACTAGCAATATGGTTCCAACAGAGAGAAGTTAAATGTACACTATTAAACAAGGCCTGTAGCAAAGATTTTATTGATTTAATGATAAATAAAGGAAGTTAATTAAAGTGTTTGTTTTCCTGCTATAATTCTGCATTAAGTTCACATAAAAGATCATGATTCTAGAGTTTGGAATACAAAATTGTTTCACCCCTCAAGCTGGGAATATTTTTTAAATAAATACTATAATATAAGTATCAAATTATTACCTCCCACTTTGTGTTGAGATTTTAAAAATTAAATTGATAAAACTTTGTTTCCATTGTATTCATAATGTTCTGCTATATGTAACCTTAAAATGTTTATTAAAGAAGATAAACAGCTTTATCGTGAAATTTTACTATGCTGAAAGTGATTCCCTAACATAGCTATCAACTCTGTTCTTCTTCTTTTTTTTTTTTTTAATCCTCACCCGAGGACATTTTTCCATTTTTTAGTTCAGATAGAGCGGGAGGGAGAGAGAGGAAGAGAGAGAGAGAGGAACATCGACGTGAAGGGACACATCGAGTGGCTGCCACCCGCACGACCCCAACCGGGGCCGGGGACAAACTGCAACCGAGGTACGTGCCCTTAGCGGGAACCGAAACCGGGTCTCTCTGTAACGCAGGCCGACGCTCCAACCGCTGAGCCAAACCGGCCAGGACTCAACCCTGTTCTTTATGTATTCTTCCCGCTCCTCCCTTTTCACAGGCATAGCTGCCCGCCCACCGCAGCCCCGCCCACCGCAGCCCCGCCCGCCGCAGCCCCGCCCACTGCAGTCCCGCCCACCGCAGTCCCGCCCACCGCAGCCCCGCCCGCCGCAGCCCCGCCCACTGCAGTCCCGCCCACCGCAGCCCCGCCCGCCGCAGCCCCGCCCACTGCAGTCCCGCCCACCGCAGTCCCGCCCACCGCAGCCCCGCCCGCCGCAGCCCCGCCCACTGCAGTCCCGCCCACCGCAGCCCCGCCCACTGCAGTCCCGCCCACTGCAGTCCCGCCCACTGCAGTCCCGCCCACTGCAGTCCCCCCTGCTTGAGGCTCCGCGCAGCCCTTGGGGCCTCTGCTGCCCTCGCTTCCCCTGAGGGCCACGCCCGGCGCTGAGGCTGCCCGTCTGCAGGCGGCACAGCCTGCCCACAGCCCCGACACAGCTCGCCCGGTGCTTGGCACACAGCACGCGCAGGGAGCAAGATGCCACAGCCCGAGAAAGTGAGGAGGGCCGGCGGCGCACGCGCGGAGCGGCAGACGCTTCAAGGGGTGGTCAGCCCCGCAGCCCGGCAGGAACCGGAGCGGGGAGGGCAGGAGGCAGCCGGGCAGGAACCGTGCGGGGAGGGCAGGGGGCGGCCGGGCAGGAACCGTGCGGGGAGGGCAGGAGGCAGCCGGGCAGGAACCGTGCGGGGAGGCAGGGGGCAGCCGGGCAGGAACCGTGCGGGGAGGGCAGGGGGCGGCCGGGCAGGAACCGTGCGGGGAGGGCAGGGGGCGGCCGGGCAGGAACCGTGCGGGGAGGGCAGGGGGCGGCCGGGCAGGAACCGTGCGGGGAGGCAGGGGGCGGCCGGGCAGGAACCGTGCGGGGAGGGCAGGGGGCAGCCGGGCAGGAACCGTGCGGGGAGGGCAGGGGGCGGCCGGGCAGGAACCGTGCGGGGAGGGCAGGGGGCAGCCGGGCAGGAACCGTGCGGGGAGGGCAGGGGGCGGCTGGCGCGGCTCGGGGGAGGGCGTCAGCAGAGACAGGGCAGCTCTCTGCGCCACAAGGGGGTCCAGACACCTGCAGCGGAACAAGGCAGCTCTCAGGCTGCGAGAGAGAAATGACAGCGGGCTGTGCTTTAGGAAGACCTCCCTGGTGGCAGCGCAGCGCAGCTGGAGGTGGGGGCACCCTGGTGACAGAGTGGGGGACGCGGGGTTCCAGCAAGCGCGGGCGCCGGGGGCCAAGAGCGGCAGAAAGGAGGCAGAGCGGACGCAGAGCAGCCAGGGGTGGGGCGGGCAGAACCGGGACTGACTGGGTCAGGGATCAGAGACAGGATGGCTCTAGGACGCCCCGTTTCTGGGTTATCTGAGGATAAAGGAAGAGCAGCAGCAGCTTGAGGGAAAGCTTATGAAAGGCTCAGAAACGAAGAAACGTGGAGCCCTGGTGGTGGTGTAGGCTCCATTCAGAGCAGCAGGCAGACGGCAGCACCAGAGTTCACCGCCCGCACTCACCTCGGAATCACAGCTGCTGAAGCTGACTACAGCCGAGTTCTTGTCCACATCCAGTAGATCTATTGGAACATCGCTCTGCAGTGCACATGGAAAGAAAGGTCCAGATGGAAAACGAAAAAGTCTTTCAAAGCCTATTTTCTCTAAGGGTGTTCTTCATGTTCATCTTTAAATTTGAGAGCATGAATTTTCCTAATTTATATTTGATAATATGTAGTTCTAGAAAATAAATATACTAGAGAATAAATATTACAATGACCTATTTTTTCTAATTTGGAATATCAGAGGTCACAGAATATCCTCTCTTACTATCCCCTTAAAAGTATAATCTTCCTATCTACTTTTGTCATTGCTGTTAGCCACAGGCTGCGAATAATCATATGGCCACTGTGACTATATCAGTTCATTTTTTATCAATTTTAACTTCAGCTGTAACACAGAAAAAAGATAATTTTTGGTCTCCTCTGGAGAGGCAGGTGTTTTTTTTAAATTTTTCAATTATAGTATACATTCAATATTCTTCTGTATTATTTCAGGTGTACAGCATAGTAGCTAGACAGTCGTATACTTTACAAAGTGCTCCCCTTGATAATTCCAGTACCCACCTGGCACGGTACACAGTTACTACAATATTATAAACTGTATCTCCTATGCTGTACTTTACATCCCATGACTATTCTGAAACTACCAGTGTGTAGTTTTAACCCCTTCGCCTTTCCACCCCGCCCCTGCAAGGCAGTCCCAAGGACACGCTGTCGTGCTGAGGTCTATGTGAGTGGTGTTCCTACACCTTTCCACCCCGCCCCTGCAAGGCAGTCCCAAGGACACGCTGTTGTGCTGAGGTCTATGTGAGTGGTGTTCCTACAGTTTTCAAGGCAGCCGCCCCCAGCAAGCACTGGTTAGGAGAGATCTCTGCCTTTCAATTTTCATTAACAATCTGATCTTCTCCACCTTTTTAAATCTTGTCTTCTTCCTCCACTAGTCTTTTCTCGTTTTCTGATGATTTTTTTTCTATCATTTGCTTGTTTTCTGTTAATCATATTATCATCCTTTTCACTCTCAGAATATCTTCCAACTTAAAGAATAAAACTTCTATGCATATATGCATAAGCAATGGACACAAACAATAGTGTGGGGAAGGCAGGAAGGGGGCGGGATGGGAAGGAGGGGGTCCATGCGGGGGTGGGGGGGACATTTGTAATACATTCAACAATAAAGATAAGTTTAAAAAGTAAATAAGTTAGATAATCGATGAGCAAACTGATAATCTAATGGAAGACTAAGATGATTCTTTATTTTTTATTACAACTATCATTTTTATTTATTTATTTTTAATTAATTGTTTTTTTAATCCTCACCAAAGGACATTTTTCCATATTTTGTTCAGATAGAGTGGGAGGGAGAGAGAGAGAAACATCGATGTGAAAGGGACACATCGAGTGGCTGCCACCCGCATGACCCAACCAGGGCCGGGGACAAACTGCAACCGAGGTACGTGCCCTTAACGGGAACCGAACCCGGGTCTCTCTGGACCGCAGGCCGACACTCTAACCGCTAAGCCAAACCGGCCAGGGCTAATTAATTTATTTTTGTTACAGATGTTTCTCCTTTTCCCTCCATTGACAACCCCCTCCTGATCCTGCCCCCTCCCCCACTGCATTGTTGTTTATGTCCATTGGTCATGCATATATGCATATAAATTCTTTGGTTTATTTCTTCCCTTCCCACACCCCCCTCCTCTGTGGTTAGTCAATCTGAACCTACTTCTATGTCTCTCTGGGTCTATTTTGTTCATCAGCTTGTTTTGTTCATTATATTCCACAAATAAGTGATACTTGTCCTTCTCTGACTGGCTTATTTTGCTTGGCATAATACTCTCCAGGTCCCTCCATGTCATATCAAAGGATACGAGATCTTTCTTTAGAAAGAAAGATAAGCCTTTAAAAGTACTATCTAAACTAAAAACAACATTTAAAACCCCAAATTTAAAATTGCTGTCTGAAACTAAACATGTTCAGTAATAATTAGTGCATGTGACTGGTCAAACAACAAAGAAATCGCACACTTTGCTCACCTGTATTAAGACGTTATCAATCGCTGTCTGCACCTCTAAGATGAGGCTGTAGCTGGCATCATCTGTATTCAATGTAAACTTGTCGTTGATACTGAAAGAAGGTGCTGCTGATCTCGCCTTGCTGGACTGGGAAGCCTGCTGGTCCTTCTCCCTCTCCTGGAGCACCTTGTACTGCAGGTGCTCCAGCTCGCTCCTGGAGGGGAACACGCCGCCCCTGAGCAAGGGCAGGCGGGCAGCTTCCAGCGCCTGCCCCTCCTGCACTGAATGAAGCAACTTTGCCCGCCCCCGCTCCGAAGGAACCGTCAAACTGAATGGCCCACGGCCCACGGGAGCAGTCTCGGGAAGTCGGCGCCACTCGTGCGCCGTAGGAACAGTACACGCCAGTAGCTCAGAAAGGCCCCAGGCCAGGGGCTCGGGGCTCGGGAGGAAGAGCCATGTGGGCTGCCTTCCAATGCCTGTAAAACAGCAAAACACTACGACTGCCTGTAACTATACACATGGAAAAATAATTCTCCGTCTAAAAAAAAGGTCAATGTACAATAAAGCACACAAAAAAATATATTTCTAACTCCAAAATATTAATCGTCACTTACTACTAATTTTCTCAAAGTGAGAAACTTTCATTTAAAAAGTGATAAGCAGCCCTGGCCAGCGGTTGAGCATCAGCCTGTGGACCAGAGAGAGTCCCAGGTTCGGTTCCTGCTAGGGGCACGTATCACAAAAAACAAAGTGATAAACAACCGGCTGGTGTGGCTCAGTGGCTGAGCGTCGACCACGCACCAAGAGGTCCAGGTTCAATTCCAGGCAGGGCACATGCCCCAGTTTTGGGCTCGATTTCCAGTAGGGGCGGCAGGAGGCAGCCGATCCATGGTGACGCTTCTCTCTCATCGATGTTTCCATCTCTCTTTCCCTCTCCCTTCCTCTCTCTAAAAAATCAATAAAAACATTAAAAAATAATTTTAAAAGTGATAAAGTGTGTAATTCCTTCCACTATAATATACTGCATCTATAAATAATAAAAGAACCACCACACACTTCATGAAATGAAAAATAAAAAGGCAAACAAACATCCACAGTTACCGTAGAGAAGAAATTTTACTCTGCATCTCCTGATTAAGTTTGAGTTCTTCGCCTGGCCCACTCTCCCGGTGAACAGGCTCTGTCGTCAGACCCGTCACCCAGCCTGCAGGGATGAATTGCCATCACGCACCATTAAGCGCTGCAAGTGTCAAAAGAACCCAGTCCACCTGCCCTTTGTCCACCAACATCAACCTCACCCCTAGGACCTATTGCTTTTCCAAACCCAAACCCAAACCAAAACAAAAAGAAATTAAGCTGGAAAGTATTCAAATCACAAAGAAATTACTTAAGCATTTTGTGATACTACTTTTGCTTTGCCTGAAATACTATTATACTATGATTAAGAAAATCTTTCATTTAATTCAGTTTTAGTTTTCAAGTATGAAATAAGTTAACACTTTTAGCAAATGTAAAAATGGCTGATGAATAACTGTTTTTCAAAAACTATTTTCATGTTGAGTTATACTCCTGTATAATTATTGTGAGAATGCAAAAATGACCTACTCAAAAGCAAGCAAGATTTTATAAGATGTATATATTTCCTATATTAATGTATATTAAGTAACAAAACATAAACTAAATTTCTTTTTAAATAAAGGACTATCATTTAACTTTTAAAGATACTAGTGACATGTCAAGCATTCTTAAAAAGTATTATTTAAATATTAACTGTTTCATAAATCAATACACCCTTCTTTTTTTTTTTTAATCCTCACCCAAGGATATTTTTACATTTATCTTAAGACAGAGTGGGAGGGAGAGAGAGAGAAACACATCGACTGGTTGCCACCCACGGCCAGGGATGAACCACAACCGAGGTATGGGCCCTTGGCTGGAATTCAACCCAGGACTCTTTGGTCTGCGGATGCTCTAACCACTGAGAAAACCAGCCAGGGCAATACACCCTTCTTTTTTAACCAATAAGGTTTTTAGTACTATGGATAAGAGTGACTTACTACTTGGGGTAAAGAACACATAGTACAATATACAGATGATGTAATACAGAATTGTACACCCAAAACCTATATAATTTTGTTAACCATTGTCACTTCAATAAATTCAATAAAAAAGTAAAAATACATAAATAAAAATAAAAATAGCCTTGTTAGGTTTGGCTCAGTAGTTAAGAGCATTGGCCCTCAGACCGAAGGGTCTCAAGTTTGAGTCCCCGGTCAAGGGCATGTACCTGGGTTGCAGTTTCGCTCCCCAGCCACAGTCAGGGTCATGCGGGAGGCAACCAATCTGTGTCTCTCTCACATCAATGTTTCTCTCCCCACCGCCCCCACCTCCCTCCCTCCCTTGCACTCCAGCTAAAATCAACAGAAAGATATCCTCTGGTGAGGATTAACAAATAAATACATAAATAAATTTTGGGACTTATTAATAACACCTTTTTTTTAAAAGCTGTCAAAAGCAATTTATTAAATTCATATTTTTTACTATCACTTCTTTCTTCAACTATCTATCGCCATTTCCCTTACCCGAATACGTGGATAGTACAATTTCGTCATAGCCATCTTTCCCTACACAACCACCCTGGATAGATGTGACACTTTCAGACAGCACCTAAATCAATTTAAGATCAAGCACTTCATTAATAACTAAACATTTCAGATATGTTAAAATAAGCCACAAAAACTTATTTTTCTGTCTCCAGCCATTCAACACATGTTTACTGAACACTTATTATGAGTAGACACTGAGATTGGAAAAGCAAAAACTCTGCACAAATGTCAGAAAATTCCAATGCTTTTAAGTTTGGGGGAAGATTGAAAATAACTCATATATTTTTGTGTATCACTCAGCTATAATAGTTATCCAAAGAGCAAAAATCATTTATTAATATAAAAAATGTATTTTAAAAATTGCAGCCCTGGCCCGTTTGGCTCAGCAGTTGGAGCACTGGCCTGTGGACCAGAGAGTTCTGGGTTTGGTTCCCGCTAGGCCCTATTGGCGAGGGGCATGTACCAAATAAAAAAAAAAAAAAGAATTACTACATATTTTAAGCCTAAACTATTTTTGCATCATTAGCAAGAGGACTTTTTACACCAAAGTTAAGATGAACAAATATAAAATCTAGAAAGTAAGTTTTATAATATTTTTATCCCATATTACCTATATAATATACTTTATCTATACACTGAAACATCTGTATTTGCTGTCTGCAGTTAAAGCTGCGACTGGGAGGTACGACTAGGAACCGAGACAAAAGAAGAAAAGCTGATGCTGAGCTGTAGCACGAGGCAGGACGGGGGACCCTGGACTGGGGACCATCACTTCATGAAAAAGAAAGACTCAGTTTATACCAGGACCTTCTGCATGTGACTTTGTATCTTGAAATAAAAAGCTTAATTACATTTAAAATTTGTGAGCTAAGAATTACTCTTATCTAGCATCTCCTCTTACACAGTGGACCCTTGGTAAGCAGAAGCGAAACTGCTACTCTTCCTCTCTGCGTAAGGATAGTTTTTACACTGTCCTAACAAAATGAAGCTTAGTCCTGAAACCTTATTACTTTCAGCAGCGATGTTCCCCCGGCGCTGCGAGAATGTTTAAAACACGCACTACCTGACCCTTGGTCAGGGGCGCTGACCTTTTCCCTCACACTGTCCAGTGAAACTGTGACAACAGCTAACACAACAGGGGCCGTCTGGTGTGAAGAGATCAAAATCATACCTATCTTTTTTGCCAGATCAGCAAAAAACAAATTTTTTGGTGAGCTGCAGAATCTTAGTAATTAGTGTAAGTGCCCTGAGGTGCAAAAGGCTGAGATCGCTGCTCCACAGCACTCCCGTTTATGTGACCCAAATCTGTCACTCCCACCCTACTGTGCATTGCAGAAACCAAGGCGAATGCGTACTCCTTAGATGTACAAGATTCAGAAACCAAATTAAAGGTAACTATTCAGCTTGAAGGCAACAGTCTTACATTTAACCACAAGAGCAGTCCAGAGACCATTCCAAAGCATCAAAACAGCAATATTTTAAGCCAAACACAAGATTTTAATATATTTCATTTAATAAAACTCAAACCATCACACTCATCTATATAATTAATTACTTGATTAATAATAAACATACAGTCTTTTAAACTGAACTTAAAATGAACTTACTTGATCAAAGCGTAGAACAGGCTCATTTGCACTATCAAAACTATACACTTCCACCGTTCCGTCATCTCTTCCAACAAGCACATCTTTAACCCCATCACCCACAATGTCAAAGCTGTCAACACACAAAATTCCTTTAAAAAAATGATAAGTGATAAGTTATTAATAAAACTAATATTATAATCAAGTACATACCAAGTAAGAATAAAGAAATCAGAATGGGGAAAAAAACAAAAACTTTGAGCATAATCAGGTGTCCTTCTCTTTCCCATCCACATTCATCCACTTCCAAGGCTTTGAAGACAATCTACCCGCCTCCAAGTTCCCATCTCCAGCCCCGGCCTCTTCCCAGAGCCCCAGACTCATATCTCGAAGTCCCTTCTCAGCATCTTCTCTGCAACATCATTTGCACCTCGAACTCCCCGTGCCCCCTCTTCACCACACGCCAGCAACAATGCTCCTTCTCCAGTCCTCCTCATCTCGGTATGTTCCCACCCAGATGCTCAGGCCAAAACTTTAGATTGCAGCTCTGATTGCTCTCTCTGTCTCACTTTCACATCAAACCCAGGAGCAAATTCTACGAACTCTACCTCGAACGTTCCCATTGCAACCACCACTAGCCTAGTCCAGGCAACTGGTATCTTAAGCCTAGACCAGGAGAAATTATGTAACTACAACAATAATTTCCTGACTGCTATGCTTCCAATTTTGACCTGCTTCTTCAAAAATCCATTCTCCGTGGAGTGTTTTTGCATTGGTAAGTTAAATCATGTCGTACCCCACTTAAACTCTCCAGTGACTTGCCACTGCACTCAGATGAAACTTGAAACCCTTTCCAAGGCTCACAAGGACCTACCTGCCCCACCTCTGATTCCATCTCAGGCCACACTGGTCTTCAGAGCGCTTTTCAAATGAATCATGTTCACCTCGCCCTCAAGTCCTTTGCCCTTATTTTTTCCTATTCCTGGAACATCCCCCCCACCCAGTACACACACACACACATTATTGGTTAATTGTCACCCAAGGATATTTTTCCATTGATTTTTTAGACAGAGTGGAAGGGAGGGAGGGAAGGAGAGAGATCGATATGAAAGACACACAGAGGTTGGATGTCTCCTGCACAGCCCCGACCAGGGCAGGGATTGACCCTGCAACTCAGGCACGTGCCCTTGACCGGAAATGGAACCTGAGACCCTTCCGTCCTCAGGCTGACGCTCTAACCGCAGAGCCAAACCGGCCAGGGCTTTCCCCGATCTTTACATTACTAACTCTTTTTCTTATCAATCAGATCTGAGTTCAAATTTCACCTCCTATAAGACACCTTCCATGACCACACACTTAGTCTAAAAGAAGTCCTCCTCCGTCTACCCATCGTCATTCTCTGCTGCATTTTCTTCAGGTGGCTAGTTGAAGCCATCTTATCAGAATTGTTCACCCTTAGTCTCCCTAACAAATCAGTACCTGTTGAAGGGATAAATACATGAGTGAACATGCGTCCTCATAAACAGCCACCCTACTGCCTGCCGCGTCAGACATAAATTACCCTTAGAAAAGCACACCCCCCCGAGAGAACAGGGATGACGCCCTCATCCACCGCACTTGGCTCTTGCTTCAGACCAAGCCCTCCCAAATTCTAATCAATTCCCTACACCAAACAATGAAAAGTGGATTGAGCACAGAATGTCATAGGTGGACACTAGCCCCTAAGATCCTATCCATCCCAAATTACCACTTGTATTTCTTATTTTATTTATTTATTTATTTATTTATTTATTATTTATTTATTTTTATCCTCACCCGGGGACATTTTTGCACTTATCTTCAAATAGAGCAGGAGGGGGCGGGGGAGAGAGAGAGAGAGACATCAATGTGAGAGAGACACATCGAGTGGCTGCCACCCACACGACCCCAAACGGGGCCGGGAACAAACTGCAACTGAGGTACGTGCCCTGAGCAGGAACCGAACCCGGGACTCTCTGGTCTGCAGGTTGATGCTATAACCGCTGAGCCAAACCAGCTAGGGCGCATGCCTTATTTTAAAAGTTATGCCAAAGACAAGATAAGACCCGGTAAATGAACAACTAGGAAACAGCTGATGTGGCTCCGTGAACGGCCAAGTCTGCTACGTACACACTACGAGTGGAGGAGACAGAATGAACTATGCAATCTGGGATACTTTATTCAATAACGACCAACATTTCAGAACTAAACAACATCAGAAACATACCTCCCCTCTTTTTCTCATTTCGAATTTCCCACTTGTGTATTGGCTTGGATGCGGTGATCTGAACGAGCCCAAGTTTTCCATCTGACGTTCCAAACACAAGGTCTTCTCCAGAGTCACCTAGGCGCAGTGAAAGCCAACGCACATTTACCCCACGGCTCATCTCTTTAAATTAAATATTTTCATATGTACTGATTTCCATGTAAAAATCTCATTGAAAAAATAATACACAGACAGAAAACTTATTTTGGGAGGATGGTTATATGTTCACATACTTTTATAACCATTAGAAGTAAGACTCTTTCCTTATCATCTTTTAGATGAGAAAACTGAAAATTAAAGTTTAAGCATGCATTACTGTGAGTGACTGGCAGGTTGTCCGACAATAACCATCTCAGCTCCAGTTCATGTTCCCTCTACATTTCCCATTTTCACTGAATACACAGTTCAGCGACTCAGAATCTGAAACACCTTGACTGCACATAACGCACGCCCTCATGTGCCCGAGACAATGAAATGCTGGTTACCGCCGTTCCCGTTGTGCAGTGCTAAGACAGTGGGTGGGCCAGGAACTTCGATTTCGTAGACCACGTCCGATCCCTGAAGGAGAACAAGTGTTTTAAAACGGAAACAGAATACTAGTTTAAAATACAGGCACACAGAGATAACATTAGTACTCTTATAAAGAACTCTAGGATAAAACTGCAGAAAAAATCAGGTCATGAATATTAACTTGCATTTGTTAGCAATTTTACATGTGTTAACTCATTTTAAAATTAAAAAATAGATAGTAAAGATCAAGAAGATAAATATTTAAAATATTCTCCACTCTCAGTGCTTTTCACTGTAAACGCTCCGTCTGAAAACCAGGCACGGGTCATGCTCCTCCAAACCTCTCCAGGCACGTTTGCTGTCCTCTCTGACCCCGGGGCTTCTCACAGAGCACAGCCAGACACGTACGCAGACCCGAAGTCACTTCCTCAGAGTTTAGGCCTGGCTTCTGGGTACTTCCCAAACCCACCCCAGTGACAGGCAGGTTAACCTGCTATTCAGGTAAGGAAACAAGTTTGGTCACTTTTGTTGTTGTTTTCTTCCTATTTTGCCACTTGTCCTGCTTTTATTTAGTGCGCAGTATTTGTGAAACTTTCAAGAATGAGGCAGAAGTACTCATACATGGAAGGAACATCTATGATAAATCACTCAGTGAATGGAATTTGCAAAATTATGGTAAAAAATGTAAATACCTATAGAACATACAAGAGAGCCATATGCTTTATCTTCTATTTTAAATAACATTCAAAAATTGACAAAGACCTACATATAACTATACCAACACAAAGAACACACACAAGGGCTGCAAAGGGCCCCTCTGGGCAGCAGGCTGCCTGGCACGGCAGCTGGGCCGGGCGAAGTGTGCAGGGCACAGGAGAGACCGCAGCTTTCGGCTTTCTTAACCCGCAGTGATTTTTTTTTCTTTTTTTTTACAATAAGCATATGGAGCTCTTCTTGTAAGCAAAGCAGAACCCTTCAGCCCCACCAGTCTCTAGAATGGACCTTGAACACGAGTTAATTAACCTTAGGGGGGGAAAGCCTCACAGAACCACGGGGTTTCCTTTCGTAAAGGGCTGATGGCAAGCAAGGGCCCCTGGCCGCGGAGCCCCAGCGGCGGCAGGGATAGGCCTGGACTCCGCTCGGCGGCACTACCGCCCGCGTGTTTCTGAGCCAATTAGTCCACCTCTCATATGGAAAGTTACATAAAAAGGTTTTTATTAATTTTTAGAGAGGAAGGGAGAGAAAGGAAGAGAAACACGGATGTGAGAGCGGAGCACTGCCTGCCTCCGGCACGCGTCCTACCAGGGTCCAGCCCACAACCCGGGCATGTGCCCTGATCAGGAATCAAACCGGCAAACTTTCGGTGCACAGGACGATGCCCAACCAACGGAGCATGCTGTGGCCAGGGCTGGAGAGTTACTTTCAAGAAGACATAGTTTTAACTACTGTTACTAGTAACAATGGTTTTGAACAGTAGTTTTAGCCAATTATGGTTTTTAATTTTTCCCTCGTATCACTCACTCACTCATCTAACCAATAATTACTGTATGTTCTACATACTGTCATTAACAGTGGATAAACTCAAATGCTACAACCCCGATCTCAATGATCTCTTGCTAAACCAATGATCTCTTTCTGCAAACCAACGTTCTCCTTTCATTTCATTTGCTGGGAGAAGGGAGAGTGATGGAAAAAGAAAAAAAAAAATAAAAGAATAAAGGAAAAGGAAATCTGGGAGGGTTCTTTGTTGTTAAGTACTCCATTCTGATTGTAATTGGTCTTTGCCAAAGGTCTGAACACATTTGCCTGAAGTAAAAAACAATTCATTATCAATTAAAGTATTTTTTAAATAATGTCCAGATATAATTTAAAGTGGCAGTAATCACTAAAGCAGTTTACCTCAAGGAAACATTGTTCATTAATATTCATTTACCTAAATTATGAAAAATTATAAAAATGCAAATAATGGCGACCTGTAAGACCCTGAGAAGTCTGTCCTGGCAGGCCAGTACCGGTGTAACACGAGGTACCCTTTCCGCTGGAAGGCAGATGACATCATTGATTTTGTCCCCGGAGAGGTAATAGTGCTGGTCTTTGCAGTCGCAATAATGGTTATAGATGTAGCTCGCACTGAGGAAGAGGTCTGAGCCGGATATGTGCCTGAGAACATTAGAAGTACTTTAAAACATCCATATTTTAAAATCAAGCATTAAAAACTATTTTTTTAGACACAGAAATAAGTTTATTTGTAGTTTTATTATCATTTTATCAGACTTAATAAACATTTTTTGTTTTTTTTCATCCCCCCCAACTTAATTTCTAGCTTTTTGAAGTTGAAAATGAGGATCTTAACACCTCAGGCTTCTCAAAAATTAAGGTCAGAAAAACTGAAAACAAAGACAAGATAATAACTATCCATATCTGAAGACAAATAATAAGCAAAAAAGTAACTGTTCTTGAACGCTTACTATGTGCAAAGTATGGTCCTAAGTGACCTACATTAGCTCAGTCCCCAGAACGCTATGAACTAGGGACCATTATTACCCGCTTTCACAGGTGAAGGATAAGATGGCAGGTAACTTGCCTAATCACACAACTAGGACTCAGCGCAGTGGACGCAAGTCGAGCAGTTTCTAACTTTGAGAGCTAGCTTTCTTACTACAACACTGTATCACCTGGAAAAGGCTATCTGAAGTCAATCCACTTTAAATGATAAACAGTGGAGAAAATGCCTTCACTAGAATTTTATCTTGAGAAAATAAATGAAAACAAGTTCATTCCAAATTATATTTAATACAATTTAGGCAATAATCACAAGTATGTTCTAAATTGTAAGACTGAATTCAGTTTTCAGAGGAGCTGACGTTTCTTGACAAAAATTATATACTAGCGTGTACCTTTCACGTCTAATTGCTATTACCATGGGATCAGAGGTTATCGTAGTTTTATTTGAAGGTTTCACCGATTTTTCCACCTCTAAGGTATATTTAAATTTTTTTTGATACTAAGATTATTCCTTATCCTATAATGATCCTCATTGATTTTCTTTCTCTTCTGTAATTACTGTTCAGGTGGCCTTACTCCGTGACTGCATATTATTTCTTAATATTATTTCTATCAACCTAATAAAGTTCCGTATCTTTTTTCATGATTTGAAATTTCATTTTGAAATCCACCTGTATTGTATTTGCATTACATTGTCCAAGGTACGACTTCGCAATCACTACTGTTAACAAAAGTGAGACAGACGGAAACTTTAAGCAAGGAAGGATGTGTGAGTGGTTACCAATTTTATAAGTGTCAATTTCTTGACTGAATGTTTTCAAGTTAGAACCTTGTTTTCTTATGCAACCTTATAGAAATATGGAGATTCAGGTAATTTTTAAAAAATTAAGTAAACACCCTTTCATCCCACCTCTGCCACTCCAGTAAAAACATTTAAAAAACTAAACTCTTAGTTGCAAAATAGTGATGAGGACGTAAAGTACAGCACAGGGAGACAGTCGGTAATACTGTAATAACCATGTATGGTGCCAGGTGGCTACTGGAAATATCGGGGGGATCATTTTATAAAGTATATAATTGTCTAACCACTATGATGTACACCTGAAACAAATACAAAATAATATTGAATGTAAACTGTAATTGAAAAATAAAATTAAACACAAACTAGACTGCTTTTCATCCCAACTCTGTCCACATGCCTTTCTAAATGTGGAGATACACTAATAAATATTTGATTTTAGCATTTCACAGTTCTCACTGGCCATGTCTATCTGCAAAAGCATTTCGAAAGTGTTATATTTTTACTAAGCCCCTGAAAGCACTCTCCCTTGCCATTGTGAATTCTGAGCTAATCGCACCGAGCTCAAGTTTCCCAGCCCAGACAGCGGGCATGTGCAGAGACAGGAGCTGGGCATGCACCGAGCTCAAGTTTCCCAGCCCAGACAGCGGGCATGTGCAGAGACAGGAGCTGGGCATGCACCGAGCTCCGGACGAGTCGGTAGTTTCCAAACCAGCTTCCGGCTGCTTATACAACTTGGCTGCATCAGATTCGATGAACTTTCTTCTTTTAGCCCACTCCTAATTATTCGGATTCTGCAGCTACAATGCAGGACAAGGAATCTATTGATTCAAGCTTCCAAGGGATTCTCCTAAGTAGCAGGTTTGAGGAACAGTAGATGAGATGAACTTTAGAGCCCCTTCTGGCTCATGATTCAAAAACTAAAATATTAATTGCACAATCCCTCTTTCAGGAAGCCATTGAAGGAGCTATCTTTCACTTAGTCTTACCTGACTCACCTGAAATTATACTGTATTGATGGTCATCAACTTTCACGGCTAGCCTTCTAAGAAAACAATGCTGCCTTAAAACCAGAATATCAGAGACGGCAAAGAAACAGAAACTTAAATATCTAGAGATTGCCTTCACTTTTTTCTTTTATACCTATATCAATTCATAGTTGAACCAATCAGTCAAAAATAAATGTATAAATACTATAAAGGTCTTAACTTTTGTGAAAACTTTTCGGTAATCAATTCTAGGTCAAATTTAATTTCTGACTAATAAAATACCTTTGGTAAATTTTATTTCCCAGAAAACCTCTTACAGTATGATACTTAATCAAATGTTTGTCACCTTTGCAAAGTATTATAAATGTACATAGAAAAATAAAAAGAGAATAAACATACATAGCTTTAATGCTTTCAGTAAGGTTTGTTTCAAAAGAGAGGAACTGTTTCCCTCTTTTTGTGAAACCTCGAATCTCAGATCCTGCAGCGATAAAAATTTTCTCCTGGGGCATGTTAAGAAGGCCTCCTAGCTCCAGTCTGGCAACCTTCTGCCCTGGTAAAGTCTTGAACACTGCCTGCAAAAGCCATTGGGGGGAAATTAAGTAGACAAAGTTATTGTAAGCATTTTCCTTTACTGTAAAAATGCTGGAATTTTAAACTGACAAAAATACTATAGTTCTACTACATTGAAATACTTTTTAGATAAAAATGCATTTTCTTCTGTACGTCTCCTGGGTTTGTTTTGTTTTTTTTTCTAAATAAAAAACTTCAAACTTGGCAACTCAAAGTAGGGTTCACTAAGCAGCGGCATTACATCGCGCACTTTATCAAAAATGCAGAGTCTCGGGCCCAACACCAGATCTCCAGAATGAGAATCTGCATTTTCACAAGATTCCCTAGCTGGTTCCAATGGACATGTTTTACCCTTGCATCATCTTTTTAAAATGAATCTCTCCTGGTTTCTTTATAATTTTTATAAATTTCAGTAGTATAAATAAAGAACTATGTAATTTATGGCAAACCTTGACTTTATTTAATGGGAAACAACATTTGTATCATTAATTTCTTCCTACTTATTTTCCATTTTATTAATGTCATCAGATTCTTCTCCTCCCGTGAGTTTATACACAGAGAACAAATTATCCGAGAGGGTATATGAATAATGGAAATACTGAGTTTCTGATAGTTTTAACCCTCTTTATCTTTTTGTAAATTCCATATAAAGTGTAATAAATATAAGAGTTCCTATCTCAAACCCATTATTTATAAATTATGATCTGTGGATATGACATAATAATCACTCCCTTGATCAGGTTTCACGAAGTGGCAACGGTGATGGGACAGTCACGAACACGGTCCACTACGTATGGAAAACTCCATCTCAGAGATCGGACAGACCTTCCTGCTGGTCCGAGCAGGTCACCGTGCTGTGGGGCCTGGGGATGTGCCACACAGCAAGGAGTTGTGGGGCGTCCAGATGCTGAGAGTAGGCTCTGGCTGACAGACAGCAATAAAGTGGGGACCTCAGTCCTACAACAGCAAGGACCTGGATTCCGCCAACAGCCACGTGAGCTCGGAACAGGACTCTGAGCTCCGGAAGGAACAGAGCCTGGCTGACGTCTACACTGCAGCTATGCGAGGCTCTGAGCCCAGACTCCTCACCCACAGAAACCGTGAGATAATTAATGTGTGGTGTTTTAAACCCCCGAGTTTGAGGTAATTCATTACACAGCATAGAAAACTAGTAAGTCACCCGGGCTGCCCCAGATGTTTTACAAACAGCCGGCAAACGACCCTTGTGCTTCATACTTCATGGAACCATCTCCCTCACAACCCATTTCTCATTGTATTTTAGAAAGCTTTTAACTAGGATTATTCAATAAGTAGCATTTCCCTTTTAGAAATTCATTTTTCCCCTAAAAAAACAGCTATCCATACCACTGCTTCTCCTTTCTTCATGCCGAAGCACAAAACTACCCCATCATGATCTCCAACAACCACCTGCAATAGATTGAAGAGAATCTTAAATTACTATTAGTAGTATTATACCCTATTAACTATATAGAGAGAAAACAATATTCTCAATATATAAATTATTATTTTAAAAGCAGCAATCAGAAAACCGAAGACATCCCCACAAAAATTAATCCTCCAAAGAACTACAGGACAAGGTCAAAGAGAAGGTCACGTGGCGTCATTATGGAAGCAGCTGGCCGTACATTCTGTCCCTACAACGTAAACAAACAGAACCAGAGAATAGGGACACAAATGGCAGGGAGGTCATTTCTTTTTTCTTAACTGGAACATAAGAATATTTTAAGATTAATTTTCAAAACATTACCAAATAAAGTTGTTACTGACCTATTTGATATTTTTTAAACCTTTTAAATGGAAAAATGTTAGTATATGCAAAAGTAGACAAAACATTATAATGAATTTCTTCTATGTATTGGTTACCCAGCTTCAACATTGTTCAATTATACAATGTGGCCAATGAATTACTCTGAAATAAATAGAGGGGAAGATTTTAACATCTCTTTTTCAGAAACTGATAATCAAGAAGACAAAAAGTAAGAAAAAGATTAGAAAAACAATTACCTTTGATCTAACATATATGCATATATTTATATGTGTAAGAGTATTTGTGTGTGTAAATAAGTCACTCATCCCAAAAATCAAAGTATAAATGTTCTTTTTCAAGCACAAGGGAACATTAAAAAATTGGCCAAGTACTAGGATATAAAACAAGTCTCAAAGATAAAAATGTTGATATTGTGCAGACTTTGTTCTTAGAACACTGATTATGTTCACATTTTGAGATTCATGGATCTTGAAAAGATGAAAAAAGACATAGTCAAGGTTTTGATTTTTTGACAACACACTACTCCAATAATTTCTAAAACAATCTATTACAGGGATTCCCAAAGCATGGTTCCTAGACACCTGGAAGTCAACAAGAACCTTTTAGGAAATCTCCCCAGTCAACACTATTTTTCTAAGTAAGTCTTTATTTTCCTTTTTCACGAGGTTAATATTTGCAATGATGGTACAGCAATAATAATGGAAAACATTACCAATATCTAACAAGAAACAAAACAATGACACCAAACTATATCAGTAATCTGTACTCTTCATCACCATTTGAGAGTTAAGGGCAAAAAACCCAGTTTCATGTAAGAGTGTCCTTGCCCTGGCCGGTTTGGCTTAGCAGTTAGAACGTTGGCCTGCAGACTGAAGAAGTAATACACATTTTAATCGAATTAAATGCTGACCCTTGAGTATCTTTTCAATACTTCACGTGAGGAAACAGGAAGTATGCACCAAGCATTCTGTTGCACATCCATTCAGTCCAGAAGGAAAGCAGTGTCACTGCTTGAGTCATGAGCTGACCTACTTTTTCAAGAAGCACCATTTTCAAGAATGAAAGGACAACCAACAACTGTTGGTATTTACACATGAGTAAATGGACTTTTTTTTAAAAACCGAAGGAAGTGAGCTTGTTAGTTCAAAGGAAAACAACTGCCAGTATGTGCTAATATGGTGGAGTTGGAGCTTTCAAGTGACACCAGTGATTGGGAGACTTGTATCTGCCACAGTGAAGACTGACAGCTCACCACGTGCAGCTCTGACATGAGCAGCGACGTTGACAACTCTGATGTTTGATATTCTACAATAAAATGTGTCAGCACTTGGAAGGTCTGTGTAACTCAAATGAGCCAATAATCTCAAATGGCCATCACAGTACACTACAAATTCATACGGGAGTAAAAGATCCATTCAAAGTACAAGATAGACCAATTGATTTTAATGTGTCCAAGTATGAAAAATTAAACAATATGGCCCTGGCCAGTTTGGCTCAGCAGTTGGAGCGTCAGCCTGCGGTCCAGAGAGACCCGGGTTCGGTTCCCGCTAAGGGCGCGTACCTCGGTTGCAGTTTGTCCCCGGCCCTGGTTGGTCGTGCGGGTGGCAGCCACTCAATGTGTCTCTTTCGAATCGATGTTTCTCTCTCTCTTCCTCTCTCTCCCTCCCACTCTATCTGAAAAAAAAAAAAGGAAAAATGTCCTCGGGTGAGGATAAAAAATAAAAAAAACTTAAACAATATGGCTTGAGATTCCACTTTGCACCCAATGTTTAAGAAACTACTCCTTGTCAAATATAAATATAGCATCAACTATGAAGAGCCATGATTATCTGGAAATGCTAGTTACTTATTCCTCCCTATTTTCATCTGTGTATCTGTGTAAGCTAGATTTTCTTCATGTACTTCAACAAAAACAACACATCACAACAACCCAACATGAAAACAGACACGAGAATCCAGGTACCTTTGTTTACGCCAGACCAAATAATTTGTAAAATGTAACACAATGCCACTATTCTTGCTGAATTCTTTGTTTTTGAGAACATTTATTTTTCATAAAAAAATGTTATTTATGTAAGCATGTAATAGGTCTATTATTTTTAAAATAGCATAATAAATGTTTTAAACATTTCTTAGTTTGAATTTTATTTTCTTATTTTAGAAAAAGAATCCTGTCTTTAATATCATGTTAGATTCCTCTCTCTCTTTTTTTTAATCCTCACCCAAGAATATTTTTCCATTTATCTTCAGATAGAGTGGGAGGAAGGGAGGGAGAAAGAAACATTGATGTGAGAAACACACAATGACTGGCCGTCTCCTGCACGACCTTGATCAGGGCTGGGGAGCAAACTGCAACTGAGGTACATGCCCTTGACCAGAATCGAACCCATGACTCTTTGGTCCGCGGGCCAATATTCCAACCGCTGAGCCAAACTGGCCAGGACTCTTAGTTTGAATTTTAATACAGTAAGTATCGATAGCTATAACTACATAAACAAAAGTTCTTTGGGATCCTCAATAATTTAGGAGTGTAAAAGGATCCTGAGACCTAAAAGTTTGAGATATGCTGTTCCAGTAGACAGAATAAATGACAATTAGAAATCTGTTGATTTATCTTAAGAAAGTGAATATATCAAGACACTGTACTTACTTTGCAGCTTAAAATATCCTACTAGTCTACTAAGAAATTATAATTTTCTTGTCTCATAGGATCAGTATTTCTATAAAAATCAATATTGTCAGGTAAATATAAAGTTCAACATCAAAATCCTTTTAAAATATGATGAAGTTTCAAAAGGGCATTTTCTCTATATTCAACGGTGTTTTACATTCTTTTTTTCATATATATAATCTGGTGCACGCAAGTATACACAGAGTAAATTATTTCCAGAAAAATGAAATATAGTTTTTTTTGTTTTTTTGTTTGTTTTATCCTTACCCGAGGATATCCTTCTACTCTTTGTTCAGATAGAGTGGGAGGGGGAGAGAGAGAGAGAGAGAGAGAGAGAAACATCGACGTGAAAGGGACACATCGAGTGGCCGCCACCCGCACGACCAACCAGGGCCGGGGACAAACTGCAACCGAGGTATGTGCCCTTAGCGGGAACCGAACCCAGGTCTCTCTGGACCGCAGGCCAACGCTCTAACCGCTGAGCCAAACCGGCCAGGGCAAAATATAGTTTTAATAAGTTTGCTTATACTATTTACTAATTGTACATAATAATGATAATGTCCAGGAAAATTACTGTTTGTAAATGTCCCTTGGTAATCCAACCTGTGTTCAAATAAAGAACTTCATTTCCACTTTAACATTAGCATAAACCTCTACCAGAGCTATGGAGACTCACAGAAACGGAATCTCAACAGTACCTTTTGTGTAGCTCCATGTCTGGCGGCAGGAAGCAGCTTCATGGTCTTCTGAGAGGTCACCCCCACCTATGGAAACACACCAGCACCTGGTGATGGTCTCTCAACTGTTATCTGAGTCGCTACATCAGAGATCAGCAGGACCAGCAGATTGAGATCACAGTGAGTTTTATTTTTCATTGCAATACTTAGTGATATGAAGTAATTATTACTATCAGTGATGAACTCAGTATCTAATGAAAAAGTCAGAAAACAGAAAAGAACCCAAAACAGCAAAATGTACACTTGTCAAGCCAAAAAACAAACAAAATTGTGACATTACTAACAAGATATTTCATGAAAAAATATTTCTAGAAGCTTTCTTTTTATGAGTTCACATAGTTGTTAAAGAGTTTTTGTAAAGGGACTTAAAAATCTATAGAAACAGAGTAATTACTATAAATGCAACAAAGATTTTTGCAAACATCCTGATGGCAATGACTTCCAATACAACTGATGCTGAGGATGATTTTACAAAAGATGAAAACTAGGAGGCTTGTTCCTGGGGAACTGTCACTAGCGGAGCAGAGAGAGGTAGGGGAGGAGGACTGGGGTCAAGTTGGAGAAATCATGAGATAATTTAAACACAGTGAAGATCTATAATGTTACTCTGCATGCCAGGTACTGGTATTCAAGTTTAAAAGAATGTACTTAGCCTCGCAGTGTAACTCAGTGGACTGAGCATCATGCCAAGGGCTGCGTCCCTGGACTCCTGGTCAGGGCACAGGCCCGGGTTTCGGGCTCGATCCCCAGTAGGGGGCATGCAGGAGGCAGCCAATTGATGTGTCTGCTTCTCTCTCACATCGATGTTTCTATCCCTCTCTCCCTTCCTCTCTGTCTAAAAAATCAATAAAAACATATTTAAAAATTTTTACACACACGCACGCACGCACATAGATGCAGTACTTGGATTTGGATTTTGAGACATCAATCTAGCAAGGGACGTGAAGGACAGCCTGGAGGGAGGTGGGCTGGAGTCTGGGAGCCCAACCAGGAGGCTGCTGCAAGGACCCGAACACGGGGGACAGGGGAGGCGAGAAAATGGGCCGGAGTCAGGACGCGTTTGGGAGATGAGCGCAGCCAGCCGCGGTGAGCAGCTGGAGACCCGCAAGAGCACGGTGCGGAGCGCTCGGCACGACTCCCAGGGCACCGGCCGGGCAAACACGTGAGCCACTGGCCAGCGGGCTCGCCGATCGGGGGACGAGGAGCCGGCGGAGGAGCAGAGGGGCGGGCGGCGCTGTTTCCACCACCAAGGTCCTCCTCCGGGCCCTGGGTCCTCCTCCGGCCCAGGGCCTGCTTCCACGGGCCCGTATTTGTGCGCTGAGGTCTGGCCGCAGGGGCCTGGCTTCCAGTAAGGAATGAGGGGCGCTCCGGGGAGCGGCTGGGGGAGGACGGGGATTCGGGCCCGAGGGAGGAGGGGCGCGTGGGGCCCGAGGCGCCGGCGCCTCTCCGAGTCCCTGTGGACCGTCTCGGAGAGCCGGGGCGGCCCGGGAGGAGGGCGGCCCGAGGGCAGCCCCGGCCCGCAGCTCGCCGCCAGCCCCGCTCCCCGGGCCGCGCCGACCTGGGACGGCCGACCGCAGCCTCTCGGGCCCGGCCCGCCCCGCCCCTCGGGTTTACCTGTAAGTAATCCGCTCGGTGCAGGTGCAGGTCCATGACGGCGGACGGCCGCGCCGGCCGGGGCAGGACGGACGGAGGCTGGCGGGCCCCAGGCCTCCGAGGGGAACCTGGCCGCGTCTCCTCGAAGGTGCGCCCCCAGCTCCAGCCGCCCCGGCGGGGATGCAAACGCGGGGTGTCGGGGCAGCGGCGTCCGGCGTGACGTCAATACGTTCACGCGAGTGGTCCATGGGCGAAGGAAGCCCCGCCCCTCTCCCGACCTGCTCCAATCAGCGGCGGACAGGGCCTGAGCGCGAGCAGAGTGGTTTCCAGGGAGACCGGAGACCCAGCCTTGGCCCCACCCCCACCGCCGCCCTGAGACTCACTTCTCAAGCTTTTGGGGTGAAAGGATTGAGGTGATGAAGACGCGTCGGTTCGGACCAATTTCTCTGACACTGGAAAGGACCCCTCAACGGATCAAGTTCCACCGTTATAGGCGTTAGCTTTTAGCAGCAGTTCTCAAACTTGGGCCTGGGGATCCCTGTACACTATGCCTACAAACTTTTGAGGACCCCACAGACCTATTGTTTATATGTTATCTGTTGATAGTTACCGAATCAGAAATTAGAACTGAACATTTAAAAAATGTGTTAAAAATCAAATCAGTAGATAAATATTTTAGTGGAAAACCATATTTTCCAAAATAAACATAAAAAGACTAGCATTGTTTGCAAATCTATTTACTGTTGATCGCGATAGTAAACAGGGGAGTCCCAATTCTACTTCTGCGTTCGATTTATTGGTGAATGTGTGGAGTTTTTTTAAAACTGTCAACCTCAGATGGTGGTTACAAATTTTATAAAACTTGAATTTGTACATAAAGGCTCAATCTTAAGCATTGGTAACAAATGTCAATCACTTTCTTTGAAATGATAGATTCCCCTCTTCGATTCACAAGAAAGTGCATGCCAAATATCCACGTCTGAATAGCTTTACTTTGTTAACGGTGCTTTTAAAAAAAAGAAAGTATTCCATGAAAAAAGCAGTGAGTTCAGCTAGCAACCCAAAATAATCACGCCATTGCTCTTCCTTGAGACAACTCAGGTACTTTGGTATTTAGTAGAAATGCTTTATGCATACTTCCCGTATCATCACCCAGAATATTTAAAAAGACTCTCAAGAGGGAAGACATAAAAGTAACAATGTTTACTGCTTCATAATGAACATTTTTATATGAAACTTTTGTTTCCTGCCAATGTGGGCATGAAGACCACAGCGATCACTGCTGCAGTTCGAAGCCACCACTTTGACTCGTGCTTAGGAACCAGCAGTATTGCCCTGGTGGGTTTGGCTCAGCGGATGGAGCGTCTGGGGTTTGGTTCCCGCCAGGGGCACGTACCAACCTCCATGGCTCTTGTATCCTCAGCGCAAATGTCAACACAGTGAAAATACGTAGTTTCAAAACCACAGACCCCTGAAAAGGCCTCAGGGACCCCAGACTACTGCTGACCTACGGTGACACAGGGTCTGACCTAGAGCTGACATTCCTTGACTCCTGTCCATCAGTCTTTCTTTAGTGCACACAGTGTGCTCTGCCTACAGAAGTACTGTAGGTGAGTAAGACACTGTCCCTTTCCCAGTTTATGTGGTCTACTAGGGAAGAGTCCACAAATGGTTGTGAATCAATCGTTAAACACCTGAGAAGACTTGCTTCTTAGCATATAAATGATTTCCAACAGAACGATCTGAGGTTTTGCCCAGGTTCCAAGTTGTTCCAAACGATTATTTTTCTGAGGCTAAAATAACCATATTGAAATAAACAGCCCTGGCCGGTTTGGCTCAGCAGTTAGCGCGTTGGCCCGGGTTCGGTTCCCGCTAAGGGCATGTACCTCGGTTGCAGTTTGTCCCCGGCCCTGGTTGGGTTGTGCGGGTGGCAACCACTCGATGTGTCCCTTACATGTCGATGTTTCTCTCTTTCTCTCTCTCTCTCTCTCTCTCCCACTCTATCTGAACAAAAAATGAAAAAATGTCCTCGAGTGAGGATAAACAAAAAAAAAATAAACAGTGATGCCTTGAGATGGCTCAGCTGTGTAGCAATTTGGGGAAATCTATATTAATTCAGACTACACAAAAATACAGATAAATCTTAGAAATTGAAAAATAGCCACAGAGAAATAGGATAAAACAATGTATAGAATTTTATAGAATTTAGGGGGCTGGGAGGTGTATAGGAAAGTTAGGGCCACCATAAAGTACCACCAGCTAGGGGTTTGAACAACAGAAATGTATTTTCTTACAGGATCTACTGGCTAGGAGTACAGATCAAGGTGTCGGCAGGAAATCAAACCAGTCTCCTGAAGCAGCTCTCCTTGGCCATCTCTAAACTGTATCCTCACAAGGTCTTCCCTCTGTGCCTCTGTCCTAATCTTTTTTTCTGATGACACCTGTCATATCAGATTTAGCCCCACTCTAACGACTTCATTTTAATTTCATTATCTCCTAAATCCCCATCTCTAAATACAGACACATTCTGAGGTCCTGGGAGCTAGGCTTTCAACATATGAATTTGGTGTGTGTGGGGGGGTGAGGGGGACACAAGCCCATAATGGAAAGGAAATTGTCTGATCTGTGCTGAGAGTTCTATAGCTGTGGGAGGCATGGATTTTTTAAAAATGCGACAAGCTTTATCTTTATTCAAGACACCACAGACCCTAGGCTGAATGTCTCCAGCTGAATCGGACACGTTTGCCTTTAACATTTTCCCAACCCCCAATCAGAAACATTACTACATACTCCATTCAAAAACATCCACACTTGGAACCCTAGACAAAGCTGTAAGACAGAGAGTATTGCCTATTATGGAAACTCCACATCTTTCCTGTTGTAACATAGTAGAGTAACATATAACAATGAAAGAATTCAGTATTTTATTCAGTTCTGAGGCATAACATAAAATACATAATGTTTGAAAAATGTTTAAGACAAAGTACTATTAGAATAACACAAAAGTTAATGAAATACTCTACAATGGTAGCAAAAATGTATAACGTTGTTTTCTTCATTTGACGTCCCAAGAAGTAGAAATGAAGAAATCTTCTTTAACGAGCTTTTCGTAGTTCCATTTAATGTTCACCTTTGTCTTCATGTCTAGAAAGCCTTGCTGTGTGAGAGCAATGCTTTTTAGAGTATCATGTATGTAACTGGTGTTTGGGGCTGATAAAACTGCTGTTGAGGTGTGATCACAATTCATACTCCTCTAGGACTTGATGGGGAGAGACGGAGGAGAATCGGGATGTTAAGCAAAACTCTATGAGACATTTAAAACTACCTGGATGGAAAAAAATACTTCGAGTGTTTTATGGTCTGTGAAGAGACCACAGAACTTACTGGCCTGTCTCCCCTTTTCTATTAAAGTCATGAAGCATTGTAGATATTGCCAGGATTCGGCTCAGTTACATAATATGTCAAGTACAGGTACATCACAATCTGTTTTGTGTGGAAAGTGTAACCGGATTGCTTTGATCAGAAAAGGGATGTCTATCAATCATTGTAAGCAATGGCCAAGAGAGACCTCAAGGGGGAATGAAATCCACTTGGTGATGCTTGGCCACGCCCCTCCAGGTGCACAGCCACTGCTCTGGCCGTTTCTCCCCCTAAGCAAGCCCCCCAAAGCTCAGAAAGGGGCAAATGGGCAGACAGGGAGTCAGCCCTCGGAAACTTGAACATCAGGAGGTATAACAAAATAACAACCTTAACAGAGCCCCCTTAAAAATAACTCACCATCCCACTGGCTACATTCACATGACTGAAAAACAACAAACGAAAACCTAAGGCAGAAAACAAACAGTGCATACTTTAGAAAAATCTTTAATGTGTTGCTTTGAACAATTCTATGAAACATAAATATGTTACATAATTATATTTTCTATTAACTCATTTCATTGTTAAATTCTTCCTTTAGGACTCAAAGGATCTAGGATTCAGTGATGCCCAAAACTCTAGGAAAATCTGACCGAGTCATGGCGGCTTGTAAAATGTCCTTCCAATTCTATTTTGTAAAAAACCCCGTCAGCACTTGGACAAAGAAGGTGTGCCACACAGTGATGGCCTTTTGATTGTATTTGTAGTTTGTTGGCAGTTCAGTTCAGGTGGTTTCAACATTTACTGAGCACCTACTTTGTACCAGGCACTGTACTAGATGCTTGAGACACAAAGATGAGTAAGACATAGCCCCTGTCCCCAAGGAGCTTACTTACAGTCTCTTGGAGGCCAACAGATAGTGCAAAGATGTAGCAGAGTTCATTCTAAAATGGACAAAGATGGCAGTAATTGAGCCTTTAAATACAATGGGGTGTCCTTGTTGGTAATGTCAAGGCAGAAAATTAAAATGGCCATTTGCATGGAACAAAACAGTAAAATCATTAAGACCTAAGTTTTAAAGATTCACATAATAAAGGTAGTTAAGACTAAAAATGCACGTGGTTTTTCAAGTATGTCATTACAAGAATAGAAATATTCTCGCCCACACTTGTGCTCCAGCCCGGGCCACCTCCCCGTTACCCGGTCATTCAGACGTCTGCGTGCTGGGGCCCAGCTTCTCGCTGAGCTTGTGGATCAGCAGGGCGAGCTCTTCAGTCGCCTGGCTCTTGTCCTCCAGGAGTTCGTAACGGAGGCTGGAGATATCCTGCTTGATTTCTTTTAATTCACCTAAAGTATTTGTATTAAAATATACACATATATATATATATATTTGGTCATTTGCCTCATAATGTCACAAAGGTAGACTTTTTTCCCCCCTTTAAAACGATTAAGAAATGTCTGTTTGAAAAATATAATGACCTTCTAAAAAAGCTATAAAAATAGTCCAGCTCTGTTTTTAATAGTAAAACTCAAAGGATTGTCCTGTGGCTCAGTCAACTTTCAACGCAGGGTGATGTCTCTGTCCACAAAGCAGGGGTCTCCTTTCTGTCTGTAGGAAGTCCCGTGGGTTCCCTCCCACATCCATGTCTCTCTCTCTCCCCCTCCCCCCTTCTACTCCAAAAGTCAATAGAAAAATATCCTCGGGAGCCAACTAACAACAACAACATAAGTAAGTAAGTAAGTAAATAAATAAAATATCATTTCTATATTCTTTATATAAAAGTCAGAACCTTTACGTTTTAAGGAATTCTAAGTCTTCCTCAAGAATACACACAAAACATTCTCAGGTTCCTTTTGTGGCAAAAAAACAAACAAACCAGGTGATTCTCCCTTTTGCATGTGGCAGCAGAGAGGGAACAAACTGGTCTAATTTGAAGGCACAAGGCCAGTTGATGGTGGAAGAAGTGGATTCTCACACCATCCGTGTCCTGCTTAGACTGCTATCACATCCTTCTCCCTTGTTTCCCAGTTACAGGGACACGGAACACTAAGTGTGTATTCAGTCTGCCAGTTCAGGGAACACAAGTCACCCAACTGCTTTGGCTTTCGGTTTCCTCATTTATTAAATGAGGAGGTTAAGCTACATAGAGCTTTGTCCAA
This sequence comes from Molossus molossus, assembly GCF_014108415.1. Taxonomy (NCBI): domain Eukaryota; kingdom Metazoa; phylum Chordata; class Mammalia; order Chiroptera; family Molossidae; genus Molossus; species Molossus molossus. The sequence goes on along the minus strand of NW_023425377.1, from coordinate 124,884,946 downwards.
AATGCCAAGCCTCACGAATTCATGTTTCTCTTTTGTGCAGCACTTGGGAGATGGCTCCTTGTTTCTGATGCTGCCCTGGCCCCCCAGGCCCCCATCACATAATTGCTGTTTGTTTCTAGGGGGTTATGGTACCACTGGTCATATTTCCACTTTCTAACCTACAGCTCCATTCCAACCCTATCTCCTTCAGACTGTTTTTCAGCTGGTTCTCATCCACGTGTTTATAGATTTTGTTCCTACAACCCCATCCCATTGGATTGACTCAGCTTTGCAAGGGCTTCCTTGCGTTGGTCAAGTACTGACTTCAAAGCTCAGCCACCGCTTTGCTGAGTTGAGCTCTTTTTTGTCTTAACAGTGTGGACAGGGCTCCTGCATCTCACTGGTGCTGTAAACTATAGCTTTCTTTTTTTTTTTTTTTTTATCCTCACCTGAGGATATTTTTCCATTTTTTGTACAGATAGAGTGGGAGGGAGAGAGAGGAGGGGAGAGAGAGTGAGAAACATCGATATAAAGGGACACATCGAGTGGCTGCCACCCGCACGACCAACCAGGGCCGGGGACAAACTGCAACTGAAGTACGTGCCCTTAGCGGGAACCGAACCCGGGTCTCTCCGGACCGCAGGCCGACACTCTAACCGCTGAGCCAAACTGGCCAGGGCAAACTATAGTTTTCAAATTGTGTCTCCAGGTTTTCTTTTCAATTCCGGGCTGGTGCATTGGTCTACACCCCAGCCTTTGACAAAACCTTCTATAGTTCACACAGATGCCCTGCCTAGGATTTACCCGGGAAAATAGGCATGTTCAAGTTGGAGCCAAGGAGAAATACGACAGGCAAAAGAGAAAAACAGATGGGAAAAACGGGTTAGCGATTTCCTTTTGGATAACAAAATAAAGACTTTTCTGAAGAAGTGTGGATTTTGTCTGAGCCAACCGTTGTTTTACCTGCATCACTGGAAAAATGTTAACACTCCCTGAAACTATTGACTAACGGAATTAAAAGAGAGCTGGCAGCCTTTACATTCTAGGGATCAGGACATTCTGCGTAGAGATACATTGTCGCCGATTGTGACATTTTAAAAACTGTTTCTTTAAAAAGGCAGAATTTTAGAAATGTTACATAAGATTCACCTGTCCATCTTGGAGGGACACAAACTGTCACCTGAGTTTGGATTTTTAAAGTATCCTTCAATATGAAGTTTTCCAAGTCCATTAAGTTAGTTGTAAAAGGATGTTTCTCGATTCAGAGATGCTTACCTTCGTTGACTTCATCATTCTCTTTGTCTACTTGTGCTTTCAAAACATACCGCTTTATAAGTCTTTTCATGATCTGCTGTTGGAAAAGAAGACATGATTCTATCACCAATGATGCACCGAGGTAACCTGGATCCAAGTCTCCACAGAGCTGTGCATACCTGTGGAGCAAACAGCTCAGGGGCGAAACACTTTACACAACTATTTACAGAAGAATCACCCAGGCTTCAGAATTGAACCCTTTCCCCCTTCTACTGAGACTAACCACATAATTCACAAACATCCCCCCACTCCCACCCCCAGGAATGGAAGAAGCTTTTTTAAAAGGTTAAATCCAATCCCTGGCTTCTCCTTCCAACATGGTTTCTCTTTAAGGCGTGTTGACACTACATTGTCATCTGTTGGCACTACCTCATTTCTCATTGTTGTTTTTTTGTAAACTGAATCTATTCTCAACAGAGAGAACTTTGAAAATACAGAAAAGAACAAAAAAAATGATAATAATAAATAAACAAACCAAGTCATCAATTATCCTGCCATCCAAAGAGAATCTGTTGCTATTTTGGTGTACATCCTTCTAAGACCTCTTCTTATAATTGTGCATATAGACTAATTACTATAGGTGTGTATTTTATGTCTTCTAAATACCATATATTCTATTGGATGCTCTCCTCTAGTAGCAGTCTATAGTGTAAACATGTTCAGTCTCAGCACACGCCCGTACAGGAGAACTATCCACGTGGACGAGCTGCCCTGGAGCCTGACCTCCCTCACGCACGCAAACATAAATCCACCTGCAGCGTACACGCGAAAGACAACGCTTTGACAATCTTCAGAAGACAGAATAGGAGAATGTGTTTGTAAATGCAGTGTAGAGCTATATGTTTTTTAATAAGATAAATACTCTAATTACAATAGAAAAGACTGATAAATTCAAGTCTGTTACAATAAAAACTTTTGTTAATAGAGACACCATGAAGAAAGTGGAAAGACGAACCGGGAGAAAATACTGGCAATACTTGTAACTGACAATAAAATTGGATCCAAAATATATGAATAACTTTAATTTAATACGGAAAATTCAAATAACCCAACAGAAAACGGAAAAAGACAGACGTTTCACAGAAAAGGAACCACGGATGGTCACTAAGCGTACAAAACAATCCTCACCTCTTTTCTGGGGAAAATACAAATTACAGTGAGAAGGAGATACAATTTTACATGTAAGAGGGAAAAAATCAATAAATCTTACAGTGGTAAGTACTGGGATTTTGTACTGTGAGCAGCGATCTTCCAACCCTTCACCTCATGGCACACACAAACCAGCTATTAAAATTCTGTGGCACATCAAAAAACACACTAAACTTTTCACTGATCTGACAAAAAATAGATATAGTTTTGATTCAGTCACACCGGACGGCTACTGCTGTGCTGGCTGTTGTCACTTTGTTCTCGGACAGTCCTTGGGCAAAGAGGGCAGTGGCCCCGAGGAGGAGCCCGGGGCTGCGTGTTTGGCACGTTCCCGCCGCTTCAGCGTGTAAACTAGACCTGCGTGTAAACTAGACCTGCGTGTAAACTAGACCTGCGTGTAAACTAGACCGCCGTGAGGGGCAACTTGGCATTTGCTCTTCGAGCTGAACGTTTGCATATTTTTTCACCCAGAAAGTCTACTCCTTGGTTGGTGCCTAGAGAAACTTCGTACATGGACCAGGAGAGTCAAACGACGATGTTTATAGCAATCTTGTACAGAATAGAAAAAAAAATCACACACACACAAGTAAACTAAAAACAATCTAGACAAGTATCAAGAGGAGACTGGACAGATCATGGCATGTCACACAATATCATGCCATTGTATTCGCCGATGAAATTGATGAGCCACAGCCACACACAACAACGGAGATGCATCTTAGAAGCATACATGTGGAATGAAAATTTCAGAGTGAATGCATGAAGTATGAAATCACCTTATAAAGCTCAGTAAGAAGTCCACATAGTGCACTGTTAGGGTTTTCTATATGTGCAGTGAGCCTATTATTTAGAAGGGGAACCGAAGTGACAGGAGGAGATACCCAAACTTCGGGCCCGGATACCTGGAGGCGAGGGGGCCAGGAAGGAGCACCTGCTGGAGGGGACGGACAGATAACGTGCTTCCCAGGTAGGAGGTGGCCTCGCGGTGTGCAGGACACTATCCCTTATCATTTATTATGCTACACATATATTAAATATCATAAAAAGACAATAAAGGGGGAAATGGCCTGAACTAAAATGCAGATACAGTAGTCCCCCCTTATCCGTAGGGGATGGCTGCTAAGACCTCCCAGGGGTGCCTGAAACCACGGCTCGTACTAAACTCTCTATATAATGTTTTTTCTTATACAGAAAAACCCACAGGAAAGTTCAATTTATAAATTAGGCAGTTTCACGGAGAGAAGACTCGTTCTTCCCGTGGACCTTAGCAACCTCAGCATATGATTTTTTTTCTTTCCTTACCAAGTGGAAAAGTTGCACCTTTTCCCTGAAAGAAAGTACTTTACGGCTTCTCTCTGTCATACCCCAACGGCCCCCATCAACACTCCTGCACTTTGGGGCCACAATGAAGTAAAATCAGGTGAATTCTTAGGCACCAGGATGCCTCGACAGTCCATCTAAGAACTGGGGGGCCACTAAGGGACCAACAGGTGAGGTTGTCGATGCTGGAAAAAAGGATGCGTCGCGTCCTGGGTGGGAGGCAGCAAAATGGCAAGAGCTCTCATCGTGCTGCTCAGAACACACACAGCTCAGTCTGTGAATTGCTGATCTCTGGAATTTTCCATATGATAGTTTTGGACTGCAGTTGACGGCAGATAGCTGAAGCCTTGGAAAGTGAAACCACTGATGAGGAGGGTCTACTGAAGAGTGAGCTTGAAAGATATTCCTCAGCTTTAAGGAAGCAGAAATTGGGAACCTCAGCGACCCACGGGATGCCAAGGTCAAGGGAAAGGGTCAGGGGTGACCTGAAACATCGGTCTCAGGGAACAATGACAGATCAAGAGGTGGCTCATGCCACGGAAGAAGAAATGCCGACCTTAGCAGTCACAGGAAATCATAAAACCAGTTGAGTTCTGTGGAGCCCAGACCCCGGGACAAACTCAGAGCTGGGCGGATATTAGCCTGAACTCATTCATTCATGGACCAAACATTTACCGAGAGCCAGCTCTGTGCCAGGCCGTGAACTGGGCACTCAGGGTGCAATAACGAGCACAGTCCCTACTCCAGTGAACACTGGAGCAAGTCACTAGACGCATGAACATATCAGAGACATGATTAAGTTTAGGGCACAGCGAAGGCAGACTCCTATAGAAAGAAATGTCTATCAGTTAAAGTAGCTTGACGAGGAGACTACTTTCAACAATGGTGCTGAGAGATGGGCTCCCTGTGGGAAAGTTAAATTTAGACCTCTGCCTCACACCATATACACCAAAAAAAGGGGGGGAGGAGCCAAATGGACAAAAGATCTAAATGTGACTAGCAAAACCTGTGAGAGGAATAGGGAAATATTTCTTGAAAAGGCTAACATAAAAGATAAACCACGAGGCAAAGATGGATAAATCTGACTGTATTAAGACAATTTAAAACTTTTATACAGGAAAGGGAAACCAAAGAAATGTAACTGCATGTCAAATGGGATTTTCCCTCTCGTCCTGGAAGTGTTGATAAACCCAAACTGATGATGCCAAAAACGATGCTAAGCACCCCATGATCTAAGACCAGGTTGCCACTAGCAGTTGGGTCGGCCACCTCCCTTTGGGGCTTAGTGACAATCACTAGACAAGTACTGAGCTCACCACACGCTTCCTCCTTACCCCCACAAGGAAAAAGGCTGAGACAAGGGAGGGATCATGAGTTTGGGGGGGCAGAGGGATCGTGAGCTTTTGGCGGGAGAGAGGTTATTCTCTCCTCTCGGAATGAGAAGGAGGGGGTGCCCCCCCCACGCCAAAGGAAGGGAGGAATCCCACGCAATCTCTCATAAAGATTAGGGTTGCCCAAATAAAGGGGAGCCTGGCATCCCTCCCCCAATTAAATGCCTATTCCACTAGGTCCTGCTCCTGGCAACTCTCAGGGAGGAAAAAGAACCAAGATCGGGGAGAAACAGCCATCGGGTCGGTCTGTGTTTTCATCATTTGACAAACAAACTTCCACTGTGTTGCATGGGAAGTGGTAACACACCAGTGGGAAAGACTAGTCTATTCATAAACGGGACGGGGCAAGGGCTTTCCTTGTGGAAAGGGGGACAGTTAGATCCACCTCAAGTCGGACCAGACTTCCAGGCAGAGAGGCAGCACTTCTGTGCCCGCCACACAGAGGACACAGAAACTTGGTCACTGTCAGGGCAGTAGGGACAGACACGCTTAAACTCTTCAAGCTTCGTTTCCTCATCTGTTGAATGGAAGTAATCCAACTCAACTCATACATTATGCAGCTCAAACACACGTCAAACCAATGCTTCCTGCTTAGAAGAGGTTCGCTCTTGTTAGTATTATTTGTAAAGACAGAATTTGAAGACTAAGACATTTACATTCTCTGGCATAATCTCTCTAGAATATTTATGTTACATTATCTGAAACCATGCTAGAAAAAATCTATGAAAACTAACATTTATGGCCAGAAGGGATGATAATAGAAAAATATTTAAAAAATCAGGCTCCCGCCCTGGCCAGTTTGGCTCAGCGGTTGGAGCGTCAGCCTGCGGTCCACAGAGACCCGGGTTCGGTTCCCGCTAAGGACGTGTACCTTGGCTGTGGTTGGTCCCCGGCCCTGGTTGGATCGTGTGGGTGGCAGCCACTCGATGTGTCCCTTTCACATCGATGTTTCTCTCTCTTCCTCTCTCTCCTTCCTGCTCTATCTGAATAAAAAATGGAAAAATGTCCTCAGGTGAGGATAAAAAAAAAAAAAATCAGGCTCCCTAGACACGTCCTGAACAAAGCCATTCAGATTAAATTCCCTCCCTGAAGGGAAAACAGGAGGCACATTCATTTCCATTTCATCTGTCAGCTGCAGGGAAGAGCACGGCTTACAGGCTGACATTGTTCCTCTTCAAAATCAGATGTGTTTCCGGCTTTCCTTGTAGCCCACGAAAATGTTCACCCTAATGTTTGCAGCTTCACATGTGCTTAGCCACCAAGTTGGAGCCTCTCCACAAGGCAAGAAGGCTTCTCATGTTGGACTGGAATCAGGTTCCCCGCATGTGACGTTACCTGGAAATAATCTATGCCTTAGCCCAGCTCGGACAGGCAACTCATGTGAGTTCCAGAATGATGTGCAGCTCTAACAAGGGGCAAAGGCTAGCCGCTTCCGCTGTTAATTCTTCAGAGATATTCCCAAAATGTTCTGCCCTGTGGTAGCTACATTAGAATTAGTGTATCCCAAAGGTGACCACTTTATTTATTTATTTTTCTTTATTGATTGGAGAGAGAGAGAGGAAAGGAGAGGGAGAGAGAATTAGAAACATCGACCAGAGAGAACATCGATTGGCTGCCTCCTGCATGTCCCCCACTGGGGATCAGGCCCACAACCTGGGCATGTGCCCTGACTAGGAATTGAACTGGCGACCGTTTGGTGCATGGGTCAATGCTCAACCACTGAGCCACACTAGCCGAGCTCAAAGGTGACCACTTTAAAGGAAAAATCCCCATCTAGCAGATTAAGATCTGGAATTTCTTTCCTTTTCTTACTTTCCTCAGAATTTCTCTTTTTTTCTACTGTCACTTTTTGGGAGGCACAGAAGATTACTCCACAGGCACAGGGAATCTTTGCAGAAAATATGACATGTATAGGATTCGGGAATCTCTAGGCATTTGGCAAGGGTGAGCTCATTTAGGAGCGGAACGATTTTCAGCCACAAGAAGTTTGACTTTGGGGATTTCTCCATTTCTTCTCAATTTCTCAAAAGCAACAAGGAGAATAATAAACAGAGAAGAAGAAAAAAAGAACTCCTTCTCTAGTGACACTTAGAGGCATCCTTACCCCTTCAGAAAGGTTCTGCAGAAAGGTGAGCTGGGCTGCGGGGAATGTTAAGAGCAGACATTGATGACTGAGAACTCCCCTTGACCTTGTAATAGTCCACAAAAGCTTAGCATATGGGTTGAAGGAGAAATTATAGAGAAAAGCCATATTTGCCAGAAGTCCCCAGTGAGATAGAGATGAAGTATAAGCTGAAAAATTTCAAGAAGGAAAAAAACAAAACTCAAAACTCATCCCCGAAAGGAAAGAGATAGTAGAAGCAGCACACATGAAGATAGAAGGCTGAACTACAGCACGAGAAAAAGGAATCAAAAGGGAGAAATGGATGAAAATTCAGTAAGAAAAGAGGAAAAAACGGCAGCTGTGGAGTCAGGCAAAGAAGATTCAGGAGGCATCTGACTGGTATCTTTGAAGAAGAAACTCCTTCTCCTCCTTCTTGGGATCTTGTCCACATCAGAAATCTAAAGACTGGATCATCGAAAGTGATCAACCAGACGGAAAATCAAGGGCCGTGTGTGACCTCGTCTGAGCTGGAGAATAGTGTTCAAATGTCATATCCACCATCAAAACGCAAAAGGCATTGTAAAGTAGTCCTGATCACACAGTATAGCCTAGCACCCACTTGAAAAATGGGTCACCTGAAAGAAAACCTGGAGAAATGGATCAGACATTATTTCCTGTATATTCCACACCCTTCCTGCTTTCTCCAGCGCACACCGTGAGTGTCCTTTGGAAATTGTGGCAACAGTTTGCTTTCAATACAGCAAAAAACTCTCTCTCCTCAACTGAAAAAAATGAAGAACTTGGACTCTGATTTCTAAAATTCCTTCCATAGGTGAACATACTCGGTTCTATTCCATGCTCACAGTATATCTGAATAATCTAACTCTCTCATACACACACACACACACACACACACACACGAAGTTACAGATAAAGAGATGTGTCGAATGGATGCTTACCTGATAGCGTGTTGGCCGATTGAGAATGCTGTTAAAACTGTGTGATTCAAAAACTCTCGAGTTAGACTGAGTGAAGAGGTTTAACTAGGAAAAAATACAATTAACCTAGTAAATGAGAATACATTCACTTTGAAATCAAAAATATAATCTACTTTATTCTCCTTGATAACGCTCCTGCAGTCAGCCCTTCGGAGGGACATTTTGTGGAAGGTGAGTTTTAGAAGCGATTTAACATATTCCCAAAGGCAAAAGTTATTGTGATCAACATGCTCACATTCATGGACGTGTTGGCAGCATGAAGTGTAACGTTAACGGCAAACGTACTTTTACAAGTCAGCCCGTGCCAAGCACCCCAGCTCCCGGGACCTGGTTCACTGCATGACAATGTCACCAGGGCACCTAGAAGTCGCCGCTGCGTGGCAGTGACTCCACCTGCTCCGGGCCGGCTCCCCGACACGTGACCAGAAACATGCAAGTTCGGGGGCATCGTTTAGTATCTGTGACCCTGAGGTATCTGCCCAAATAACACATCTCCCCGGTACCGTGGCCTTAGACTGAGCCAAGCTCACAACTCTGGGAGAATCGGGCTAAAACATTGGGTTTTCTTTCCTTTCCTTTTCAGGGGTAATGTCAGCGGCAGGAACAGGGCAAGAGGTGCACGTGGTCACCGCGCTGCACTGCACTGGGGGCCCGCCTGTCCCCACCAGGGGTGTTTCCCATCGGCAGGACCCGGGAAGGGACCCTAACTGTCCTGTCCCGCTGGGGTCTGGGCAAAGCCCCGCTGCTGTGAGCCACGGAGCTCAGCCTCCGCCGGCTGAGCTGGCTGTTTGAGAAAAGTTCTGGAAGCGCCTTCCTCTCTTCTACAAAAGAAAAACAGAAACACATGATTTCTCCGGATTTTCACTAAATTCAGAACACAGAGGGGTGTCTATGGACACGAGGCTTAAAGAGCTCCACGCGCGGTGGACAGAATAAAATCGAAAGGGCGCTTGACCCAGATGCCGGAGATGGACGGCAGGGGGCGCGCTCCCGAGAGCAGGGCGCAGCCTCGTCCGTTTCCAGCGCCCTGAGAACAGCTGTCCTGCCTGGCACCGGGCAGGGGCCGGCACCCCGAGGGGAGCAGGTCTGCCCCCCACGTTCCTGCGCACACCCTGCCTTTCCCTCGCAGGGCCGGGGCAGCCCCGCGCCCCCTGAATGCCCTCGGCCAGCATGTGTCCTACACCATGGCAACATGGGCATGGTCAGTAAAATCACAGTTGGATGACTTGAAGTTCAAGAGCTGCGTGTTCCCATTCTTGAGAGGCTTCCTTTGAAAATAACAAAGCCTGTTCCTAAATGCCCAGAGAAGCAAAGTCAATTTCAGCAGTAGCAGAATTTGCCCAAGGTGGCAATCAGAGCCTGGCCCCCTTAAGAGACCAGCCACCCTGCAGCTGAAGGTGAGGCTGGTGGGGAGGAGGTGGGGCAGTGGCCAAGCCAGCCGCAGCTGTGAGCACAGGGAGGCAGGGAGGCAGCAGGTGCAGTGGACCAGGTGGGGCAGAAAGCTAGGCATCTGATGCTGGCTGGAATCCCACACCTACCCGCACCGCCAGCACCGTGACCTTGCACAGTGAGTTATTTTAACGGCCTCAGCTGTCTTATCTATAAAATGGGAATAATAGTCATACCTACCTCACAGTGTTGCATGAGGTTCAAATGTACAGCAAAGCACTTTGCAAACTGTGAACGAGGAAGGGCACTGATATTTGTTGAGGCTGGAACCTTGTCCATTTCATGTCTCTCTCACCATAACCTAGAAAGGTTCCTCTTTCCATGGGGACAACTAAGGCTCAGTGATGACGTGTGTTATCCGTGGACCTGCTCATAAGCCACAGGCGGGCAGAACACCAAGGCTCCCTTTCTTACATCACATTGCTTCTCGATGTGTACACGCAAGGTGGTATTTGACACAGTGGGGTGTCACAGCCAATCCCTGCCTTGCTACCTCACGGCCTTAGGGCCGACATTCAGGTCTGAAGGTTTAAAGGTCACCTTCTTTCAAAAATGAGGATATTATAAACCTTGGAAAGGCACATCTATTTTAGAAAGTGAGGAATTAAATTGCAGTCATCCAGCCCTGACCCAGCTTCAGCTTGGAGAGAGCGTCTACCTCGGCTCAGGAAGGCCTGTGAGGGGGAAAACTAACGTCATGTGCTATCTCCAGGCTCCCAGCTACAGGCCATTTTCACAACTTCGGGCAAAACTGTGAACCCCACACTTTTACTCCTCTCTGCTCGCTCACTGTCTCTGAGGTCCTGCCCACAGCCCTGCCTCCTGCACCAACTCCGCCTCCGAACACTCAGTTCCGGATAACACTGCTCTCGTGAAGCGCATCTCTGTTGGCCAGCTTGGCTCCCCCGGGACCACGCAGGGACACACCATTCTCCACCATTTCCCAAAGGGGTATTTACAGTGAATATCTGAGGATGTTCTTAGGCCGGCATCAATTTTATATTGAAGGGAAGAAGAGCGTTTAGCCCAGCAAAGGGTCTGCATAGATCCGAAGGCTACGTGCAAAGTGTTCTGTTGGCTTCTAACGTGTTGACAGCTTCTTGTGTTTTTTTACTTTTTAATTTTTTTAAACTTCAAAGATTTTTTAATTGATTTTTTCCATCACCATTTCTCCCCTCTGTGCCTTCTTCCACCTCCACCCTCCCCACCCCCCGCAGTCTTGTTTGCTCTTAGTCTGGTACTACACGTGAAATTCTGACCAAAGCAAGGCACAGAGTCAGCGACTTCTGGAAACATTAGGAGGAAATTAAGTTTTAGTCTATGAAAGACTATGGAATGGACAATACGTTCAACCTCTTCTGAGTTCACACATAAAAATGTTTGAACACACACCAAAAGACAAAGAGAAAAACACGACATTTATCGCAAGGTCGTGGTAAGTGTCCGATACCTACCCTGGACTTTGAGTTCCCCAGCCCCATTTCGATGTCTTTCTGAAGTCTTCTCCTTCTGCATTTGGAAAAGTTAATGATCCGCATGATGAAATAAACAAAGGACTTTGGACTAGGAACTAGACTGAAGGGTGGTGGTAATGTTCTTCCGTCATCAAAATAAGATAACCAAAGCTTTGAGCGAGCAAACTTCCATTCCACGTCGCTGTCATCCTGTGTCACAAGACAGAAAGGAAATAACTCATCTTAAAAACTAAAACCTGGAGTCCCCGCTTCCAGCAGGGTCTTACAGTGAACCCAAATTATGCTTCTGAAATCGAAGTAACTTTTATACAATTATCTGCATACACTCTCTACTATACTACATAATACTCTATCACTTTCTTGATACTTGTTTTTTTTTCTCTTTCATGTGCTTCTGTGTGTGCCCACTGACATTTAACCAGAATTTCTGTCTCCCATCCAAAAACAAAGCAAAAGCACAAGAAAAATTCAGGGTCAAGGAAGGATAGAAAAATGAAGTCCTCTCTCCCCTGCCAAGTCTATATATTCCCTGCTCTCTAGCTACCCCCCTCCTCACCTAGGCCCACCCAGTAGGATGCACACACAGCATATTATACCCCGAGGGCAAAGGGAAACCGCGGTACTCAGATGAAACTGTACTTCGGAGCTTATGCGTCTGTGATTTGCTCTCAATGCCACACAAGCTCTCTGTGGCCCTGTTTTAGATCTCCTTTGATCCGCAGTGCTGCTCCATGGTGATGGGCGTAGCCATCCTCACGGGGAGAAATGATGGGGGGAAGAAATGAAGAGGAGGGGTCACGGGTGGAGGACGCTGGCTCTCTGGCTTCACACTCCCTAACTACCGGCGCCACACCCGAGCAGGCGCAAAGCACCACAGTTTCAGGTCTGGAGGGCCTCACGTCAGCTTTGCTAACACTGTCTTACGTGTTTCTCCAGCACAGACACGCAATGGACTTAAACGGCAAAGCCCTAAGATACTAAACACTAAACTGGAGGACATAAGAAAACAGCCCAGTGGGTGTGGCTCACTGGTTGAGCGTTGACCCTGCACCAAGAGGTCGCTGGTTCGATTCCCGGTCAGGGCACATGCCCAGGTTGTGGGCCCGATCCCCAGTGGGGGGCGTGCAGGAGGCGGCCAAACCATGTTCTCTCTCATCAACGCTTCTATCTCTCTCTCTCTCTCTAAAATCAATAAAGAAAATATATTTAAGCAACAACAACAAAAAAAGAAAACATACATACAATGGTGAAGAAAGGTTCGAAACCAGCCCAATCCAAAACAAAAAGTAGAGTGATTTCTAGGAGTGTAAAAATTCTGACTGGCTAGAGAACATCGTCAGTGTTTGCCAGACGCCTCGGGAACCCTCCTTCGGGATCTTTCAGAGGTTGGGGGGCTAACCGAGGCGAGAGCGATCCCCAAGGGCCCGTTCTTCTAGCCTCTAGTTTCAGAACTTCCGAAATCTCCCCCGGGAGTGATGATAACTTCATGGGACCCCTGCTGTGCTCCTGGAAGACCCTGGAAGGCCTGAGGCTATCTACCCAGGTGGGGACACAGAGGAAGGCCTGGGCTCACTCTGCCATCGGCCGCAGCTCCCACAGGGCACAAAGCAGAGGTGTTGTTATTCGAAGGGTGGCAAGGACAGACGCCGTGGACAGGAGACAGGATTACCTCGATTTCTTGGTACGAGCTGTTAATCATAGCAATTAACATGTTCAGTAAAACGACCACCATAGTGACATTGTATATTCCATAAAGAACGTATCCAATGTTCTCTATGAATTTGTGATCATACTTGAGCACGACGGAAGTCACTTCAGACAGCCCAAAGATGGACCAGAACAAAGTCTTGAAACTTTCTTCCACGCTGTTGAAAGAATAAGGCACAGTCAGCTGAACAGTTGTGTCCGAAACTCAGAAGCACAAACAAGTTAGGGTCTGCCCACTACCCTGATGTTGAATGCCATCATAAAATATCATCAGGAACCCAGACCGGCATTATTTTAGTACACCCCTTAACAGAAATCATTCTCTAAGGCTTTCAGGAACTTGGGGTCACAAGGTGCTAATGCCTAGCTTTTCTGTAAATCGTCGAGGGAAAATTCTTTGAAGTCAGCAGGGGAGAGAAGCCCACCACAACGCCTTTCTCCTAGAAGGACGGAAGTTTGGGGTGTGATTTTGTAGGTGCTTTACAATCTAAACCAGGTTTTCTGAACTAGAACAAGGTCAGGGTTAAAGTTATAAACCCACTTCCTTCTGGAAAAGTATGCACAGACCTCCGTGCAGCAGGGCACAGGGGAGAATGGAGGTGCCCAATACCCACGCCCCTGGGTACCTCAAATAGCTGCTACATTCATATATTGAAATGCTACACCACTGGGGGAAAATGACACAGATCTAGCCTCCTGGGTTTATACAAAATGACATCTGTGATATATTCTTAGGTGAAGACATAAGATGTAGCAGGAATGAAATATCCCACCATTTGAATAAAAAAGGTATCCAACATCTATTCTTGTTTATGCAAAACACCTCTCTGTACGTACCCACCAGAAACCCTGCGCCTGGGCAGTAAGGAGCACTCAGAGCCTGGGGCCCAAGGTGAGGGCGGGACAGGCTGGTCACCGCGGACACCGCTCCAAATGAATTGTTTGTCACATGAACTTATTACCTAGCTAGACGTTATGCTTGGCTGCGACTGAAGAGGAGGCAACAGAATGGAAGAAGCCTCTTCTTTTCCCTCAGTTTAAATCACCTGCTTTCTGACCCTTCGCCCCACTTCAGCTGTGAGCACCAGGCTTTCCCCAGAGGAAGCCCCGGGTTTATCCCGCAGATGAGCTTTGCAAGCCGAGTGTGGCTCATTTTATCATGTTACCAGTGGTACTCGTGGGTCTGTACACAGGAAGAATAATCCTTAAATTAAACAATTAAACACATAGAATCCCATCGCAAAGGAGGGGTCAAAAGTAAGTCCTTTGTCCAAAGAAAGATTTATGGAAACTTTTGATTTTCTTATAACAGACTCTAAATAACAATTCTATAGATTTATAGGTTTCAGTACTAGTCTATTAATTCCTTCATTCAACAAATATTGTTGGAGCACCTATTATGGTTTAGAAGTCATGCTGACCCAGGAGAAATGAAAACATATGTCCTAAAGACCTGTATGATTGTTTGCAGTCACCCCAAACTAGAAACCATCTAAACATTCAGCAACTGTAAATGATAAGTTGTGGCCCATCAGTACAGTGGAATGCCTGTTGGCAATGAGACAACCAAACTACTAATACGTCCAAGGACATGATTGAATCCCAAACCATTATGTTAAGTGGAAAAGGCTATATAGGAAAGAATAAAAGACGTGTAATACCATTTATTCAACATTCTGGAGAAGTCAAACCTCTGAGCAGAAAGCAGAGGGGCAGTCGTAGGGACCAGAGGTAGGAGGAGAGTACTGATCACGAGGGAGCAGGAGGCAACGTCTTCAGGTGATGAGAACAGCCCCTCCTCGTTGCGGTACTACACATTGAGTACATTTTACTGTATGTAAACGATACCTCTATAAAATGGACTCTTACAAAAAAAAAAAAGAAGAAGTTGTTCTGGACCCTGGGGGTAGAGGACAGAATAAAATCCTGTTCCTTGCCCTGGCCAGTTTGGCTCAGTGGTTAGAGCATCGGCCTGCGGTTCAGAGAGACCCGGGTTCGGTTCCCACTAAGGGCATGTACCTCGGTTGCAGTTTGTCCCCGGCCCTGGTTGGGTCGTGCGGGTGGCAGCCACTCGATGTGTCCCTTTCACGTCGATGTTTCTCTCTCTCTCTTTCTCTCCCTCCTTCCCACTCTAATTGAAGACAAATGAAAAAATGTCCTCGGGTGAGGATTAAAAAAAAAAAAAAATCCTGTTCCTACAGATGTCATATGACATTTGATCATGGTGTCATAGCACGGGTGCTAGGAGACAGAAAACCAGTCTCCTTGCTCCTCCATCAACGGAGCAGTGTCACAAATTCCCGCCTTCCCCTCCGCTCCTTTGCGAAGCCCGCTCACACACACCCCTTTCATCTCGGACTCTGAGAAGCCCCGGGCAAGGAGAGGGCAGGCAGAAGGCCAGGTGCTGGCCCGCCCTGAGCTCTGACTGTGGGCAAGAGGCGTCTACAAATCACCCCGTAACCTTCATGACCCGATTTAAACCTTTGTGCACTTATTTTAAAAATAAGGGGATTAACAGAGAATGTTAAGTGACTTGACCGATGGCCACAGCTGGAGGCCAGGGAGCTGACATCCACAGCCAGGTCTGCCCCACTCCAGCCCATGTCCTGCCCAGGAAATCCAGGCCCCGCCCCAGGAAATCCAGGCCCCGCCCCAGGAAATCCAGGCCCCGCCCTCATAGATCCGGGAAGAAAGACCTGATACAGGGAATCCCCAGAGGACCCGGCTCTCTGTGAGCCTCCCCACCGGGTTCACACAGAGTTCTTTCTTCAGCGACAGCAAGTGAACTCCAGTTCCCTTTCACCCCTACAACCTGCTCTATTTAACAATTTGAAAAAAATCAGTTCAAAACAAGTTGATCTCTGGGAGAGCATGAGGTTCTGTCTTCGTCTCTAGGGTGCCTGCTGACTGTCCAGCTGGTTCCCAGTGGGACATTACAGGACACAAAGGGAGATGGGAGGCTGCGACCTCCCTCCTGCAAGGACGACAGTGCAGAGGGAGAGCCTCCCCCTGACAGCCAAACCCCGGTGGGTGACAGCGAATCTCACAGTCTGGGCGTCTCCCTGCTGAGAGAGCTTACAAGGACACACACTAAAGAAGCGAAACCCAGGCAGGCTTCCTGGGAGAAGTGAGTCTCCACTGTGGACCAGCATGACCAAAGGAAGGAAACGGAATTACCATGGTAGCAGGCGGTACGTGCTTAGCTGTATTTCTCTTACCCGACTCCCTGTACTAATGAATGAGACATTAAAATAAGAGTCCATGCTTCTTCTAGGAAATAACAATAATGGTTACAAAAGGATGGAACTAAATTTAATGTCATCCATAATGTAAGGAACGTCCCGTATTAAAATCTTATTACCCAACTCTCTCAAAATAGCCCATTTCGTCTAGGATCTTTTCAAATTCTGATTCATTCTATGGTCCGATGCTCACTAAGCTCAAAGAGAGGAATCTTTGGAGCGATGTCGTTACACACAGGCGCTAACCGTTTCGCATGGATTTATTTTCTACTCTTAAGAACATGTCGATCCCATTGGCTCTTTTCCTTTGCTTCATCTGGACATGTCAGACTTTCTCTTTGGCGTACTGTGTTTATAAGACATCTTACGTACGTGGTAAAAGCAGCGTTGACTTTAGCCCCACGGTAGTAAGAGTAAAGGATGAACATGCCAATCATAAAGGCAAGAAACACCATAATAAAGAGGACCATGAACTTGAAGATGTCCTTCACCGTCCTGCCGAGGGAGATCTGCAAGGGGCCAAAGCTCTCGTTGGCGGGGAGGATGTAGGCGATCCTGGAGAAGCTGAGGACCACGGCTATGGCGTAGAGGCCTTCCGATATGATCTGAGGGTCCGAGGGGAGCCACTTATCTCTGGCTGGAGACAGAGGGAGAGAGATTAAACAAGGAACTTTCCATTCATTGCTAAGTTTGCACAGTCAACGCCTTAAATAGGATCAACCTTGGAGGTAGATGTTAATACCTCAGTTGGAAGTACTAAGTACTCTGGATTGAATAAATGATCTGAGCTCTCTTGTCCTGTGAAACCAGAAACATGACTTCTGCACTCAGATGAATTACATCAGTGGAAAAAACACTTATAAAGATACTGAGCTGACTTCACACTAAGCAGAAACAGAACGGAGTACAAAGGATGAAGAAGGTTAAATGCTTCATAAACACAGGCTGTCAGGAGGATGAAATGACAGGCCTGGCTGATGTCCCCGCGGTTTCTAGGTTTATTAACCAGTGAGTCCGCCCTCCTACACACTTGGCCAGCACAAACCTCCTGTGTTTTGTGGGGAAACTGGTTCATCTCGCAGTTGATGAAGTGAAATGCCATGTGAAACAAAGTGAGCACATCACCGAATCAATGGTGCTGTCAACACGGTATCTAACAATATAACGTGTTCCTGGAAAACAAACCTGCTGAGCTGCTGCTGAGCTGCAAACATTTCAGATATAGATTCTCAATGAGGACCCCAGCACCCTTTCAAGGTCACTTCTTAAGGTCACAGTAGACTGTTTCCCTGGAAGGTCAGCGAAGCGCTCTGTGGTTAATTTTGTACAAGCCGGGCCACTCCCACAAGAACACACACTTTGTACACATTTGCAGCAACAACAAAAATGACCCTTTGCTGAATGTTTACTATGCACCCACCACTGAGCTTCCAATAACCCTACAGATTGGGTGTAACGATTATCCTCTTTTTAGAGATGCAGACACCAAGGCTTAGAAAGGCTAAAAACTGGATCAAAATCACACACGTAAAGAGCCATGCAGCCTGAATTCACCCATTTCCCTTCCGATCACAGTCATTAACGACATAAGAATACATTTAAATAAAGAGGTTACCGTGATCCTCAAGGTACACATTGCACAAAAACACAACCCAAGTGAATTCTTTCATTATAAATGGTGACCACTTGTTCATGTGACCTGGTCTCCCTGGCACAGAAACAGCTTTGCTCGCCAACGCCAGGAGCCCGTGTTTCAGTCTCGCGGGGTGTGAACAGCGCGCCTCTATTTCGGGGCCGACGCCCAGCCTTTCCAGTACCATGAACCCGCTGCTTGTCCCCACCGCAAGGTGAGCCTTCAGCCACCAAGCCCGGCTGTGCTCCCCTCGGAACACCCGCCAACCCTGCTCAGTGTCCTTATCTGCAAACGAAGGTGAGACGTGAGTCCCACGCCTTCTCCAGATTTGAGATTTTGCAACAATGTGGACCTTCGCTCATTGGCGGCCCCCAGCTTGGCCTCGGGAAGGAGGGAAGGCCACCTAAGCGGTGCGTGCGGTGAGGGAAGGCAGCACGTCCCGCCCTGCACCCCGCCCCGCACCCCGCCCCGCACCCCGCCCTCCCACGCCCCCGGAGAGGCACAGGTTCCGAGATCCCTGCGGCTCCCAGCGCCAGGTTCTCTGGCTGCGGCTCCTGCTCCCCGAATTCCGTGCATCTGTCCAGCGGAGCCGTCAGCACCTCTCCTTATCTGCTCTCCTCGAAGCCGTGCTCCCAGGGACCCGGCTGCCATATCGAGCCCCTTCTCCAGCTGTCCCCCTAATATGACAGCATCGTGTCCTAAGGTTCCTGAGCGGCGATTATGCTGTGAGGCTTAAAGGACACTTTCCTCCCACCTCACAGCCCTTTCTCTTCATGGATGTGAGCGCGAGGGCCCAGAGGAGTAAATGCACTTGACCAAAGTCACACAGCAAGGGAGGGGCCCGGCCTGGCTATGAACTCAGCTCTACAGCTCGTGCTGTCTCCACCGTCCAGCAACCTTCAACGCACCTCCCCCACGGACATCCTTACTGGCGTCTCCTTCTGAAACGGCCCCCACAGCCTCCGAGACACGCGGGCCCTGCAGCCACCGACTTACCGTAAGTGAAATACTGTATCTCTGGGGGAAGGGTGACTTGGCTGAGGTCGCTCTCCTGCACGTTAGTGTCCACGTACTGCTGCGCTTTGGTTGCCTGGAGGAAAGCCAGGAATCTGGCCGTGAAGGCGGCAATGAAGATGGAGAGCATGCCGAAGTCCAGCAGGTTCCACAGCTGCATGATGTACTCCCTCGGTCCTTCCAGCCACAGCTCCTTACACTCGGACCACATCATTCCTGCCACAGCACACACGAGGGTCACGCCAGGCTGCCCAGCTCGGCCCGAGAAGCTCTTATCTGGCCCACCGTCAGCCCCGTCTACACAAAGCCTCCTGGGCAAAGCACCACGCCGGGGACCACAAAGCACAGACTGTGCAGCCCACTGGGCAGAGCTGATGGAAGGAGGAGCGTCCACTACAGGGACGACTCACTCCACCAGCTTAGAATTCAAAGCAACACACCTCCACGCGCGGCCCAGAGAGGCTGCCACTCAGACAGAGAGGGCGAGGGCAGGAAGGAGGGAACCTGTCCGGAAGGCTGCACAAGTCTCCTCCTTTTGGAGGACAGGAAGGATTCATCTTTATAAAACTACATTGGTAGCCCAGCCAGTGTGGCTCACTGGTTGAGCGTCAACCCATACACCAAGAAGTCGCTGGTTCTATTCCCGGTCAGGGCACATGCCCAGGTTCCAGGTTGTGGGCTGATCCCCAGTGGGGGGGCACGCAGGAGGCGGCCCATCGATGTTCTCTCTCGTCCATGTTTCTCTCCCTCCTCTCCCTTCTTCTCTCTCTAAAAATCAATTTAAAAAAATTAAAATAGCATTGGTTTATTATCAAACCCCAGTGATCATTAGAGAAACAGACCCAAATGAGCACTGTACTATTTGGGTCTAACAAGAAGTGTCCCCATCATCCGTCACTCTTCTGTCACCTCCCGACCCCTCCCATGTCAGCGTCCTGCGGGGTGGGGGTGCAGCTCTGAGCAAGGAAAATCCCCTCAGCAGGGAAGCCCAGAGGCTACGAAGAAACCGAAGGCAGAAAGGCCATCTGGGAGGAGAAAATCCTCCTTGTCTACACCGTGCAAGGGGAAGATAGTGTGCGATATTTTATTTTATTATCTTTTTAATCCTCACCTGAGGATATTGATTTTTTTTTTTTTTTTTAGATAGAGTGGGAGGGAGAGAAGGAGGGAGAAAGAGAGAAACATCAATGTGAGAGAGACACATGGATTGGTTGCCTCCCCTCTCGCATGACCCTGACTGGCGACGGGGATTGATCCTGCAACTGAGGTACATGCCCTTGACCCGGAATCGAACCCGCGACTCTTTGGTCTGCGGCCAGCGCTCTAACCGCTGACCCCCACTGGCCAGGCTGTGGGAGTTTTAAAAGGGATGCAATGGCACATAACAACATGTTTAAAAGAATTACTCGACCCAGGCCGAGGCCACGGAGTGAACGAGAGGAGGAGCCAGCCTATTAGATCAGGGACTAAGAAGACACCCAGAGACTCGCCGGGTGAACCGAGAGAACGTATGTAAAGGACGCTGGCTCAGCGAGCAGTAGGTAAGGGCTCCCTCCCCTGGCTGCTTCTCGCTCTGCCTGAAATGCTCGCTGTAACACAGCTGCTCAAACCGGCCCTGGGAGCTGAAGCAGCACCTTTTCTGCAACTGGACACGCTCCCGAGACCTCTGAGACTAAACGGGATCAGGTTCTCAGTCCTCAGTTAGCAGCCCCTGGGGCCACGTCCCAGAATGTCAGTGAATCCGATCATCACAGTGAGTCACTTTACAAACCCCACATTTTATTCAATATGGAAGTTAGATTTCTGAAACACAGTCTATTAATATTAGGCACACGTTACTCATAAACATTTATAATGTGGTGTTAGGATACCTTGTAGCATTATCAAGCTGACAAATTATTTGATTATTCTGCTATTCTGCCAGTCTAACGGGGGTGATATTGCCAGCCCACGATGTAAAATAACATTTTAAACAGAAGACGACATTGGGGTAGTGAACACACAGCACAATACACAGATGATGTCTCATAGAACTGTACACCTGAAACTTGCAGAATTTTATTAACCAATGTCACCCCAATAGATTCAATTGAAACAAAGAGAGAAAATAACCCTGGCTGGTTTGGCTCAGCAACTGAGCATCAGCCCTCAGACCGGAGTGGCAGGTTCGATTCCGGTCAAGGGGATATACCTCGGTTTTGGTTCGGTCCCCAGCGCTGGTTGGGGTCAAGCGGGAGGCAACCAATCGACATGCCTCTCTCACATCAATGTTTCTCTCTCTCTCTCTCTCCCCCCCTCCCTCCCATTCTGAAGATAAATGGAAAAAATATCCTTGGGTGAGGATTAAAGAGAGAGAAAGAGAAATGATGATGGTGATTATATAGACATTGTTTTTGATAGAAATCAGAGTACTTAAAATCCAGGGCTTACCCAGAACCCAAACCATAATTAGCATCTCGGTCCACGTGAACTGGGTGGTCTTGACCCTGAAGATCTGTCTGGGATAGTCGATGACAGTCACGTTGGGCGGCGTGCTGACGCCTTCGAACCTGTCCGAGGCGTTGAACACGAGCAGGCCCAGGAAGATGATGAAAGAAGCGGCGTGTGCCACGAACTTCATGAAGGGGCTTCGCAGAACCTTCCCCAGCTGCGGCGAGACCAGAACCAAGCAAACAAAACAGAACACGTTGACTTTTGCGAATCTGGCTCCCACTTACGGGAATTACTATGCAGGACAAACACAAGAACAGATGGAGCGAGAACACTGTCAAAGCGTTGCTTCTGTTTCTGAAAAGCTACACGTTATGAAAATTACTCCTTTTTAGGGGATGTTTCCTCCGAAAATAATCTAAGAAGCACATTCAAACTTCTAAGTAGCCCATTTGTCTTAGGATATACTGTGTTCGCAGATGCATTTCTGGACATCACAGGGCACAGACTAGTTATTCTTATTTTTACACTGAAAAACAAGGCAATGTTGAGGTTTTAAAGTCTAGGAAAAGAAATTCCAAGTTTGTAGTGGCTAATCTTTTACAACTGTACACTTGAGATGTTATGATAAATTTGTATTTGTAACTGAAATGTTACGAGGTGGCGTCAGCGCTTTAAAAAAAACCCTTTGAAGATGAAAAAAAGATTACTGCAGAGGTAAATTTTAGTTCTCTCTTTTACATATTCCAAAATCAAGTTCTGCTTTATGTGATAGGAAAGGGGCAGAAAATATTACAATCAGGATAAACATTTCATCTCTTACATCCCGATTAGCAGAGGGAGATACACAATGACTGAAAACTCTGAGTGGGCTAATTTAATTGCAAGTCATCCCGAAGTTTGGAAATCATATAAATAGTACTAGAGGACCTTCAAGTTCCGTTTATAATTATTTTAAGATAACTCTTTTAAAATCCCATGTAATAGGATGTCCTTAAAAGCCCCATGTTCTAGGGGAGATGAAAACCAATTCCTCCTATTCCCAGGGCTTCTGTGGTCCATAAATTAAGTACATTTGGTAGATTTATTCAATGAGTTCCCATTCTACACACTCAAACCCTACTTCTAAACTCAGTCTGTGACCTTAAACAGTACCAAGGTTCACATTTAAAAAGCTGCAAGTTCAAACACACTTTTTTTTTGTTTCTTATTAATCCTCACCTGAGGATATTTTTTCATTAATTTAAAAATTTTTAGGTAGAGGAGAAGAGAAGGAGGTACAGAGAGACAGAAACAACAACACGAGAGAGATACATTGATTGGTTGCCTCCTGCATAGCCCTGGTCGGGGTCAAGGATCAAACCTGCAACCCAGGCACGTGTCCTTGACTGGGAATTGAACCCATGACCCTTTGGTCTGTGGGCTGACGCTCTAACCATTGAGAAAACCGGCCAGGGCCAAACACATGTTTGTGTATGTCCACAACCTTTGCTTGATGTCAGCAAACAGCAAGGACAGTCAAGCACTTCTGGGGTTGAGCATGAATTCACACAGACGAATGTGACATTTTCTACAGGAAAATAAACAATACTTTTACATATCACTGTGCCAAGGTCGGTCTCTGAAAGGTTGGTCTTTAAAAACTTCAAACAACACGGAAAGAAAGCAGCATGCCTAGGCCAGCAACGGATGTGTGGAGAGAATTCTTGCGAGGTTGTGTTTTCACCATCGGGTAGACGGCACGTGGCGGGGTCAACGTGGGTGGAAGCGACTCTGCTCCCTCCCGCCCCTGCTCTGCTGGGCGGGGCTCCCACGCCAGGAGCTGTGCTTCCCGAGGGGAGAGAGCAGGTGTGAACCGACCCTGCCCACTGGCCTGATGCAATGTTCCCGTGACTAAGCTGCCCTGAGACACCAACACTCCCAAACCTGGACTCCAGTTCCTTCCCCCAGAAAGGGAATCACTGGGTGGGACAGGGTTTCTGGTCGAAGGCATGCTGTCCGCATGATTTATGGCTTTTGGTCTTACGTGCTCATGCATTTGAGGAACCATAAGATACTTTTCCATGAAATTCTCGCACATATATGGTGTCCACAGAGCAGGGCTCTGCCCGGGAGGCTGCTGAGCCAGAGAGATGACGGGTCCCCAGGGTCGTCCACAAGTGGCCTTGACTCGTTTTGCCTGCAACTGCCTCTGATTGGAACAAAAGCCGACTTTGGAATCTGGGAACAGGAGTAACATCTCTCGGCACAGCGCCTCCTCCCTGCAGCGCCCTCTGCGGACCTAAAGCCGATCCTGTAAGCAAGCCCAGACCCCTTTCCCCGGCTCGATCCGGGTCCTCTCGGGCACGGGCACACGGACTCTACACAACAAGAGGAGAGAGGGAGAAAGGTTGTGAACAAATTGGTTCACAACCAATTTGTGTTCCACTGTGTGAATGGACCACAGCTTTTTATCCACTCGTCTACTAATGGGCACTTGGGCTGTTTCCAGATCTTAGCTATTGTAAATAGTGCTGCTATGAACATGGGGGGTGCATATATTCTTTCTGACTGATGTGTCAGGCTTCTTAGGGTATATTCCTAGAAGTGGGATCACTGGGTCAAATGTCAGTTCCATTTTTAATTTTTTGAGGAAACACCATATTGTTTTCCATAGTGGCTGCACCAGTCTGCATTCCCACCAGCAGTGTACTAGAGTCCCCTTTTCTCCACACCCTCACCAACACTTGTTGTTTGAGGATTTATTGATGGCGGCCATTCTGACAGGTGTGAGGTGATACCTCCTAGTTGCTTTAATTTGCATCTCTCTGATGATCAGTGACGTTGAGCATTTTTTCATTTTCATAATGGAATACTATGTAACTATAAAAAAGAAGGATCTCTTACCCTTTGAGACGATGTGGAAACTATTATGCCAAGCGAAATGAGCCAGTCAGAGAAAGACAAGTGTCTCACTTATATGTGGAATCTAATGACCAAAATAAACTGACAAACAAAATAGATCCAGAGACCTGGAAGCTTGGAACAGACTGAGGAACCTCAGAGGGAAGGGGGAGGGGCGGGAAGAGATGACCTGAGAACTTATTTGCATATATGTAACCTGTGGACATAGACAACCGTGCGATGAAGGGCTGGGGGGGGGGGGGCAGGCTGAGCAGGGTGGAGGGGATCAACGAGGGACAAAAGGGAAGACATCTGCAATACTTTCAACAACAAAGATAATTTCTAAAAAAAACGATTCAAGCAAAACTAAAGAAAGAAAACCATCAAAAAATTCCAAAGCCCCCAAGCCCAAATTCTACATTTCTTCTTCTGAAGAAGAACAAAGAGCTTGGGGAACCTGACATGTACGTTCTTGGACTTGAGATAACACCAAGTTTGCAGAAGACACTCAGCCACAGACGGAGGACAGGTCTGCGCGGGGCCTGCGGCTGTCAGGCTGACTGTGTTGGTGCCACCGGGCTATTCCCCTCCCTCCCTAGGCTGGCGCATCCGCTTGCTATTCATTCAGCTGTTAATAGAATCAAACACACGCTACTTCACCCCAGCAGCATTTTATCTTCAAAGCCGAAGCACTGTACGCCTGCAGAGGCGACCTATCCCACCGGCGCCGACTTCTTCCCCGTCCCTTGTTCGAGTTGACCCAGTCATGCAAAAGCAGACTCGTGTTCTTGATTCAATTAACATTCGGGGTGAAACCGATAAGAGCCTTAAGGAGGAAGCCTTTTCCTTCTGCACTGCAAAAGGACATGCCCACCCACCCCAGAAGAAACGGGGGTGAGAAAGCTGTACCCGGCTGCAAGGTGCGATCCAATAGCCAATGGCGAGGAACGGGAGACCCAAGGCCACCACCAGCACCACCAGACACTTGATGGCTGTGGTCTGTTCCCGCAGCCCCGAGAGGTTCTCATACCAGATGGTCAGGAGCTGCTGCTGGCAGTTGGGGTGAGCCACGAACTGGTGGGAGAGAGAGGGAGGGGTGTTACTATGCCATTGTCCACAGTTTATCTGCTGAATGTCAAGACTACCCTCCTACGACAGATGCACATGTCCCCAACATGTAGGCGCCGGAAGGTTCGGGTCATATTCTCTTCCCCCTCCCCAGTGACTTTTCCAAATCGCTTCAGAACCAAGAGAAGAATGGAAATGGATACAAGAGGGTGAGACTGATGTCCTGGACCCCAGTTCTTCCTATGTGAAGCTCCCCCTGACTCACAGACTCTTTTCTGGAATTGGGTGACCCCGTCTTTCCTCTGTGGACACGTGTCCCAGCTCACTGTCTGCCAGTTTACCTGCATTCGGCTCAAGTGGAAAAGAAGTTACTTGGTGTATCGTAGACCATGGCTGAACACGAAATGTGTTATCTTTCGCGAGCAACTGCTAAAACGCTACCTGTGTGAAAATACGAACACGATGTAGCTGGTGCATACGGACCACGACCACTGCAAATCTGCAAACGATTTGCAAACAATCAATGAAGTAGCAGGCGTCATGCCCAGTGCACCCAGCTCTCAGGAGCTGGCATCGAATGTCACTTCCTTCCTATTGTAGTCATCTGTCCTCTTTTTATTGCTTCCTCTATCACAGGGAAAAAAAAAAAAAAAACACCCACAAACGTTGATCTCCTGTAGTGATTTTATCTCTATAATTCTAATCAGGAAAAATGAGCAAATTATACTTCCTTCATCCCTGCCACCAGGTTTTATTTTGCCGTCTGATTTTGCTAAATCATCTGCCTGCATCTCTTTAGAAGAACCGGGACTTCTTTAAGGCCCTGTCCTTACTCAGGGAGCAGAATGGTCTTGTCACCAGGCCCCTGGGAAGGTCCCCACTACAAAAGGTGCCCGTTTATAGCTGGATCTGCCTCTTTGAATGTCCAGGTGCCGTTTGCCCAAGCTCAGGAACTATTCGGGGACATTGGCAAATCAACTGTGAGTGCCAACCTATTTTTTTTTAAAGCATGTTTAGGGATGCCAAGGCAAAGTATCACTGCCGTCTAAAAAACAGAACAAACAATAAGAGCAAACCTGTTAGGAAGGACCCATGCGATGCTTTTTCAAACTCTCAGAGGCAGAGGAAGCAGAGCCGTTTCCACTAGGCAGAGGGCTCACCCTGAACCAAGTCCTAGTTACTGATCCTGTCGATTCGTAGGGACTCGAGGCAATTCTGCGCGCTCTTTGGCTACTTATGAAGAGCACACCTACAGGGCAATAAAGAGGCTGCCACTTACCGGTGCAGAGTTTCCCATCAGCTCTTTTCATTAAAATAAATAAAACCTCATCCCGCAGGGTAGGCAGTGGCGACACCATTGCCCCCAGACCCCCTCCCACCCCCAGAGTGCCCGCCTTCTGGAAGTCGGTCCATGATGACCACTCTGGGGGCAGCCACGTGCCTCTTTGCAGGCGGAGAAGGCGATGGCCCGTGGACAGATGTGGCGAGAATGAGTCCGCGAATATTAGACTGAAATACTCGACTGAATTTGTTTCCGTAATACAAACCAGGAGGGTTCGGGAGAGTTAAAAATACGAAAGAGAAGATGCCATCGTTTCTTGCTTGATGAGCTCGATGTGAAAAAGAGTATTTAGTCTCGTAAATTCCGTTCAACTCAGTTGTTCAAATCCCTGGCCCTAAGGGCCACTGGTCATTGTCAGCCACGAAGTACATGAAATCTTCTTTCCCAGCTCAAGAGTTTGTCACTTGTCCAACGGTCTGATTTCTGAAAGCAGGATTTCAAGGTCAATGCAGTCACTCTGTGAACTCATGATACAGTGTGTGGATATAATCAAGGCTGAAGGTTTGCAGGGGTCTCCGGGACAATTTCCTAGGATTCTGGAGAACTCCAAATTTCCACTTCTGCCCTGTGTCTGTTGGATCATTTCCTTCCTGCTTCAACCCTCCTTCTAGGTGAGAAATACTAATCCTCTCTACAGTCTCTGTCGCATTCATTCACTCATTCTTCAAGATATCATAAGCCCCTCCCACGAGCTTAGGGCTTGGTACAAGATGAAAATGCATTGCTTTAAGGGATGAGTGGTCCCTGGTCTCAGGCACACAGTAAGCTATCAGTAAGTGTGAGAAAAGCCATTCGAATGAAGACCTGGACTCATATGCTTGCCAAAATGAGTATTCAGCCTTTAACACAGTCTTAATTTGAATGTTGACTCAAATGCCTTCGTGTTTAGAGGGTCTGCATTTGTGGGAACCCGGATGGATTCACGGAAAAGGCATGCCCACGGAGTGAACAGGCAGGTGGACGTGTCCATATTTCTTTCATAGGTTTTAAACTCTCGAGGACAGAAATATTCATATTGTAGTATGGCTCCCTCTTCTCATTCCTCCTCCTCGACTAGTCTTTATTTATTTATCTTTTTATGTTTTTATTGATTTTTTTAGAGAGAGATAGAAACATCGATGTGTGTGCCCTGGCCGGTTTGGCTCAGCGGTTAGAGCGTCGGCCTGCGGTCCGGAGAGACCCGGGTTCGGTTCCCGCTAAGGGCACGTACCTCGGTTGCAGTTTGTCCCCGGCCCTGGTTGGTCGTGCGGGTGGCAACCACTCGATGTGTTCCTTCACATCGATGTTTCTCTCTCTCTCTCTCTTCCTCTCTCTCCCTCCCGCTCTGTCTGAACAAAAAATGCAAAAAAAAAAAAAAAAAAAGAAACATCGATGTGAGACAGATACATTGATCAGCTGCCTCCTACACGCCCCCTACTGGGGATCAAGCCCGCCGACCAGGAATGAAACCAGGACCTCTCAGTCCATGGGACAGTACTCAATCCACTGAGCCACACTGGCTGGGTTCGAGTCGGTCTTTAAAGTTGAAGACGTGCTTTATAGCGTTAATTATGCTATCTAAGCTTCCACAGCCTCAAAGACTTAATGGAAATTGATCCTTTCCATGTGGCACACAGGTGATAATCAATCTTTGACCCACTGTGACTTGTACATACAGCTCGGACACTTAATGGATGCTAAATCCTAGGCAAAATCATGGCCTCTGCACTTCCCTTGTCAAACTTGACCGTTCAGCTTAATGGGTATATTTCCTATACTACTAATTTTACCCTCTTCTTAATTGAGATAATAAACACCCCCATAAGCATCTGCTGATCTCTCTTAATCCCCGGAAAGAAAACACAAGCAGGTATTTTTCCTCTAGCGATTTTAAATCCTAACATGGGTACACAAGGAACATTTGAAAAAGGAAATGAAACCATTACAGCAGGAACGAGGGCAACAAAGCAAATCCCTCTAGGAGATGAGTTTGTCTTGTTCAGTGACTTCAGGGCAGGGACCTTGATCCCTTGACTGTTTTACCTCCTCTAACCCCTCCTGCTGCCGCCACACCAGTCCTGGCCCGCTGGACAGAATCAGTGCGCGGCTTCTGAACGTCGCTGGATCAGCAAATTGAGATCATTCCAAAAATAAAGCTCGTATTCGAGGTTTTCTGACCTCACGGGAGAATGACTGACACACCAGAAAATCTCAGTCTTTCCGTGGAACAAAACTGCTGTAGCATTGAGGGAAAAAAAACACTTGTTTTCCTGCCAAATGATCAGTAGATTGTAAACCAAACCCGCCTTCGGGGCAGGCTATGGCAAACAAGGAGAGAATTTCCAACCTGAAAAAAATTCACGTTACGTGTCTGTCCGTGACACCAGCCTTTGTACGAGGGGCCTTCGTGGGTCCACTGTGGTGCAGAGGCGTGGCAGGAAGGCTGTTTAGTTTTCAGTTTCCTTGTTGGAGCCCCAGTGCATACAACTTAGAAGAAAATGTTCTCATGGATAGAACTTAGGTCATTCCAGTTTCTTTCTTTTTTTTTTTTATCCTCACCCGAGGACATTTTTCCATTTTTTTTTTTTTGTTCAGATAGAGCGGGAGGGAGAGAGAGAGAAACATTGATGTGAAAGGGACACATCAAGTGGCTGCCACCCGCACGACCAACCAGGGCCGGGGACAAACTGCAACCGAGGTACATGCCCTTAGCGGGAACCGAACCCGGGTCTCTCTGTACCGCAGGCTGACGCTCCAACCGCTGAGCCAAACCGACCAGGGCACTCCAGTTTCTTTTTAAAGTTCTTGAATTGGCCCTGGCTCGCTGGCTCAGTGGTGAGAGTGTTGGCCCGCGGATCATGAGTCGCGGGTTCGATTGTGGTCAAGGGCTTGTACCTGGGTTGAGGTTCGTCCCCCCTGGTCGGAGTCATGCAGGAAGCAACCAGTCCATGCTTCCCTCTCCTGTTTCTCTCTCTCCCCCTCTCTCTCCTTCTCGCTCCCTCCCTCCCTCCTACAATATCTGAAGATAAATAGAAAAATATCCTCGGGTGAGGATGAGAAAAACAAATAAAGTTCTTGAATTGGTACATATACTAAACGGAAAACTTAAGGTGGTGCGAGTTTTCCGGATTTCGAACCCACCAGGTGTAAAAGCGCTCACCCCCTGGCGCCTGGGCACACCCCGGGCAGAGGCGGCGCGGTGCGGGGTCAGGGCTGTGCCCACACTCGTGTGCGAGTCCCTGCGGCGCAAATATTCCCCACTCCGGCTGCGTGCCTCGGCTCCTGGGCTTTCTCTACACCTGCTGGGGACCCGTGCGTGTGTTTTTATTGCTGCATGACTCTTTTCTAGATGACTGTTCCCCAGTTAAACTTAATCCCACCGTGGAGGGAACGGGAGAGCAGGTGGAGTAACTCAGGAAGTGTTCCTCTTTCTGAAGAGCCGCACTTTATGATGCTCTAGTGCCCTGTGCCAGGGGCTGTCTTAGACGCCGCTACTAGAACAGGCAGAACTCTGGGTATTTCTGGGTGCAGGGGGTCGGTAGTCCACCTCAAGTCACAGAGAAGATAGAGGGGCACTCAGAATTAGAACTCGGGGCTTTTGGGGACAAGTCACCTATTATTCTAATTTAAAAAATAATTCATATTTTTGCTTAAAAGTTAATTTTCTTATATTTTCCCAAAAAATCAAATTTCCTCTTCCATTCTCTTCTAGTAGAAGAATGCAGGTAACTCTATGAACAGTAATAGTATTTACCATCTTTCCCGTTGTATTATTTCCCTTGGCGACCCCTCAGAAATGAGGAACAGTCTTCAAAATTCCTGATGGAAAACACATAATTGTTTCCCACCAGTAGCATTTGATTGCCTGCTTCATCGACAGCCTTGAGAATTGTGAGCTTTCATTCTTTAATAATTTAAGAGAGGCAAAATGTATTTGTATGTTCATATGCATTTCTTTTATGACTAGCGCGCCTGAACATTTTAAGTATGCTTGTTAGCCATTTGAATTTCTCTCCTGGGAATTACCTATTCAAGCTCCTAGCTTATTTTTCTCTTGAGCTCTGGAGATTTTTCCCTACAAATGTGTTTTGGCTCCGTTGATCTGAGGGACAGCAATCCCTTGTAAGTTGTAACTGAGGAGACGTTTTCCCCGGTTTGCACCTCACTTTGTTGGTGATCTCTCCCCAGGACAGATGCTTGCTCAGTTGTCTGTGGTCAAACAATTGCCATCTTTGCTTTATTTCTTCTGCTGCTTTTATATTGGAAAGTTCTTTCCCACATCATCATCAAATTCACGGTCAGATCCCTCCTATGCGGATCTTTCTCATTTTCATTTTCTTGATTAGCTGCCAGTGAGGCGCTGAACTCGCGGTGTGATTCTTCGGGGAGACCGAGCTCGAGGGGCTCAGAGCCCAGAGAGGGGGAGGTTTGCGCAGACGGCAGGACCACGTCCTGAGTCTCTGACGGGACCCGGCAGCTTACCGTTACATGAAACTGGTTTCCTGGGTGGATTATGGGCTGGTTTGAGTAAATATGAGCTTATTTTGTTCTCGGGAGGAATTCTATAATTCTATATAATTATATAGTAAAGTTATTTCGAAATCTCTGTGCCTTTCAGATAGCCGCAGGCTGCCTCAGGCCACGGCGGGGTTGGGGGCATGCATCCTTGTAGCCCTAGGCGAGATTCTTCTCGGGGGGGCTAGAAACAAGCTGGTGGGGACAAGTCCATAGGAGTAGGTGGGGTATTTGCTGGAGTGGAGACGGGTGAGCGCCCAGTGAACAAAAGGACACCTTCAAGGGAGAGAAGAGAAAGAGAACTCGGGGCTTTCTTGGGCCTTCCAGAATAGTCTTGTGTGCACTTTCCAGGCGAACATTCCAGATCAGAGGCCTCAATGCTCAGTGCGCCGCACACAGCAGACAGACCAGAAACCGGCAAAGCCTCAAATCTCCTTTTAGTCCCCCCTTCTTTCTTGTGGTTTCCTCATCGTTTGTTTTCCTCTGGTTGATTGACAGCAAGTGTATTATTAGTGACACCTCCCACAATGTAACCTACGTATCAGTGTATTTAAAATGAACATGCAGCCCTGGCTGGTTTGGCTCAGCGGTTGAGCATCGGCGGGCGGACCAGAGAGTCCTGGGTTCGGTCCCCGCTAGGGGCATGTACCACAAAAAAAATTAAAAATAAAATAGAATGAACATGCAGGCCCAGCTGGTGTGGCTCAGTGGACTGAGCATCGTCCCGTGGACTGAGAGGTCCTGGTTCGATTCTGGTCAGGGCCCATGCCTGGGTTGCAGGCTCAATCCCCAGTAGGGGGCGTGCAGGAGGCAGCCGATGGATGTTTCCTCTCACATCGATGTTTCTCTCTCTCTCTCTCTCCCCCCAAAAAATCAATAAAAACATATTTAAAAATAAATAAATAGATACAATGGACATGCAGGAAACCTGCCCTCTGGGAGGCAGCCTGGCTCACAGGCCCACGTCGGTAGACAAGCTGTCTCTGCTAATATGACACTCTCCAAGCTGTGACCAAGAACCGATGACAGCTGAAATCAATTCTCCCCTCTCAGATGCTCCAGAGAAGAGATGCATATTGCAAGACCTGTGAATAAATGTCCAGACAGATTTCTGCAAGTGCTTTCGTATCAGCCTTATTGACAATTATCTTTGTCTCCTCCAGCATGGCAACATCTCCACCAGGCAGGAATGCTCTGCTAGGAGGTCAGCCGGGCCAATGTCATTGTCTGGTAACTGACAATGCCTTGGGAAAGCGACCTCGCTTCACGTTCCACTGTCCTATCAGGCAAAGGGGAGATCTGTCACTGATGGTCGGCTAGTCTTGTGAACACTGCATGTGGAAATTCTCATCGTGGTAGAAAAGTGTGTGTGTGTGTGTGTAGAGAGATAGACCCCGTCCTCACGCACTGCTCGGGTACCCACGGCACTGGCCTAGGCTCCACTGGTAAGACACCTGCGTGCAGGCCTTGATGGGGGAGGGGCCGCACCTACCAGGTGGGACCCAGGCGTCCTCTTGGAGGTGCAGGGCCGGCCACCAGCAGCAGAGGCAGGATAGTTGTGTTGGGGCCTCAGAAACTCCCTTACCAGGTCGGCTCGGGAAGCGCAGCTTAGAGAAGCTTGTGCCTCCACCTCTCGTGACTCCTGCCCCTCCCAATATTCCTTACTAAATCCTTTCTGCCTAAATGGACAGTTGGAACCAGCATGGTGAACGTGGGATCCCTCTTTGATGACGAAGACCACAGCTTGCTTAAGAGCCGCCCTACCGAGAATGAATTGTCACAGTGCAGAAATGCTATCAGCTAATACTATTGAACAATCATGTGTCCTATACCTGTGCTCATTACTTCACATGAATCAGCTCCTGTAACCCTGGAAACAACGGAGCAGGCGGTTACTACTGCTGTCCACACTTGACTAACAAGCAGACCGCGGCTCAGACTGGCTCGGTGACTTGTCCGCAGTCACACGGGGACTTGAAGCCTTGCATGCTGGCTCCGGAGCCTGCCCTCTTAAGCTCCATGCCCCACTGCAGGAGGAGAGGAGAGTCAGCTACACACAGATCGACCAGGTCATGAAATCAGCTCTGTTCCTGATAACAGCTTCCTTACTTCTCTCGAAAATAACAAAACACAGTATTCATTTATCCAACACATGTAAACTGCTAGATTCTGGGTAGCTGAGATTTTTGTTCCAGTGAAACATCGTAACTACAATTTTCATGAATTATTTAAAAGCCCCGTACAAGTAGCAGACAGATACACATACCAGTTTATCTGTAGTAACCAGAGTTAAAAAAAAACATAAATTTTATTTTTGGCAACTGCATGACCAACTCTGTAGCCATGTGACCTTAGACATGTTGTTTAAGCTTGGTGTACCTTACTTTCTTTGTAGAATAGAAATCTCATCATCTGTCTTCTCTATTTTATAGGCACAATGGATAACAACATAGGTTTGGTGCAGGGATCAGTGTGAGAATGTGTAACAGTGCCTTCCAAAAATGGGTACAAGTAACAGATTTTATTATTAATCGCATCGTCACAAGCAGTTTGCAGAATTCTTTGGCTTATCTTAATCCATTGAGATCCCACCAAAACCCTCCTTTTATAGAGTAAACTGACATTTAAAGAAGTCTCATGACTTATCCAAGGTCTCACAATCCATAAAAAGTAGAAAAGGATCAGAAGCTCCATATTTGACTCACAACTTTATCATGTACTTCACTCAATCTCTTTCATGAAGGAAAAAAATCTTTTCTTTTTTTTTTTTTTTTTTACCAATAACATCTATTCTTTTTATTGAAAAAAATGTCCTGGAATTAGGGCCAGCGGCTATTCTGTGTTTATTACAACATGTGCTGGATGGCAGTGGGCCACTCACCTTTTTGACTTCATACTTAATAGCAAGTTTGACGCGACTCAATGAAGCC
The DNA here is from genome assembly GCF_014108415.1 of Molossus molossus. NCBI lineage: Eukaryota > Metazoa > Chordata > Mammalia > Chiroptera > Molossidae > Molossus > Molossus molossus. The sequence continues at coordinate 124,851,024 of NW_023425377.1, read as the reverse complement.
TTGTGCCTGTGCAGCTCCGCGGGCTCCGCCGACTCCAGATCTCCGTTCAGAATGGCTTCCACCTCCTCCGAGTCCCTGCAGAGATCCAGCACACCCACCACGAAGTCTTTGCACTGCATGGACAGCTTCCGGTAGTCGTTCTGAGAAGGAGAGGCACGCGGTTCAGTACAGAGGGTTTGCTGTGATTCCATGGACAGCGTCTAGGGTTTTCTGTGCGTGAGAAAAAGGCATCCCTTCCTCTCGGTAAAGCTGCAACTGCTATGTGGATGCCAGGCTGGCTGAGTTCGAGATGGCTGGATTTGCCCCCAGCCACCTCCTTCCCCAGGACCTCCTGCAACCGGCCCGCCATCTGGGGCGGCTCTGAGGATACTGTGCACACAAGTCACTGGTTGGTATGAGAGATGGTGTCGAAATGCTAATGTGGAAGACCAGTGTGAAAGATGTATCTCCCCTGTGCAGACAAAGAATTGTTTTCTTAAAGTCAAAACTATCTATGTAATGGAAAATTTTTTTTTTATCAATTATTGTTTTATTTATTTCTTTTTAAAAATTTTTATTTTTAGCCCTGGCCGGTTTGGCTCAGCGGTTAGAGCGTCGGCCTGCGGTACAGAGAGACCCGGGTTCGGTTCCCGCTGAGGGCGCGTACCTCGGTTGCAGTTTGTCCCCGGCCCTGGTTGGTCGTGCGGGTGGCAGCCACTCGATGTGTCCCTTCACATCGATGTTTCTCTCTCTCTCTCTTCCTCTCTCTCCCTCCCGCTCTGTCTGAACAAAAAATGGAAAAGTGTCCTCGGGTGAGGATAAAAAATAAAAAAAAATAAAAAATTTTTTTATTTTTAAATGACAGTTGTACAATAATTTTGTTCATTGTGACTTTTCTAAAGTGGCGATTGGATACAGGAGACTGACCGCATGTGAACAGAACGTGTGCAGTTCGCTGTCTCTTGCCTTGACGGAGACACTGCTTCTCCAAGTGCCATCCTCGGGCCAGCAGCATGACAGCCCCCGGCCGTGAGTTAGAACATCAGTTCTCAGCCCCCATCCCTGGCGTCCTGATGTGTTTCTGACACACATGTAAGTTTGGGAATGACTGGTTTACAGCGGCTGGCTATGCGTCATCGACTTCCCAAGGGTTGCAGAGCAGTAATACCTGAGAGAGAAACGTCCAGGCCACGGGAGCGAACACCTTGCTAAAAGTACACCTGCGAATCTTTCATTTCCTTGTCGCATGTACGTGGTGCACGGACTGGGATAAGGAAGTCAGGGGGCAGCCTGCCCTGTCACCTTCCGAATGGAGCTCTGTCTCCCCTTTGGTTCCCGTCAAGGCGTCAACGACCATCTTAGGAACGTGTTTTGTTTTCGGAAATCCCAGTCCCACGTCTGTGGCTTTCACTAAAATTATAGCCCATTAGGAAAGTTAGCCGGATGAGAATAATTTGGTACGCTTGAGGAAAACGTAATTCCTCATTTCGGCATGTCCACAGACACTGCGTGTATCGAATAACTAACTACTACTTTGCACATGAGAATTTCCAAATTCTGGGCTTCCAACAATCGTACTTTTAAAAAAGGCATGAAGCCCTCGCCAGTTTTGCTCAGTGGTTTGAGCATCAGCCCTCAGATCAAAGAGTCACAGGTTTGATCCCAGGTCCCGGTCAGGGTCATGTGGGATACCGCAGGTGACCAATCAATGTGTCTCTCTCACATCAATATTTCTCTCTCTCTCTCCCTCCCTCCCTCTCTCCCCACTCTAAGAAAAATCAATGGAAAAATATCCTTGGGTGAGGATTTTTTAAAGGTGGCATGAAGAATTGCAATTTTCCCCTTAAATAACTGATTTACATGATGTGATGCACCAAAATCCCATCTCCAACTAAAATAAACAATAAGAGGAGAGAATGTTTAGAGGCCACACAGACTGGAATAGTTTCCATTTCAGACATCAGTTTCAGATAAAGGGCAGTTACAGTTAATCCTTTTCCCCTCATAAGGGAACAGATAAAATGAATAAAAACTCCAATCTCTGGTTTCCATTCAAGTTGGGACCAGGCAACTGATAAAATTAATAAAAATGTTCGGTCTCTGGTTTCTATGCAGAGTGTCTGCCTTCCATGCCTGAAAGATTAATGAAATATTTTATTATAGCATCCAGAAGAAGTATTAAATCCATGTCTGCTTCCACAGAAAGCTCAACTTTTAATACAATTCTTTTAGATGACATTTTCTCACGTTACTCTTCAGTTCAGACGGTTCTATAGGATGTGGTACAGGGCGGCCATTGCTCCATCGAGCAGAAATAAAAGAGACTATTTTCTATGCTTGAAGAAAACATGGGAAGTACATCTGCAGTAATTCCTAAATAATGATTCGTTTTAACAATATATGCTTTTATAAGTATAAATGTCATAATCTGTAAATTGCCTAGTCTTAAAGAAAGCTGTGTGTGTGTTTTTCACATCCACTGAAAGATCAATCATACAAGTTGCAAGGACAACACTGTGCTCTTAACAATGTAAACATCTCCTGCTGGGAGAAGTCTGTCAGCCGGTGCAGAAATCAGGGCTGGAGATACTGGGCATTTCGTCCATTGTGATCATGCGACAGCATTTCCTCCATCCAGAGCCCCCTCCATCCAGGGGAAATGGAGTTCGGACAGCCCTTCCCCAAGTGCAAAAGGAACGGTCTGCGGCCGGTCTGCACTGACCACCAGGCGATGGTTAGTTCCCCCAGGACGCCCTGCCCATGTTACTTCACAGCTCAGATCATTTATCTGCTCTGCATTTTCTGATAATTTCTCTCTCTCGCTCTCTCTTTTTGTTAATCCTCAGACCCAATGATGCTTTTCCCCTTGATGTTTTTAGACAGAGCAGAAGGAGAGAGAGAGAGAGAGACACATCAGTGTGTGGGAGACACATCAATTGGTTGCCTCCTGCACAAGGATCGAACCCGCAACCCAGGTACATGCCCTTGACCAGGAGTGGAACCCGAGAGCCTTTGGTCAGTGGGTTGATGCTCTAACTGCGGAGCCAAACGAGCCAAGGCTGATCGTGTCCCTCCATTTAGTTTTGCTTAATTGTTTTTATCACGCCACTCACCCGCCACCAGGGCCCGCCACAAAGCTAGCAGATGGACCTGCTGCCCACCTCACAGGGCAGAAACTCAAAACCCCGAGGTCCGCCAGGGGGCTCAGTTGGTTGAGTGTCCTCCCATACTCCAAAAGGTTGTGGGTTCGATTCCCCGTCAGAGTACTTACCTAGGTCTCCGGCACTATCCCCGGTCAGGGTGCGTATGGGCAGCAACTGATTGATGTTTCTCTCTCACATAGAAGTTTCTCTCTCTCCCTCCACCCCTTCCTCTCTAAAATCAATAAAAACTCGTCCTTGGGTGAGAATAAAAACAAAACAAAACACCTGAGGACCTGCACAAGTCAGGGAGAGAGCAATGGTCCTTGTGACGCCCTGTCCCCAGCTTCCAGCACACTTACATCACGGTGGATGGTTTCCTCATTACTCTAATTCCATTCATCTTCTTCATAATCTTTTTTTACCTTTAGAGGAAAATGGAAATTCAACTCTAAGCCGGCTGGGGCCACCTGTCCAATCATTTCCCCAATCACAGAGTGTCGTGGTTCAAGCGTCAATCTGAAGCCAGACTTCCTGGGTTCAAACACTGCTTCTGCCACTTACGAGCTGTGTGACCTTGTGGAAGTTACTCAGCCTCTCTGATGAGAATAAGTCTACCTACCACTGCTGCTGTGAGGATTTAATAGCTAGAGTGTGCTTAGTATGCAACAAGTACTATGGAAGGACTTCGACATTACCGGGTACAGCATGTGGGGTAGAATGCTGAGGACTGGGACCCAAGCTCCCGAACCCAGGCCCAGCGGCCGGATCCTTGGCTACAGCCTGTTTCTTCGTCTGTAAAATAAGAGGTCTGTCCAGCCAGATGGCTCCTAGAACATCTTCCTGCTCTAACGTGCCAGCTTGCTTTAGGATTAACTCACTTTTCTCTTCCTTACAACCCTCCTGTGGTATTACTGCTTTTCTACTTAGAGGGAGAAAACTGGGGCACGGGGAGGACAAAAGGCTTTTTTTTTTTTTTGAAAATGCATCACTGACGCAGAATTAGGAAATGGGACTTCGCGTTGTCACATCTTAATAAATGACTAGCTTGCCTGCTGCTGACGTCTGGAGGCCTAGACTCGGTCCACCCTGCCCAGAGTTCTGTTGCTCAGAATAGCTACGGACACAGCATTTGCACACCCCAAATATTTTTTTAATAACCTGTCACCACGCTGTCCTCCATTAATTTATCTCAATCTCTATCTGAGAGCATGTTCAACCTCTTGGGGTAATGACCTTCAGGTGTTTCTAGCACCGGGCCTCCTCAAGAAACATATTCTTCAAGAAATTTTGGAAACTGCAAGGGGCTGGGAGGGAGCCTTCTCTGAGGCACCCAAGTGATGGCAGCCTGAGGGGGAGAGGCTACGTCTTACGGGCCACCGAGAAGCTGAAGCAGGGCCAGGCGTCTGAAAAGAGGAAAATCACCTCTTTTTCGCCAGGGAGCACATAGTCCACTTTTTCTATTTCAGCGAGTACTTTGAGCTCCACGTCTCTGTGGAAAGAATACAGAGCACAGCACGGAGCAGGGCAAATCGGGTTAGCTGCTCGTCTCCCAAAGGGCCGTCACCCCCCCCCCCCCCGCCCTCCCCGAGCGAGGACGCCTGGGTCAGAGTCGTGAGCGCTGCACCGTCCCCGTCTGGCTACAGCCTGACAGATGGACATGAGTGTGGGACAGGAGGGCAAGCAGGTGAAGGGAGGGCAGCTAAAAAGGCAAGAACAGGACAGATAAGAATGGGAACGAGAAGGAACATTCAGTCAGGGGCCCTGTGGTCCCTGGACACTGACTCAGAGAAGGTCGCGCTACCCGATCCCTTCCCGGACGGGTCAGCTAGAGGCACGGTGAGGTTTGGTGATTGCCGCGCATCCTGAGATATCTGGTAGCGTTCATGCATGTCCTCTTAAACTCAATTGTGTTTTCTCCTTTTTTTCTGCCTCTTTACTTGCAATATTTTCCCAGCTTTGAGAGGTTATCAGAGGTGACTCTGTAAGTCGGAGCAAAGGAGATTCTAAGTATTATCAACACAGATTTAGCCGGCTTCAGGGGAAACGAAGAACAACAGAATTGTTAACCATGGCTTCGCCAAGCTGACTCTGCGCAGAGTTGCCTACGTCGCCATCTTTCGTAAATTATTAAAACCATAACCTTAGAAAATATTCGCCTTTGTAGAATCTCTTTTACAGACTTTCAATATATATCCAGCAAAATGCATAAAAAGGAAGTGGAGTGATATTTGAAAGTGGCAAGCAAATTCAGAATTCTGTTTTTTATTACTATGCCAAAATTTAAAAATGACATTTAGAACTATTTTACCTCAATGTTTTTCTATTCTCTCTAAACAGAATTTGAGGCTTTCAATTAATTGGTTCTGAGTTCTGTCTAAAAACAATTTCATTTTTGGGGCCAAGGAAATAAATACTACCTAATGAACCTATTCCAAGGGAGTAAATATAAGGCAATACTTATTTTATTCTTTGCATTTTCCAAAATTTTTATGATAAATGTGTGTAGCTTTGATATTAGAAAAATATTTTAATGGAAAAACAAATAAAATTATCCTACGGCCAGATTTCCACCAGGACAAGAGGAGGGTTGATCAATATCTAGGAGTTTGGTGTGAATGGGGGGGGGGGGGGGGATCCATCAAACGTTCCTACCATTTTCTTGCAACCCCTTAGCCTGAATGACATTGCTAGCTGTATCTGTGTAAATCTCACTTAAGTATGAAAAACTGTAATAAGATCTGAAAGACAAATGATCACTCTCTCTCGATCTGCCATCACAACGCTGAACTGAAAAGAAGATGAACTCAAGCATCCAGAAAATAACTCAATGAACCAATGTCCACAATCATCTTCCTAGGTGGACTATGGGAGACAGAATTGGTCGAAAACCCGTCAGATGACTTTCTCCACAGCCAACGCCATCTCCTTTTGCCCTGGATTTAATTGGTAGGACCATCCCAAACGCACAGGAGGATGTAGCAATTGAATAACACATTAAAATATCTTACATTAATGTATACTTTTTATAAAAATGAATACTGTTTGACTGGAGATAACGTCCAGGAAAAAAGTTTGCTCATTAAAAAATATCAGCCCAGCCAGTGTGGCTCAGTTGCTGAGCATCATTTCATGGACTGAGAGGTCCCGGCTAGATTCCGGATCAGGGCACATGCCCAGGTTTCGGGCTTCATCTCCAGTGAGGGGCATGCAGGAGACAGCCGATCAATGTTTCTTTCTCATATCAATGTTTCTATCTCTCTCTCTCCCTTCCTCTCTCTCTAAAATAGCAATTAAAAAAAAATCAATTAAAGCAGAGCACTGCATTGTCCTTGTATTTCTGGGCTGACCTGATGTCTGAGGGTCTACATTCACCACGCTGAATATACATTTGTGGATTTCAGGGCGAGGCATTTTCATTATATCAATGAAATTACTTTGGTAGCATTTTATATTAGCCTTTTGACTTTCAATCCAAAGGGATGCAGAAACGTTTGGGCCAGTGAGCACTAAACGAATACTACCTGCATGCAGGGTCCCACCATACATCTGACTACAAAAGAGGAGGAGGAATTTGGAAGAGAGGTGGGCACGCCAAATCCCTCCATTTGACAAAAGAGAGGTCTTGGGTTCTACTTGACGCTTATCCAGAGCACAGGGCAGCCCAGGAACTGGTTTCTGACCCCACATATCCTAGCCCCGAAAGCCAATGTTTCACAGCACCATACGGAGCAGGGGAAAAAAAAAATCATCAGCTCACCAGTAAGGGACGCTTCCCATCCCCGGTGATTAACAGGCAGAGGCCAACCCTGGCTCGGGAACAAAGGGCGGGCACCCGGCAGCGGCCGCGGGGCGCCCAGCTCACCTTGAACTCCTTCTCGATGTTGGCCAGCTTGGCCAGCTCGTTGCTGAGCTCCAGGGCGGTGAGCACGGGGTCCTCGCTGGACAGGGACAGGTAGGCCGGGCTGGCCAGCCCCTTGTAGGCGTTGATCCTGGAGCGCGAGTGGCTGAAGGAGTCGTGCCTCTGCTTCTCGGTGCAGTCGCCGCACTTGCAGAAGTAGTCGTGCGGCCGCTCGATGCGGGCGCCCTTGAGGAGCAGCATGTGCACCACCTCGTACTTCTGGCAGTGCGCCGCCAGGATGATGGGCGTGACGTCGGGCGAGAAGCGCGTGCCGTCCTCGTCGTAGGCGTAGAAGTCGTCGTCCTGCAGCTGCTGCTCGCGGGGGCTGAGCGCCAGGCGCCCGCTGGCCACGAAGCCGGGGTGGTTGAGGATGGCCTCCACGATGCGCACGTAGCCCTTGCTGATGGCCAGCAGCAGCGCGTCGCCGATGCGCGCCAGGTTCTCCTTCTTGAGCAGCAGCTCCGTCACCTCCAGGTGCTCGTTGCCCACGGCCAGCTGCAGCGCGTTCTGGCCCATGTAGTCCACGCAGTTGACGTTGAGCGTCTTGGACTCCTCCAGCATCTTGCGCACCACGGGGATGTTGCCGTACTCGGCCGCGTCCAGGAAGCGCTCCTCCTCCGCCGTGAGGCTGGTGCCGCGGTCGTTGAACATGAAGGCCGGGCCCCGCACGGCCTGGCGCCGGCCCTTCTCCCGCATCACCGTCTTCCGCCTCAGGCTTGGGCTCTCCTCCATGGACCTGCACGGAGAAAACAGCTGTGGACCCCGGGGCGAAGTGCTCGCTCCAGGCTCGCTCCAGGAGTCCCCAGCACCTGGGCCAGCACACCTGGAAATGCACACCTGCACCTGGGCTGCGGGCACCGGGGGAGCGGCCGCCAGCCCTGCGACCTGAGCGCCTGTCCCACGGAAAACCGCAATCGGAAGGAGCCAGACGCCCGCGCCTCCCCGTGACCCTGACGACTGCTCTTAACCGGCTTCAAAATACAGGCTGGCAGGTACTTGGCACCAGAGCACTAGGCTTGAAGCCTAAAGAAAGTCCATTTTTCAATCAAGCCAGAACATCCTCTCAAGTCATTGCACATTTTTAACTAAATACAGTAACTGACCCAAACCAAAACAAAGCAACAACAAAAGCCCAGTATTTAGGCCAAATATCACCTTTCAGGATCTCAGGGTATCCTGCTCCCCCCAATTATGATCCACTTTTTTCAATGATACAAGATTTAGCAATTATAAAATTACAGCATCACCCTGGCCAGTTTGGCTCAGCGGTTAGAACCACAGAGTCATGGGTTCGATTCCGGTCAAGGGCATACACCTCAGTTGTGGTTGGGCCCAGCCCTGGTCAGAGTGTGCGGAGGCAGCCAGTCGATGTGTCTCTCTCTCATCCATGTTTCTCCCTCTCTCTCCCTCCCTATCCCTCCTTCCCACTCTGTCTGAAGATAAATAAAACAATGTCCTCGGGTAAGGATTAAAAAAAAAAAATTAGGGCTTCAATCTAGATGTATTTTATTGAAAACAACTGTGCCTTTATAACTAGTTGTTTAATTACCAATATTATATAGTTGCCTCTCGAAGCTAAAAGGCTATGATGGTATGATTTGTGGTTTAAAAGTCACTAACATTACTTGTGAATTAAGCAGCTGGCAGTGAATGTATGTCCGGAACAGAGTGCACCAGGGTCCTAACACCCACCAGGAGGCTGAGATTCAGCTGCCTAAAGTCAGTTGGTAATTGACGTGTGCAGCGACTGGAGTCCACATTTAGTTTGTGTGATGCTGGGCAAATAATTTCATCTCCCCGGGTTTCCCTGCCCCAGAGGTAAAAAGGGACGTTTATAAGTCGCTCTAGATTTCCCTCATGAGCTCATGAATAAGAAGCTTTTTAAAATAAGCTAAAAAACGATGTTAAATAAACCATATAATTTTTAACATTCTGATTATTTTAAATATTTCAGTGGCTATTATTATAAGTACAAATCTGCATCTTTACCTTTGCCTACCGCTGATATTCTTGCTGAATGAAATGCTTAATATAACTTCCTTTAAAAAGCCTGTGATTTTTGTATGCCTTGCATCACCAAAGGTACCAGATAAGCTCTTTTCACATTACTGATTTTCGTTGTTGTTATTGTTGTTAATCCTCGTCTGAGAATATTTTCCCATTAATTTTTTAGATAGAGTGGAAGGGAGGGGGCGAGAGAGAGAGAGAGAGAAAGAGAGAGAGAGAGAGAGAGAGAGAGAGAGAGAGAGAGACTTCTATGTGAGAAAGACACATCGATTGGTTGCCTCCTGCACGACCCCAATTGAACCTGCAACCCAGGTATGTGCCCTTGACTGAAAATCAAAACCGTGACCCTTCGGTCCTCGGGCAGACACTCTAACCACTGAGCCAAACTGGCCAGGGCCACATTACTGACTTTTGAAGTGAATAAGAGTGACAGTTAAAAGTGAATGACTAGGGATAAAATGCTTTCCTTCCCTAATGTGTATTCCAGAAATAGCTTCTACTATTGACAAAATAGTATCCATAGAGTCAGAAGTTGAAAACTAACTAGAAAAGGCACTGGCCTCCCCGGGGGCCTGGAGGGGGACATTCCGGAGCACCTCCGGCAGAACAGAGGTGGTGATCATGCCCCATCCAGTTCTCAGTCTGGGGGCCTCACACCAAGACAGGAGCACAGAGGCCCCTGCAGAGGTTTCCACACAGAGACCACGGACACATGGCAAACCTGGCCCTACGGAGGGGAAGCACCAAAGGGCCCCCCGAGGGGCTTGTTGACTTGTCCAGGGCAGAGGGCTGTGACTGGTACCCCATCCTAACAACCGGACTAGTGTTGGGTGATCAACTTTAAAAATTAAATCTAGTCTTTATATACAGGGTGAAGCAAAAGTAGATCTACAATAATTAATAAATAATATAAGATACACTGTTTTGTGTACTCACAACTGTAAACCTACTTTTGCCACACCCTGTATATATATACATTTATATATGTATGTGCACACACACAGATGCATTTGTTGCAATTTCTAGAAAGCAACAGAAGAATCTTGCATACCTGGGCTCTGAGGAGTGGAACTGAGTATCCACAGGGTAAGGGAGATTTTAAATTTTTGCTTATAGCTTTTTGCACATTTTGAATAGTTTTAACCACCGTTTGAATTATTTTTATTAAAAAATAAAATTCATGTTTTTAATTTTTATCTATTTTAATCCCTTAGTTGACAATTTTTAAAATACAGGTATTTATTGGCACCACTGCAGTATAATCTTTCTGAAGCTAAATAAATGCCCCACGTTTGACTACTATTCCTAGGGTATGGATGTGTAGTGTGTAAGGTAGTGTGTGGGAGACGGAGGTGGGAGGTTGAGTGGGGTGTGTGTGTGGGTATATCTGTGTGTGTCCACGTGTGTTGGTATAATAATGTTTTTTTAGGTGGGAAATAGCATTCACTGAAGTGCATAGAAGAGGACTTTGTTTTGAGACCAGAGTCTATGACGAGGTTTTAAATAAATCCTATACTTTTTGTTGGTGTAAAAGTGAGTACATTTTATTACCATTAATAGTATGGACATCATTTGTTAATATTTTTACCATTAAACTACACACTGGTACTCCTCAGACGGCTAGACTTTGTGTATTGTATAAAAGATAAATTTTGTATTAACTATAGAATATATATACAGAGTGTCTGTCTGCAATTCCAGTCTAAACTCAGATGGGTTATCTTTGGGGAAATAAACTCATTATTAATTAGTATTACATTTAAAAAAAATTTATTGATATTAGAGAGAGAGAGGGAGGAAGAGAGAGGGAGAGAGAGATAGAAACATCGATGAGAGAGAACATCGATTGGCCGCCTCCTGCATGCCCTGCACTGGGGATCGGGCCCACAACTTGGGCATGTGCCCTGACCCGGAATGGAACCAGCGACCTCTTGGTGCAGGGTCAACGCTCAACCATGGAGCCACACCAGCGGCGCAGTATTACATCTTAATGGAAAGGACTTTTTAATCTAGTGATTGCTGCCTACAAAGAAAATCACTTTTAAAAAAACCACCGTTTCTCCCAAAAAGGAGAAAATACTAGAAGATGATTCATGAATTTTCTCTTTGCATTTCTCAGTATTTTAAAATTTTTTCTTAGTATTTCCTCTTCTTTGGGAACTTATGCCTCCATATTGTGTATCTGAGTTGAAATGCGGGATTTTAGTACTATACACACAAGCCGCATGAGTCATTTTGATTTTGTCTTTAAAAGATTCTAACACTGAGTTAAGTGTGAAGTCAGATTTCTCCATTAGAACAAATTACACTGCAATTGCAAAGTAAAAGAGCTGATTCACTGCTTATCGTCACAGTGAATCCACAGAGGACGTGCCTTTTGTAAAAACCTTGCCTTACGGCACGAAGGAGCCTCACTAGCCTGGACTGATGGGCTGCATAGCCACATTCCACCCATCCACACGGCTAAGTAACCTGGCCCCCTCTCAGCCAGCCTGGGCGGGGCCCCTCCGCTGGCCTGAGAAACAAGGACGGAATGAGGGTGAATGGAAGAGGATGCTTAACTTTATTTTTTTATTATTATTCTTTTTTAATCCTCACCCGAGGATATTTTTACATTTATCTTCAGACAGAGTGGGAGGGTGAGACAGAGAGAAACATCAATGTGAGAGAGACACATCGATGGGCTGCCACCTGCATGACCCCGACCGGGGCCGGGGACGAACTGCAACTGAGATACATGCCCTTGGCTGGAGTCGAACCTGGGACTTCTGGTCCGCAGGCCGACGATCTAACCGCTGAGCCAAACGGGCCAGGGCAGAGGATGCTTAACTTGAGTAATGCTAACATTGAAATCACTTTACTAGACGGTTTATCTTCAGCTTTCCATCTAGTGGGTAGACTCATTCAGCCCTGCACGGGCCTTCTCTCTGGAGGACCCCGGAGGACCACTGCCTAATCAGATGCTCAAACCACCACGGGCCTTCTCTCTGAGAGGACCCTGGAGGACCAATGCCTAATCAGATGCTCAACCCCACCACGGGCCTTCTCTCTGGGAGGACACTGGAGGACCGCTGCCTAATCAGATGCTCAACCCCACCACGGGCCTTCTCTCTGGAGGACCCTGGAGGACCGCTGCCTAATCAGATGCTCAACACCACCACGGGCCTTCTCTCTGGGAGGACACTGGAAGACCACTGCCTAATCAGATGCTCAACACCACCACGGGCCTTCTCTCTGGAGGACCCTGGAGGACCGCTGCCTAATCAGATGCTCAACACCACCACGGGCCTTCTCTCTGGAGGACACTGGAGCACCACTGCCTAATCAGATGCTCAACACCACCACGGGCCTTCTCTCTGGGAGGACACTGGAGCACCACTGCCTAATCAGATGCTCAACACCACCACGGGCCTTCTCTCTGGGAGGACACTGGAGCACCACTGCCTAATCAGATGCTCAACACCACCACGGGCCTTCTCTCTGGAGGACACTGGAGCACCACTGCCTAATCAGATGCTCAACCCCACCACGGGCCTTCTCTCTGGAGGACACTGGAGCACCACTGCCTAATCAGATGCTCAACCCCACCACGGGCCTTCTCTCTGGAGGACCTGGAGGACCACTGCCTAATCAGATGCTCAACAATAGCCAAGTGCAAGCTCCTCGTGACTCATACAATGGCTGGTAATATCTGACTGCTATGGACCCAACTGTGTCTCCCCACACATCCATATGTTGAAGCCCTGACCTCCAATGTGGTGGTATTTGGAGATGAGGCTTTGGGAGGGAATCAGAGTTAGATGAGTTCATGAGGGTAGAGGTCTCGTGATGGGATCAGTGCCCTTGTAAAAAGAGCCACCAGGAAGCTTGCTCATCCTCCTCCCTGCTCCTTCCCACCCTGTGAGGACTCAGAGGGAAGGCAGCAGCCTTCGGGCCAGGAAGGGAGCTCACCGGGCCTGCCCGTGGGCCTCCCTGGGCTCCTCGCCAGGCTCCAGACCGGAAGAAAGTGCACCTCTGTTGTGCAAGCCCCAGGTCTGTGGCACTTTGTTATGACAGCTCACGGCGAGGAAGACACTGACCACACACCTCCAGGCCAAAGCCCACACTTTCCCACGCTTTGTGAAACAAGCTTCAGGTTCTTAGCACTTGTTCAAACACTGAAGCAGATAAAACGTTCTTCCCGAGAAACAGCTTGGTGAAGCCAAAGGGAACCCTCTGCTCCACTCTGTTCAGATGCCAGAGTATAAGTAACACTCCTCAGTTTTTATGACTTTGCCATCAACTCCTCTGACCTCTATCAGTGTATCTGGAAGTGTGGCTTGCGGACCACCTGCCTCTACGTCCCTTGGAGTCCTGTTAAAATGCACATGTCTGGGCCTCATTCTAGCTGAGCTAAATCAGAATCTCTCGGGGCAGAGCCCCGGAATATGTATTTTATAGGAGCATCCACACTAAATGTTGGGAATCTCCAGCATGCAAACATGGGGCTCTCATCACTGAGCCCAGACTATGAGGCCGTTAAACACCCATTGCACTGACCGTGCCAAAAGTCAGGTGGAAACAGCAGGTTTGAGCTGAGGGACACAGCAGCCTTGTGTTCATTGTGGTTCTCTGTGCTTTTTATTTTTTTTAAATATGTTTGTATTGATTTTTTTTTTTTTTTTAGAGAGGAAGGGAGAGAGAGAGAAACATCAATGAGAGAGAAACATCAATCAGCTGCCTCCTGCATGCCCCCTACTGGGGATCGAACCCATAACCTGGGCATGTGCCCTCACCTGGTACTGAACCGGCACCTCTCAGTCCATGGGACAAGGCTCAATCCACTGAGCCACACCGGCTGGACATGTTCTCGATGCTTCGATGCTTTATGGCCCTTTAAAATGCGATCCCCAGGAAGTGACTTACTAGAGTCACAGTAATAAGAAGCCTGCAAAAATGCCGTCATCTGTGACCATTTAATGTCAAGCCCTTGCCTTGATCAAGGATTGATATTTTTTAAAGGTTACTATGTCTTCTTCAAGGACTGCACTTAAAGGGTTAAAGAGGCTGTGCATTAGAGTATTCATTGCAACCTCTACAGGGATTTAAGTGCTAACCTCATTCCAGAACTGAGTAGCTAGCAGCCTCTCTCTCTAGAGGAGTTCACCCCTTTAATCTAACACTATAAACTATACAACCCGGCTTGTGTTTGGCCCACAGTGTGCAGGAACTTAGCTGAGATCTAACAGCGATGGACAGCCACCCATGTCTATCCCAGACTTCGGCACAGTCTCTCCCCTCCTCCTACACGATTTCTCACGTAGATTTTACATCGATGGCCCTGTATTCCATGTGCTTTAAACCTATTTTGTGGTTATCTCAATTATTATTTTTTAAATAGAGTATTAACAAATACCTCCTCACCTATGCCGCCATGGCCAGTCCCCAGATGGTAAAGTCACGCTTTCTATCATTGCCCTGTGCCCAACCAGGTACATACACAGTCAATGTCTGCTCACTTGAACTCACTTGAGTTCCCAAATCTTTTCCCAGGTCCTGGCCTCTCACCTGACCTCACGTACAACCCTCTGTCCCCTGGTCACTTGAAAAGGCTCCTTCTGCCCTGGCCAGTTTGGCTCAGCGGTTAGAGCATCGGCCTGCGGTCCTGAGAGACCCGGGTTCGGTTCCCGCTAAGGGCACGTACTTCGGTTGCAGTTTGTCCCCGGCCCTGGTTGGTCGTGCGGGTGGCAGCCACTCGATGTGTCCCTTCACATCGATGTTTCTCTCTCTCTCTCCCTTCCTCTCTCTCCCTCCCACTCTATCTGTACAAAAAAAAATGGAAAAATATCCTCGGGTGAGGATAAAAAAAAAAAAAAAAAAAAAAGAAAAGGCTCCTTCTCCCTTAACCCAGCACCCAGCAACTCAGGCTGGTTATTTGGGTTTAGCAATTTCAAGGTCATCTGTGATTCACTGTTTGTTGTTGTTGTTGTTGTTGTCAATCCTCACCTGAGGATGTTTTTCCATTGGTTTTAGATAGAGTGGAGGAAGGGAGGGAGAGAGAAAGAGAGAGACATCGATGTGAGAGAGACACATTGATTGATTACCTCCTGCATGACCTAGTCAGGGGCCACCCAGGCACGTGGCATTGACTGGGAATCACACCCAAGCCCCTTTGGTCCTCAGGCTGACGCTCTAACCACTCAGCCAAACCTGCCCAGGGCTGTGACTCACTGTTTTGATCCCGTCAGTCACTACATTCAGGTTGAGCAATTGCAAGGTCATCTGTGACTCACTGTTTTGATCCTGCCCGTCACTGCACTCTGAGGGTCTCCTTGGGAATGTGTCTCTCCTGAACCCTTCTCTCTAGGCCTCACTGCCAGCACCCCCAGGTCGCTCACAGGTCCAGGCTGGGTCCCCCCTCGGCTCTGCAGCAGACAGCGCCAGGGCAGCCACTGCTCTTTCCCGAGGACCTGGCGCGGACGTGTTTTTCGCGCGCTGTCGTGTTTCCTTCTCATGACAGTGCTGTGAAGCAGGGGCTGCTTTCTGTTTCCTAGGAAAGCTGAGCTCACCAGAGAGTGTCCGGGTAACACCGAGCAGAATGCAGCAGCGGGGTCCTGGGGCCTGGCTCTGCCTCTTCCCAGCGCTTCACGCTGCCTCACTTCCTCGACCCCACAGTCCTGCCCCGCATCGTGCTCTTCTCGTGCCTCTGAATCTCTGCTTACACTGACTCGTGCCTCTTAAAAGCAAAAAACAAAAACAAAACCTAGAATCCCCTGGCTGACTTTCAGGGACACTGGCGGCCCCCCCAACCTTCTTTCCTTGCTCCTTGCTGCCCGCACACACACCCCTCTGCTTACTCTGCGTTGTCAAGGGTACGCCTGTGCTATGAAGGGCATCCTCTCTCGTGCTTTCCCAAGTGCAAGACCCCCGCCCCGGCTGACTCAGGACTCCCGTCTGGGTGAGGGGCGGGCGACCTGCAGGTTGGGTGGGTGCGTTGGGGTAGTGGAGAAGACTGATTTTAGAGGGCGAGTGCAAAGAGAAGAGCAAACTAATTTGCAGCTTCTTGCAGGAAAAATGGGATTCTGCAAGCCGGATTTTGGAAAGGGGAAACTGTCTCGAGGAAGGATTTGCTCCATTGCTTGTTTTCTCTGGTTCGTTTGGAAGGGGCCCGGCCCTGGAGGGCCCTCACGCACAGGCCAGACGCTCTCCCCCGTGGGCAGCACAGCCGGCGGCCACTGCCCCACCCCCGCCCCTCAGAAGGAGGCCGCAGCAGGGGAATAGATGTCCACATGCGGATCCACGAGGCTGAGGAACCCCGGGGTGGGGCCCTTGCTCTGCGTATTTGATCTGGAGGCCTGGGGCAGCGCAGCCTGGTCAAGCCGCAGAATGCTGGGAGCCTCCTCAAGCCGCCCTCCGCTCCCAGGGCTGGGGCCCCGCGATGAGAGCCAGAGAGTCCGCACCAAGACCGGGGTGACCGGGGGGGCTGTGAGCTGGGCCCAGGATGTCTGCGGCAGCCCGTGGGAGCTGAGCTGAAACCTCGGACGCCGGGGAGCACAGCTGGGCTCTGACGAGGGCAGGTCAGCCGAGGTCAAGTCACTTCCGCTGACAGGCATCACCCGAGCAGAAGAGGACCATCGTCCGGAGACCAGAAGAGTCAGAAGACACCAGCTCTTCCCTCCAGGGGACACGTGTGCTCCCCTCCCCCCATGCCCAGATGCTACAGAGACAGCAGAGGGAGGGGCAGCTTTCCGGGAGTCTGAGCAATTTTATCCAAGTGAGAGACAATTTCTTTAACAAGAAAATGTACTTGATGGTATCAAACTAAGATCAGGGAAATCGGCCCCAGAGCATCTCTCTGGAGTGTCCCGAACCAGGGGTGCACACTTGGGCCAGAAAGAGACTCCGACCCCCTGTGGAGAACGGGGGGTGGGGGGGATCAGCAAGCAAAGGTCCCTGAGACACTGTCCTAGCTGACCAAATCCCTTGGTAATGCAGGGCGAGCCTTCCCACCTGGTTTGCTCACATAACTGCTTAATTGCTTAATTAACCTAAATGCTTAATTTCTTAATTGCTTAATTCATTTTTTGAATGAGAATAAGTGTCTGTTGAGCAAGCAAAACACAAAACAAAATTTCAAAATCTAACTTAAACCACAGACTGGACATTTGGTTCATTTTTTCTTTCATGATCAGTAGGCTGCAGCTCAGGGGAAAGACCTGGTACAGGTGATCACGAGAGCGCCCCAGGGTGCCTACGGGCGATCACGGGAGCCCCCCATGGTGCCTACGGGCGATCACGGGAGCACCCCATGGTGCCTACAGGCGATCACGGGAGTCCCCCAGGGTGCCTACGGGTGATCACGGGAGCCCCCCATGGTGCCTACGGGCGATCACGGGAGCCCCCCGGGGTGCCTACGGGCGATCACGGGAGCCCCCCGGGGTGCCTACGGGTGATCACGGGAGCACCCCATGGTGCCTACGGGCGATCACGGGAGCGCCCCAGGGTGCCTACGGGCGATCACGGGAGCGCCCCAGGGTGCCTACGGGCGATCACGGGAGCACCCTATGGTGCCTACGGGCGATCACGGGAGCACCCCAGGGTGCCTACGGGCGATCACGGGAGCACCCTATGGTGCCTACGGGCGATCACGGGAGACCCCCGGGGTGCCCATACAAACGGGAGCCATGCTGTGGCTCACGCTACTTGTATGACTCCATGGTCCAGTCTGTCACCAGGGGCCGAGGTTCCACAGGTCATCACTAGAGCACCTGCAAGATTCTGTTCATCCTGAAACCCGGAGTCTGTGGCCCTTTCTGAAACCCGTCCTGTCCCCCCTGCCTGAGCTCTGACATACTGCTGTCTGCCCTGAATCTGCACAGTGTTTTATTTCATCTCCTTATCCCTGTCTCCTGGGTACTCTCGTCCCCTGAGGTCAGCTGAAGATAAATGCTTCATGGTTTCTATTTGGCTTTATACTTCTGTCCCCTCGACAGTGCCCGATACAGCGAGGTAGATTCATGAACCGCGAGGACCGATATAACTCGCCGCGTGAGGACTTGCTCAGAACAGCCTCCTCGAGGGCACTAGGAGGGGGAGGACCAGGGGCGAGACCCCTAAGTGCCGCGCCAGGCTCTCTCCACGTTCCCGCGCGGTGTCTCGGGAGTAAGGAAAATGAGCAACAGTTTGCAGATCAGAATAACAGTATTAAGATACATGTTTCGCCCTGTCCTGGAACGCGTTGGTCCCGTCCAGAAGAGTCCCGACATGGCTCTCTGGACTGAATCCCAAGCTCTTCGCACTCAGCTCCAGTCGCCCTTATCAAAGCAGTCGCCTGACATCCGCGTAGAAAGGAGGGAGAGAATTAACCAACTCACTCCATCCATCTCTCGAGGATGCGGGCCAGGTAATAACAGCACCCGCCAAAGCAGCGAGAGTCACACCCAAACGGTTGAAACTAATCCGTCACCACACTGAAGAAAGTGGAAGTGCCAGCCGGCGAGGGTCCGGTCTGTCATTCTGTGAAGGGCAAGAAGGGCAGACAGGGCCACAGAGATGAGTGATGAGCAAGTGCGAGCCAGCAACCACCGTGCCGGGGTTGGTGTTGGGGATGGTGATCATCGGAAGTGGTAATGACGGTGGGCAGCAGCAGGCTGACAAAGGACACCAAAGCCACAGATGAAAAGTCAAAAATAGACAAACCCCACCGTCCCCCTGGCAAGCAGGCACCTGCCAGTCAAGGCCGCTGCCCCCGGGGACCAATGTCATCTGCGCAGCACACCTTACACGTAGAAGGAGGAAAGAGCATCTGACGAAGGACCTCGATCGTGTCATCAAGACGCACGTTGAGGCCGTCAATACATGTGTTTGTGGGGCGGGAGACCCGCCGACGCTCGGGAGCCCCTAAGTGCACAGCGTGCAAGGCTCGAGAAAGACGCCCCGTCAGCGAGACTGTCCGGTGGACGGGACGGCAGGGCAGGGCCCGCAGCCCAGCCCGAGCAGCATCCCCACACCACGAGCAGCTAAGTGAACTCTCACCGGGGCGACCAAACTGGCAAGCACTCCAGTTAGGACACAAGAATGTGCAGCCTTCACCCTAAAGACTCACCCCGCGGAAACGTGGAAACAGAGACTCCGGCACTTCTGGGTCTCCGCAGCCACGGATTCCCTGAGAGGCTCTGTTGGCCTGTGTTACATTCAGAACCGTCCGTGTATCGTTCAGACACCTCTGTTAGACACGTGGGAATCCAGGCAGAGGCCCGGACAACTACTCAGAGGCAAGGAGCTGTGCGTGTTTAAGGGGGGCAGTTCTGGGCCCCTCTCGCCACCTCCTCCCTGTCCTCTGGCTCAGGAAAGTTCTGCCAGGCCCCTCGGCAGCTAAAAGCAGAGAAGCAAAAAAGCCACTACACAGTGTGCTCCCTCTGAAAGTCCCCCAGGAGCAGGGGAGGACCCCTAACCATTGCCTCATGACTTCTTGGCATTTCTGAAACATACGTGCCCAGGAAAGTAGTCAAGCAGACGCCTTCCGGGATGTACCTGTTTCTGCGTCCAGGATGGCGTTGGTGTGCAGCTCCACCGCCCAGCTGGGGCATGCTTGGTAAGTGCCTGCTCGCCTGCCCGTCCCCTCCGCAAGACGGAGGCACCCTGAAGAGCAGAGGCCGCCTCTCTGGCTCTCCATGTCTGGCTTTTAGTGCGTGGCTGATGAAGAGCTAAGTGACAGGGATGGACGCACAGAGGCAGGCATGCTAACTGGAGACGGGAGACCCAGGGAGCAGGCAATTGTCCCGTCCAGATCTAAACACACCCTTGGTCACCTATGATAATGTGTGGGAAGGTGATGGAGGGGAATTGGAGCACTTCTTCTAAAAGAGGGTTGCCACAAGTACTCGAATATAAATCAATAATCAGAAGTTAAAATCACGTAAACAGTCCTTCTTTCGAGGCAGGTTTCTGCTCGATCGCATTTAATACTCAGTTGTGCCACGGAAAGTAACTGATGAATTCTGAATCTCTTGATTTTGATCTCACATAAAGTTAAGTTTCGTCAGAATAATCCGGGGGGCAGAAGGAGGATGAATCTCAGAAACAATAAGATTTAGTAATTAATAATTAAGCGTCCTTTGAAAAAGAAACTAATTTTCACAATACTTCCTAAAACGAATTTTCGTTTATTTCAGGAAGATTAGTGACAATGAAATTAGAAGTCAAATACAATCTCAGTCTGTCATGGAACAAGAATCTTGACACATTAAACTCAAAAAAGTAAAATAAAAAAAGTCTTCTTACCCAAGAGGAGACGCTCATAGTTGGCTATTTAAATGTATTAGTCACTATCAATTATACACATAGAATTGTTACTAGAAGCAAAGGGATGTGGTTTCCTCTCATCATCCACATCCGAGGTCGGAAGTGTGGGGCTGAAGATGCTGCCCACGTCTCATCACCCTGCACCCGACTTTTCAACAGAGAATCCAAACGGGTCAGTCCTACTTGACAAAATGTATTTAGAAATGCAAAAGAATATCATCACTGTCACACGCTTTCCTTAACAGGTCACACATGTGTGGACACGGAAGTCTCATTGGTTAAAAAGAGCTGGGACCAAAGCCATATCACCTATTATTTGAATAGTGCAAAGAAAAATAGGGAATTTTTTTTTTTACTAGATAATTATAGACAAATATTCCTGGCCTAGATGCTAAATTAAAGACAAAATGCTCTGAAATCCTAATTGTTATCATAAAGTCACTGCTGAGCCCCTTACGCACAAGTGTGAAGTTGGCCACCCCACAGTTCACAACTCCGTCTACCTGGGGCCAGACTCCTACATGTCCACCCTGCCTGGGCCACCAACCTGGTCCCCTGCCAGACTGATACTGTGTACCTCTGAGGGTATGTTGAGGAGGAAGACCGCTCAGCGGCCATTCACTGCCACTTGAACATGCTCCTGAAAGGGACGGTCATCTTAGTGTGGGACTTAGATGATTTTAGGTGGGGGACTTCAGATGACCCTCATAGCTTTAAACTTGTATTTCTATCTTTCTGTTTGACATCTCTATCAGAATTATCTGAAAAAAACAGACCCTCCTCTTTGTTTTGTTTTTTTCTTTTCAACAACGACATCAACCATCTCTTAGTTATCTAGGTTTAAACCACCAAATCATCTCTGAACCTGCCTTCCCTATAAATCCGTCATGGTCAGTTGGTTGCAAATTCCCAAGGATTTTATCTGTGTATTCTCTCTTCTAATCTCTCCCCCTTCCATCTCATCAGCACAACACTGTTACGAATCCTAATCTCAGCCTGAATAGCTACAATAGCCCCTAAATTACTTATTCACAATCTGCCAATTGCCACTTCAATCCATCAAATTACTGCTGCTTTGAAACAATCAATGGCTCTCTATTGCCTCCTCCCAGCCCTCAAGACCCTCTGCATCCATGCCCCAAACCAACACATCCAGCTACATCTCACTGTCTTCCTACCCACACTCTATGTTCCGATCAAACTCAACTAATATTCCCTAGACATGCCTGGCATTTGGGGAGGGGGAGAGGGCTTGAATTAACCACCCAATCTTTCTCTGCCTGCTAGTTTATCCATTTCTTGAGGCCCACAAACTTTTCCTCAATTTCTTTACAACCTTAAGTTGTCCCTTGCTCCTCTGCACTTGACCCTTCAAAGCTCTGTCCTTGTATATGTGTGAGTTTCTGGTGCCTCTTCCACTGTAACTTATAGCATAATCACTCACAATCAGTTTCATTTCCACCTCTCCATCATGAGGTCTTGAATTCCTTGAGTGCGGACAAGGTGTTGTACTCATCTTTGTGAACTGCTGAACCTAGCCTGCGCTTGGCACATGAGAATGCTTAAGAAATATCTTTGAATTGAAACTCACAAGAATGCCTTCAAATGCCTTTTTTGGGAATGAGGTAATCTCGCCAGTGACATACTACTTGGTCCTAGGTTGGCAAATAACGAGGACAAGGGAAGTTCCAGTTTGAATCGCTGGTCGAAGGTTTTTTGAAAAGTTTTGTTAGTGATATAACAGATGTCATTGTTCCTCCTTAGTCAGTCTGTTTAAAATTCCCCAATAGAATCCTGGAGCATGGAGCAGGGACATGCACAACAGGGTCACCCTGCGGACTCTTCTTGGTGGAGGTGGGCTGCATCCTCCGCAACCCTTCTTTTTCTTGCCTTGTGAAGACCGCCATGGGGCCCCCTTCTCTGATGCTGTCCGAGCCTGTGTGCACTCCCCGAGCCACGAAACTGGCATGTTCTACGCAGATGGAACAAAGAGCTAATCTTTGCTGGGATATTAAGCTAGTCTCTGACATTACCCAGTCACAAGCCTCGAATAAACACGGAGAGCTTGCTGCCCTACCTCCAGAATAAATGTTTCTTGATGTCTATCTCCTTAAAATGACTGGGTCTTCTCAAGCACGTTAGGAAACAAGTACACTACAAGTCACTTGCTGAATTATGTAAACTCGGCACATGGACAGGGAGATGTTCCATTAGCCGCTGGACAACCAGTATGTAATGGGCTTTGCCCCATGCTCTGAGCAATTGACCTCACACTTCAAAGGGCAGAGTGAGTAATCTCTGCTTCGCCTACCTTCTCAGCTAAGAGTGCTCTGGTGTCCAATTTAAAGAATCAAGAAATTGAACAGGGTTCTAAAACCCAAATTGACAAAAGGAAAAATGGACCATGTCTTAAAACTCTAGAGAGGCAGGGAAGCAAGCAGGCGATGCTTTAAGCCCTAAGGGCTCCGTTACTTCCCTCCATTTCCTGGACCATTTCCAGTCCAGGCCAGCCTTCAAGCATAACTGAACCACATCCGGACGCATCGCTCATTTTAAAGCAGAACCCTCCCCTGGGCCATCTACTCCCAGCCTCTGATTTGATTTCCATGGTTGGTGGGTCGCAGGGACCGGGCAGAGGGCAGCCCGCGACAGCAGGGGGCGCTGCAGAACCACCTCCCGGGGCCCCGGCGGGCAGGGCCGCCCCAAGTCCGACCCTTGCTTCCTACCTAGAGCTGAGCATTCTTCCTAAAAAAGACAGTAAACCCCGCGACACGCCCAAGGTACGCGACGAGAGAACTTGAGAGACTGCGCCCTGGAAAATGAGTCACCCTCTTTTCCATCCTCTCTGCGTCTCGCAAATCTGGGAACGAAGCAAAGTTGTTCCTTCTCACACAGCGGAGCACCCACCTCCACCTTCCTGTAAAACAGACCCAGTGCTGACCCCAGCCGCCCGGGGACTTCGATCCGAGTCTCCAGCAAAGCGGTTCCCGCGCCGCTGTCTCCCGGGGGGCCCGCTGGGGCCCCGGCTGCAGACTTCCCTCTGAACGGGCCGTCGGGAAACCGGGCGACCGGGCACACCTGCCACCCACCGCTGTATCGCACACGGGCCCCTCCCTTCGCCCCGACGGCCCGGGGCGTCTGGGGGGACCCACGTTCCCGGGGTGGCTCCGCGCTGGGACGCGGGGACAAGTCGGGGTAGCACGCGCGCCCGGGTCTGTGCGCACCTTCCGTGACCCCGCCCGGGTGAGCGCGGGCACCCGGACCGTTCTCCCAGGGGTTCCCAGCCCACGGGCTGTGCGCGCGCGTCCCCGGCTGGAGGAGAGGGGGTACCCACTGCCCGGAGGGAGCGCCGGTGTCCCGCCTGTCGGTTCGCGGGTGGTGCCGCGCGCTTCGGCCGGGACAGGGCCCCCGCCACACCGTCCGCGCCCCGCGAGTCCCCGCACAGAGCAGGACTGCACGCGGCCCCGGATAAGACCGGACGGGGCCTGGGGTCCCGGGCACGTCGCGGGGCGGCAGGGCGCCTCCCTCCCGGGCCGCGGTGGCCGGTACTCACATGCCGGGCCCCGGAGACCAGGGCGGCGGGCGGTGGCCGTGCGGTCCCCGCGGCCAGGGCGCGGAGCTCAGCTCCAGTCCCCCGTTGACGCCCCTCCAGCCACGCCGGCGGCGCTGAGGCTCGTCGCCCGCGTCCTCCTCCTCCTCCTCCTCCTCCTCCTCCTCCTCCTCCTCCTCCTCGCGCGCAGGGAAGGTCACCCTCGCCTGCTCCTTGCACTTCTTGACCTTGGTGGACATCGCGGCGGCCGCGGTCCGAGCGCGGGGGTGCCTGCCGCCGGCCTCCGCCGTCTCCCCGCCGCGCCCCCGGCCCGCCTCCCGCGGCCCCGCGCAGCCCCGGGCGGGAGCGAGGAGGGGACAGCGGCGCGGCCGACGCTCAGCCGCTGGAGACGGGAGCCGAAGCTGCCGCGCCGCCGCCGCCCATCCAGCCCGCGGCGCTGCGGCTGGAGGGCTCAGCCCGGGCCGAGGGGGCGCGGGTGCTGCCTGCTCCGTGGCCCGCGCCTGCTCCACAGCATCACTTGCAAGACCCGAGCGGTACTGTGGCGAAGGAGCGGGAGGGGCGGAGGCTCAGTCCTCAGACTCTGGGCGCCCGGAGGGGTCAGGCCCGCAGGTAGGGGGCCGGAGGCCAGGGCAGCGCCCTCCTCCCCCCTCTGCCGCCTCTCCCCCAGCGGCTCCGCAGCCTTCCTTGTAGATACAAGTTTCCCAGGGAAGGACAGAGACGTGGGCTGGCTGGTTCATGTCCCTGCAGCCCTGTTTACCCATCAACTGCTGCTCCGAACCTCAGCCAAACCCACGGAGATCCAAGTGCATGTCCCCAGGGCCTCTGTACCCCGGGAATGGTGATATTTTCAATATGCATGATGATTGAGGGTGTTTGTTTTTTTTAAACGAATCTCAAAAACATCTAATAGGATGTATATACTTTCCAAGGAATTTAAAGTCTCTTTTTAAAAACAAAACAGAGCATTTTAAAATTCAAGAGCAGTATTTCTTCTAGGAGAAAAGACTCATGAAATTTTAGTCAGAAGGAGTCTTAAGGATCAAGGAATGTATCCCTCGTTTTAGGAGTAAGGAAACTAAGGCCTGGGGAGACAGTAAGCAAACCAGGGCAGGCAGCTGGTTGGGGGACGCAGACTAGACCTAGGCGAGTGTCTTTTCTAAGTTTCTGTTGCCTGAAGTAGGCAGATTTCCAACAAGTTCAACTTGGAAGAATCGCAGAAATACCAGACCTGCTATGATGAGAGAAAAGAAGCTATTCATTTTGAATTGTAGCCCATTTTACCATATTTCTTTGAGGAGCAGTTCTCCCCAAAATTGAACAAAACGCAAATAAGGAAATGTAGTTCTTGGGAATTGAATTCTTAAAAAGTAAATAAAATAGCATGTTTTATTAGGATGATAGTAAGTTTGTATACTTAAGGAAGCAGTGATATTTATATGCCTGATAGAGAAAACACAACAAGTGAATACTACCTAGTTTACAGCTGGAACCCTCTTCCCCAGTGGGCACAGATAGAAGGACGTGTGCAAAGCCTCCCCGGGGGTTCCAGCCCCCGCCCCTCCCCCCCTGGAATATCTGTCTCTACAGTATCCCTGCGCCTGGGCTCAGGTTCCCGCCATCCCCAGCTGCTAGCCTGTGCGCTGTCATTCTCCACACTGCTCCCGAGACTGTGCTCCAGCAGGTCTGTCCTGACTTTCCTCTCTCTCTGGGGGCTTCCCAGGGCTGTCAGGTTCAAGTCCAGATTTGGCCCTCCCAGCCCTCCACGGTCTGACCTCGTTCTTCCGCCATCCTCCCCATTACACATCCCAACTTGGGTCCCCCGAACCTTTCACGCTTGCCTGACATTCTGGACACTTCCCCACGTCCCTGCCTTTGTCTGTAGCATTCCTGTCACTGACCTGTCTCTCTTGCCTCCTCCAACGGGTACACTTCTGCGTTCCCCTAAAGACCGAGGTTCACCTGTCTCTCATCTGACACCCCCTCCTCCGTCCCAGTGGAGTTCACATGGTCCCTGGTTCTTACCAGTGGCACTCTGTGGTGCCACAATCTTACCACTGTCACACTGTGTTGATATTAACTCCTCAGGTGCCTGTCTCCGGTTCAGACGGGTTCCTTGAGGATGATTTGGGGCCTTATTTCCTCTGACATTTAGCTCAGCATCTGATGAGCTGATGTGCAGGACAAGCTCAGAACATGTCTGTTGAGTGGATGCAGGAAGTGTCCTGGTTCTTCATCATCATGTGAACAAGATCACCAGCTAGTCCGTATGGAAGCTCTGCAGGAAGCCTGCAGTCACAGGGTCCCCTCTACACCTGGGACTGGCTTGCTGGGGTGCCATAAGTGTCACAGAAATTTGTTTTCTGACCACTCTGGAAGCTGGAAGTCCCAGGTCAACATGTCAGTAGGGTTGGTTTCTTCTGGGGCTTCTCCTCTTCACTTGTAGATGGTCATCTCTAGTGCTTCCCCACATGGTCTTCCTTCTGTCTGTGTCCTTATCTCTTTTCTCATAAGAGCACCTATCATGTGGGGTTAGGATCCACCCTAATGACCTTATTTTTAACTTGAGTACCCTTTGCAAGGCCCCATTTTCAAATATAGTCACATTCTGCGGTCCTGTTGGTTAGGACTTCATTATATGAAGGGGGGGGGGCACAATTTTAGCTCAACACACACACAAATTCCTGGGCTGAGAGAACTCCCCACCCCCGAGCCCTAGAGTCTGCTAACATTTTGATTCTTAAGATAAACCGTCATTTTATCTGGGATTGCTGAAAACATAGAGGACCTGAGAAAAACAGTTCTTAGAAGAGACAGGAATATGGAGCTCCCTGGCCTTAGCCGGCTCTGTCCTTTGTTCTTCTGGGGGAGGGTCTGTTGCTGCATCTGCATTGTCGGCTTGCTGTGTCCTCATGAAACAAGTGTGTGTCTAGCGTACATTCAGAATTCATTACTCCTCCGGGGAGCAAATACAAACTATTATTCATTTCAGAAAACCCAGCTGTTGAGCCAGGTTATTTTCAAGTAGAGGCGTCCACTGAGGCATAAGGAGGCAAAACTAGTTTCATAGCAAAATTCAGTGGGAGGACAGAGATCCCCCATATACTCTCTGTCCCACGTATGCATCGCCTCCCCTGTTATCGACATCCCGCACCAGAGCGTCAACTTTGATTCTGATGAACCTGTGTCGAGAGATACATCATTATCATCCAGAGCCCATAGTTTACACTAATGTTCACTTTTGGTGTTGTACTTTCTATGGGTTTAGACGCATTTATAAGGGCATGTATCCGCCATACATAGTAATTTCACTGCCCTAAAAACCTGTGCTCCAGTCTGGCTGGTGTGGCTCAGTGGTTGAGTGTCGACCTATGCACCAAGAGGTTGCTGGTTCAATTCCTGGTCAGGACACATGCCCAGTTGTGGGCCCAATCCCCAGAGGGGGGCATGCAGGAGGCGGCCAATCAATGTTCTCTCTCATTGATGTTTCTCTCTCTCTCCCTCTCCCTTCCTCTCTCTGTAAAATTGATAAAGGGAAAAAAAAATTTAAACAAATGGAAAAAACCCGTGCTCTGCCTATATATCCCTTTCTTCCTCCTAACCCCTCTCAAACACTGATTTTTTAAAAATTATCTCTACAGTTTTGTCTTTTCCAGAATGTCATAGAGTTGGCTACATACAGTATGTAGCCTTTTCAGTTTGGCTTCTTTCACTCATTTGAGTTTCCTGCATGTCCTTCCAGGGATTGATACAGCTTGTTTCTTTTTAGTGCTGAATAATATTCCATTGTCTGGATACCCACAATTTCTTTTTTTTATGAATCCTCACCTGAGGATATTTTCCCATTGATTTTTAGGTAGAGTGGAAGGGAGGGAAGGAGAGAGAAACATCCATGTGAGAGAAACACATCAATTGATTGTCTCCCACACAACCCCAACTGGGGCTGGGGATCAAACCTGCAACCCAGGTACATGCCCTTGACCAGAATCAAATCCGAGATCCTTCCGTCTGAGGGCTGACGCTCTAACCATGAAGCAACCGGCCAGGCCACAGTTTCTGTATCCATCACTCCTGAAGGAAGGCTTGCTTGCTTCCAAGTTTCAGCAGTTATGAATCAAGCTATCATAAACATCCAGGTGCAGGTTTTGCGTGGACATACATTTTCAGCTGCTTTGGGTAGACACCATGGAGCACAGTGCCGTGGTCAGCATCCTCACCAGTACTGGGTGTTAGACGACTGTGTTCTAATAGGTACACAGTGGTATCTCATTATTGTTTTAATTTGCATTTCCCTGAGGACACGATGATTTACCACCTGCAGACCTTCCTTGGGGAGGTGTTTGTTAAGGTCTTTGGCCCGGTGTTTTAAGTTTGGTTGTCTGTTTTCTTACTGAGTTTTAAGAGTCTCTTGTGTATTTTGGATAACAGTGCTTTATCTCATATGTATTTCATGTATATATACATGCAACTATTTTCTCCCAGTCTGTGGCTTGTCTTTGTATCTTCTTGATCCTTTGCTTTTTAAAATACACGTAAAGCGTTCATTTTCTTAGCGGCGTAAGCTGGTAAGGTGGGAAGTGCCGCTATCAGAATTAGCCCTGAAGGCAGGGGCTCCCCGAACTTCTGTGGGTGCTGACTGTCCCGGTGCCTTTCTGCAGCTTCCATGTCCCACAAACGGAATGTCACGAATGCGTGGGGCACTTTTATAGGCCCAGCCGGTCCACGCAGTTTCCCGACGTAAAACAAGCACTTTGACAACTGCTTCATGAGGCAGAGGTTTGGAACTGAGAGTTTACTTCACTACAGACATGAGCCGAAGTGACGCCGCTGTTTCCCGATGCCCACACACTAGTTGGCCTGAGCTCGCTTCAGTGCAGAGCTGGGCGGGCGGCCCGGACCACGTGCTCTGCGTTTGCTCCGGGGCCTCCGAGGGCGCGGTGGTCTCGCGAGCCCCGCGGTTCCCCCCCGGCCGTGGTCAGCCTGGCCGGGGCTGCAGCTGTGCACGCCCCCCTGGCCCTCCGCAGCCATCCTGCCTCTCAGGCGGGCGGTGGGGTGTCGCAGGGCTTGAGTGCAGGTCACCTCGAGTTCACCTCGGCGCCAGAGGGGTGATGCTGGCGATGCGTGGAGCACTTGCTTTCAGGGACAGGTAAGGGGTGCGGAGGGAGCCCATGTCCACAGCCCCGCGTCCAGGTGTTGTGAGCGCTGCCCTCGGGCGTCGTCAGTCAGTGACCGCTTACTGTGCCCAACGGACCAGCCACACTGTGCCCTCGGGCATCGTCAGTCAGTGACCGCTTATCTGTGCCCCACGGACAGCCACACTGTGCCCTCGGGCGTCGTCAGTCAGTGACCGCTTACCGTGCCCCACGGACCAGCCACACTGTGCCCTCGGGCATCGTCAGTCAGTGACCGCTTACCGTGCCCCACGGACCAGCCACACTGTGCCCTCGGGCATCGTCAGTCAGTGACCGCTTACTGTGCCCCACGGACCAGCCCCACTGTGCCCTCGGGCGTCGTCAGTCAGTGACCGCTTACTGTGCCCCACGGACCAGCCACACTGTGCCCTCGGGCATCGTCAGTCAGTGACCGCTTATCTGTGCCCCACGGACAGCCACACTGTGCCCTCGGGCATCGTCAGTCAGTGACCGCTTACCGTGCCCCACGGACCAGCCACACTGTGCCCTCGGGCATCGTCAGTCAGTGACCGCTTACTGTGCCCCACGGACCAGCCACACTGTGCCCTCGGGCATCGTCAGTGACCGCTTACTGTGCCCCATGGACAGCCCCACTGTGCCCTCGGGCATCGTCAGTCAGTGACCGCTTACTGTGCCCCACGGGCCAGCCCCACTGTGCCCTCGGGCATCGTCAGTCAGTGACCGCTTACTGTGCCCCACGGGCCAGCCACACTGTGCCCTCGGGCATCGTCAGTCAGTGACCGCTTACTGTGCCCCACGGGCCAGCCCCACTGTGCCCTCGGGCATCGTCAGTCAGTGACCGCTTACTGTGCCCCACGGACCAGCCACACTGTGCCCTCGGGCATCGTCAGTGACCGCTTACTGTGCCCCATGGACAGCCCCACTGTGCCCTCGGGCATCGTCAGTCAGTGACCGCTTACTGTGCCCCACGGGCCCGCCCCACTGTGCCCTCGGGCATCGTCAGTCAGTGACCGCTTACCGTGCCCCACGGACCAGCCACACTGTGCCCTCGGGCATCGTCAGTCAGTGACCGCTTACCGTGCCCCACGGACCAGCCACACTGTGCCCTCGGGCATCGTCAGTGACCGCTTACTGTGCCCCATGGACAGCCCCACTGTGCCCTCGGGCATCGTCAGTCAGTGACCGCTTACTGTGCCCCACGGGCCAGCCCCACTGTGCCCTCGGGCATCGTCAGTCAGTGACCGCTTACCGTGCCCCACGGACCAGCCACACTGTGCCCTCGGGCATCGTCAGTCAGTGACCGCTTATCTGTGCCCCACGGACAGCCACACTGTGCCCTCGGGCGTCGTCAGTCAGTGACCGCTTACCGTGCCCCACGGACCAGCCACACTGTGCCCTCGGGCGTCGTCAGTCAGTGACCGCTTACTGTGCCCCACGGACCAGCCACACTGTGCCCTCGGGCGTCGTCAGTCAGTGACCGCTTACCGTGCCCCACGGACCAGCCACACTGTGCCCTCGGGCGTCGTCAGTCAGTGACCGCTTACCGTGCCCCACGGACCAGCCACACTGTGCCCTCGGGCATCGTCAGTCAGTGACCGCTTACCGTGCCCCACGGACCAGCCACACTGTGCCCTCGGGCGTCGTCAGTCAGTGACCGCTTACCGTGCCCCACGGACCAGCCACACTGTGCCCTCGGGCATCGTCAGTCAGTGACCGCTTATCTGTGCCCCACGGACAGCCACACTGTGCCCTCGGGCATCGTCAGTCAGTGACTGCTTACTGTGCCCCACGGACCAGCCACACTGTGCCCTCGGGCATCGTCAGTGACCGCTTACTGTGCCCCATGGACAGCCCCACTGTGCCCTCGGGCATTGTCAGTCAGTGACCGCTTACTGTGCCCCACGGGCCAGCCCCACTGTGCCCACGGGCATCGTCAGTCAGTGACCGCTTTCCGTGCCCCACGGACCAGCCACACTGTGCCCTCGGGCATCGTCAGTCAGTGACCGCTTACCGTGCCCCACGGACCAGCCACACTGTGCCCTCGGGCATCGTCAGTCAGTGACCGCTTATCTGTGCCCCACGGACAGCCACACTGTGCCCTCGGGCATCGTCAGTCAGTGACCGCTTACCGTGCCCCACGGACCAGCCACACTGTGCCCTCGGGCATCGTCAGTGACCGCTTACTGTGCCCCATGGACAGCCCCACTGTGCCCTCGGGCATCGTCAGTCAGTGACCGCTTACTGTGCCCCACGGACCGGCTCCACTGTGCCCTCGGGCATCGTCAGTCAGTGACCGCTTACTGTGCCCCACGGACTGGCTCCACTGTGCCCTCGGGCATCGTCAGTCAGTGACCACTTACTGTGCCCCACGGACCGGCTCCACTGTGCCCTCGGGCATCGTCAGTCAGTGACCGCTTACTGTGCCTGACGGACAGCCACACTGTGCCCTCGGTGCAGGGTGAGGGACAGTGTGCAGAGGGTCCGGTCCCCGCTGTGGTCTCGGGCATCCACTGGGGTCTGGCGGTATCCCCTGTGGATAAGGGGGCAACTGTACGTGTAAGAATCAGCTCCTACTAGTTCACTGCTGTGATGGGAGAAGTAAGGACAGGAGTCTGGAGCGGGGACCCGTCCATCTGACAGATGCCCCTCTGCAGCAGCACTTACTGAACTGTACAAGCATTGACCTGTCTCCCCTACTGGGCTGTGAGCACTGCTGGGGCAGGGGCAGGGTCTCATCTGACCTTGTCACACCAGTCTAATCAAACTGGAAGCACAGGAAGTGTCCAGTACAGGGTAACTAGTAATAGTGGTGGTGGGCAGCAGCTAGGTTAATATGTGTGGAGTGGAAGGGGGTGAGGAGAAGCCCGAGAATGTTCTTCCTCAGCTTTGGACACTGTGCCAACTTCACGTTAAACCTGAGATTTTTCTCTGGTGCCTTCCTACTCTTTCTTCCTTTCCCCATGTTATGGTGCCAGCTTCCCTGGCACCTGGGGACGCAGCGACTTCATATTGTTTCAATTCTCCCACGGTGTTCTCTCCCTGGCCTGCTACATCCCAAAAGTGCCCCATGCTTCCCAGCCCTCTTCTGTCCCCTGCCAGGCAAAACGGCTATTCCTTCAGGGCCACCAACAGCAGCTGCTGTTGTTTAAGGGACCGTGTCTTATACGGACTTAATGTGTGTGAATACCTAAGAGCCCTTAATCCTCGAAGAGATTTACAGTTTTTTGTTTTTTGTTTTAATCCTCACCCGAGGACATTTTTCCATTTTTTGTTCAGATAGAGTGGGAGGGAGGGAGAGGAAGAGAGAGAGAGAAACATCTCGATGTGAAAGGGACACATCGAGTGGCTGCCACCTGCACGACCAACCAGGGCCGGGGACAAACTGCAACCGAGGTACATGCCCTTAGCGGGAACCGAACCCGGGTCTCTCCGGACCGCAGGCTGACACTCTAACCGTTGAGCCAAACTGGCCAGGGCAAGATTTACAGTTTTAAAAAACTACAATGAATATCTATTTAGTGGAGTTGCGAGCTGTGTATTAAAATGAAGTGGAAAGAAGATCTTTGGGGGAGCCAGGGACCAGTGAGGAGCCACCGTGGAGCTAGCCAGCCTTGGGGTAACTTTCCTACAGGGTTTCTTTCCTCTTTCCTGCTGATGAGGTTGCAGTGCCACGGGATGTAAGCCTGCCTCCCCACCCCCATCGGCATCTGCCCCCCTGTCAGGGACACCTGCCAGCTTACGGAGATGGAAAATGGACCAAGGGGCCGAGCCAGCAGCCTTCTATATAGTCTCGATCTTGAGAAAACAGGGACTGAAGAACATTCCCGTTGGAAGACATTGTCCATGAGCGTCTCGCATTTCTGTACACCTTGCAAGGAAGGGCAGAGGCTTGTTCTGGAGTATCTTTTCAAGGGTGTTCGGGGTGGCAAACAGCCTTGAAAGACAGAAATGGTGTCTCCCCATGGGGCAAAGGCCAGGCAGGTCCTGACCATGATAAAAGATTCACTTGAGGTCCCTCTGTTGTAGTGAAGCCCACTTGCATGCAGGCATCATCTGTCCCTCTTCTTGTCACTCTGTGGGACCGGGCTCAGGGAACTGAGGGGTGACGCTCTGGCTACTGCTCCGACTGTGAGTAATAACCTGCCCTTTGTCTCTGGTCCAGGACGTCCGTGCCTCCTGCCAGCATCCGTGAAACTGTAGCAAACTTGTGAGCTTGCAAATAGTGTGACATCTCAGGCCTGTCACAGTTCTTGACAACTAATACAATTTACAGCTGCAAAAATTCTCAGCTCTCCCCAGGACAGATACCTCCAAGAGTAAATTAGGTTCTTAGAGGGGTTGTTGCAACTTTCCCATGGGGCGAAATGCGTTATTAATTAATTTTCCTATGCTCACTCTTTTACATCCTTGCTAATAATGATGCTTTGTGCGAAGTCAGTACCGAAGGGAATCAATGCCCTTGACTTAGTAAGACGCATTCTAAGTGCTGAGTCTTGTACTGACAGTATGAGGGGTGGGCCCCTGCACCCAGCACTGTTGGACACTTGCCGTACAAGAGGGTGAGGGGTTGTCTTTCATTTCCTCTGTGTGGACCTACAGAAATCAAATCTGGCCAGCCTCTATTTTTGGCAAGGGTAAGAACAACTCTGTTTTATCCTAATTCTATTCCTGCCCACCCCCTTCCAGAACCTATTTAAAGACACGCTCCGCAAAGTTATATTTGTCCTTCCTCGAGGGAGGAAAAAGCACTGATCACTTACCAATGGGAAACTGGCAGAAACACGTCGTATTGAGTCACCTGTCAGAAAGGGAGTTTGGGAAAAGAGAGGAGCTTCCTTTTTCCAGCATTTTTACTTCTAGTGAAATGAGCTAGAATAATTTTTTATTCACATGATTCCCACATAGGGTGAATCCTTAGGACATACTAAAAATGGCCATGAAAACGAAAGTGTAATTCTCTTCCCTTTTCCTACTCGTTTTTCTACCCTTTCATGTCAAACTTACTCTGTGCTGCACACGCCTCTCCCACAGGCTGCAAAGGCCATCCCATCTGAATGGTTCCGTTAGAGTCGGGGCAGAGCTGTTGTCTCCACATCACCAGCTGCCCTTCCTCTGCCTTGTTTAAAAGCACTGGCATCTCCTAACCACCAAGGGAGGAAGAGCTACTTGACTTGCTGATCCCCCACGTCTAACCAGGTATGGATTTGGGGAGGGGAAAGGGATGTGAAGGACCTAAACACTCTAGAGATGTAAAGGGCGGTTGTCCCCATGGCTTTAAGCCATGACCTTCCTACCCCTTCTCCATTAGGTATCTTACTCTTCAAATGCGACTCCGTTACCTTGCGATTCTTCCCTTTAGGCAGCAGTGTTAAGAGAGAGCAAAATGAGAGAGAAGGAGAGGAGCCTCATAAAGTTCTCTGTTTCTCCCTGTATTCACCTGGAATAAATTACCTTAAAAAGGTATGAAACACCCATACACATGTGGCACTCGATGGTCTTATAATGCCGATTTTCATCAAAAATTAGAATGACAAGATATTCTTACAGCAACATAAACTAACTCCACTGTTAATATTTTAAAATGATATTATGATCATTATGTCTGTAAGGGTTTTAGGGAAAGGGAAAATGGAGGAGAGTACACTGTCTAGAAAATCCTGAACCGTGTGGATTTGAAACATATCTTAAAGGACATCTCGTCTGATCACCTCGAAATGCTCTAATCCCTCTGCGCTATCCCCACGAAACATCCATCACATATACATGAATATCGTTATCACGTAGACAGTGTTTAAAAATGTGATCCGCTTGTCTGTGTAGATTCTTTTGGAAGGCATTAGATCCTTTCTTGAAGAGGTTTACACACGGGAAAGAGTAATGGAGTTGCCTTACATCGTAACCAGCGAGTCAGACGGATGAGTAGCTGCCCTTGTAAGGAAGGTGGTTGTGTCTCAGCGTCAAGTGCTCAAGGGGGACTTCAGGAGATAAGTCTGAGGGTTCCTGGGAACCACTGATGCCACCTTCGCCTGCAAGGACCGGGACAGGGCACCTGGCCATGTACAAATCTAATTCAGTAAACTTCTTTGTCATTATGAGTTGGGCAAGGGCCTAGAGAGCAATTAGTAAGGATCTACATGATCATAAACCAAAAAGAAGACAGGCCATAGATTTTCGCACCCAATGGATTCAGGCTTGACTGCAGAACAGGAGAATGTTGTCAGATACAGTGCAATTCGAAAGTGGGGACCCCGAATCTCGGCTGAGATTCGATGTCTCCCGGAAAGGGAGCTCTGGCTTAGCTTGGCTGGTGCCCGGGCACCATCCCCAGGGTCGCTCTCGGCACCAAACGCAATTCCTGCGCACAAAGAGATGGCTCATTAAAGGTATGATTCGTTTTGCTACTGGACAAAAAGGAATCATTTCTTTAGAATGTTTTGTTTGTTTTATGAGCATTTCCCCCCCCAGTCAACTGTTTAGCTACCAGTTTATAATTCTGAAATCCCAAAGGAAGAGTTTTCTCGCTCAACAGAAAGGAGATGGCAGGTTCCCAAATCATGAATGGCTTCAATTTTCATGCAAAGTGAGTTTATCGAATCACAGGTGGATTTTTACCAAACATTCATTGAAGGGCCTGTGCTGCCAATAATACCTTATTTAAAAAGAACCAGCTCATCCTTGGCTGGAAACATTATGTGTACTGTAGCCAAATGCATTGAAACATCAGCCGAGACACCTTTGGTGATAGCTCGGCAAAAGCCCAATATCCTCAGATGAATTCATTTCAGGAGAATAATAAAAGCTTATAATGAGCACAACATGCATTAAGGATTATGGTTAAGGGGGGAAAAATGGAATAGTTTATTGGGATGACTCTTTAGCTCTTACTCATATATTTAGACCTATTTTTGAAGCTACTTTTATATAAATGCAAAATATAATGTGGCCATGAATTGCATTATTTAAACACAGAAAACATAAGACTGGTGTATCATATGAGGCAGTCATTAGTGTGTACATACTTGATCTCCCAGAATCTCATATCATCACCATCACCACCATCACCACCACCATCACCACCACCGGGTACTCTCCTTTTGCTATTCCTCTCTGTTTACTGTAGAGTGAGCACTTATGCAGCGGTTCTCAACCTGTGGGCTGTGACCCCTTTGGGGGTCGAACGACCCTTTCACAGGGGTCGCCTAAGACATAACAGTAGCAAAATTACAGTTATGAAGTAGCAACAAAAATAATTTTATGGTTGGGGGTCACCACAACATGAGGAACTGTATTAAAGGGTCACGGCATTAGGAAGGTTGAGAACCACTGACTTACAGGATGATGCACTGGAAACCTAAATTAAACCCATCAGCATAGAGTGAAAACCCTTTAGTCTCTTCATTGCCTTCAGATAATGTCCTTTACTTAACACATAAGACCTTTGGTGATCTGACCATTGTCTATCTTTCTGGCCTTATCAACTGCCACCTTCCTTTTAGGACTTTGTATGTGTGTTCTCTCTGCCTAGAATATGTTCATTCAAAAAAGTTATTTGAAGATTATTTTTTAAAGCCATATAAAATTTTGCATATGACACAAGTCAAAATTGAAATTGATCAATGATCGTACATCAGTGTATTCAGCATTTATGTAATTTATCTAGAATGCACTTGTCTTCAAACTTTTCTGAATTAGCAAAAATTCTTCCCCATATTTTTTTTTAGTAACTCACTGAGATAAGGTAAATGGTGCAGAAAATAAATGCTGAGCCTTCTGTTTGCTCTATTGTTAAATGATTTAAGGCTTTATCATCTAATCATTTTTCTAGAAAAGATATTAGTCACTTTATCAAGGCAGTTTTTTTCTGTAAAATCTTAGTATCTTATTTCTTTGTTACACTTCAAAACTCAAGAGATTGGTAATTTTTCTATGTGAAAATATTAAATATATAATACATGATTGTACCAACCCATTTAATTCCATTTTTGTCTCTTTTTAATCAAACCTCTTCCTTTATCAGAGCTTAATCAATTATTTAATTACTAATAGCTATGTGTATATTATATGATGTGAACATGGATATTCACAGTAGAATAATTTATAATAAAAAATAGAAACAATAGAATTTCAGTAAAGAATCATGGCCTTCCCATGCAATAGAATACTGGCACAAAAGAAATATTGTAGAAGAATATTTATGGGAAAAAGTTTGTGATATACATTAAGTTAAAATTGTGGGCTATTGAATTTTATGTATGGCTTTATATCATTCTCCCCTCCCCAACCAATATAGCAACAAGACAAAGAATTTTCACCTATTCGTGGAGACAGAAGGGTGGGAGAGATATTTGTTTAGGGT
Source organism: Molossus molossus (assembly GCF_014108415.1). NCBI lineage: Eukaryota > Metazoa > Chordata > Mammalia > Chiroptera > Molossidae > Molossus > Molossus molossus. The sequence goes on along the minus strand of NW_023425377.1, from coordinate 124,813,658 downwards.
TTATGATGACTTTTAATTTTCCTTTACATGTTCTGTGCTTTTTAAATTTTATGCACTGACCATATGTTTACCTGTATAAGTAGAAAAAGAAAAAAGGTTAAAAAGTGAATTACTGAAATAAAAATCAGTGTTTGTTAAAGGATGACTTATATAAGTATAAGCCAGTTAAAAGACACAAATTGGTCTGGCCGGTGTGGCTCAGTGGTTGAGCATCGACCCCTGCACCAAGAGGTCACCAGTTCTATTCCCGGTCAGGACACATGCCCAGGTTGTGGGCTTGATCCCCAGTGGGGGGCATGTAGAAGGCAGCCAATCGATGTTCTCTCTCATCGATGTTTTTGTCTCTCTCTCCCTCTTCCTTCCTCTCTCTGTAAAATTAATAAAGGAAAAAACAAAACAAAAACAAAACATAAATTGTTAAGAAATTATCATTTTCCCACAATAACATTTATTGAGCAGTTTTCTATGCCTGAAGCTAGAAATTCTGCTAATAAAATTATTAATGGACTAGAGAAAAAATTTGCCACTGTAAGGGTTGTATTTTTTCTTCCTGGTAGTCGCCTGACATTATTCACTTAATCAGGGGTGAGTTTGGGGTTTGTAAAACTGCAGGGGCAGTTGCTTTTTCTCGGCTGTTTTGGCCTGCCAGATATTCCTGATGTTGTGTTTTGACCTGAAAATTAAAACACCCTGAGTACTTTGTTAGGCTCTAAATTCCCAGAGGACAAGAAGAGAAGGAAACTGATCTTTGGCAGGGTCCTGCTGCCTCACTGAGGTCCGAGTGGGAGACGCGGTGTGACTGACGGGTGGGAGGAGGAGCTGCCCGCGGTCACAGCCAGACTTAGAGCTGCTGTCCCAGCACGCCTGGCCCAGCACTCACTTCCCACGTGAGGAGCATGAGGTAGGAAGAGCCAGGGGGGCCTGGCTTGTGTGGCTCAGTGGATGGAACGACGTCCCATGGACTGAGAGGTCCCCGTTAGATTTCATGTCAGGGCACATGCCTGGGTTTCAGGCTCGATCCCCAGTAGGGGGCATGTAGGAGGCAGCCAACTGATGTTTTCTCTCTCTAAAAAAAAATCAATAAAAACATATTTAAAAAAAAGAAGAAGAAGAAGAAGAAGAAAAAGTAGCAGCAGCCAGGTGACATCTCCAAGGTGGCTCTGTTGGCCGATTCCCATACAAACCTGCCCTTCCTCCTTCATCATCCTCCCACTCACCTGAATAAGTTGGCCTTGGGCTACTTCCCCTGATCTCTTGAGCTGAGCAGTTCTCTAAAAAGCATGGTGTTTTACACTTACCAAAGAGTTGACAGTATGATCGTGAACAGCCATTTAGAGTATCTGGTCTACCACACCCACACCGCCAGCGAGCTCCCCACCCCCACACGCGCACAGCCAGGGCCTTCATACTCCTCCTCCTCTAATCCCAAGAAATGAACTTGACCACTTTCTTTTCTGCCTGCAGAAATCCTGTCTGTCCTTCAAGCCCAGTGTCAAGTCACCTGCTGGGCTAACTCCCCGTACCCCTGCGCCCCGTCTCACCCAGGGCAGGAGTAAGGACTCCCTCCTCACAGCGTCACCCCTGACGGTAGGACAGAGCACGGGGTGACTTGGGTAGGGATCAGCTTGCCAATTTGGTATTGAAGGACCGTAACTTAGTCATCTGTGTGTCCCTAATGCAATGTGGCCAACCAATCTTCTGAGAATTAAATCTAATGGTGCGAGTCTTGGTCGCTCAGCTCCCAGGTTACTCCTCTAGGCACCCACTGCTCTGGGGCTTGCTCCTATCGCTCGGAGATTTCATGGGCTTGGGGGTCAGCCTGGTTTCCCTCACGGTCCTTCCCATGTACAGACTGTTCTAATGGAACAGTCCCACTGTCCCGCTCCTTCCTGTCACTACTTACACTCTAGAGAAAATAGGATTCTGGGTGTGAAACACCATTATTGTATGGAATGGCCATAAAACACGTAATTATTTACATTGCATTGTAAGAGCCCATTAGATAGGGTCATTATTGGGCTGCAGTTTTCCAGAATGATTTATGTGACTTTCAAGAATTTTGACAGCTAGGTAGTTGGTATTTTTCTTTTAAAAATTGTGATATAAGAAAACATTTTGACTATAAAGAACTGTGTTTTAACCATATGAAAGTATACGGTTTCACACTCTTTTTCCCCAGAACACCACGTCCTCCTTCTGGTACCCCTGCTAACAGTTTAGTCCCGGTCATTCAAACATGGATGTAGCTGTTGATGTAATTACAGCCACTGGGTTGCAACGTTAGTCCCTTTACTAGAAAGAGAAAGATTAGAGTAGATTACGTAAAGCCTCTTGGTTCTCCTGTCACTGAATATTCATTCGGTGTCAACGACAGCAAAAAAATCCCACATAAACCACTTAAATGGATGAGTGGCCCCGTGCCAGGAACACTGGATGCCAACATTCTAGAAGTGCCGGCAGAAGCACTTCCGCTTTGCATCGGTACAGAAGGCGGTGGGATGAATTTGTGAGGTTCGGGGGGATTAGGAAAAGTGAGTTAATTAATAGTGACTCAATGACAAAAAAATGAGCAATGCATCATGCTTAAATGCCATTACCTATCAAGGGGAGGTGATTTCTTTGTCTATTGATATTTAATGAAAATTAGTTATACTCTTGCTTTTTATCCTAGAGGCCTGGCTTTGAAATACCTCTAGATCTCTAGTTGCTATTAAAGTACAAATGTCCCTCGGTATCCGTGGGGGTTTGGTTCCAGGACTCTGGCAGATACCAAAATCCACAGGTGCTCAAGTCCATCTATAAATGGCAGAGTATTTGCATATGACCTATATCCTCTTGTAGACTTTAAATCACCTCTAGAATACTTACAAGGTCTAATCCTGGGTAAGTGCTATGTAAGTAGTTGTCCTACTGTATTGTTCGGGAATAATGACGAGGAACAAAACCTGTACATGACCAGCACACACACAACCGTCGGAGGCTAACTACCCAGTACACGTTGGCAACCCCCTGACTCTTCGAACATTGGGTGAGTCTGCAGATGTGGAACCTGTGGATCAGAAGGGCTGATGGTACTATTTTATTCCCTGTAAAGTTTAGGCTTTCGGATAAATCTCTGAAAGCCCAATCCTCCTTTTATTTACATAAAAATAAAAGTATGACCAAGAATTTACAAATGAAGTATATTAAAATATACTTTTTCATTTAGTCTCTGGGTGAAGGGTTTGCGTACTAATTGTAGCTTAGACTCTTGGCAGGAACTGGGAAGGAGCTTGGAGTAACGAAGGGCAAATCCTCCACCTTACAGATGGGGGAAAAGGCCCCAAAGGGATGGGACCTGATGGTCCTCTGTGGCATGCTGCCGGCAGAGCTGCACCTGGGCCAGAGTCCTGGGTCTGATCTGGGCCCCACACCTGTGCTGCTTGGAGGCTTGGTTCCTTGTCTGTGAAAAGGGGTAGGGACAGCTGCGGCATGGAGGTGTGTTGATGGGATTACTAAATGAGATGCACTAATGCACCTGCCCCACCCTGGTACCCAAATAGAACTATTCAGGGTGTTCCTCCCTGCCCTGCTCCACCTTGTCTAAGGGTTCAGATCAAGGCTGTAGGAAAAGTGGGTCAAGCATCTCGATGGTCTGACTTCAGGCCAGTTAACTTCCCACGAGTCCTCCAGCCAAGTCCTGATGCCCGTCAGCCTGTCCAGGGACGTTATTCCGGTGTCTTAGACACACGAGTTGAAGTCTCTTCACTCCGGGTTCTTGGTGATGACAGATCACGCCCTCCCCTTCCATGACCTTCCTTTGCCCTCAGGATAAAGTCCACCTCCTTAGCACACCCTAAAGGCCTGGGGTGACCTCTCCTGTGTCTATCAGTGCCCTTTTCCATGAACACCAGAGCCCGCCACGCAGACTTGTTCTCGGCGGGTCTGCTGTCTCTGTTCACAGCTACCTTCCCCCCGCACCAGGCAAATGCAGACCCGCGTGGTTTGTGGGTTTCACCTTACACCCATCCTTTCTGGGCAGCCTGCCCTGGCCTGGGCCTGGGTGCCCCATATCCTAGAAAACATCCCACCACTGTACAGTGACGTATGTTTGCCTCCGTGACTCCTCTGCTCAGCATTTAAGTCCTCGAGTCTTGAAGAGACTTTGTTGCCTTGCTATCTGTAACGCCTCGCACCATACCCCAAACTGTAATCTCATCTTTAACTCTTTAATGAAGTAGAACAGACATTCCCCAAAACTACCCAAGTCATATATGTTCCGCCGGAGGACTTTTCACAAATGAAACTCATGCTGTAACCAGCAGACATCAAGAAACAACATTCCCGCGGGGTCCCCCTCGCGCCCCTTTCCCGTCATTGCCCGTCTTAGTTCTCACACAGTGTTGCCTGTTTGGGAACTTCATATAAATGGAACCACACAGTACATGTTCTCTTTCGTACCGTCTTTGTTCCTCCGTGTTAGGTTCGTAGGACTCTAAAAGCTGTTTCCAGAGTGAGCAGCACCGCAGGGTCTAAGGTTCTGACCGATGCCCGTGAGCTGCTGCCTGTATCCCTGGTTCAGAAAGACGGCAGCGGTTCAGGCGGGGGAGTCCCCTCTGGGGGCCTGCTCAGCATCCCGCCTGTTGTTCCTGACAGGAGTCCACTTGCTCAGGGCGTCCCTGCCCCCCCTTCCCCTGGGCCCACGTGACTCGGGGTGGGGGAGCCTGTCGGCGGTCTTGCTTCTCCTTGTCAGGACTGGCTGCGGGGCGGGAGTCCCCATTCTGACCAGTGGGACCGGAAGCGAGGTGTGGGTGGCATTTTGCCCACTGCTCAAGCGAGACCGTGGAAGTGACCCTCTGACTCCTCTGGGAATGGTCGTGTGTGTGCGTGTGAGGCTCAGACCCCCAGGGCTGCCCCGCTCCAGCCCCCAGGACGAAGGCAATCCCAGGAGGAAGCGCCGAGGACCACAGGAAACGGGGCCCCTACGGGATTCGCGCCTCCTTGAGCCCGTCCTGCCTCTAACTGTCCACTTACGTCCTTCAGCAAATCTCATCGTCGTTTAATCCAGTTTGGGGTTTCCTTGTTCGTTTATTTTTAAAAATACTTGACACTCAGGGCATTTTAACCAGTGCCTCTCCTAAGGGCTCGGACGAGGCCTGAACGGCCCAGATGGTGAGGGAGGGGCTGCGAAGCTCTGGTCTTGGGGGTGAGACGCAGTCTGGCATCGAAGGGAGGGGCTGAGCCAAGCTGGGGCGGGCCCCGCGCTGCCCACAGCACGCGGGTACACGGTGCAGGCGAGGCAGCCGCGTGTGCCACGGCACAGGGCTCGTCTCCCTGCCCTTCCCACGAGGAAGCCACATCAGAACAGCGGCGGGGGGGTCGTGGGTGGCCCGCGGGAATCTTCAGATGACAGATTGCTCTGGCTGCCGGGTCGCCAGGGTGGCACCCTGTGGGCGGGTGGCACCCGGTCTGACCTGAGAAGGAAAGATCGTGCTTATTTGCAGGGATGGGGAAGGGGTGGGGGGGCAGAGGGTGCAGAGGCAGAGGGGCAGGGGACAGGCGAGGGCGAGGACCGAGTGCCGGATCACGTTGACACCCCCACGGGGGGTGAGGGTGGGGAGGGCTGAGCGAGGTGGCACACACCGGCTGTGTCAGGACCAAGGTGCCTTGGAAGGGCTTCGATGTAATCCGGCAGCGGGTGGTTTTCAACAAGGCAGCCACGAGACTGCCGTTCGCCTCCAGGTTACTGAAATCAGAATGCACCAGAAGGGGAAAGACCGGAAGCGGGGAGACCACGTGGGAGCCCAAAGCAGTAAAACCGACAAAAGGAAGCGACTTGGAGTCGTGGTCGTGGACTGGAGAGAAGCGAGAGATTTATGGAGGTGAGCTTGGCAGGGGTGATACTGACTGATGACGAGGAACTGGGTCCTTGTCACTGACCGGTTCCTCGATTGTTTTCCCACACCGTGTTATATTTTCCGCGCGACCATCTTGCGGGTGAAATGGTTCCGAATGTGAGGCTATTTGGGGAGCAGATTTGTACCAAGAGGAAGCAAACGAAAACGAAGTGATAAAGTGGCACACGGAGAAAGAATTTGCCTGCGACGGACCGTTTGTCTTCCGGGGCCAGCGGTGCTCCTGCGTTGGGCCAGGCAGAATCGTGTGCTCCAAGGATGCCAAGGAAGGAGAGCCGTGTCCGGACGGCCCGGCACCCCTCACGGTCCTCCCCGCTCACCAGCAACCTGCTCGAAGTGAGTCCGAGCCCAGCAACGGGGGATGTTTCTTTTTCACAGTTTTTCGGAATTTGATGGGGACGGTGGATTCATTTCCCGAGCTGGAAAACTCACTTGGAACTTGATGCCTACATCATCCTCTTTATGAATAAAGAGGAGGAATTGTGACTGTGCTTCTTCAGACACCACGCCAAAAGGCCTTCTTGATGGTGGCAGAGGTAACAGTGCCTTTTAAAGTCATGCTTTTAAAAGAGTAACTTCAGTCCCCCCTCTCCCCGAGGGACTATCCTGACCTCTTCATGGCAGGGCCCGGCGCCAGGGCCACGTTAGTTGCTTCCTAGATGTCTGTACGGTAACTTCCAGGGCAGGACTGTCGCGGCCAGAGGCAGGGAAAAGCCAAAGCAGGGACATGATTTCAAAGCTCGGATGTCAGGACCACCTTGCACTCAGGTAACTGGACAAGAAACAGATCTTCAGAGAAAAAGGGAAAAGCAGGAAGGATGCCTACCTGAGGGCCGTTCCCTCGGCAAAGACCTGAGTCAGGAGTTGGGAGTCACTTTAGATGCAGGGGTGAGGAACCTTTTTTCTGCCAAGGGCCATTTGGATATTCATACCATCATTTGAGGGCCACGCAGAACTATCAACTTAAAAATTCGCCTGCTGGCCCTGGCCGGTTTGGCTCAGGGGTCAGAGCGTTGGCCTGCGGTCCGGAGAGACCCGGGTTTGGTTCCCGCTAAGGGCACGTGCCTCAGTTGCAGTTTGTTCCCGGCCCTGGTTGGTTGTGCGGGTGGCAGCCACTCGATGTGTCCCTTTCACGTTGATGTTTCTTTCTCTCTCTCTCTCTCCCCCTCCCTCCCTCCCTCTTTCCCTCCCACTCTATCTGAACAAAAAATGGAAAAATGTCCTCTGGTGAGGATAAAAAAAAAATAAAATAAAATAAAAAAAAATTCACCTGCTGTATTTGGTCAAACATTAAATTAGCTCGCCCCTAGGGTGATGGCTGGGACTGCTGCTCTGTGGTGAGGCGTGTGATGGGAGCTGGTGGGTTTCGCGGCCCTTGGGCCGGACATTCCCTACCTCTGCTTTACCCTGGAGAAAGCTCAGCCCTGGAGATTCTCAGCAGAGTTTAAGCGACTCAACCCTTCGTGCGTGTTGGAATCAAGGACGTCATGGGGACTCATGAAGGACCCGAAGCCCACCGCTTCTTTCTCGAGAAGAGAGTAGAGCTCACGGTGACCACTTTGTCATGACGCTGCCGCTTCCGAGACTGTTTCTTCCCCCAGATTTACATTGCTGTTTGCAATCTAACATTTTTATGGCACATAATGGTTCGAATGACTAGCTAAGCCCCAAAGGAGGAGCGAGTTATGTTTTACTTTATAGCAAAAAGGCGGTATTCAACACAGAGCAATTAGCAGCACGGAGGGAAAAGGAGAGCGTTGAGCAGTAATGAGACAGCGCGTCGAATCATCCTTCCGGCGCCGTCATTTGCTGGAAAGCCTCCTCGAGGAAACGGAAATAGAGGAATTCTGTTTTACTTGCATACGAGGCGGAGACGTCCTCAGCCGCCATAAAGAACATGTTGGGGTAGATGGATTTTGAACCAGAGGGTGAAGGTACCATTACGCCCCTGGAAATTCAAGGTTTCCACTGTGATTTCAGGCGTTGTGGCTCATATTAAGCATCTTGGCAAAAGCGAACCGTGAATAGGAAGGCTCAGCAATGATCACAAACCTATACATCAAGCTTGTGTAAGGGAAAAGGCATAAACTCGCTAAAATTCTCGTTCACGCCAGTTGTCCTCCAGGAATTCTTAGAAATATCGTCATCACGAGAAGCGTAGCAGACTCTACGTCTGATCTAAAAGTCAATAATAAGAGCTTTTATCCATGTAGAATGGTTATTTCATTATGTGTTTCCCCCAGTCACCATTCAGAATTTTAACAGTAAATTGGAAATAACATGAACTCCCTTCTTGGTTCTCCATCCCTTCCTCTCTGCCTTCCATCCATTTGAATGGAAGGGATGAACTAGCCAGAAACGATCATTTCCAAAACCAAGGGAGCAACTGAGGATTTTCATGGACTTGCCAGCTGCATCCATGAGCTATTGTTGCACAACAAGCGATCTCTAAACATGATGATTTCCGACAACCATTCATATAGTTCGTGGTACCGCCGGTCAAGTTGGCCATGCAGACTGGTCACACCTGGGCTCCCTCGCGCATCTGCGTGCAGCTCCGTGGCGGCAAGGGACTCTGCTGCCGGGGCTCGGCAGGCACCTCCTGGGTCCCCGCCCTGCACCTTCTCCTCCAGCAGGCTAGCCCGTCTGTGCTCAAGGCGGAGGCAGAGGTCCAACATGCAAAGTGGGGTCACACAAGGGTTCCCGAGGCCCCGGCTTAAAACTGGTACAAGTCACTTCTGCCTCATTCTATCGGCCTAAACAAGGCACAAGGCCAGCCCAGACTCAGGACGTGGGAAACAGTCTCTACCCCGGATGGCAGGACATGCAAAGGGGTGAATACGGGGCAGGTGTCCATTGGGACCTGCCATTGGAGCCACTGTTCTAACATCTAAAAACATTTATTACATAAATATATTTTTTTTTATTCCATTCCTATTTTACCAAGAATTGCTATTCAAGAGTGAATAGTCCATTTTATCAAACGCCCCCCACCCCCAGCCTTTGCAAGTGTGAAGATGAGCATGGGCTGTTCTCCTCTGAACTATCGATAGATTTCCTGATATTGAAATGTCCTTGCGTGCGTGCAAAGCACTGTACTCCATGTGGCTACTGTTCTTTTATTACACTGATTAATCTCATTGCCATTATTAAAATTTCTCTTTTGTGGTAGATTTGGTATTAAAGTTATAATTCTCTGTCAGAGCAAAATTTCCAGTATAACGGATTTCGTCCTAAAGAATATTATGTCAGAGATTGCTCAATTCTGGCTAGATTTTTAATTCTATTTCTCAATCCTTTTATTATTTACTAGGTGATTCACTCTGTGATTCCTCCAAATTCCCCTTCTTCCTCAAGACGGCAACTATCTCTCTTTTATTTATTCACAGTGTGACACAGGTAGTTTCTGACTTGACCTTCCTGGTGTGTATACATCAGTGTAATCCCCTCACTGGGATGTGAGAAGGACCTGCGACTGTTTCTAACCAGCAGAACAATGCAAAGATAATGGAGTGTCACGTCTATAGCTGGGTCTTGTAACAGACTCTCTCCCTTACAGACTGATCAAGCAAGTTCCCACATTGGAGAGGCCCCCCAGGTAAGCAAATGAGGGTGATCTGTGGCCAACCACACCTGAATGACTGTAGTTCTTCCAACAACAGGTCCTTCCCCGGTGAAGTCTTCAGGTGAGGCCCCAGCCCTGGCCAAACTGCCTACAGCCTGTGAGATCCACGGAGGCAGAGGACCCAGCTAAACCAGACAGTTCCTGTCTCTCAGAAACTGTGAGTTTATGTGCATGGCTTTAAGCTTCTTAGCTTGTGGGAATTTGTTAGCCAGGAATAGATAATTAATACACGTTGAATAATAGATTCTCGTACGAGGGGCCCTAAAAAATTACCACACAGTTCAACCTTATATGAATCCCCCCAAAGAGGGTGTTCAGCTTGTATTTCAATTGCTCAGATGATAGAAAACACACCAAATGTAAAATGTAAACCATTCCATCTCGGGGAAATGACAACTTTTAGGATATAGTTCTCTTTAATAAGTTAAATATTTATTCACAGGTCCTGACTCTTATTCTAGACATAAGAGTAATGAACCTTAAATTATTTTAGAACAGTTATCCTATTTGTCCCTAACTTCTGTTCTTGTTTACTCTGCAATGAAACTATGAACATTCTGAGACAGGGAACCAGTCGTAAATATTTTTATCTCTCCAGTGCCTATAACAATCCCTAGCATAAAGGAAATGTTCTACAAATGTTGGTGGAGTAAAACTAAATTATCAATGTTAAGTATTCCTAGTTCTTCCAAAATCCCTAACATGATAGTGTGTTGTATCTATTTTTCCATACTCTGATTTCAAATCTGTTTCATCGTCTCTACTGCTTGAAGACATTTGTGCCATGTGCACACGCTGAGGGTTTGCATTTAGTCACCTTCCGATTGACCTGTGCTATTGGCTCAGCGCCTCATCCGTTCCTACTGCACCGTCCCCATGAGCTGTGAAGGCCAAACACCCTCCCCTCCCTGCACTGAGGACCAGGTCCTGCTCTTCGACCGGTCAGAGGGCAAATTTGCAAGGGCGGGTCACACGCATTGTCCCTTGTTTTTCTAAGTAGATTTTAAACTGTTCGAAAAAGAGCAAATTGCATTTCCTTGAAAACACGGTCTCTTCCTAAGCAGTGGCTGAAAATTCTTGCACCACTAGATTGTCTGGCAATGAGATGTCTCGGTCAGATCTCTTTAGGTCAGAAGTGACTTACCCCAGGTCACACGAAACTGAGTTAAACCGGAAAGGGGACGTGTTGGCCCTCGTCACTGAGCGTCCGGGTGACAGCGTGAGCTCGCCTGAACCCAAACACTCACGCTGTCAACGGGGAGGCGTCTCCGCCTCTCGGCTCTGCTCACACCGTGCAGATTCCGTTCCAGGCTCTGACCCGGTCACGGAGAGCGGCAGCCAGGCTTCGACCCTGTTAGGTGCTGAACCCCAGGAAAGAGTGAGCACCTCTTGCCGATCCTGGCAGGTATTGGGAGCTCGATGCTGTTTAATGAGATGACTGAGGAAGATGTCCATTTCCGACGGAAGCGCTGAGTCTCGCGGGCTGGACTTGAGCGACAAGCCAGGCTGACCTGTGTGCCTGCTCCTGAAAGGGGCTGGGTGTGGGGTCACTGCAGGAACAGGGCCTCGGTGTGTGCGGTGTTCCTGTGTCCGGTCCTGGGGGCTCAGCGAGGTCCCGTGTGCTGGCCTGTGCACGTGTGGGGAAGGCAGGCCCTGCACACTGCTCATGTAAAGGACAACCCGGCAGTGACCACTGTGAGGACGGCAGCTCCCCAGCAGAAAGATGGAGAGACAGCAGGCAAGGGGAGAGCATGAGAAAGGGAGCAAAGGGTGAGAGAGGTTTAAAATAGACAGGAATAACGATACGCAGATGTAAGGGGCATTGAGCAGCTCCCGCTGATTACAACTTTGCCTTGGCCCGTTCTTATGAGCCCGACCTTGGGGTAACAAGGCCCTGAGAGCGACGGTGTTGACCTGTTTGGGCTCATCGTGGGGTCACGTCTGCCTTGTCTGCTCCGGATTCCTCCTTTCTGTCTCCCGTCCCTCCTGCCCTCTTTCTGACCGCCCACCGAGGGCACACAGTTCCTCCTCACACCAGTAGCTCCTGTCTTCCCCTTTCATGTGCCTGATTTTGCTTCCCCTCTGCACAGCAAGGTTTTATGTCTCATTCGTCCAAGGAGAGATGGAAAAGAAAAAGATAAAGAAGCTATCAGGCCCCTGGCATGGTTATTCGATGTTCCAGAGCTGAGGCAGGCTACCTCATTTCAGTGCCCCTTGTCCAGGACCGATCAAGAATTCCATGACGGCAGAGCTGGCCCATCAGGGGCTGGGCTCTGTGCAGCTGGGGAGGCTGGGCCCTCGTGAGGCTGAGCCTGGGCAGAGCCCAGGGCCCCTCCCAGCTGCCATCCTCAGGTACCCTCTGTCTCACGTGACCATCCTTTTAGGGAGACCGGTCTCAAAATCACATCCCCATTCCCTTCGTCAGTAACTGGTTGGGCATGTACACATGACACAGTTCTCGCCACTGAGCTCTGACTTCACGTTCGACACAAAGGGACACAGGAGAAGAAACGGCTCCTCTTTTCCTGGACATGACCACCTGTGCAGCAGCGCCTGGCGTCGCGGTGGCCGTGTGCCAAGGGAGGGACGTTCCCTGACGACGGCAACGTGGAAAGAGAAGGAGCCCACCAGCTGGTGGTTGAATTAACTAGCCACGAAGCCATGTCGGTGTAGGCTTCTTGGTACGTGAAATAAAATATATATATATATTTTAAAATGGTTTTTATTGATTTTTGAGAGGACGGGGAAAGAGAGAGAAACATCGGCTTGTTGTTCCTGTTATTTACACATTCACTGGTTGCTTCTTGTATGTGCCCTGGCCAGGGATTGAGCTACAACCTGGGGATGACGCTCTAACCAACTGAGCTACCCGGCCAGGGCTACCTATTTTTTTTGTTTTAAGCAAGTTCACTGAGGGTTTTCCTCTTATAGCTGCAAGCAGCCTGATTTACCTATCCCAGTCATCAAAGAGATTCCTACATAATAGCAAATTTGTGTGTACAAACAAGGCAGAGGACAATAGACAGGAACGGGACCATGGTACGGAACAGGGACAGGCTTCCGGAGGGTCTTTTCCCCGCGGAAGAGGCCCGTCTCACACGGTCCAGCGTCTCACTCCCGGGCAAGATGTCAAGCACGTGCAACGCACGCAGGTTTGGAAACACGAAGCAAAGTCACAAAATATATCACACGAAGCGAAAACCCAGATGTTAGAACCAGTTTTAATCCTGGAAACGTTGATTGACAAGTGAGCTCTCCCAAGGGTAACACATGAGCCACCGTCACCAATTTAGAAGCAGAAACGGTAACTCCTTGAGTGTGCTGTTTTGGGGGTCACCTTGGCAATTACCACCGCACGTGGCTGAGAGATAAACTAAAGGGAACTCTTTCTCGAGCTGCCACCAAATAAGTAAGCTCTGGAGCTATTGTCGTCAGGACTCTGTCTGTTGTAAGGAGGGGAGGCCTAACTCGGGCTGACTGCAGTTTACATAAGCAGGGACTCCAAGCGGGGCTGGACTCCGGCCCAGCTGGACCCCGGCACCGAGAAGGAGCGCTCGTCCTCCCTCCACCTCTGGGCTGTGCCCGACCTGGAGGGACGCAGCGCCGGGACTGGGCAGCTCGATGCGCTCCCACACAGAGGAGGAGGGGACCGCGCCTCCCCAGCCCCGGACTGATCCTGGAGGAGGGGTGCTTTCCGCAGGGTTCGGATAAAGGTTCCAGGCCGACGAAAACAAGTGCCTGTGTTACTGTTGCATAACACATCTGTGTCGAAATTTCAGTTTATTCATAGCAAGTACGGCAGGGAAAGATGGATGTTATCCACACGTCAAAAACAAGAATCCTGAATCCAACGCTAATTTTTTTTTTTAAGTGAAGGTGTTTTTTTGTCGTTGTTGTTCCCCCCACCCCCTTATTATACCAATTAAGTTTTGAGGATTAGGTTAAGAATTTAGTCTTGCCCTGGCCAGTTTGGCTCAGTGGTTAGAACATCAGCCCACCTTCTGAAGGGTCGAGGGTTTGATTCCCGGTCAAGGGCACGAACCAGGGTTGCAGGTTTGATCCCTGGCCTCCATGAGGGAGGCCACCCCTTGATGTGTCTCTCACATGGATGTCTCTCTCTCTCTGTCTCTGTCTCTGTCTCTCCCTCTCCTTCCCTTCCATTCTCTCTTTAAAAAAAAAATCAATGGAAAAAAATATCCTCAGGTGAGGATTAGCAAAAAACAAAATAAACATAAAAATAATTCAGTCTCTGTCCAATCATTCCAAAAGCTAATTCTGTGTCTACATTGAAGGGGGTGTGAATGCACACATGTCTAATCTCAGATGTAAATTGGAAAGGAATGAAATTGGAACCAGAGACCTTGCGTGTATTACCAAGAACGATGACAGGCGACAGACAACAGAGCAGAGTTCTTGAGCGAAACTATCTATTACGTTCCATCAACGTGACAATGGAAGAGCCCGGAGGTAGCCACATTCACGTGATTGGGTTCATACCAACACCTCTGACGGCCTGTCAGAAGAGACGACGCGTTAGGGAGTGGGCTTCCCGTGTGAGAACACAGACTGCTCCTTGTCTCTCCAACAGCTGGTGTCAGAGGCTTCTAGCCACCAGACAGGCACGGAGCTCCTGAGCCCTGGAGGGCATACTTCGAATTCCCAGCTGAACTTTTATTTACTGTGAGTTCAGGGATTCACCTCTTTACAGAACCAGACCTCCAGATCTGCATGGAGCCGAGAGGGCCTCGTTTTCCTCGGTGCAGAGACAGAGACAGTAGTTTCTTGTCCCGGAATAACGAGACACCCTTTGTTTCCAACAGAGGTAACTTGGAAACATGGCAGTGATCTATGCTGTGTAACTGGGAGACAGCGTGTTATTCCGCGGTACTGAAGAGTGATGAGCTGTTTCAGAGGTGGTTTGTCTGAGCAAGTGATGGCTTCACCAGGAGTTTCCCGGACCTCTGGCAGACCCAGCCCCTTTGGAAGGCAGCACCTGCGGGCCGGGCCAGGGTGCAGCCGGAGCGGCTGGCGAGGCCTGGGGTGGGGGAAGGTCTTGACCAAGTAAGAGATCTTTAAAAAAATCCCGGTTCATTCAGTATCTTCTTTTTCTATCTTATTAAGCAGACAGCATCCATCACCACAATGTACAATAATAATATGTCACTAAGGGGGAAAGTGTCAAACAAAAACTATGGCCGGTTTTCCCTTATAAGGAAGAGGAAGCATAATTTATTGCAGGGCCGAAATCAATCTCTATAAATCTCTGTGCGGCTCCCTTCTCGTGACTGGGACTGCGGGGGGGAGAGGGGCCGAGACCTGGAGCAGGGGCCCCTGGTTCCCAGGGGGATGACCCCGAGCCGGGGATAGAGGTCAGACGGAGCTGCAGAGTTCTCTCCCACCCCGTCGACAGTGGGAAGAACCAAGGTGGTGGTTGTAGCCGTTCCTGGTAGCAAAGAGGGAGGCAGGGCCGGATCCAGGCAGCCTGGCTGGAAGCTGGAGTCGGTGACCCCGCCAAGGATCTCCAGGGAAGGAAGCCTACATTTTACGTTGCCTGCCCTAGAAACCTGTGACGTCACCTTCTTGCCATTCCTGGGATCATGAGTGAAAATCTGCTACACATTGAAATGCATTCCTTTCTTTGAGGGGGCGGTAAGGTTGGGATTCGAGGGAAAACAGCCCGTTTCACGTCGAAGGCTGTGCCAAAGGGGCAGTGGGGACAAGGGGGGCCCGGCCGAGGGCTCCGGCGAACGGGAACTGGGGCCCGAGGACCCCAAGGCCAGCACCGGAATGCTGGGGCGGCAGCAGGATGGGCTTGTGCTGACCTCTGGGTCATAACACACTGGTGTTGCTGTCACCGATCGGGAGGTCACCGAGTGCCCGGCCTCAGCCTGAGAGCCCGCGTGTGCCTTGCGCACTCTGCGCGGCCTTTCTGCGTGGCTTTCCTCACTTCCCCTCACTGAGATGAGGAAACAGAGGCACGGAAATGCTAAATAACACTTAACAGACGCTGAAGCTAAGCAGAGCGCAGACGTCGGCAGGACACAAGCCCATGTGCTCGGACATCAGCTGTCGGGGTCCTGCCAGCTCCCCTCTGACTCTCGGCTCCCCGCTCCTTCCCTTTAGGAGAAACAAGTAAGTGCTACCTGGAGAGGCTGCCCCAGCTTCCTAGATCGTTTTAGTTGCCTTTTTAAAAAAAATCTCGCCCTGGTCGGTTTGGCTCAGCGGTTAGAGCATCAGCCTGCGGTCCAGAGAGACCCGGGTCCGGTTCCCGCTAAGGGCACATACCTCAGTTGCAGTTTGTCCCCGGCCCTGGTCGGGTCATGGAGGTGGCAGCCACTCAATGTGTCCCTTTCACGTCAATGTTTCTCTCTCTCTCTCTCTTTTCCTCTCTCTCTCTCCCGCTCTATCTGAACAAACAATGAAAATAGCCCTGGCTGGTTTGGCTCAGCGGTTAGAGCGTCGGCCTGCGGTCCAGAGAGACCCGGATTCGGTTCCCACTAAGGGCACGTACCACGGTTGCGGTTTGTCCCTGGCCCTGGTTGGGTCGTGCGGGTGGCAACCACTCAATGTGTCCCTTTCACATCGATGTTCCTCTCTCTCTCTCTCTCTCTCTTCCTCTCTCTCCCTCCCACTCTATCTGAACAAAAAATGGAAAAATGTCCTCGGGTGAGGAGAAAAAAAAAGAAAATAAATAAATACATTTTAAAAATCCTCACTGGAGGATATTTTTTCCATTGATTTTTCAGAGAGAGTGGGAGAGACGCACTGATTGGTGGCTTCCCTCACTCGCCCCAACCTGGGTGGGGAATTGAACCTGCAACCCAGGTGCGTGCCCTTGACTGAGAATCGAACCCTGCTATCCATAACAAGCTGTTACTGATGCTCTAATTAGTATGTGTGAAAGGAAAAAAGGTATAAAAGCTAATCCCTAGCCTTTTGAGAATTATAATCAAGTTGGAGAAATAGGATAAATATTAAATGAAAATGAAAAGCAGTGTATGGCATTCCAAAGCTCAGCTGGCGTGGGACACTGAGGTTACGGAAGGAGCGAGATTACGGGGCTCCTGCGTCAGCTCCTCGGGAACCGTGTGGGTTTGAGCAAAGCACTGAACCTCCTCGGCCACGGCGGCCCGTTGGCACCATGGGGACAGTCAGAACACCGGAGCAGTGAGGTGACCTGAGCCCTCGTGAGGTGACAGACGGAAAAATGCTGTGTAAACCACAGACTTACACAAATTCCATCATTATTCTGGAATTGTAGTGCAAACGTGACTGTCTCCAGATGATGATGATGATTTACACAGCTTTATTTGTATTTTGTTTTATGGCGCTATAATCTGTCCCTCTGCGAGGCTGTATAGTATTCACGGCTGTATGTGTTCACCACACTCCTACCATTTGGTCTTCTAGGTGTTTCGCACTGGGTTGCAACGTGAAATGCATTTCTACTTGGGTTGGGGTCAAAAAGTTTCGAAAGCCATCGCCCTAGAGAAGCTTTACCCGGGTAGTCTAGGAGACTGTCCCCCGATCTTAAACCCGCCCCTTCTGCCTCGAAGGTCGAATGCCAGCTCTGTGGGACAAGGCACCAGTTAGTTCTCCGCTGTCCCGTTACCTGCTCCTGTGGGCGGAGCTGTGGTCCGGAGAGCAGGCTGTAGCAAGGAAATGAAGGGCAAACGATCCACCGGGCCCTGTCCTCTCTGCAGGGCCCTCGCCTCTGTGGGTGGGGAACCGCTGGTGTGACGCCCTGGGTGTTCCTCCATCACTCCCTTCTTCCCTGCACCCCACGGCCACCCTCAGGGCTCTGCCTCTTGCCTGGGCTTCGCACCAGCCTCTCAGTTCACTTCCCACACCACCACCGGGGTCGTCTTCCAGACATGCAGATGGGACCCTGTGTCTCTCCAGCTTCACCCAGACCACTTCCCAGGGCCTGGGTCGAGCGGGTGTGGGTTGCAGCCCAGCAGCACCCCTGCCCGTCGGCTTTCACTCAGCCTTGTCTGCTTGCTCCTGCGTGGCTCCGTGCCTTGTAGCCGTGCCGTGTACGCGCCCGTCCCCTCCTGTCCTGTGACTGCTCACCCAGCTGTCCACCCATCTCGCTTTCCGGTCCCATCCCTGTCCTGCCCCCGCCACAGAAAGGGAGAGTGGGGTTTTCTTTGACCCATTAACACGTCTCGCATGCTCCTCTTACGGCCTTTCCACGGGGAGACCCTTGTTCTTCTGTCTCCCCCACCGGCCCGTGAGCTCCCAGAGGCAGGCACCCCGCACATCTGAACCCCTCACACCGACTGACCCTAACAGCTCCCCAATAAACAGCGAAGGAGTCAGCGCAGTAACGCCGACTTAACACGACCCCACACCAGCAGCAAACGGCAGCACCAGCGACCGGGGCCTGTGGTCTTCTGTCCTAGGGGCCCAGCATTGAGATTATTTTCAATCAGAATAACTGGAGTTGTCATCATTCAAAAGAGGTCTCACGCCCTGGCTGGTGTGGCTCAGCGGTTAGAGCGTTGGCCCGTGGACTGGAGTGTCCCGAGTTCGGTTCCCACTAAGGGCACGTGTCTCGGTTGCAGTTTGTCGCCGGCCCTGGTTGGGATTGTGTGGGTGGCAGCCACTCGATGTGTCTCTCTCACATCAATGTTTCTCTCTCTTCCCCCCTCTCTCACTCCTGCTCTATCGGAAGATATGCAAAAATGTCCTCAGGTGAGGATAACAAACAAAGAGGTGTCACAGGCTGCAGGGATGCTTAGGCTTAGAGAAGTGTCAGAGAGTGCAGTGATCCCACCTAGATGTTTCTGTGTCCGCATTTTCATGTCAAATCTCCTTCCTTTAAAACCTTAGTTATGACCTTACCGGGGGCAAAGACCAGCAGGGGTGGAGGAGCCAGGCTCCAGTCTGAGAAATTCTCGGAAGGAACCAATCCAGTGCCAGGGACCACTGTGTGGGCAGGACAGTTGTGCAGCTGTGGGCGCCAGCGAAGGCCTTTCACTGGGAGGACGGGGAGGGGCCAGTGCAGGGCATGACGTGTTAGCTGCCTGTTCTGTGTGAGGGCAAACATCCGGGCCTCCTACAGGAAAAGGGAGTGCACGTCATGAACCACTCACTCACGTCTGGGAAGCCACAGTTTAGTTTATACTGGGCTGAGCAACAACACGGAGGGGCATAACCCCCAGACTGGTCCGGCTTTCTTTATCATTAGGGTTTGTTTGGGGGGGGGAGAAACATCGACCTGACAACTGGCTGCCTCCTGCGTGACCCCAACCAGGGCCGGGGATGAACCCGAAACCCAGGTACACGCCCTTGACCAGGAATCGAAGCCGTGTGCCTTCAGGCCTCAGGCCCTCGCTGTACCCGCTGAGCCAGACCGGCCAGGGCTCAGTGGGGTTTTTTAAGAAGAAAAGTCGGTAGCCCTTTCCTCTTTCCCCACTTTTGCAGAGGCGGCCTGCAGCGGCGTGGATCTGTGAGGAGCATGAGCAGAGCCTGTGAAGGCTGGGACTATTGCTCTGCTTTGTTTTCTGGCTCTTCGTGTGTATGTGTTTCCTTGTCCAACTAGATTATACATTCCCAACTGCAAACGACTATTACTATCATCCTCCTCATCCTCCTCATCACCACTGGACCTTCGAAGCACCTATCACCATTCTGTGTAGGGGGTACCCCAGAAGTGAAAAGTCAGACGTCACACAAAGCTTATAAATGTCCTATAATATCACTGTATGATTCGAGCATGAGCTAAATATAAGACTTCAACCCCAGCAATCCTGGCTCACAGGTACAACAATGAATTCTCTGAGGATAACATTAATTCCTCTATGTCAATGAGCTGTTCAGAAATATATTTGATTTGCTTTTTCCCTCAAGAGCTCATTAATGTTAGCGTTTCCCCTGCTTCTCCCGGAAATGCACGTTGGACAATATCCCAAACTGTGGAAGGAAGGATTACAGCGTGAGATCTGAGGCCCCTCGCTCCTGATTTTTCTCACCCATTGTCCTCACTGAGGTGCAAGCCAGCAGGTCTGGTACAATCTATGCTGGATTTTATGAGTCTGCGTTTTCGATAACAGTCACAACAACCGTACTGAATACTTCTTTACATTCCTGAGTCTCCTCTTTCCAGCCCTCAGTGGGAGGCAGTGACCTCTCTCTCCTTTCTCACGCGATGGAGGAAGACACAATCTTCTGTGTCATTCAGGTGCCACGGTTTATGGGGAACTGCCTGCCTCCCACGGGACGTGGTGCTGGGGGGAGATCCAGGGCCTCCCCTCCAAGGAGCTGACGTGACCCGGTCCTCCTCTCTGAACCCCAGGCCAGCCAGGGGCATGCTCCTTCCCTCCGATGCTCTGTCCTGGGTGTGAATCTGGAGTGAGGGACACAGCAAAGGATAGCGGGGGTGAGGGTGGGGGGAGCTGGCACATTGTGTCCGTGGTGCTCTGACCAGTCCGGAGACCTTGCTGGGGTTCTCCCGAGCTGCCTTGCAGCCTGCCTGTTTCCAAGTGTGGTCGTCCAGCCCGGCACTTCGGTGAGTCCCCGATAGCCCTTCCCTGGCCCGTGGTACTGGCTGGCCTTGCTCCTTCTGAGTCCCATCTGGACCAGGCCTTCGGGGCCTAGGGCAACCCTCCCCTGAAACGTAGCTGCTCGCTTGCTGCCCCTCATGATGCGTCTTCTCTCCTAGGCCCCGATCCCTGCACTCACCCTGCCTGTGTCCTTGCTCTTCCTGTGCCTTGTTGCTATCCCAGTGTGTCCCTGATTCCCTATCAGTGACCCCAGCAACGGCGTGAGGGGATGTAGGGCGTGGGCACGCAGGCTCGGGCAGACACGTTAGAGATGGGGCAGGAAACGGCGGGATCAGACGCACAGGGACCCTGGGACCAGGAGCCACGGGTGAGGAATGACTCTGAGGCAAGGTCTAGTTTACACAGGGACCTCGGTGCCAGACAGGGGCTGCTCTGGGGACACTGCCCCACCCCCGCTCACCCCCCAAGAACACAAGATGGACTTTTATCCAAATTCCTTTTGAGCTGCATAAAGACGGTTCGCCAATTTTTAACACAGCGGGGACAGTGCGACCTGCTCGATATGTTTTCGAGTAACAGTAGCTGTCACTTATTAAGTGCTTATTACTGATCACCGTGGGCCAGTCTCCTGGGTCAAGTGCTCTGAGGGTTAGGAGAACGGAAGCTAAGGGAGGGCAAATGACTTGCCCAAGGTCACACACCGAGTGAATGACAAAGCGGACACTGGAGCTCATGTTTGTGAACTCAGAGCCCCAGTTCTGAATCACGGGGTGTCCTGCCCCCCCGTGTCAGTACATCGGACTGGGCTCTAGCACACACATCACTATGTCTTCCAGCCCCACGCTCCCCACCCGGCACAGGGCGAGTTCAGTAGTACGTGTCGAGTACACACGGACACGAAGCCTGTGAGCTCGCTCCCAGTTTGCTGGAAGAACGGGCACGGCGGCCGCTGCCACAACCCTTCAGTTTCTTCCGGGCAAGGCCCCTGCCCAGCTCTGAGCGCCCGCGAGCAGGGCCCGCCCATCGCTTACAAATCCCACTCCCGCCTCTGCTGACCGGCCCGGGAGGGCCCTGCTCAGAGCCGATGGGCACAGCGAGGGCCCACCAGGGGGACCTCCCCACTGACTGGCATCGTACAGACCAGCAGCACCCCACCAAAGCAACGCACGCCTGCCTGGGTCCTGAGACTCTTCAGAAAGAAAAACGACGACAAGTAACATTCTTCCTACACGAGTTAAGCACACACAGGCCCAACAAGTGCTTATCGAACTACATGGACACGTTACAGGATGAGAGAGGGAGTGATTTTCTTGATGACATGCAGGAGGCCAGGGGCGGCAAACGCCTTCAGCGACGGGCTCTTCCTTCTCTCCGCGGCTGCTTCTTCCTCTCCACCCAACAGCATGCGGATTGGGAACCCCGATCGTGTCCCTTGTCCAGTAGGGACACCAGGAGAGCAGGACGCTAATTTTAACTTTAAAATGTGTGTTTCCGCCCTGGCCGGTTTTGCTCAGCGGTTAGAGCGCTGGCCTGCGGTCCAGAGAGACCCGGGTTCGGTTCCCACCAAGGGCACGTACCTTGGTTGCAGTTTGTCCCCGGCCCTGGTTGGGTCGTGTGGGTGGCAGCCACTCAGTGTGTCCCTTTCACGTCGATGTTTCTCTCTCTTCCTCTCTCTCCATCCCACTCTATCTGAACAAAAAAATGGAAAAATGTCCTCAGGTGAAGATTAAAAAAAAAGTGTGTTTCCCATCCCTGCTCCCCTCCCCCACCCGCGTCCTCAAGCTCTCTGGATCCTCACGCACACGTGACGGGGAAGACGAGAGCCCAGTGACCTGTAGGATCACATCCCCGCCGCCGGGCCTTCGGTTTACAGCGCTGACAGTCAGTTCCTCTCTGTGGCTCACCACCGTGAGCTTTTTTATACCGCAGAAAGGTCTTGGACACGCTATGGCACTTTCCATAAATAACAGCCCACATTCCAGCTTTCGAAGGAGCACAGCCTGCTAAACATAGACCGTGGAGACAAGTAATCCCTGTTTTTCTTGCGGTATATCATGGGTGCTAATTCAGGCTGAGTTCTCCTGACCCATCCCAGGGTGGCCTTGGTTATTTTGGGGCTTACACAGAGGTCACCAGCTGACTTCAAGTGCTTCGCCGTTGGAGCCCAGAGCGGCAGTGCCCGGCCCTGGGCTTCTGGGGCCTCACAGCTGCGATCCCCATTAGCCAGAAGGGCCACGCTGGTTCCTCCGTCCCACGGAGAGTCCGATCCCAGAACCAGAGGTTGGGGAGTCTCTTGGTAATTGCAAGAGCCATCAAGCCGTTTGCGAGTTGAGGTCTGGATGTTATTGACCTTGAACTTCCCCAGCGGAGGCAGGAAGACAGAGAGTTGACATGAAAAGCTACAGTTAAACCAACAGCTCTGTGGACTAATGCAGAAGACCTCAGGCGAGATTCACGCGGCCTCCCAGCCGCAGCCAGCCTGCAGGATAACCGGGTACTGGGCCGTGTGACTTGGTTAAGTCTTCCTTGCTTTTCACTAGTTTGCTCTTGTTTTGACCCCCACCCCAATTATGCCATTCAGCACCAGAAATGTAAAATAGTAATCTTTTGGGGTTACTTGTGATTGGGTCTTTATTTTGGGTGCTTTTTTTCCTTCAGACCTTGTCTCTTTCTGTCTATAATCTCCATTCATTTCTCCAAGGCCGGAAGGTCCATCCATCACACCGGAACTTCCACTGGAGAATGAGGGTCCGTGCGGTGCTTTTCATTCACGAAATGTGACATCACACCCGTTGCGTTGCTGCTCCTCAGAACCACCCTATGAGGCAACGTGTTATTCCTGGTTTAGAATAGGAGCAACTGAAATCAGACTGATTATGTGACGGGACAGAGGACAGCCAGAACTCACCCCTCGCCCAGTACTACTTGCGTTTTAACCAGAGCATCTCTCGTCTTAGAAATGCATGTAGCTTACGTGGTGGAGGGGGTGCTGGGTTGGAGCCCCAGGACTTCCAGCCGGAGGAGCTTGCAATGGTTGCTCAGTCTTCCTGAGCCTCGGTTTCCCTTCCTGTAAAATGAAGTCCCCTTGGCTCTCACGTTCTAGACCCACTGACAGGCAAACAGGGGGGCCACCAGGAATCTTTCTCTGCTCCACATTCCAGACGAGTATGACGTGTGCATTTTACAAGCGGAGGAACACAGAAAAAAAAAAAAAAAAAGGCGATCATTTTTCTCCTTTGTCTCTTCCTCTCTTACTGTCCCTGTCGTCTGCTGCCTGTGGTGCTTCATTTGCCGCGGGTCACGTCCTCGATTCTGTCAGCTGCTTTGTGAAACAAGCGGTGCTGTCCCCACGTGGCTCCACTGACGTCCCAGCCTCTGTCTGTCAAGCGAACCTCAGTACGGCGTGTCCAGGAGCCGCTCCAAAGTCACAGAAGGTGAGGCTGGCGGCTTTTGCTCTGATTTTAGATTCGTCCTACAGGATTTGGTCGGCTTCGACATGTGCTTTGAGGATAGAGACGCAAACACTTGTCTTCATTTTTGATTCTAGACTTGAACCTTATCGTGCATGTGAAGCTGGAAACACACATGGAGAAAAGGATTTTCCTGGGTGATGCTCACCTGAGGCACAATGCCCGCCGCACCGTGAGCGCAGAGGGCAGCGGGTCTGCATGCCCATCAGCTGGGAACGGGCTAGGAATGCACACTCTCAGGCCTCACCTGGGACCGGCTGAGTCAGAAACTCGTGTTGGGACTTCGAAATCGGTTTTAAAAGCCCCCATAGGATTCGAAGCTCTTTCAGGGTTGAGAACTGCAGAGTTAGAGTACTCTCCTAGTGGGATATTTTTTCACTCCTGAACTCTCAGCATGGCTCTGTGGGAGTAAAATCACTGAAGGTCTCTGTGAGTGGTGCGGAATAAACTTCCAGGGGGCCGGTCAGGCTGGGCTGTCGCTAAGAACCACCATTAGCTACATCACAACACTCCATTGCCTTTTACATTTTCTAATCGCTGCCTTTGACACACACTGTTAATGTCCTTTTCTATATTTTAAAGATGTATCACATCAGTACATAATATAAAGTTTACAAACCTAGAGACATGTAACTAACAATGTTTGAGCCTTAGCTCCATTCCACTGAACTGTCATTTCCTGTGACGATCCCATTGCTCTTACTACGCAGCGAATCCACCTGTCTCGTAGGTCTTGCGTGATCCTGGGTCTGTGGGCTCTCTCCTGCCGAAGATTTCTCCACCTTGCCAGTTGCAGTTTCACACAATTTTAAAGGCAAATAAGCCTGATTACCCCGAGGACAAAGCACCCTCCCGAGGCACCGGATCTGATCTGTTAATTTGGGTAATAACACAGTCCTTTTCTGGGGACGACAGTCTGGGTTTAGATCAGCACTTTAATTTCCAAGGTTCATACATACTCACAAGCTTCCCAGATGTGGAAGGTCAACGTTAACTTACCATAGACATCATATTCGTCTGAAGAGGGCAAGAATTTGGGCTGCACGACTTCATCATTGTGCGACCTTGAGCAAGTTATTTAACCCCTGAGAACCTTGGTTGGTCCCTTATCTGCAAACTAGGGGCCTCACGGCCAGAGTGCAGAATGTGGAGGGAAGGCCATTTGTTTTTATCTTATTTCATTGATTTATTGTGATTATTGTTATTAATTTATTTTTGTTATAGATGTTTCTCCTTTTCCCCCCATTGACACCCTCCTCCCCATCCCACCCCCCACTCCCCTGCCCTGTCCCCAGCTCTGTTGTCTGTGTCCATGGTTATGCATACATGCATATAAGTTCTGTGGTTCATCTCTTCCCTCCCCTCCCACCCCCACTTCCGAGGTTTGTCAGTCTGTACCCTACTTCCACGTCTCTGGGTCTATTCTGTTCATCAGTTTGTTTTGTTTGTTATATTCCACAATTAAGTGAGATCATGTGATATTTGTCTTTCTCTGCTTGGCTTGATTCGCTTAGGATAATACTCTCCAGGTCCCTTCATGTCGTCTCAAAGGATAAGAGATCTCTCTTACAGCTGCATAGTACTCCATTGTGGATACGTACCACAGCTTTTCTAACCACTCATCTATTGATGGACACTTGGGCTGTTTCCAGATCTTAGTGATTGTAAATAGTGCTGCTATGAACATAGGGGTACATATATTCTTTCTGACTGGTGTTTCAGGCTTCTTAGGGTACATTCCTAAAGTGGAATCCCTGGGTCAAATGGCAGTTTAATTTTTAATTTTTGGGGGAAACACCATAGTGTTTTCCATAGCGGCTGCACCAGTCTGCATTCCCACCAAGGGCCATTTGTTTCTCATGTGGCTCACTCCCCACCACACTTAGTTTTTCAGCCTTTAAGGAGAGACCAGGGACTTTCTCCTCCCATCTGTCATGGGAAGACAGGGGAGTTTTGGTGTCTATACTACAGGCTAGGATTTGAATCCTCAACATTAACTGTACTAGCCACGTGACTTCGGGCAATTTCCCTAATTTCTTTAAGCTTCAGTTTCTTTATCTCTAACAGGAGGTAATCATAATACCTTTCATGTAGAGTTGGAGAGATAAGCATGTAAAATACTTAGCCTGTCACATGGTGAGGGGTCAAATAATTATCACTGTTGCCTCTCTTTCTTAGCATGTATCACACTTGGCCCCGCCTCCCTTGGACCCAGCCAGTCATTGATGATTATTTTTTATCCTAATGAGACAGAAAATGTAAGATGTGACTTCTTCCCACTGTTTGTTTGTTTGTAATCAAGTCAGTGTCTAGCTGCATCTAGCATGGGCCATTCTCCTTGAAGCACACTTTTTGAAGATGAAGATGAAATGTCTCAGTGGGTGATTGGTTCTGGTCTCTGGAACCGGGTGGTTCATTGACGGGAAGATGACCAAAGGCTCTTTCTTACGGCCTGTAGCCGGAAACCCACACAGACCGTGGGTGGATTTTCCCAGAACAGAAATTATGGGCGTAGTGACAGCCCATCACAAAATTCTTTGGCGTTGCACTGAGAGATACATTTTCCTCTCCTCTGTTGTTATGGGAGCAAAAGCAAGCGAGCGTGTCTCTAAACAAAGGCATTCCAAGGAGGACCTCTGCTGAAGGTACTCGTCCTCTGGTTGCAGACTTGCGTGCTGGCCCTGGGGGATGGGACACAGACCCGGCTTAGAACAACAGGCAACACTTGGGTCAGGAGAAGTCTTGTCCACATCATAGGGCTTTAGGGCCCTTGTAGGGGATTTTCCAAGGGCCTCTTATCTTGATTCCTACAAACTGGTTCTGAAAATTATACTGTGTTGGGTATATGTGTATGTAGCACTGAAGAAATGCAAGTCCTCTCGTTTCTGTGATTCAAGACCCAGGCCATTGTCCATTGTGTTTGGAGATGCAGATGGGCTTGTCTCATGGATGACTGGTTCTGATCTCTGGAACTGGGGGGTTCGTGTGATTCAAACAGGTCAGTGAGAGGAGTTTCGTGGAAAGACTATTTGAAAAAGTGCAGGCTGGGTGAAGGGAGAACTCCTGGGGATGGGGAGTACCCCAGAATAGCAGCTACTGGCCCATGACACTCCCAGGCTGGAGGTTGGGGAGCAGTCCCGGGACCTAGACACAGTTACAGCCTTTGCTAGAGACACTCAGCAGCGGCCATTGCTGCCCAGCACATGGTTCCACCTTCTGATCTGCACACCTCCTACTGCTGCCCCCCACTGGCCAAACTCTGACGGTGACGCCATCTACTGATGTCACCCAGAAAGGTCTCTAAGGGTCAATCTGTACATTTCTGGGGACCGTTGAAACAAAGTGCCCCAAACTGGGTGCCTTGGAAAAACAGAAACTGCCTCTCTGCCCCGTTCTCATCTTTCCTCCTTGCTCAACCAGCTGCCAACTCATTCAGTCCTTTGCCTTCAAGGCCTTTCTTACAAACTCCACAGTGACCGCATGGGGCATTGTCCTACTCACCTCGCACAGATGTTCATAGCGCCCCTCAGCTGGCCGCCTTGTCTGTCTTCACCCCATGTCAGTTTATCCTCCACATGCAGAATAGTTTGTATCATCTACATATGAAATGACAGAGGCTTCCGACTGCCACGCAGATGCAGCTCAGATCTGTCCAATTACACTTCTCCTCATCGCCGCAGCCTCCCCAGCAGAACCACCGGCTCCTCGCATCTTCCTGGCCCCATCATTACACCTTTGATTGTTCCCCATTTGACGTGAGCCCTAAACTTTCAGCATGAAATGAAACTGGCTTTCAATGACAAGGTAAAGACAACCATTAAACACAAGAGTGAAGAAAGGTATTTTGACAACATTTGCCATTTTGATAGCATTTTTATCCTTATTTTATAAAACTTCTCAAGCCTAGGTTTCGGCTGGTCAAGCTGTTATTGGCAACTATAAAATATACATCCTGGCTTGGCTGGTGTCTTCCCACGCACTCAAGCGTTGTGGGTTTGATTCCTGGTCAGGGCATATACCCAAGGTTTGGGTTCGATCCTAGATTGGGGTACATGCAGGAGGCAACTGATTAATGTTTCTCACATCAATGTTTCTCTCTCTCTCTCTCTCTCTCTCTCTCTCTCCCCCTCTCCATTGCTCTCTCTCTAAAATCAATAAAAACATATCCTTAGATGAGAAAAACAATCCTAACCCTGTAGCCTCTGCTTTGTATGTAGGCATATTCCCACTATTAGGTAATAAATTAAGTTTTAATCATATCAATCCTTTATATGGGCTAAATGTGACTAATAGCCCTTGTTACTCAATGAAGAGTGTATTGGAAATGAAGTCATTTAACTGTGCCTAGGGAGGCAATCATTTGGTAATAAACTCTGAACTAGCTTAACTAGTACATAAAAATATCACGTATTTTTGCAAAAGGACGACAGCATTAAAAATGGAAGGCTAGAACCTGGAGTGGAGTCTTCTCCTTACTCATGAATACATTTCAATTTTTACAGTAGAAACAAGAGCCTACTTTGATTGTACTATTTATGGCAGCCAATTATCTCTGTTAAAAGAGGACTCACATAGCCTACTTTAGGAAAAACAGTTAAGAGGTTATTTTGGTTTTCAGTGTCTAGAGATTTTGCATTTTCATTTTATATCACAGTTACATATTATTGTCAGAGTGGGGTTTGGGGCAGTTTTATTCGGAGGAAGTTACTTGCAATTGAGAAAGGATATTAATCCCTACCAATCAGCAGTATGAATAGGCTCAAGACTGGTCAGCGCTTTCTTGTGCCGTTTGGAGGGATAGGTCAGGACAGAGGCTGTGGGGGCAGGGCTGGCTGGGGCATCTCAGGGACAGTCACTTTACTTCACAAACACTAGCAGAACAGTTTCGTATATGCCCATTTGCTGTTACTTGGTTTTGTAGCCAAACATAGCTTCCTGGGTCTCCTGTCTCCTCCAGGAAGTCAAAGACTTCCCAGGTTTCGCTGCTGGTCTCAGCGGGACGCCTGGCTTTGTCGGGGGCTGCTCTGATCATCTCCACCGCGTGTTGGCCTCAGCTAC
The DNA here is from genome assembly GCF_014108415.1 of Molossus molossus. Classification (NCBI taxonomy): domain Eukaryota; kingdom Metazoa; phylum Chordata; class Mammalia; order Chiroptera; family Molossidae; genus Molossus; species Molossus molossus. The sequence goes on along the minus strand of NW_023425377.1, from coordinate 124,785,103 downwards.
ATAAATTCTGCTTCAGTGTGTTGTCTTTACCATAGGAAAGGCTGCCCTAGAGCTGAAGCATGGCAGTGGTAAGGGCCTAAGTCTGTGCTGAGCCAGTTTAGGGGGGAAGGAGCTTGGCTTTGGAATCTCTGAAATATCTACATGCGAATGTGCCATAGGCTGAAATTCTAGCTGAAGAATCGAAATACTTCTCTATATTACTATACAAAATCCTCCCTCCTCATAAAAACTTCACTGCCATGTAACTGACTCATCGCTTTATTAATAAAAATTACGGTATGCAAAAACTTTTATAAGCGATATATTACCGCACAAACAATAATAATTGTTATAGCTCTGAACAAGCAGGAACCTCAAGGCCTAGACAGTGAACAAGTCTGTGAGGCCGGCGGTGCTCAGCACTGCTCCTAGAAGACACAATGTGACATCTACGAACAGGTCCTGGGCCACCTTCTAGGTCATTTATTACCTCTGGGATTGTGATAAGGACACTTCTTAACTTCTGAAGCCTAACTCTGTCAAGGCTGATCCATCCCTGAATCATTTACACAATAGACGCTGTGTTCTAATTGCTCGTTTTCCACCTGAGATACTATTGTGACCACAACACTGCAGAAGTTCGCACCCATTTATATTCTCTAGAAGTTGTTCCATGGAGCACAGACTTCGATAAGTGACTCTAACTTCTGTATTTCAACTCACCAAAAAGCAGTGCTTTGAAATATAAGATACCCTGGCCAGGTAGCTCAGTGAGAGCATCGTCCCGATACTCCAAGGTTGTGGGTTCAGTCTCAGGTCAGGGCACCTGCAAGAGTCAGCCGATGAATGCATGAGTCATGGAACAACAAGTCTCTCTCTCTCTCTCCCTCTCTCTCTATCAATAAATAAAAATTAAGAAAAAAAGATTTAAGTCACTAATGACCAATTTTCCCAAATTTACTGATTTAGCAAAAATGGTTTTGAATATGTGAACAGGAGTATTCCGTCTTTGTTACAGATGATAAAACATAGGAAAGCAATGCCAATATATCATTTGAAGAAATGGCCAAAAATGAAATCTAAAAATGCTTAAAGTTTGAAGAAATAGTTTCTATCACCCAGAAAGTAGTCAAAACAGTCCTAGGTTATATAAATGTTAAAACTTTTGCCCTGGCTGGTTTGGCTCAGCGGTTAGAGCATCGGCCCGCGGTCCAGAGAGACCCAGGTTCGGTTCCCGCTAAGGGCACGTACCTCGGTTGCAGTTTGTTCCCGGCCCTGGTTGGGTCAAGTGGGTGGCTACCACTCTGTGTCCCTTTCACGTCGATGTTTCTCTCTCTCTCTCTCCCTCCCACTCTATCTGAACAAAAAATGAAAAAATGTCCTCAGGCGAGGATAAAAGAAAAAATAAATAAGTAAATAAAAATAAAAAGCAAAAACCCTTTAAAAAAATTTTACAAACAAGGGTGATTGGGACATGTAGACTTGGGGGACATTTGTTGAAAAGCCCAATGTGAAAACCTTTCAAAATAGAAGTCAGGAGAATCCTCGGGGGGGGGGGGCTCCTATAATGGGCCATGTGGTTGGTGTGGGAGAGAAATAAATGGGCTGGACTGTGACAGGAGACACCGCATCTCCTCAGATGTTGGCCACCAGTTGTTAAGATCGAGTTAAAGGTGGATACGCTGCCCGAGAAACTGCGCTCCCTTTAAAAGGCTACAGAAGGGAAAGTAACTGTACAACGGCAATATATACGCGTCCCGGTTACTTTATTGATTCTCCCCAAACTTGAAGGATTCAGCTCAGTGTTGCAAACTGTCTAGTTCTGTCGTCATTTCTCCTGCATGTTGCCCCAGGGCAGGGCAGCTCAGTCCCCAGGACCTGCCCCTTGGCATGGGTGCTGGGAGCAGCTCGCTCGGTGACCCGTGGGACTGGCATTTGTGTTCCAGTGTGGGCTAGTTCTCTCGCAGTGGCTGTCCTAGAACCTCGGCTGCGCCCTCGACGTGGTCAGGTCATTCCTGTGGTCTCAGAGACGTTATGACACCAGCTGCTAGAATCACCAGCACTGTTTGTCTTAGTTATTAATTTTTTTTTATCCTCACCTAAAGACATTTTTATATTTTTATATTCAGATAGTGCGGGAGGGAGAGAGAGAGAGAGAAACATTGATGACGTGAGACACATCAACTGGTTGCCACCTGCATGACCTCACCCAGGGCTGGGGATGAACCGCAACTGAGGTACATGCTCTTGGTTGGAATCGAACCCGGGACTCTTTGGTCAGCAGTCTGACACTCTAACCACTGAGCCCAATCAGTCAGGGCTTAGGTCTTTTTTTTAAAAAAATTCAGCATTATTGAGTTATAATTGACATATAAAATTGTAAGTGATTTAAAGTGCACATCACGGTGACTTGACATACATACATATTAGAAAGGATTTCCCCTATCTAGTTATCCCCCGCCCCCACATATTTTGTGTGTGTGAGAGAACATTTAAGTTGTACTCTCTCAGCAAGTTTCAGTTCTACAACACTGTTATCAACTGTAGTCACCATGTTTCACCTCCTCCTTGTTAAGGCTGGGAGTCTGTCCGGGTCCTCTCTGTATCCAACTGTCCGAGTGGTTCTTCCCTACTGGCCATTATTATTTCAGCAAGAGATAGGTTTGCTCCCCAAGCCACGGAGCAGCGGGACTGTGCAGCTGCAGGAGAGTTTTCCTGGAGTTTGAATAGCTTCCCTAACTTTGCTGCCTGGACCATGAACAGGAAGGCTGGAGAGGCCTGTGCTCATCTCTGCCCCACAACTGTGCCCTCTGGGACGTGTGCGCCCACGATGCCACCTGGGCACGTTTCGGTTCTCCTGGGCCTTGTCCACCACACGCCGTTGCCATAAGCGGATGTCGATGTGGACAAATACAAGGGGGACGCATTTAGCAGACCACCCGCAGCGCAGTGACCCCCCCCAGATCCCGGCAGGGTTACCGAGCCAGGTCAGCCAGTCAAACCTTGGGGGGCTCGGGGAGTTTCAGATGCACGAGCTTCCTGGCCTACCCCAGCCGCACTTCACTTCACGATCCGCGTGTCCAGCGCCCTCGCTGGGGCTGGGTGGCCAGCTGGGTGGCCAGCTGGGAGGCCGGGGCACTGATGCCTACAGGTGGGGGTGGAACTTTCTGGAATGCAGCAATTCGTCTAGTGCGCTCGGGGAGTCGGACACTGGAGCGGGCGCCTGCCCAAAGCGGGGACGTCACCGGCCGGACAGAGGTCACCACGTCCGCTATTGCATAAATAACTAGATTCGATTAATTTCTCTGTTGACACGTTTTAGCATTTTCGGGATTCTTATTCCACGAGCTCCGGTGGCTTTCGTCATATCTGAAGAGCAACCTAGCTCGGGCATCCTCGGTTACCGGAATGAACACTTTCCGGAAGGGCGCCAAGGCCGTCGGACCTCGGGTCCTGACCGCCCACAGCCGCAGGAGCCCCGCGGGGCCGGTCTGAGCGTCCGTGTCCCACAGGACGAACCCGCGCGGCGCGGGCTGTGGCTTCAATGACGAAGCCGGGTGGCCGGGGTGCTGCCGCTGCACCCGCTCCCCCTGGGGGTGCTCCTCGTCCTCATCCCCATCCCCCGGGACCACGGACCTGCTCCCCGCCCGCCTGTCTGCCAGCCTGGGCCCCCGCGGGAGGCGGCGCGCGTTTCTGTTTGCTCCCCAAGAGGCTCCCCAGCCCGTACATCCGCGGTTCGAAAGGTGCTATTCCTGCTCCCCGGTCCGGCGGGGGCTGTGCCAGCTGGCTGGGCGCAGGGGCGGGCGCAGAGCGCGTGAGGCCCCGGCCCTGGCTCCGGGAGAGTCGGCCCTGGGACAGGAACGCGGTGCCCCCAGCGCCAGGCGCGCTCGTCCCGGTTCTCACAGGCCCGGCTGGACCGTGGGCGCCCCAGCTGTGTGGCAGGAGGGACACACCCCTTACCTGTTGGCACGAGGAGAGAGAAGCTCCTGGGCAAAGCCTGTCCTCTCCCGAAGGACAGTGCCCAAAGCACTGGACAGTGCGGGGAGCTGCCTGGCTGCCCGGCTTCCTGCGGGGGCAGGAGCTTACTCCAGGGCAGGAGAGTCCTTGGAGGGGACACCTTCGGGTTGACAGGGAGCCGGGTGGCTTGGACGTTGGGAATCCTGGCAGGACGGGAAAACAAAGTGATGCTGTCTCATTTCCCAATGTGACATAAGTGGAAGTCAACGGTCACATCACAAAGCCCCCGCCGCTCTCCTCCCGCCCCCCTAGTGACAGACTGACTCCCCTTGAATTCTCAGGAGACACGACGCCGTCGCCATCCACTTTATTTTCATTTTGCTAGAATAAAGGATATAAAAACAACTTTTTTTCTAATTTAAAAGCGAACATGGAGTGGTTTCCTGAAGAAACAGACCTCACAGGAGAAAACCGTTTTCTCTGGCCTCTCAGAGGCCCCCGAGGAAGGACAGACCGCCTGTCCACGGACACCCCAGCGCCGAGGTCTGTGCCCCCTGCCTGGGAACCGTAAGAGCGCTGAACACAGTCTGCACACGTGAGAACTGAGCTGCTCTGGCTGGAGGAAGGAGAAATGAAGATGTAGAAAGGTCAGGACTCGGGGACACTCGTAGGTGACTGTTGTTGCTCACACCTGACTCCGTGTCACTCTGCGGGGTCCTGTGGTCCCCGCTGAGGACCCTTCGCTGCCCCAGGAGCAGACCCCTCACACCACCCCGCCCTTTTCTCAAGATTCTTAATAACCGACGAGCATCAAGCTGGGCCTCAAAGAGCCCTGCTGGGTGCTGCAGACGCAGAGAGTGTGGCCGAGAAACAGACCGAGCAGGTGGCTCAGGTCACAGCGCTCGGCACTGCCGGGAGGCACGAGACCAGAGCAAATCTCACTTACTGGAAAGCGTCTTCGTGGGCTGCAAGCACTTGCTGTGTTTGTGTTTGTGAAATGGCCTCGCAGGGAGAGGGAAGGCGCCTTACCATCAGAGGAATTTCAGATGGAGCATTTTAAAATTCCGAGTAACCGCAGCCGTGCAAAGTGGGTGTCAGCAATGAGCCGTCACGCCAGGAGAAATGAGCACGCTCTCTTAAAGTGAGCAGAGAGTAGTTATGACGTGCCTACTGTTTGCCCAGCACTGCGGAGGTGAAGGAAGGCACAGACCACCTGGCTCCCCTTCAGGGAGATCATATGTTCACATTAAAGACTTGTTTACAAAAGCATCTTAAGGGTACCAGAGGCTTGTTTAGAAGTGAGTGTGTTGTCCCCAGGGGTGTGCCCATAAACCAGCTCTCCTGAAACAGGGCTCTGAGTCACTGTTTGCCAGTTTCAGTGGGGTAACTGTCCCACCATGGCCATCACCAAAGGCAGAGTTGGAAAGAGATGGTCCTTCAAAAGCCAAGACAAGCCAGCTCCAGGCGCACTGGTCACTAGTCCACGTGTGCAACCCCTCAGTGGCATTGTTTAGACTGCAGGTGTCCCAGACATCCGGAGGAGGGAGGGAGGCCAGCCAGACGCCTGTTAGGGTGCCTTAATGGGATAGGGTGGGACTGGAGCTGGAAGGTCTTTGTATGGTGAACTCTTAAAGGGGAAGGCTGCTAGTGTATTCTCCCCACCTCTCCACACCCTGGCACAGTCTCCGGTTGGAGAAGATACTCAATAAAGAAATTCTTGTTGAATAACAGAAACTAATGGTAGGACGGAAAGGAGTCGGAAGGTCCTTTTTGAGCAAAACTTTTTTTCTTAAAAGACAGAGACCAAAGCAGGCATGACCAAATATGAATGTCTATCCACGCTGTCGGCAGATGCATGCACACTGCTATTTTTTATTTTCTGCTTTCTTCCGTATAGTGAAAATATGTCCTAGTGAATATATTTCTAAAAGCTGAGAGGAAAGGGGAATTCTGTGGACAAAGGCACAGGAGTCAGAATGAACACGATGCTCTGGTGGCTGGGTGGTCACTGGGATCTGAGCAGAGTGGCAGAGGTCAAGGTCAGGGTTGGGTGTAGGAACACAGATGAATGGGACTCACCCCAGGTAACTGCTACCTGTGACACTTCTTTGCACGTGATGTTAAAGAACTCAGTCCATTCTGTCTCCTTAGCAGTATAATTCATTTGTTAAATTTTGAGTTTCTGTGCTTGTGGGGGGAAAAGTGGTAACACTGATCAAAATTCGAATTGGATGGGGGAGGGAAATATTTATTCTTCTTTCATAGGGACATGGACAGCTTACATGAACGCACCTGTTTTCTTGAAACAACTCTGGTTTCAAGGGGTGTTGATCAACGCAGCTGCCTCCACATCGAACAGCATCCACAATGTCCGACCCCTCTCCCGGCCCTGAGCACACACACTCTGGAATAGCCTCAAACAGTAGCCAGTGGGACCAGCGTCTCGAGGGGCCTAGGGTCCCCTGAATTAGAGTTCCATGTTCTATTCACTGCAGAAAATAAAGAATCAATCATATGTAAACCGACCCTCGGTTGCCTCCTGTTGACCCAGTGAAAGAGGGCTCCGTGTGGTGGTCCCAGCAAGTCGGCACTCAAGTTCTCCACTCTGCTCTCTGGGGGTCACGCCACGGTGTCAGCATCGTGCAGAATGAACACACCTCGGAAAGGAACCGGAGCACAGAGCTCTCAGGAATCGCCCGCTGGATGCTCCGGGCGCTCTGCACAGTGCACTCAGGGCCCCGCAGCCACTCCGCCCAGTTACAGGAGCAGGAGAACGAACGCCGGCCGGAAACCCAGGGTGTCTGCAACCAGGGACGCGGCTCCCTGGACGCTGTCGGGCCCTGAGCTTCTGAAGCTTCCTTCGATTAGCTGCCTTAGAATCCGTCTTAACAGAGAGGCCACAGTGGTGACTCTCCACCCAGAAAATGGGGTCACAAATCAACCACGAGAAACAATCTTTTGAAAAGGGATTTATAAAACGTTTCCCAGCTGACACGCAGTCGGTACGCCTCTGGCACCCACTGTGCGGACACACAGCTGCTGGGAGCCCACGGCGCCCCCTGTCTTCCTCAGAGGCGGGGGCAGCCCATGGCAGCTCCCACTGTCATCCGTGTCCTCACACACGCAGTGTCCCTTGTAAGACTCTGAGTTTGCCTCTAGGACATTCTCAGAATACCTCCAGGAAGAAAACTCCTGCCGTTCTGGAACTTCTAGGTCAGAGGGTGTTCCTCCTACCTAACATTAGATAATGTAAATACAAAGAGAAGACTCCTTTCTTCTTGCTCCATTCCACCATGCTAACCAAATTGCTTCCCAGCTACCACGGATGCCCCGCCCCCAGCATCGGGTCTGCGTACCACACACTCCCATCGCATCTCCTGCACCATAGAAGCGGCTTGGCAGACAGACAGCACTGACTGCGACGTGTCATCGTACGTCAGTGACATACTCGATCTAATGTCTGCCATCCTATTAAGTGCCGTGAGGTTAAGGCTGTTTTAGTCCCTATTATACCCCCCTGCTTTACACAGCCCTGAGCTTAGGGTAGGACTCAATAACACTTGCTAGATGAGTGACTGCTCAGGAACAGGTGACTACTGACCATCACTCCCACATTTCGGTTGAAGAGTTTCTAAATTAATAGGTGTGCGCAGTCTTATTACTTAAATGCAAATTCATTAGTCAGGAATTTCATTGTGCAAACACTTCCCTACCTAGGCAAACCTCACATTAACCTTTTTCCACCAAAGTCAAGCAAGTCATTTGTCCATCCAGTTATTCTCTAAGTTCCCAGGAAATGAAAAATGTATAAAAACCAGCCACAGACTAGAATTTTTAAAAATCATGGTTATACTGTTGATCATTTTCGGAACTTGAATTGTTAAATATAACATCCATTTCTATAGCATAATGTGCTGATGTGTGTCTTGGCCGATATATTGTAAGTTTATTTGATAATAATCGAAATGTGTTCTTAAAAACACAGAGAACTGTTAAATAAAGAGAAAGTATCAAAGTCATTATGGGCCATTATACCCTGTTAAGAAATCACCAGTAAAAGCTCCTAATGACGCCAAGCTTGAGTAACCTTTTGAGCACATTTGAGGGAACAGATATAAAATACTTCCTCGTACATCTTTCTGAATGTTTGTTTCACTGTCAGCTATTTTCAGAAGGATGGAACACTTTTCTTTGGGGATTTTCAAACTACCAGAATAATGAAAGCTAAGATATTTTGAACCACTAGTAAAAGGATGTTATCGCACATTTTTTGACACGAGAAGGACCCTGCTGCATATTCTACAGCGTGGAACCCCAGTCACCCCCTCTGCTGTGTATGAGCGTGGCTGGCCGTAATCTCTCGTCCAGACACTTGACCCAGCAGAAACGGATTCCTCCGAAACCGGTGCACGTGGAACCGGCTTTGCTGAGTCACTGCCGGTCGGCACGTCACTCACGATCAGTAGGACTTACTCCAGAACAAAATGTTGCCGCTGAAGAGGAACATAGATGCCTCCTTTTTCTCAGAAAACAACAAGCAACACAACAAAAAGTCATCTGTTTCCTTTTTTTTCATTTTAGCTGCCAGGAGACTCAAGCAAAATTCAAGCTCCAGGTTTCCTGCTCTTTTTCAGGTGCCTGTGAGCATTTACTGTGTGATCCACATACTTCTGAACATGTGCAGACACCGTGAGCTGAATTACTTAGGTCGCCTGAAGGTCAGGGCTTGCTTTCCTGGCTGCCGTGTCTCTACCCACCACAAGGTCAGCCAAGCACACCCCTTGATCATGGTAAGCTCCATACATGCTGGCCCCCAAATGAATAGAATTAAGTGAGAAAATTCTGGTGGTTTTCCAGTCTCCCTGTATTCTAGGTGGAGCCCAAACAAGCCGTCACCTGTGCCACATTTCTGCTTTCTGAGCTAGCAAATAAATCCAGGTGGACTCCGAGTTTTTCAAACAAGAAGGCAATTTATCTCAGCAGAAGAAAACAAAGAGGATTGTCAGAACTTTCAAATTCACGCGTTCCCGTGGTTACATTTTGGAGTCGGGGTGGGGGAGGGTCTTAAAAACACCTGTTGCAGTGAACAGGAGCACGTCACGTATTCTGCAACCAAGACCGCATCATCCTACTTGCTGAGTTTCAAAGTCAAGCAGCCCGTTACAGCAACAACTCTGCCTTGGCTTTCTTATCCAGTGAGCTGTTTGACGTGCTTTTAACAGAAACTGCAGATGATCACAAATATCAGAATACGAGAGGCTCGGTTACGTGGTGTCTCTTGACCTTCTGCCACTTGGGTCCATACTAACATGAGTTCTAAGTCCACGGGTGGGACTCACAACTGGCCCGTACCTTTCTTGTTTTTACTGGCAATTGTCAGTAATTGCCTACTTTTACTATTTTCTTATCTTACAATTACTTGGTTAGTTTTAGTGGAACTTGGGTTTATGGACCCATTAAAATATATATTCAGGCACAGATTCCCTGCCTCCTCCACCCCACCCCACCCCACCCCACCCCATTTTCAGTTCTGACCTAAGGACTAATACCTTTCTTCCAAACATACACAGAAGAAAGCCGTCTGCACCAGACTGGGAGATGCTAGACATGGATTTCAACCTCGGTACTTACATGCGGTTCCCTCCTCTGGGTTAGTGGTCAGGTGTGAGTTGTGGAAAGCAGCCTGTTCTCCCAATCTTCAGGCTTTGCTGGGGAGACGGGAATTTTCAGATTCTAATTTATATGACAGCGAACTCAGAATGACGACTTTCTCTCTCTGAGTGTTAATTATTCATTGAAAAGCTTTTTAAAGACACAGTTCAATATTTCCTTACTGACTCACTGCCAATAAAATTACAAGTAAGGCATCTCGATCCCTTATAATGGGACTTAATATTTATTTTATTTCTAAATCACATTTAAAGGGATATAAGCAATTTTTTGGAAACGTTAATGTGAGATGTTCCTCGTGTGCTACGCTACCCGCGCTACCAGCCATTAGCAGCCTTCCTCAGTCTTATTCCTGTGCTGGTGCCAAGTTAGTGTTGATGTAGCCACTCTCTCTTTCCTTTCTATTGTGGTAGGGACATGAGATCTAGTCTCTGAACAGAGTTCTGGCTGTGTAGCCCAGCATTGTTATCTGTAGGCACAATGCCATGTGTACACAGCTCTGTAGAACTTAGTAATCTCCTGTAACTGAAACTTTACACCCACTTCTACCAACTCTATTCCTTACACCTTCTAGTCCCCGGCAACATTCTATTCTTTATCTCTATGATTTGACTATTTTAGATACTTTCTCACCTCGATATCTGCACAAGCTTAGGCAAGAATAGTACGAAGAATTATTTTTAAAAGCCGGGATATTGGGTTTGAAATTTGAAGCTGACAATCATCAGGGAACGATCGCCTATTTCTTCTGACTTCTGTCCTGTTTTCCCACGTGCCGAGCTCGTAGACCTGAGAGAGGCTGTGCAGGGAACAGCCAGGTTTGGTGACGGTCCGCACGTATAGCAAGTCTCCAATTCCAGTCCGTGCTGTTTGGAATGCAGTTAATGTCATTACCGTAACACACACATCAAAGAAAATCAGATCACACACCCAGGGAGAGCTGTCCCCGCTGGAAATCCTGTTAGCTGACTTCAATTACGCCGCGCGTTCCCGTTCCGAGGGCTGCGGCTGCGTCTGGTTTGCTCGCTAAGTCGTCTGCCTGATCAACGTGCACACATGTGAGACCCATCAAATCAAGAAACATAACATCTGAATCCTGTGCTTGCTCCAGTTCAGAGTGTAGCAGGGTCACAATTATTCTGATTGCCAGAAGTGTGTCTGTGGATAGTAGTTAAGAAGATAAACAGGTAGGATTGAACCGGCATTGGGGAGAGAGTCTTACAGATGGGAAGCTTATAGAGTCTCAAGTAAACGTTACTTTCAGGATTCATATCTGTTTTTTAAGATAGAACTCAGGCCTGGCCTGTGGGCTCAGTGGATTGAGCATCGTCCCATGGACTGAGAAGTCCTGGTTCAATTCCCAGTCAGGGCACATGCCTAGGTTGCAGGCTTGATCTCCAGTAGGGGGCGTGCAGGAGGCAGCCAACTGATGTTTCTATCTCTCTCTGTAAAAATCAATTAAAAAAAAAAAAAAATATATATATATATATATATATATATATAAATTCAGGATTTGTAGAATTCCCTTCATCATATTCCCTGAAAAGAAAACGCAAGCATATAATGCCTGTATTCTTTTTCTGTTTTTACTTGTATTATTATGTAAAACAAAGTTCCTTCATTCTTTAAACATTTTTTTCCTTTTACTTATAACCAAAGACATTTGACTGATAATTCCTGTTTTGTTGCTTAAAATACAAGTAAGAAACTAACTGAAGCAAAGAGCAAGTGTTAGAATGAGGGTACTTTTGCAATCCTGAGTTACATGGAAAAACAGCACATGAGAGATGCATTCTAAAGAAGTTTTGTTCTATTTTTTAAAATTGGTCCTTGTCAACCACACTAGATATCATTGGATCATATCCCTATTTAATTTCTCTCAATCCTTCTATTTGGTCTAGAAGCAATTCTCAGTTTAGTGCTAGAATGTCTTTAGCAGCAAACAGATTCCAGCCTACACTTTTAATCAAGGGAGAGCCAGCCTCAAGCTCAAAGCCTTAGGCAGACAATGATATTTAACTAGAACTGAATAATATCATTTGGCACTCAGCTGGTGTGGTTGAGCATCGACCCATGCACCACAAGGTCACCGGTTCAGTTCCCAGTCAGGACACATGCCCAGGTTGTGGGCCTGGTCCCCAGTGGGGGGCATGCAGGAGGCAGCCAATCGATGTCCTCTCTCATCGATGCTTCCATCTTCTCTCCCTCTTCCTCCATCTCTCTCTGAAATCAATAAAGAAAAAAAGAATAATAATATCATTTTGCTTTAGTTGAATTTACTTTCATGGTTTTATTCTATTAATAACAAATGGTACTGTTTTTCTATTTATGGTAATATCAAAGTTTCCACTTTGTAAGTAAAAAATGATTTAAGTTAAAGATAAAGGTTAAGTCAATATTAGTGTAGCTGGGACATGGATGTGGTAAACATTATGAAGGTAACCCAGGGACGGCTGAAGTTTGGAGGAACTAGCCTAGAGGTTTGCTAATCCAGGGGAAGAGAGGATCCGTGGCCACCTGGGTGGAAAGTGTCTTTCCAATAGGACTCTTTACTGGGATCTCTTCTATATTTCATCTCAGGTGGAGTTTTCAAGATCACTTAGCTCCAAATACGGCATTCTCGAGGTACACCCTGCAATTCCACAGTCCCAGCCTTATCCTGGTCTTCCTAGGTCAGTGACTCCCTAGTACACCTGTGACAACGAATTGGCGTGTCATGCTCTGGTTTGAACTTCTGTTTTTTTTTTTTATTAACAGCACCTTCCCTTGCCATATCCTTCTGCCCTGCACACAGCTCAAGCATGTACTAATTCCAGACTTTATTAATTCTGATCCCTTTAGAAGGAATCTCCAAAGTTTTCTTCTGCTCAAACTCTACCAACCAAAGTCCTGTCCATCCTTCAAGGACCGACTCAAAAGCCAGTTTTTCCACGGAGACTTCCCAAACTGCACTGCAGTAAGAATGCGTCTCCTCCACCTCAGCATTCTTCAAAAGCTCTGATGAAGCATGTCTCACAAACAGCCTGGCGGACGGGGACACAGGGAACACGTGGAGATGAGGACTCTGTCTCAGTTATCGTCATCTGGTTAGTAAACGCCCCCCAAAATGTTTAAATTGCGTCAAACCGTTATCAAATCAGAACTTTAAATTATTTTGATATAATCCTGTCATTATTATTTAAAAACTCTCTTTTGTCATTTTTGTAATAATGTCTACTTTTCTCCTTATTTTGTTTTCTCCAAATATGGGTTAGAGGATCTCAGTAGTGGAAACAATCTCGAGGCATTATATTACAATAAAAGGATATATTTTAACTATCCCAGGGCACATTTATTCCACGTTGGGAGACATTCAGGAAACGTCACGCTATTTTCCTTAAAAACCCATTTCGTTTTTTGCATCGTTTAGTCACAGGAAGTTATTCCTCACATTGAACCTAAACCACTCCACGCATCAGCTTAATTTGTTTCTTATCACTGAAGTCTCATGATCTCCATAAGAAACAGCTGGTCACCATCCAATTCATTTGTTCCCACCACAATGAAAAGCCAGCTGCCTAAATATCCTTTGGGAAGCACACACAATTTTCCTTTTAAGTCAAGAGTTGGTAGGCATCCCACTCTAGCAGGGTAAGTCCCTGAGATCTCTAATGATGAGCATGGTGCACTCTTTTAAACAGAGAGTTCCTGAGATTACCATCAAGAGGACAGAGGAGAAAGTCTAAGGGAGACTCTATTACACTGAGATTTAAGGAAGGAAATGGATCAAAGTTAGTTTGTAAAAAAGAAAAAGAAGAGTGTGTCAAATTATGAACTCAAAGGAATGGTCACCAATATGATCTGAAAAGAACAGATGTTGAGGGAGAGACTGTAGAAAGTTTACATTCTCGTGAGCCCAGAAATAGAACGGTCCAAGTACTCAGCTGAAATTTGACCAGAGGAGCTGAGGATCCAACTGAAGCTGCACCGGGGGCATGGGTCATTCCTGCACACCCTGCCCACAGGACCCACTCTCCACAGTGATGACGTTATAATGAGAAGAAAATGCATGCAAATTAGGAAAGAAGAATCAAAGGTGGCGCCTTCATGGTCTGTTTTGGAGAGAGATCTTGGGAGGAGATGGGAGGGGGCTGGGAGAGATGAAGCACGAGGTCAGGAGAAAAGAAATCTGAGTTGTGTACAGAACAGTTGAGTGGCCGAGAGGCGGGCAGGAGAACGTGGAGAACGTCCTGCTCCCACTGAGTGTAGACAACCAGTGTAGACAACAAAGGACATGCCCGTCTTCTCTCTTCTAACCCTGGGCATCACTGACGGCACTGCACCAACCACGGAGAAGTCGGGGAGCTCAGCTTCCTGGGGACCACTGGGATTTTATTGGGGTTCAATGCAGTTGGAACAGTTTGCAGCTTAGGTCATCTGGCCTGCCCCAGACAGTCGGGACCTCCAGAGAGAGCGAGCGAGCAGAGGGAGTAGAAATGAGAGTCAAAACGTGAGCAAGAAGTGTACTGACAAGAGAAAATAAGAATGTGGTCTATCAATTGTTGTTTGACCGAGTTACAGAGCTGAACAGACTTCAGAGATTCACTGGACTGATTTTTCTAACTTGCTTCAGATTTTACCTGAGCATTCCAGGTCAACCATTATTGTGTGTTTATTCGAGATCCTAAGATATTTATCAAGTACCTCTTATCAGAAGGTCAGAGGTGAAGTTCTTAGAACGATGCCTGGCACGCAGATAAGGTTGGTAGTGGTCTTGGTAGCACTCACTGAACGTCAGGCACTGGGCAAGCCGGTGGGGTACAGACAGAGGGCAGAGGCCGGGACCTGAGCTCGTGGAGACCGAGCTAAGGGTTCCACGGAAACAGCCCCCTAACTTCTCCAGTCTTGCCCGCTGTTCGAGGAGCCCAGCGCATCGAGCTTGGCACTTGCCTGTTTTCTCCCACCGTCCATCACCCTGACACTTCAGAGTCTTCCCTAAGGGGGAGGAGATCACAGGATGCATGTTCTCATCTTCCTCCCTGGCAACGTGGACAACCACCCTTCTCCCAACACACACACAGATGTGCACAGACACAGACACACACAGATGCACATAGATACTCAGACACACAGACACACAGACATATACCCAGACATACACGCACACACACGCAGAGACATACATGCACACACAGACACCCATACACACACACACACACACACACACAGCCCTCCATGCTGTTATTAGTCATGAGACTTTGGGAAGAAAAGAGATTTTTTGTCTGGAACGTGTTCATTGAAGTACAGCACTGGAAGGGTGTAGATACGATGTTGGGGGAAAGTACTGACATTTGATAGGCAGTGCTTCCGAGACACCTGATCTTCACGTACACTTTTCTCAAGCGATAGCACAGGGGTGACCTTTCTATGCTGACATGCACCTCAGTTTTTTCATAATAGTGAAGGTTAATAATCTGAGAGACCATCCCCCCCATATGCCTCAATATAAAGTAATAACCTTGACTTCTCTGGGCTAAATGCTTTGGAAACACAGTTAGTTTATGGCTTTAAAGCGTATTTAATGTCAAGGGATTATTTTAATGTGTAGCACACCCAGGCAGAAGTCCATTTTGCTAGCCACAGTCTTGACTGTGATACAGGAAGGGCCATCCTGAGTGCCGACTCACAACAACATCAGCCGTTCCTTAATTGCGGCCTCTATGGGGATGGCTATTGAGAACGAACGAACCCAAACTCTGGGATGAGAACCAGACACCACCTCATATAGCTAATTTGGGTTCACATATTTGCAGTGACTATGATGAATACTATACAGTGCGGTTCTGTAGTTCGGGTTCCTTGGAAAGCAGAGCCCGAGATAAGAATTCAGTTTAGCCCTGGCCAATGTGGCTCAGTGGTTAGAGCGTCGGCCCGCAGACCGAAGGGTCTCAGCTTCGCGTCCCAGTCAAAGGCACGTACCTGGGTTGCAGGTTCCACCTCCAGCCATATTTGGGGTCGTTCAGGAGGCAACCAATCGAGGTGTCTCTCTCACATCAATGTTTCTCTCTCTCTCCCCCTCCCTCCCTTCCACTCTATCTAAACATCAATGGAAAAATATCCTCGGGTGAGGATGAACAACAACCACAAAAAACAGAACTCTGCAAAGTGCTAGTTTTCCTACCTCAATAGCAGCCAGAGGCTGTGCAGGGCTCCACACTAGGGCTCCCCAACCCGAGAAGGCCAGCGGTATTGATTTGGGGGCAGCCAGCTTACGCATGCGCAAGCAGTGCAGCCCTAAAGGGACGGGGTTTGAAATCCCTTCAGGCACCAAGGTTCCTTGGGGACCCAAGCTGAGAATCGACTTCATCCCTTGGGAAGCCCCAGAACCATCCTTTATGCACTAGTAAGAAACAGCAAAGGGTCGTTACTATTTAACTCTTCTGTCCAGCACCGTGTGGGCCACGTTGCATGAGAGCTGAAGTGAGTACATTTCCAGCAGCAGAGACGTCTGTGAACCTCATCGGATTTACCTAATTAACACCACCCGTAGACCTTGAAGTTATCTTGGAGGAAGGCCCAGAGCTGAGCTTTTTCGACAATGTCAAGTCCGGTGGCGCTGACAGAGGGCAGGTTTGCTCCCCTCTCCCAAGGGCATTTCACGATCTCCGCGGACGTTTGTTATGTTCACGGCTGTGCAGAGAGGCTGGTGGCATCTGGTGGACAGAGGCCAGAGAAGCTGCTCAACAAAGAACCATCAGGTCCAATGTCAATACTGCGGAGGCTGAGGAAGCTCGGTCTGGAAACACTGAATTTTACCTCTACTGACCCTTTGTGACGTCTCCCTTCCGGGCCTGTTTTCTGTGCTGATGACGATGTTGTTCAAGGTCACTTGCAACTCAGACGTCAGAGGATGCTGTGATGCTGTCCCCCCCATTGCTGCCTTAGCCTCCTTCAGCCCCGACATTCCAACGTCGCCCTGTTGTTGGAAAAGCTGAATGTAAATAGAAATGGATTTTTTTAATCTTTACGCTCAGCAGAAGAGAATGATTGAGTTGCTGTGGAGACAGCAACATCACTAATTTAACTGTTGTATGATGAATTTTAATACACGGAAAAGATTAAAGTCATAGCGCAATTTTTAAATTGTTGACTCTGTTACATTCAGCCCTGTCATGCCCTCCACGCAGCCCACCTGGGCCTTCACTGCACGGTTGTCTGTGCACATAGGCATCATGTTCTTTGTCTGATCTCCTCTCATCCTCCCAACCCCTCCCCTCTGAGATCGGTCCGTCTGTCCCGTGCATGCCTCTGGTTCGATTCTGTTCATCAGTTTATTTTGTCCATTAGATTCCACATATAAGTGAGATCAAAGATGACATGCAGATGGCCAATAGACATATGAAAAAATGCTCAAGTCACTAGTCATCAGAGAGATGCAAATAAAAACTACCATGAGGTATCACCTCACACCAGTCATAACGGCCACAATCAACAAGTGCTGGAGAGAATGTGGAGAGAAGGGAACCCCCCTACACTGCTGGTGGGAATGCAGATTGGTGCAGCCACTATGGAAGACAGCATGGAGTTTCCTCAAAAAATTAAAAGTGGAATTACCTTTGACTCAGCAATCCCACTTCTGGGAACATCTCCTAAGAATCCTGAAACACCAATCAGCAAGAATATATGTACCCCGATGTTCATAGCAGCACTATTTACAATAGCTAAGATCTGGAATCAGCTCGTGTCCATCAGCAGATGAGTGGATAAAAAAGCCGTGATACATGCACACAATGGAATACTATGCAGCTGTAAAAAAAAGAAAGATCTCTTACCCTTTACAACAACACAGATGGACCTGGAGATTATGCTAAGCGAGATAAGCCAGTCAGAGAAAGACAAGTATCACATGATCTCACTTATGTGGAATCTAATGAACAAAATAAACTGATGAATAAAATAAGTCCAGAGGCGTGGATACATGGGACAGGCTGGCAGATCTCAGTGGGGAGAGGGGTGGGGTGACAGGAAGGGATTTACCAAAAAATTTACGTGAGTATAAGCCAAGCTCATGAACACAAACTATAGTGTGGGGAAGGACAGGGGTGGGTGGAGGGGGACAAAGGGAGGCAGTGGAGGACATCTGTAATACTGTCAACAACAGAAGAAAGAAGAGAGGATTCAGCTGCTATCACACCATCATCCCGTGTACTGCTTGCGCAGTGCCTAGGATGAAACGTCCGGGAAGCAGAATGTGTCTGTGGCTGCGCCTGGGAGCGGCGAGCTGGGTGTACTGCGATGGAGGTGCGGTCTGCAAACCCCAACCTGGCCCCCGCTGCCCCTGCTGCCCCCGCTGCCCCCCGCTGCCCCCGCTGCCCCCCGCTGCCCCCGCTGCCCCCCTGCCCCTGCTGCCCCTCGCTGCCCCCCCTGCCCCCGCTGCCCCCGCTGCCCCCCCCGCTGCCCCCGCTGCCCCCCGCTGCCCCCCGCTGCCCCCGCTGCCCCCCTGCCCCCGCTGCCCCCGCTGCCCCCCTGCCCCCGCTGCCCCCCGCTGCCCCCGCTGCCCCCCGCTGCCCCCCGCTGCCCCCGCTACCCCCGCTGCCCCCCGCTGCCCCCGCTGCCCCCGCTGCCCCCGCTGCCCCCCTGCCCCCGCTGCCCCCGCTGCCCCCCGCTGCCCCCGCTACCCCCGCTGCCCCCCGCTGCCCCCCGCTGCCCCCGCTGCCCCCGCCTCGCCGGCTACTCAGGGTTCCCACCTGCAGGAACGGGCGCTTCCAACGGCGAGACAGCAACACAGAATGAAAAGGCCCCTCCTTCCCACGAGCGACTCTTCAATAAAAACAACCCAAAACAACAGAACAGAAAAGAAAGTGTAAACATGTAAATGTTAAAAACAGAAGACAGAAAAGTGGGGGTGAAAAAGCCCCAGGGCGGAAGGGTGTCAAGGCGCGGCTGTGAGTGTGACTGCCCAGGGCTGCGCTTCGCATGGCCCCGCGGTGGCTTTCTTTCGGATGCGACCGAAGGGTCTCCGCAAGGCCTGCGTGTGCTTCTAAATATATTCGAAACTCAGAAGCAAAATCTTTCTAAAAATGGTTGCAACCCCAGAAAAAGGTACAGCGGCGTTTTTTCAAGCTCTCTGGCCTTCTTGCAGTTAATAGACTGTGCCATCCCAGCAAGACCTGGGCTGAGGGGTGCGGGTCCTTGATGCTAAGGCCAGGCCCTCTCCGCGGTCTGTCTTAAACTCGGACCCGACCCCTGTTACCTTGGACTCTGAGTGCTCGGTCACTGCCCCTGCTGTTCCTCCTCACCGCCCTGGCGCCACCCTCTGCCCCAGTGCAGTGGGATTGCTACCTGCCCCTGCTCAGGCCCCGCCACAAGCCCCGCAGGCCTACCCGGGTGTCTGTGTCTCCAACAGCACAGTGTTCCATTTGGCTCTTTGGAACGACTTTATAAGAAAGCGTATATGTTTTCTGCGACTTACTGTTTCGTTTTTTCACCATTGTGTTTTTGCAAAGAGTTGTGATTAGTTCATTTTTTAAAAACTCGTTACAATCTATCCTGTTGTGTGGACACATCTCACTTTACATGTACATTCTTCTAGGGCTGGACTTTTGGGTTGTCCCTCCCCCACTATTTTCCTTTTTCTTTCTTGTGCTGTTAGTAAAAGTGGTGCTGTGAACATTTTTGTGTGTGTGGCCGGGGTACATGCAAGGGGTTTCCCCAGAGGTCTACCTACTGCTGGCTCAGGAAGTCTGCATGTCCTCCCACTTGTCGCTTAGGATGACCCAGACCCCTCAGCAACGGACCGAAGTTCTACCTAATCCTGACGTTCCCCAGCCTTGGCGTGGTCTGTGGGATATGAAATATCTCTCTTACGGGATGAGCTTGCATTTCCTTTAGCACTCAATTAAATAGTTCTCATGTTTCCTTTCTGCTTAAATGCCTGTTCGTGTCTTTTCTTGGCTGTCCTGTGGAGGGCTTGCTTTTTTTCACAGTGGTTTGTAACAGGTTTGAATATCAATCCTTTGTTGATTATATGGGCCTGCAAATACTGTTTATGCTGTTTATAAAAACCATGATTTTTTTTTTTTTTTTTGGATGAAGAGAAATTCTTAACATAGCCAAACCTATCAATCTCACCTTATATGGTTAATGCTTTTTTTGACCTTATTTTAAAAACATCTTCTCTACTCTAAGAGCATAATGATATCCTCCTATATTTCCTTCTAAAAATCCTGCCTTGTCTCTTTGGACCTTGTGTTGGCTCTGTGACTTCGTGATACAGAAGATTCTGCCTCACTTCTTTCATACGGATTACTCATTGTCACAGCGTCTGGTGACTAGCCCTCCCCTTCCTCGGTGGCTCACAGTCCCGCCTCTATTGTAAGTCAAGTTTCTGTGCGTGCGAATCTGTTTCTGGGCTTCCCAGGCTGTTTCCATGGTCAACGTGGCTCTTCTCACACCCACCCACACACTTCATCACTATGGCTTCATAGTATTCCCGGGTCCTGGGTATCAGGGAGGCCAGATCCCCCTGTTTTGTTCTTATTCAGGAGTCTCTTAACTGTTTTTTAAGCTCTTGTGGTTCCCTACAGGATTGCTGAATGAAATCTCATTAAATCTGTAGATGAAATTGCAGTTAACGACACTGCAATATTAACTTTCTTTTCCAAGATCGTTCTTAATATATTTCAACAAAGTTTTCCATTCTTTCTTGTCAAATGCCTTGCACATTTATTCTCATATTTATTCATTGATACCTTATATCTTTTTGCTTCTATTGTAAATGGTATGTTTAAACTTTGATTATTATAATGTCTGTGTATTGCTGGTATCTAGAAATCCAATTAATTTTAGTAGAGTTGATCTTACATTCAGCCATCTTTCTGAACTCTGTTATTCATTTTAAGATGCAAAATCTTTGGGGATTTATGTATGTATAGTCACTCATCTCTGTGAAAAAAATAAAGCCCCTTTTTCCCCATTCTTACACCATTCCAATACTTTTCACTTTTTTTTTCTCCTACTGACCTAAATACAGTGTTCAGAAGAAGCCATGATAGTTGGTCACGTTTGTTGTGTTTCTGATTTTAGGAGACATCTGTCTAACATTTCATCATTTTAGGTCAATGTTTCTTATAGGTTGTTGTCTTATATTTCCATTTTGCTAACAATTTCAAATATTAATCATTTTTAATTTGTTAAAAGTTTTTCTTATCTATTAAAATAATCAAATGGTGCTTTTTCTTTAATAACATAAAATTGTGAGTTCCATGTATTGATTTTTTAAAATTTTTACATAATTCTTGCATTCCTGGGATACATTCAGTTTGGCTGTCGTATATTATTTTGGTTTGGCGTATTTTGTTTACAATTTTTCGCTTCTGTGCTCACAAATGTGATTGGCCTATACGGCTGACCCTTGAACAACATGGAAGTTAGGGGTGCCATCCCCACACAGAGTCAAAAATCTGCGTATAACTTTTGACTCCCCCAGAACGTATGTTGTCTCTTGGTGTCCGTGGAGGGTTGGTTCCCGGACTTCCATGGGTACCAACACCCACAGGTGCTCACGTCCCCTGGGTAAACGGCGTAGATAAGTGCACACAGCCAGCCCTCTGCATCCGTGCACTCCCAACCACAGAAGAAAACAATACACGTACAAGTGGACCAGCGAAGTTCAAACCCATGTTGTTCAAAGGCCAGGAAGACCTCTCTTTTTCCGTGCTCTTTTCGTCTGGTGTTTGTGTCAGGACTATCATAGTCTCATAAAATGTTGCATCGTCATCGTCCGTCTGTGCGGCTGATGGGAACTCTGCGCCCCTTCTTCTAGGCCCTCCTTCAGATTTCTTCTCTGGAAGTTGTTAGTGTTCTCTCCTATTTGTTGATGCTCTAAAATTATGGTGTGGAGTTGCCCAGATGTGAAAATTCTGTTCTCAGTGGTGGTGGCGTTTTGTGTTATTTTTGGAATGGAAAAAAATTGTACTTGGCAGCAGGTGGATTCTTTTAGCAAAAGAACACGTATCGCTCATCATTCTGGAAAGTCTTCTACCGGTTCCTTGACTGTTGCCCGCCTCTTCGAAGCCGGAACGGTGGGGTCTTGACTCTAATGTAGACAGTACCTGTCCACATACCGATATATAACAATATCCGAAGAGGTCTGAACTTTTTTTCTTTTTGTTCAGGTTTGCTATCTTTTTATCCTTTGGCTGAGTTCTGGGAGAATATTTTCTCTCTCTCTCTCTCTTTTTTTTTTGGTACATGCCCCTAGCGGGAACCAAACCCAGGACTCTCTGGTCCACAGGCCAACGCTCCAACCGCTGAGCCAAACCAGCCAGGGCAGAATATTTTCTCTTTATTATGAGCTTATTAACTCATTCTCCAGCTATATCTGTTCTGCTACTCAAGCCTTCCTGTCTATTTGATAGTCGGGCTTTAAAAAGACATGACTTCTAATTAATTTTTTTCTCATAAATGTGGCAGTCTCAGATCTTCCTGACAATTAAAAACACAAAGCAGAAACCTGAATCAGAGAAAACTAAATCCATGCCGTACGAGGCAAGCCAGTGGAGGAGCGGAGACCCACTAGGGGTTGTGCTAATAGAAAACAGGGGGGAAAGTTGGAGAAACACTTCTCCCCATACTCAGCAAAGCACAACATGAGTGTCACTAACTTATTAAAAGAAAGAAACTCTAAGACTGTGTGAAATAAATCCAGCTACAAGCTGTTTATAAGGGAGATACTTGTAAAAAATAATTCCGGGAGTTTGAAAATAAGGAAATAAAATAGATATCACAAGCTATGGCACTAGAAAATTATAATTACCATTTATTTTTATTTTAGTCTTGATTAAATGGCAATTGAGCGAAGAATCCTGAAAGTAAGGGAGACCATTAGCAGATGCCATCAAGATGAATGCTGAACTAGCCATTACCCCCTAAATTAATGAATTAAAACGATGAATAAATGTAAACATTGAAAACAATTTCAAAATGTTAAGGGCGCTAAGAAAATAAGCCTTAGTCAAGGTGAAGACCCTTTCTTGTTAGGTTGATGTTCATTGTATGTCTTGCTAACATGGAGTTCAGTTTCTGTCTAAGTCTGTCTACAACATGGGGCAAAGAGCTTTCTGATACTGTTGAACAGGTTGTTTTTATCATCCCAAAGATAGTTGAAGTCTGACCGTGAGACCATGAAGAACTAGTGAAGTCTGCTGTAAGAACAGACGTGTTAGACTATGTACGGTAGAAAACCATGCTCACCAACACTGTAAACTCTGGTTTAGGAATAACTTTTAGTCACCGGTCTTGTGATAAGTAGCCCACTGATGGTATCTCATCGATGCTGTTAGGACTAACTCAACCATGATGACAAAGCCTGGCCAGATTTTGTCAGGACTGAGACTACAGATAAAGGTGGTACATTTTTTTTTTAATGGATGAAATAAATAAGAAACTTTTATTTGTTTGTTAATCTTCACCAAGGATATTTTTCCATTGATTTTTAGATAGAGTGGAAGTGAGGGAGGAAGAGAGAGAAACATCTATGTGAGAGAGACACATCAACTGGTTGCCTCCTGCACAACCCCAACGAGAGCCAGGGATTGAACCAGCAACCCAGGTACATGCCCTTGACCAGGAATTGAACCTGAGACCCTTAGGTTCATGGGCTGACACTCTAACTGCTGAGCCAAACCAAACAAGGCTAAATAAGTAACTTAAACAAACAAACAAACAAATAAAAGCATATTTTTACAAGTCAAGTAAATAAACAACAGGGTAACTTTTAAAATAAAAATTTAATTTACAATTTTTAAGTAGACAATATGTACTCAAAGTTCCAGTTTCTGACTTTTACATAGGATGTATAAAGGTTTGGCTTGGGCCTCTGTCCTGGGGAGGCCATGAAATGAAATACAGACCCGTCTCAATGTCATTTATTATCCTACTCCAGGGAGGTTTCTGAAATCGGTGTGCATACAGACTTGAACGCCGGTCTTGTCCTAATGCCACAGTTCTAGATGCAACATTTCATGACAACTTTTTTTTTTTTCTCAAGTGAGCATATTAAGAATAAAAAATGGCCCTGGCCAGTTTGGCTCAGCGGTCGGAGCATCGGCCTGCGGACCAGAGAGTCCTGGGTTTGTTTCCCGCTGGGGGCACGCACCAAAAAAAAAAAAAAAAGAATAAAAAATGTAAGTAAGGGTAACCATCTGAAGTCTATGTAGACCTTGTGGGGTTGCCTCATTGAGATGCACAGTTACACTGACCGGACCTCCAAGTCCAGGAGCTGAAGGGAAGATAAATCATTTCAGTTGCTGTTCGGGAGAAAGGCGGGATTAATAGTACGGTGGCGACGGAGCCGTTAGTAGAACCTGATTATTTCCAGGCCTGGCCCAGGGAGTCTTACTCCCGCCCCAACTTCAGGGGCGGAATGAACCATCTGGTATCTACAATGTCCAGTGTAATTTCCCACGGCTGCTGACAGTGCTGAGAAAGGGTTATTGTCTCTGCCCTGTAATGTCAGACTCGTAAACTGTGACCAATGAATTTTCATAATAAAACTGGAACGAGAGTAAAAATTCAAATCTATTTTCACGTACTCATATCCCAGAAGGTCACTGTGTGGTGGTGATGTTTGGCTTTCACAGTCGGCCATTCGGCACTTGGCCAAAACGTGCGGTTTGGTCAGCCCTAGTCTCCTGGGTTCTCTTCTAGTGTTTCTAATGCAGATACAAGCAAATTCTAGACTATATTCTTATTTTTTTCCTTTCTAACATGCACACCACTCTGCACTTTAACATATCAGCTTCAAATTACAAAGCAAACAGTAACTTTAAAAAAGCTGTTGCAGAGTATGCACGTCAGGCATGGTAGAATTCAACGTGAAAAGCCTTCGAAGGGGGAAAAAAGATATTTTATATTGGCAAGAGGCACAATTAACCCGTGAAAGTAGCCATGGACTTTTATGTTTTCCTAACAGTACGGCTTCAAAATATTTTAAGTAAAAGTTGACAAAGCTACAAGGAATGACGGGTCCATGACCCTGCCACCAGACTCTCCCGCAGCTTGCTCAGAAGAGACACATGAAGTAAATAGTCTGAACAATGAAAGAGAATATTGGGTGATCCACCTGCCAAACTTGCTCCAGTAGATACGTGCAGAGAAAACACTGTACCCAATAAAGAAAGACTCTGTATTCTTTTCCAACACACTTGGAGCATTCCCCAAAATTGCCCATGCAGTGTCGAAGGGAATGTCTAATCCCAAGGTTTATACCACTTAGACCACATTCACTGACCACAAAGCCACACAACCAGGAATCAGTAACAGAAACATATTTAGCCCTGGCCGGTTTGGCTCAGTGGTTAGAGTGTTGGCCCACAGACCAAAGAGTTGTAGGTTCGCTTCTGGCCAAGGGCAAGTACTTCGGCTGCAGTTCAGTCCCCGGCCCTGGTTGCGGTCATGCGGGAGACAGCCAATGGATGTCTCTCCCACATCAGTGTTTCTCTCTTTCTCTCTCTCTCTGCTCCTACTCTATCTGAAGATAACCCTCGTGTGAGGATTGAAAAAACAAACAAAAACAAAAATACGTATTCAGAAAACCCGCATCTGTAAATTTAAAAACTAAGTACACTTCTAAATATTGGCTGAAAAAGGAAATCAAAATGGGAAAACTCAAATGATTCAGGTCAGAGCAAAACTAAAAGCTCTAATTATGAAAGGTAATATATAAAGCAGATGAACGAAGCTTTCAACTCACGATGCAAATATATGCAAAAAGTAAGACCTTAATGAAACAAAACTAAAAGTTAATCAATAATTAAGATACATTGAAAGAGAAATAATAGTAGGAACAAAAGAAGTAACTACCGATGCAGAGACATTTTTTAATTATAAGAGAATAATACAACTACTTTTTGCGAACAATTTTGCAAACCTAAATGGGAAGTTCCTACAGTTTTTAGGAAAATGTAAATTTCTAAAATTGGCTCCATAGGATATAGAAAACTTGAGTAGTAGCAATGGAAATGACAGCCCCCTTCCCCTCCGCCCCGCCCTTCTGGCACCAGGCCAAACAGGAACAGAGAGTTCTTTTATCCAGCTGTTTTAGAGTTCAGTTTGTTTTATGAGGCATCACCCTGCTGAAAACAGCCCTCAAAGAAACAATAAGCAAATATCCTATAAGGATATAAATATAAACATATGTAAAGATATTAATAAACTAAATCATCTAAGGCATTAAACATGGGATTCGTGTCTCTTAACAATAAGACAGGTAGGTTTTGTCCCAGGAATGCCAGTAAGGTTCAGCACTGGACAAGATTTGAACCAATATAAGTCATTTCAGAAGAGACTGAAGAAGGAATTCAAATACACATCTCAAGGGAAACCAAAGACGCTTTTGCTTCAGTCCACGCCCATTTCTGAACTCTTACCGAGCCAGGGAACAGCCTTGATGGGTGTTAGCTGCCGAAACCCAAAGGGGACGCCGTGCTCAATTCTGAAACCGGGCCGGATTGGGGAGTGGAAAGTGGGGTTCACCTCAGGTGCAGCATTTACTGGGCACCAAAAACTCAGTAACAAGATAAATAATATTGTTGGAGACGGAGGCTAAAGGACTATGTGCTGGGTTTTTCTCGATAACTATTTTTTCCCCAAAGCATTTACTTTTTTAAATATTGAAAATTAAAAAGCAGGTGTATTAAAACTCAATATTATTTTAAATTGACATATCTCCTTTACAGCAACACCAGAATTTTACAATTTTACTTTCTCAGCTTTAATGGGAGCAAACGTATCAGTAACATTTTCAAACTCTGCTTCTTTGCTTCTCTCATTTTCGATTGAGAGAATTACCATTTTTAGAATTCTTCTTGGCCAAGTGATGATCTTAAATAACCACTATTGGGATATAAAATTGGATGCAGCACTTCTAAATTAATGGAAAGGGGAACATGTCCAAGAAAAATTGAATAATTGTAATACATTCAGAAGGAAAGAAAGAGAATACTCGAAAAGGCATCAATAAGATGACGGGAATCCTATTATCCATATTAATTGCATAATAACTGTAAAAGGGCTAATTTCTCAATTAACAAAGATTTTCAGACTGAGTAAAAAAGACATCCTGTCCATACTATTTGCAAAAGATATACTTGTTACTAAGAGACCCCAAAACATTGTCACTTGATTGACAAAAAATATCAAGAAATAAAAACAAAAGGAGAGAACAGGGTGGCCATATTATAGTTGGAAAAAAGCAGAGTTCAAAGGAAAATGCACTGAATAGGACACAGGTGTAAAATCTAAATGGAAATTACAGCAGCGTTCAGCTTTGATTCAACTAATGGCAAAGTGAACCATAGAGCAACACCTGCTTGGCTTAGCTAATACCTTTATTTTTATTTTAAATATGTTTTGTGTGTGTGTGTGTTTACAGAGAGGGAAACAAACATTGATGTGAGAGAAAAACATTGATCGGCTGCCTCCTGCACATCCCCTACTGGGGATTGATTCTAGAAAGAGAGAGGAAGGGGTGGGCAGAGGAGAGAGAGAGAGTGGGAGGGAGGGAGGGAGAGAGAGAGAGAGAGAGATCAATTTGTTGTTCCACTGATTTATGCATTCATTGGTTGATTCTTGTGTGTGCCCTAACCAGGGATTGAACCTGCAACCTTGGCGTATCATGGCAATACTCTAACAACAGAGCTACCTGGCCAGGGTCCCAGAGCCTTGCTATTAATAGCAAGCATTTGAATGCATTTTATGAAGCTAACAGAGTCAGGAGGTGAACACACACTCACACACTCAAAATGAGAGCGCATTCTCATGACAGGTGCGACACACACAGTACTTACGATGTGCCAGGCAACTCCAAGCAGTTTACATATATTAACTCATTCATTTACATGTATTATGTATTAACACATATTTACATATATTAACTTATTCTTCCCAACCATCCTAATATTGTCATCTTATAAAGAAAGGAAACACAGCGGGGTTAAGTGAGTTGCCCAAAGCTTTATACACTGCAAGTCAGCGTCGGGTAGTTAATAGTGGAGGTGGAATATGAACTCGGGCAAACAATGTTGGAAATTTAGTAATTGTATCCATTACGTATAGAATAAAGGAGAAGAAACTGTACCGTCATACTCATGAATGCCAAACAGGCACTTGATAAATTTCAGTTTCAAAATGAACAAATGAGAAGAGAATCATGGTGAATTAGAAATGACAGAGAGCTTCCTTAGTATGTTGGAAAATGCAGTGACACAGAATTGCCAGTAAAACACCAGCTGCCTTCCCACCGAAACCGGGAACACTAACATAAACATTCTCAAATAAAAGGCAAGCATACAGTTATCGAGGGGTGGAGAGAACCGCATGTGTCTGTATACAGAGGAATACCTGTATTTATTAACGTTGCACACATTCTATCTGTCTGTTTTGAAAATGAACAGTTGGAATCCTGAGTTACTAATCTATTTTGTGGGGTTACTGTTTTGAGGTTGACACAGCTGTAACTTCTTTTGGATGTTTTCGAGGTTTCTTAGGCCTTTTGTCTATTCAGGTAAAGGAAGCAAGCAATAGAAAGGTAACCTTCCTAATTAATGTTTTTAAGATTTCATCACTCATTCCACATACTAACCAATCCACAACGACCCTCACCTTCTCCCTCAGCCCCAGCTCCTCAGCCCAGACATCGGTGGTTGGTAGAATGATTTGGGTTTCTAGATTTAGCAAATAAAATTATAGAATATAAAATATAGAATATAGAATGGACATCCAATTAAGTTTGTATTTCAGATAAGCAATGGGCTTTTTTAGTATAGTATGTCCCATTGCGATATTTGGGACATACTTATACCAAAAAAGTATCTCTTATCAGAGGTCCCATTTACCGGGACATCCTGTATTTTATCTGTAGACCTCTGGCTGGTCCCAGGTTTTAATTTTGGATTATGTCTTTTAAAGATTGAAGACTCTTCAGGGCCAAGTTTTTCTATCTCATGCAAATTTTATCCATAAATTCCACTTACACAGGAATCTGAGCTATCTGGTTTTCAGCACTTTTACATATAGATATAAATTCTTAAATATGGATATAGGTATAATTCGATTTTATTATATTCCTGTCCATTAATCAATAAGTAGGCAAGTCCACTCATTGTTTAGCTGGAGCAAGCAGACGCATGGGTGTTTCCTAGAGGCAGTCGCAGGAACAACGGAATCGCAGCAGAGGAGACGGTTTTCCGTGTACACAGCAGTAGCGGGGCTCCAAGGAACCGAAAGTGCTCCTTTCGGAAGTAGCCATTGAAGAGAAAATGAGGGGGTGTGTTCTCAAGTGGTACAAAGTGTTTACGTGTTACCATCACATTTTATAGGCTCGAATTTCCCGGCACGCCTATGTAGAAATTCCGTTAATTACTCATTTGCAAAGAGGTGTCTTATTTGTACACAGACTAGTTCTGTAAATTGACGCCATAGATTTCAGGGTTTTCACCACAGTAAAATCTGAATTCAATTACTTCCTAGCAGTGTGATGTTTTGTTATTTATATATATATCTTTATTTTGAAATGTTTCAAACCCACAGAAAAGTTGGAAGAAAGGAACCAAAAACTCATGCTCCTCCTCTAGATCTGCTAAGTATCAATGGCTTTCCCTGCCTGTGCACGCATGCATGCACACAAATACACACGCGCGCGCACACACACACACACACACACTTTTCTCTTCTGCCAAATCATTTTATTGTAGACCACAGACATTGTGAGACCACATTTCATTTATTAGATACGCAGTACTCATCTCCCAAGAACAAGGACATTTTAGGGACCGACCACAAGACTATCATCACGCAGAAGAAAATCAATATCAATTCAAGGACATCATTCAACATGCAGCCCATGCTCCGGTTTCCCTAAGAAACGCCTGTTACAGCGCCACAGCCGCCGAGCCGGCATCGTCCCTGTGCATCTCTGCTCCCTCGTCCCCAGTTCTCCGCTCCTTCGGATTTTCCCACAACGCTGATTCCTTGCAGGGGCCAGGCAGACTGTGTTGGGAGACCACACCGCCCTCTGCAGTCTTCTGAGTCTTCATGAAACATTTCCAGCATGGACACTGAGGTGAGGTCTCGCATCTGCTACCACACAGGTCAGGCTGTCCCACTGTGGTAATCAGTGACTGGTGGGGTGGTCGTTTGAGATCACGTAAACATTCTGTGCCTCGTAAATCTAGACCACACCGCTTAATTATTCATTAATAATTCATGGGGAGCCACCTATTACATCGTGTTACAAATGCTGATTTTCTTCTCTCATCTACAACCCAATGGTGATTTTCTAATCGTCCCTTCTACATCTATTGGCTGTCATTTCCACTGTAAAGAAGACCATTGCTTTCTCCCCATCTCTTCTCATATCACCAGAACTCCGTGATCTCTTTAATTCAGCGTGTTACCACCCATTACCATCATTTTTCTTTTTGATGCTGAAATCGCTTTAAATTTGGTCAGTGGGGGGCCCTTCATGCTTGCTCCTGGGCCCTGCTGACGGGGCCCATGACTCTCGGAGCACTTCTTGGCTTCCTGGCATGAGGTTCCGGGCTCGGCTTGTACCTGTACTTTACTTGCCTCGGGCCAGGAATCTTCTAGATTTCCAGGGATACTTGGTTCCTTTTCATGGGAAAAAAGTTTTAGAAGTCAAGATTCTGCATACAATTAGAACAGAAATGTTAGTTTTCCTAGGCCCTTTCGCTGAGAAAAATGTACTTATATATCATAAAACCATGAGTATGTACTAATATGTACAATTAAAGTCCAATAGTCGAGGATTCTTTTCTTTTATCCACTTTGTATCTCCTTTTCCCTCAGTGAAAATCAACAGAGGTTTCCAACAGGACACTATTTACTCATTAGTTCTATCCAACATGCACACAGAATAGTTTCAGAACCGCACCACCGATGCCACCACCAGGAGCAAGTACAATTATTTGCAGTGTCCTTGTATAGCACACAATGGTATACCATCTCAAGAGTGTGCTTAACATTTACTTGAATTCATTATTTTTCTATACAGGTATGTTATTTCACACTCTGCTAAAATCAGGTGTTTCTATTTGTATTTCATTTTAGTGCCCATTGTTCACACGTTTTTATTTTTCACACTTATTTTTTTAATCCTCACCTGAGGATATTTTTCTATTTATCTTTTGATAGAGTGGGAGGGAGGGAGAGAGAGGGAGAGAAAGAGAAACATTGATGTGAAAGAGACACACTGACTGGTGGCCTTCTGCATGACCCTGACCAGAACCGGGGTTGAACTGCAACCGAGGTATGTGCCCTTGACCGGAATTGAACCCACGACTCATTGGTCCGTGTGCTGATGCTCTAACCGCTGGGCCAAATGGGCCAGGGCTATTTTTCACACTTGTAAATTTAGTTTTATTTTTGAAAATATATAACATATTTGACATATTTCATAAATCAAAACTACATTAAAAAGGAACTCAGCAAAGTCTCTCTTCAAATCCCTTCTGCCTTGCTCCTATCATGGATGGATGGATGGACACAGGAGGCAGATGATAGATAGATATTCACATATATCTGAACTTCACCTTATATCCTTTTTGTTCGCCTCTTGCATTTTTCACTTAAGGTTATATCCCGGAAATGATTCCATATCAATAAATGGAGATATTTCCCTTTTCATAGCTACTATCACAACACGACCCCTTACCAGTGAGCTCCTGTCCCTGGGTGTCAGGAGGGAAGTCTGGCAACAAAGAAGCGGAAAGGCTCCTCCAGTCCGGGCCTGGGGACTTCTTGCAGATGGAACACTGAAAGGTAGACAGCTTTGCAAGTGGATAAATCTGATCATTATAGGCATCTTATAGGCCACTGAGTCGTTGATGCTGTTGTTCATTTTTACTTTTCCAAAGTGTGAGGTCCTGTGGGCAGAGGCAGCGAGCCAGCCTCCCGGGAGGAGCAGTATAGGGGGAGGTGACGGGTCACCCCAGGAACAGTCCAGCTGCAGCGGCACAGAGGGACAAGCAGAAGGCCAAGCAGTCCTACAGAGCAATCCATCAGATGCAAATTAATACACAGTTCCGCCTTCTAATGACCTCAACTCCGGAACGCAGCCTTCAGTCCCGAATATGCAAAACACGGAAATACAAATTGGAAAATAGTCGCACTTTCCCAGAACGGTCTTACTTGATCACAGTCCAGAGGCTTGGGCTGTGTCCCCGCGAAGGAAGAAGACATTGCTCGGGTGCAAGCAGAGGAGCACCATGAACCACCTCCCTTGGCCAGGTCACCTTCCCTGCCTGTGGAGAGCAGGTCACGGGGGCGGGGGGAGGAACTCAGGCAGAGCAGGGAGGCCAGTGAGGACAGGTCAGGAGAGAGCCACCATCCAGGCAGGAGGCCTGCGTCCAGCGGAAAGAGGAGAGTGAGTAAGAACTGGGGAGGTGCTGGATATGCTGGAGGTAGGAACAACAGGATCTCCCACTCGAATGGGTGAGGGAGTAGGAGGCACGGAGCAGGGAAGGACGACTCCAGGTCTCTGGGCAGCTGTGGGTGTGGTGCTGCCAGTACATGAGATGGGAAGACCGCGAAGAGCAGCGTGGGCAGGAAGATTGGTGTCTTTTCATGATGGTGCCTTGGCATCAAGAAAAAGTTATGTTAACGGACTTGGTCATAAAAGGCAGAACAAATAGGTGATATATTTCTCCAGAAAATAATTTAGGAAAAAAAGTGTAAGTGACTAACCATTGGCAGTTAAAGAAATAAGCTTATATTTTCAAAAATTTTTCCTCCTGCAGGACAGAGCATTCCCTCAAAAACCCAGGAAAATAAAAATGTTTTCATTACTAAGAACTGAGGTCGCAATGTAAACGACTAATTGTATTTGGTGGGGCTAATGGAGGCACGTCCTCCAGGGTAGGTGTGGTTAAGCCCAGAAGAAAAGAAGGCAGAAGAAAAGACGCAGTGATAGAGTGACTCTCTGGCTTGGGGAATTCAAGGAGCCTCCAGCTAAAAGCCGAGTCCATTAATTCAGGAATCTGCGAGAGGCTCCGAGAAGGTTGGCTGAACCGCTGAGTCACTCAGCAAGGAAAGGAACCAATGGCTAGGCCACCACTGACTCGATGGACAAATGTCCACATCCTCTCCAGAAGGGTTGACTAAATTGTGTCAAAGGCACCTTTATGCCTCAATTCAAATCCTGTAATTTTAAATGAAACTTCATCTTCCAGCCTGGGAAGGGGTTATTATTCAAAAGATATTAACCAACTGTTCATCACCTCCAACAAGGATTGGACGTGAGGGAGAGAAGGGTAGGTTAATTCTAACAGAATTTCTTGACTGTTATTAAATCTCAGAATGAGGTCCTGAGAGCAATCTGCCATCGGATTAGTCTTCCTGAGCACCACTTTGTGTCACCGGCCTGTGCCAAACTCCCATGGTTTCTTATTGCTGCTCACTCAAGTCTCACCTGCTCAGACCTCTGGGGTCTGGCCCCAAAATATCTGGGCAGACTCGATACCCATCTCTGTTATCCACGTGCCTATAAGTCCAACCAATGTGACTGTCCAGCAGTCTTCCAATACAGGTGGTGTCAGAAGCCTCTGCAAAGACTCATGGGTACTACCTCTCCTGAATGTCACCCACCCCTGCTTCATATATACATATATATATATGGTTTAATATATAGCACGTGTACCCTGCTTTGTGGCTTCATTACCTGTACATTCATCGATCACCTGTGGTACACTTCTCTCCCACAGTGTCTCACGACGGCATAGTCGTGTGAACAAATGGGTGGGGATATTCTCTTGATACTTTCAGAAAACAAGACAGCATGGTTTCATATTGGTTTGGAATAATATAAAGTCCTGATTAAGAGACAGGGAAAGGTGAAAAAATTATGCCCAGTGAATGTTCACCAGGTGCCTGCCTGCTCCGTAGGTTCACTGTCCTTGTGGGGAGCCAAGGACAGGTTCCGCGGTATGTAAGTATGGTTTGTAAACCACGATTTAAAACATGTATAGATTACTCTAACTTTAAGAAATGTTTGATTTAGAGAACCCAGAAATGGACCCAAGACAATATGCTCAATTAATATTTGACGAAGGGGGCAAGAGCATACAGTGGAGTAAAGACAGCCTCTTCAATAAATGGTGTTGGGAAAAATGGACAGCTACATGCAAAAAAATGAAACTAGACCATCAACTTACAAGACCATCATATACAAGAATACACTCAAAATGGATAAAAGACTTATATGTGACTCATGAATCCATAAAAATCCTAGAAGAAAATGTAGGCAACAAAATTTCAGACATCATACGCAGCAGAATTTTCACTGATACATCACCTAAGGCAACAGAAACAAAGGAGAAAATGAGCACAAGGGACTACATCAAACTCAAAATCTTCTGCATAGCAAAAGAAACAACCACCAAAATGGAAAGGCAACCCACTGTATGGGAGAGCATCATTGCCAATGATACATCAGATAAGGGGTTAATTTCCAATATATATAGAGTGCTCATACAACTCAACAAAAGGAAGACAAAGAACCCAATTAAAAAATGGGCAGAGAAACTAAATAGACACCTCTCCAAACAAGACATACAAATGGCTAAGAGACATATAAAGAAATGCTCCACATCACTAATCATCAGAGAGATGCAAATTAAAACACAATAAGGTATCACCTCACACCTGTCAGAATGGCCGCCATCAACAAATCATTAAACAACAAGTGTTGGCGAGGGTGTGGAGAAAAGGGGACTCTAGTGCACTGCTGGTGGGAATGCAGATTGGTGCAGCCACTTTGGAAAACACTATGGTGTTACCTCAAAAAATTAAAAATTGAACTGCCATTTGACCCAGTGATCCCACTTCTAGGAATATACCCTCAGAAGCCTGAAACACCAATCAGAAAAAATATATGTACCCCCATGTTCATAGCAGCACTATTTACAATAGCTAAGATCTGGAAACAGCCCAAATGTCCATCAGTAGACAAATGGATAAAAAAAGCTGTGGTACAGCCCTGGCCAGTTTGGCTCAGTGGTTAGAGCGTCGGCCTGCGGTCCTGAGAGACCCAGGTTCGGTTCCTGCTAAGGGCACGTACCTCGGTTGCAGTTTGTCCCCAGCCCTGGTCGGTTGTGTGGGTGGCAGCCACTCGATGTGTTCCTTTCACATTGATGTTTCTCTCTCTCTCTCTCTGTTCCTCTCTCTCCCTCTCACTCTACCTGAACAAAAAATGAAAAAAAGTCCTCGGGTGAGGATTAAAAAAAAAAAAAGCTGTGGTACATATACACAATGGAGTACTATGCAGCTGTAAGAAAGAAAGATCTCTTATCCTTTGAGACGACATGGGGGGACCTGGAGAGTATTATTCTAAGCAAAATAAGTCAAGCAGAGAAAGACAAATATCATATGATCTCACTTATTTGTGGAATATAATGAACATAACAGTTTGAGGAACGAGGTAGTCCCAGAGACGTGGAAGTGGGGTACAGACTGACAATCCCCAGAAGAGGGGGTGGTGGGGAGATAAACCACAGAACATATGCATGTGTGCATGAACAATGGACATGGACAACAAAGCTGGGGACAGGGAGGGGAGGGAAAGGGAGGGGGGAATCAGTGGGGGGAAAAGGAGAAACATCTGTAACAAAAATAAATAAATTAGTTAAATAAAAAAAATAAAAAATAAAAAAAAAGTTTGATTAAAATTTGAGAAAGAGCTCTTACTTCACTCTGAAGTAAAAAGAAAGAACATTGATCTTGGTGGTGATGGCAACACACTGTGTACCATTAGCGAATAGTAACAAGACAGGAAGACGCACAGTTTCAAATCTGTCCCAGAGGCAAAGTGAGCTGGCTTTATTGATTGTAGCAATATATGCCCAACTCCGAGTGGCAGTAAAGTATGTTAATTCAATTCCAGTGGCCTGTGATTTAAGATCCCCACGCCAGCGACGACAACATTTGCATTTCCCCGCTGTTGGCTATTTTCTTGGTGAGTGTTGACAGTGGTCATCTACTTTTATGTTGTACTCATGATGGTTCACTCCGGATGGATGGTCACTTGGCGAAATCATCTCGCCGGGAAAGCACGGATGTTAGTAAGCCGATTCCGTACAGAAGGGAACAGCGTGATCATCCACAGGTTGGCATTCCTTTCTTCTCACCAAGTTCTGAGTCCTAAGTCCTGTACGGCTCAGAACCTAGCTTCCGGAACGAGGAAAACATAGGTGGCAGCTATTTTTAAAACTGACTCTCCAGCATTTCGCTCTTGACACGAGTCTAAAACAGGCTTATCATTTGTAAGAAGCTCTAAGTTCCTACCTAAGAGGTTCCATTCTTTATTCTTTTTTCTTCCCAGAAATTCAACCTTTTGAATTAAGCAATTGACAAAATGCAATGTTTTATCATGGAAAAATGATAGCAACAGTAACAAAATAAGGAAAGAACCTAAAATGCGCAATTACAAATACCAAATCTACCTTCTCTATGGCTGTTATTCTTTCTTTTTTATCCTCACCCGAGGACATTTTTCCACTTGTTTTTTGTTCAGATAGAGTGGGAAGGAGAGAAACATTGACGTGAAAGGGACATATCGAGTGGCTGCCTCCTGCACAACCCAATCAGGGCCTGGGATAAACCGCAACCGAGGTACATGCTCTTAGCGGGAACCGAACCTGGGCCCCTCTGGACCGCAGGCCAACGCTCTAATCGCTGAGCCAAACCGGCCAGAGCATGGTTGTTATTCTTATAAGGATTATTTTTATCCTTAAGGAGACTGTGTGTGTGTGTTTTTAAATTAATTTTGAGTTTGTTGTTCAATTTTGATGTTGTTTGACCTGCATCCTAGATGTTCTTTGTTATCTGATGAGGTAATTTATGATAGAACTGTTCAATAGCTATGATGTAAATACTGGACTATAAACATTATGCTAATCGCACAAGAACAGTTCCGTGCAAATAACACGAGTGACTAAGTAAATGCAGGGCTTGTATTAGATTTTACACTAATTATAGTGATTTATTGTCAGATCAAGATGAATTTCTCGTCAGTGAAATCCCTGTGGCTCTTGGATGCAGGTCCAGTGTACGCTGCAGCTGCCTGATTTCCCAGGAGCTTGTGCGGGTGTGGGAGGGGGGACCTCACGGTAAGGAAGCCGATGGAGCCATCACCACGTACAGGTGGAGCACAGTTGGCCTGGGGTTTGGTGAGCACTAGTTAAGACATGTTTTCTTAGAAAAGATAGGGCCAGACATTCTCACCCAGTTGCAGCCGCTGACAGTGACCATGCCAACCCAGAGGGGCCAGCCAGCCGGCTGCGCAAGGGCAAGGCGACCAGAGGTGGGCGGGCAGTGCTCACAGGAGAGCCCAGCAGAGAGGCTCGGCGGGGTGGGCGGGGAGGGGAGGACCTCCGGGAGGCGCTCCGCTCACGTTCGAGGAGCTTGCGTTGAGTGGGCTGGTGCGAGTCAAGTTAGAGGCCCTGTCCATCAACTTGACCAATAAGCTGAGAGTGATTACAGAACGGGAGAACCTTCCCTAGGTTGCTAGAAATACCTGTGGCCATTTAAATCACTAGTTTTATATGGTTTCAAACTGCCTCTTGGCCAAACATTTGTAGTCTTGGGAGAACCAAATTAGAAAACTCCCGTGTTGAACCCACTTAGAGCCTATGTTTATGGTGCAGGCTTAGCCCAGTCCAGAAGCCTTAGTTATAAGTCTGATCTTTGGTTTCCTCCGTGCAAGGTGTCATGTTCACCTACGGTCCGTAGCTTGGAGGCGAGGACGCCAGGGCGTGGGGTGAATCTGCCTGTCAGTATCGGTCTCCTGAATGGCTAGGCTCGGGCTCTATCCACTTCGTCAAATTAGGGAGATTCCTACAGGTGCCCTGTTATGGTCTTGGGTCTCTCCACCTACAATTAGTAAACATCTCCTGCCTGGTTAGAGCAGGCTTCCTCGTGGTAACAACCTAATTCAGTTTCTCCTAACGGAAGTTAATGTAGACTGTTCTGTCGCATCCTGGGGCTCAGCAGGGACAGAAAGTGAGAGTCGCAGGGTGGGACTGATGGGAGGGGGGCCAGCTGGACGGCAAGGAGTCAGGCTCAAGCGGGAGGGAACCACGTCCAACTTCAAACGGCAGGTGCTACAGCCCAGGGCCCTGCCCGGCGTCCGAGCGGGCCCTCCTGGCGGGCACTGGTCACCATCAGGAGACAGAAGAGCCGGGGGAGGGGCAGGCAGGGGCCTTCCACTGCATCTAGAACATGTACCCTCATAAAACCAGAAAGGCCTCAGGCAGACACAGCAAAAGTGGACGCTCGTCGATTCTGGGGCATGGGTGCGCCTGTGCGACAGACCAGCGGTTCCCATGGGACGGGCCCGGGCCAGCAGCACCAACACGACTTGGAAACTTGTTAGAATGCTCATTCGCAGGCTGCGCCCCAAACCCACTGAGTCGGGACCTCGAGATGGCACCCAGTCACCCGTGTTTTCGCGAGCCCTGTGGGTGATGCAGGCCCCATAGCATTTGAGAACTGCTGCAGTGGACTACTCTCCATACTTTTAAATATCACAGAGGTGATGGGGGAGCCCGACAGGAGCGTTGGGGAGGGCAGCTGTGGGGAGAGGGCAGACCGGTGTGGTCATAGAGCAGTTTCAGGACTAGGACCCAGTGTCTGCAGCGTGGGGCTGGGGTGGGCAAGGGCTGGTTTACAACAAAAGAAAAAGGCAAAATCAGAAAGGAGTGGTGTTGGGCCACTTAGCCAAGAAGCCTCAGGTGCAGGGTCCTAAGGCAGGCCCTTGCTAGCAGAGGACACCAGGAGACCAAGGACTTGGCAGGCTGCAGTCACCCAGCAGGGCCACCTGGGCACTGCACTGCTCACTGCAGCAGGACTGATGGGGGCCAACGTGCTGGGCTATGGAACTCCCTCCGCCCCTCCCTCCGCCCCTCTGTCCTCTCCCCTTCCCTTCCCACCCAGGACAAACATGCAGGTGGCGGCCAGGGGCTTTGCTGTTGAGGGGCTGGGGTGGGCAAGGGCTAAGGCTAGGCCGATGCCTTCACACAAAACTTCTTCCTATAACAAACCCTCCCATCTCCTCACCTGTCCCAGGCCTGAGCAGAATGAGCAGTTAATTTAAATTTTTTTAAAAAGCAATTATTTGGAGCATTGTCCCATGTACCAGAAGGTTGCAGGCTCGATTCCCGCTCAAGGCACATACCTAGGTTGCCAGTTTGATCCCTAGTCCAGGCAAGTATAGGGGCAACTGATGGATGTTTCTCTCTCTCATCAATATTTCTCTTCCTCTCTCTAACATCAATAAACACATCCTATATAAAATTTAAATTGCATAAAACACAACAATTTAAAATGCACAGTATAACAGTTTTCCAGTGCCCGGCGGTGTAGCTCAGTGGTTGAGCGTCGACCCCTGCATCAAGAGGTCGCCAGTTCGATTCCCGGTCAGGACACATGCCCAGGTTGTGGGCCCGACCCCCAGTGGGGGGCATGCAGGAGGTGGCCAATCGATGTTCTCTCTCATCGATGTTTCTGTCTCTCCCTCTCCCTTCCTCGCTCTCTCTAAAATCAATAAAGAAAAAGTAAAAATAAAAAAATGTTTCCCAGCGATCATGAATTAAAATTTCCCCAAGCCTCTGCGTCTCCAGCTCTGTCCTGAATTAACCCAGATGTTTTCCCCATCTTTTGGGCTCCTCTCACGCGGCTCCTCCGCTGAGTACTCCCTCCTCCATCCCACCTGGGAGGTCCTTAGGCTGTTCTAATGCGCTGCCCTGAGGCTCCCTGCCAAGGCATCAGCCCTAATGGCCGGTCTGGAGAGGCGGCTGCTTGGACAGCAGAGCCCCACGCCGAGTCACGTTACCGTGGTGAAGCACCGGCCCTTGCTGCAGGCAGTGGATGCTGAGAAGACAAAAGGGGCAGGGAGCCCGAATTCTAACTTTGCAACATCGCTTTTCAATCTAGTACAGACGGCACATACTAGACAACTATTCACACACACACACACACACACACACACACACACACACGACGGACTTTCCAGACACTGGTGGAATTAAGTGTTTCGTTCTCTCGCAGGGATTTATTTAGCCCACCCGGGACATGTTTGTGCCACGGTTCTGTCATTTACAGAAGGACAGGAATAACATCTCATTTCCTCGCAGGGAGGTCTCACATCTCCGAGATTACTACACCACAACCATCACGCTGTGTTTGAGGTGTCGTCAGGGACTGGTCCTCCCTTTGGTATCTTCTCGGTTACACAGCGTCAAAATTCCCGGGAAGCGGGTCCTCTGAAATGAGAGAATCCAAAGGAAGTGAGGTTTTCCAAAATGAAAACCCCCATTTTGCAGTCAGCAAAATTATCCTGAACACAGCCTTCACGTTCGTGGGTTTGGAGGCAGAGTCAGGCCGCTGCAAAGATGTTTGCATTCAGATCCCAGATCCTGTGAACACGGTAGGCTACTCGGAAAGGGGGTTGAAGGTAGCTAATGAGTGGACTTTTAAATATGTTTTTATTGATTTTTTTTTTTTTTAAGAGGGAGAGGAGGGGAGAGAGAGATAGAAACATCGATGTGAGAGAGATAGATGGATTGGCCGCCTCCTGCATGTCCCTCACTGGGGACCGAGCCTGCAACCCGGGCACGTGCCCTGACTGGGAATCGAACTGGGACCTCTCAGTCCATGGGACGAGCTCAGTCCACTGAGCCACACCTGTCAGGCAGTGGACTTTAGAATAGGGAAATTTTCACAGATTATCTAGGTGGATCCTTAAAAGGGACAGTGGGGGAGGGGAGGCAGAGGTGTGAACACTGGTGAGATGGCCGCTGAGGACCAGGCCTGAGGTTGTAACTTTGAAGATGGATGAAGGGGCCACAAGCCAAGGAAAGCAGGCAACCTCGAGAGGCTGGAAAAGGCGAGGAGATGGGTTCTCCCCTGGAGCCGCCACAGGACAAGCCCTGCCCACACCTCCGTGTTAGCCCGACGAGACGCCAGTTAGTCTTCCGGCCCTCAGACCCGTAGATCATACATCTGTGTTGTTTCAAGCCAGTAAGTTCGTGGCGATTCGTTATGGCAGCAATAGGAAGCCAGTGCAGTTGGCTTCCCTTTATCTGAGGTTGGAGACTCACGCTGCAGAGGAGGAAGGAGAGGGTAGGTTTCCCAAGGTTAGCCTGGCCAGGCTCTCCCCATCTCTCTCATCATGAACCCTCTTTTAGAGAGAATTCTGAGGTTCCATCACTTCATCACTTCAGGTCTTGCAAAGTCCCAAACTGTCATCTGTGTGTTACTTGGTTCTAAAGAGTGAGGGTGTGGGACATTCTGTTCCATTTCACTGTGTTTGAAAGGCCTGCATCTTCTATATTATAAAACACCTTCTCAGATTGATTTGAAATACCTCAGACATGGGGTTCAGCTACAACCAGCTTGCAGCACAGCAGGATGGGACGTGAGATGGGGCAGGATATCTGCTCGCAGACGGAGCACTGGTCTCCAGGTGCCCCCAAGTGATTCTGTGTCTCCAGGGTTTCCTGTGTCCTAGCCCTGTACTTATTGAAGAAGGAATGAATGCATGAGTGAGTGAATGAGTGAATGAGGTGAGTGGATGAGTGAATGAATGAGTGAGTGGATGAGTGAATGAGTGAGTGGATGAGTGAACGAATGAGTGAGTGGATGAGTGAATGAATGAGTGAGTGGATGAATGATTGAATGAATGAGGTGAGTGAATGAGTGACTGGGTGGGTGAGTGGATGAGTGGATGAGTGAATGAATGAGGTGAGTGGAGGAGTCGATGAGTAAGTGGATGAGGGAATGAATGAGTGGATGAGGGAATGAATGAGTGAGTGGATGAGTGAATGAATGAATTAGGTGAGTGGATGATTGAGTGAATGAGTGAATGGATGGGTGAATGGATGGGTGAGTGGATGAGTGAATGGATGAGCGAGTGAATGAATGAGTGAGTGGATGAGTGAATGGATGAGTGAGTGGATGGGTGAGTGGATGGGTGAGTGGATGGGTGAATGGATGAGTGAATGAATGAGGTGAGTGGATGGGTGAGTGGATGGGTGAGTTGATGAGTGAGTGGATGAGTGAGTGGATGAGTGAGTGGATGGGTGAATGGGTGAGTGAATGGGTGAGTGAATGGATGAGTGAATGAATGCATATGCTGTCTTTTTTTTTTATCCTCACCTGAGGACATTTTGCACTTATCTTTAGATACAGCAGGAGGGAGAGAGGGGGAGATGAGAGAGAGAGAGAGAGAAACATCGATGAGAGAGAGACACATTGAGTGGTTGCCACCCACACGACCTCGGAGGCCGGGGACAAACTGCAACCGAGGTACATGCCCATAGCAGAAACCGAACTCGGGACTCTCCGGTCTGCAGGCCGACGCTCCAACCACTGAGCCAAACCAGCTAGGGCTGTATGCTATCTTCTTGCTGCTTGTCTTCTTTTACCTCACTTTCTGCACAACCTAACTGGAAGTGAGAAAATACAGAGGCTGCCTCTGGCCCAAGACGTACCTGGTTTGCATTCCTTCCCTCATGCTTCTACCAAACAGAGGAGATAAACTTGTTTTTTGGGAAAACTTAAACATTGCTTTGACAAGTAGAATTCTTATACTAGTGAAAATGAAGTAGAAAGAATACATATTCCTTCAGAGTCTTACATTTAAAATACGTTAACATTTCTAAAGAGCAATAGGGCTTGAAAAACACCAACCAGGAATAATGCATTTCTGCCTCGGACTGAGTTATAAAAGCATGAAACACTACCTCGGCTGGTCTCCCTGCCTAACCCTTGAGTCCTCTCCTCTCGATAACTCATTGCCACTCAGTCTTCCAGTCGTAAGTTATCCGTGTCTCGATGTGGGCTTGTGTGTCCTGAGTTTCTTGTGGTGGCCTTTTGTTTGAATGAACTGAGATTGTCCGTCAAAAATGCATAGACTGATGCCGTGGTGCATGGGTTAATTAATCTCTTTGATTTTATTTTCCCCACCATGTGAAACTAAGGTGCCATCAGAGACTGACCTTGATGGATAATCAGAAATAATAATGAGAGAAGAAAGCAGAGAACTGGTTTTCAGATATTAGGTATTATTCATTTTCTACCAACGACCTGAGGAAATTTATTTTATTTCATTTATTTGCAACTTTTATTAATTTATTTTTGTTACAGATGTTTCTCCTCTCCCATCCCCCAGACACCCTCCTCCCGATCCCACCCCATCCTCCAGCATTGTTGTCCATGTCCATTGGTTACACACACATTCATAGAAATTCTTTGGTTTATCTCATCCATTCCCCCAACCTCCTCCTCTGAGGTTTGTCAATCTGAACCGTACTCCTTTCTATGTCTCTGGATCTATTTTTGCTCATCAGCTTATTTTATTCATTATATTCCACAAATAAGTGAGATCAGGTGGTATTTGTCTTTCTCTGATTGGCTTATTTCACTTAGCATAATACTCTCCAGGTCCCTCCATGTCATCTCAAAGGACAAGAGATCTTTCCTTCTTGCAGCTGCATAGTACTCCATTGTGTATATGTACCACTGCTTTTTTATCCATTCGTCTACTGATAGACACTTGGGCTGTTTCCAGATCTTAGCTATTGTAAATAGTGCTGCTATAAACATGGGGGTACATATATTCTTTCTGATTGGTGTTTCAGGCTTCTTAGGGTATATTCCTAGAAGTGGGATCACTGGGTCAAATGGCAGTTCAATTTTTAATTTTTTGAGGAAACACCATATTGTTTTCCTTAGTGGCTGCACCAGTCTGCATTCCTACCAGCAGTGTACTAGAGTCCCCTTTTCTCCACACCCTCGCCAGCACTTGTTGTTTGATGATTTGCTGATGGCAGCCATTCTGGCAGGTGCTGTGAGGTGATACCTCATAGTCCTTTTTATTTGCATCTCCCTGATGATTAGTGGTTGAGCATTTTTTCATATGTCTCTTGGCCATTTGTATGTCCTGTTTGGAGAGGTGTCTATTTAGGTCCTCTGCCCATTTTTTAATTGGGTTCTTTGTCTTCCTTTTGTTGAGTTGTATGAGTACTCTGTATATTTTGGAAATTAACTCCTTATCTGATGTACTGTTGGCAATTATGCTCTCCCATGTGGTGGGTTCCCTTTCCATTTTGATGCTTGTTTCTTTTGCTGTACAGAAGCTTTTGAGTTTGATGAAGTCTCATGTATTAATTTTTATCTTTGTTTCTCTTGCTGTAGGCACTGTATCAGTGAAAATTCTGCTGCATGTGGTGTCTGAAATTTTGTTGCCTACATTTTCTCCTAGGATTTTTATGGATTCACAAGTCACATCTTTTACCCTTTTGAGTTTATTCT
Organism: Molossus molossus; assembly: GCF_014108415.1. Taxonomy (NCBI): domain Eukaryota; kingdom Metazoa; phylum Chordata; class Mammalia; order Chiroptera; family Molossidae; genus Molossus; species Molossus molossus. Next base: position 124,741,132 of record NW_023425377.1, on the reverse strand, counting down.
TGTGTATGGTGTGAGTTGATGGTCTAGTTTTATTTATTTTTTGCATGTAGCTGTCCAATTTTCCCAACACCATTTATTGAAGAGGCTGTCTTTACTCCACTGTAAGTTCTTACCTACTTTGTCAAATATTAATTGAGCATAATATCTTGGGTCAATTTCTGGATTCTCTTTTTTTGCTTCATTGATCTGTATGCCTGTTCTTATGCCAGTACCAAGCTGTTTTGATTACAATGGCTTTGTAGTATAACCAAATATCTGGTATTGTGATCCCTCCTACTTTGTTCTTCTTTTTCAAGATTGGTGTTGCTATTCGGGGTCTTTTTTGTTCTATATAAACTTTTGAAGTATTTGTTTTAGTTCTGTGAAATATGTCATTGGTATTTTAATGGTGATTGCATTGAATCTATATATTGCATTGTGCAGTATGGACATTTTAATGATCTTAATTCTTCTAAACCATGAACAAGATATATGCTTCCACTTTTTTATATCTTCCTTTATTTCTTTTTTCAATGTCCTGTAGTTTTCTGCAAATAGGTTTTTTACTTCTTTGGTTAAGTTTATTCCTAGGTATCTTAATTTTTTTGCCATGATGGTAAATGGGATTGTTTTTTTAGTTTCTCTTTCTGTGAGTTCATTATTGGTGTATAAAAATGCAGTCAATTTCTTGATGTTAATTTTGTATCCTGCTACCTTGCCAAACTCATTTATTAAATCTAGATTTTTAAAGGAGTCTTTAGGGTTTTCTATCTATAATATCATGTCATCTGCAAATAATGACAGTTTCACTTCCTCCTTTCCAATTTGGATCCCTTTTATTTTTTCTTCATGTCTAATTGCTGTGACTAAGACTTCCAGTACTATGTTAAATGAGAGTGGAGAACGTGGGCATCCCTGTCTTGTTCCTGTTATCAAGGGAAATGCTTTTAGTTTTTGCCCATTGAGTATGAGGTTGGCTGTAGGTTTTTCATATATAGGCCTGAGGAACTTGAAATTTTTATCTAAAACATTTCTTAACTAGAAGGTAAAATGATTTACAGAATATGCCTAACAATATGTAGTACAAAACTAATACCTCTTGGGTCAGGTTAAGGTCACCTTTCTTACCAAAGTAGAATACAGTCTTCGGAATAACTCATTCTTTTCTTCCTATCCTGGAGGTTACAGCCAAGCAAAATCATACATTTCCTACGTTCCATTTCCCATGATGCTGGAACATTACCCAGGAAATAAACACGACGGAGTCTGTTTGTTTCCTAAAACCATGAGAAAAATGTGAACTGCTTGGAAAGTTGCACCCGAGGGAAAAGGCTCATGCTCAGATCACTGACGTGGTGAACGTGTTTGGTTACTTTTCTCAAGAGTCCACTTCTCGTCACTGGGTTAGGAAGCCTGCAGCCCATGGGGAAATAGCATCCTGTCCAAGGTCAACAGAGCTGGGGAAAAGGACCAAGCTTACTAGATCTCTGCCATGTCCAGTGATGTTGATTGTGGCAGACATAGTGCCCTCAACCTTCAGCCTCTGTCAGCTCCTTTGCAGGAAACGAATTTGATATGTTAAGTGTATTTACTGCATGCCTTTCATCCTCATCACACATTTCAATTACATCTCTTTCTCCTGCTCCCCAAGCTGACTGTGTTTATAGCTAGCCTCCTAGCCTCCCTCTTGTAGAGTTAATTCTTTGTTTAGGTTGCCTGCAGTCAACTGTATAAATAAAGGGGCATGCCCTAAAGGACTTTTTGGACAGCAGCCATCCTGTGAATAGGGAGTCGACAGAAAGAGAGAAGAGTAAGCAGCTGTGAGTAGTAGGTAGAACAGGGAAATACTGGGGGGAGGAGAGAGGAAAGAGAGAGCTGCGTGTCTGAGAAGTCTCCTGGGAGAGCAGAGAGCATGGGACAGGCAAAGGACAACAAGGACCTGAGCAAGGTGGACCGCTCTTGCAAAGCACAGCTGAAGAGGCTGGGTATCTAGCTTGGTTTGTTTGATAAAAACAGCTCCCATGACCAAAAGATCGGAAAATTGGCTGAGGAGGCAGGACCTATGGAAGATGATGACAGTTCAGAGGAGACCTCGGCATTGTCCTTCAGCATGGGTGCTAGAAACCTTGAAAGAAAGAGTGAGTGGTGATAAAGAAGAGCTGTAAAGAATAAGCGTCTCAAAAAGATGACTGTAATCTCTTCCTGCTCTGGAGAAAGCTATGCCAGTTCCTCCATCATGGCTTCCTTCCTCCTGGTGACTGCTGTCTGAACTTGGCTTTGCTTAATTAGGATTTTCCCAGCTGGCGGCTGAGACTTCTGTAGCTCTCCGGGGTCCCTGTCCCTTCCCTGGGACATTTCATCTCATCTTCTATCCCTCTCTTTGTGACTAGGTGTCCTCTGCCTACGACTGGCTTTTTCATCCATAGGAAATCTCATAGAATAAAGGCAGAAGCACGGCAAGTTATGTTCACCAAGCCGTTTGTAACGTTGCGACGGCTCAGGAACGCAGTGTAGGGATCTAGTCCCGTTGATTCCCGCGTGAGCTGCTGAGAATGTTAGAGTTCTCTGTCTCATCCCCTTTGTATTGTCCAGAGTTCTTTGTAAAATTGTTATCTTAATAAAATGCAGGTGAAGGGGTCCAGAAATGCAGTTGGCATAAATTGTTTTGTGCAGAAAGCATTTGAGAATAGGCTTTTCCTGAACTCCCTTATCTGCCCCCAAACAGAGCCTCCCCAAAAGAACTCAATTGTCTTAAATCCCTTCCCTGAGAGTTTCACAAGCAGAGAGGACAGACTCTTATCACCGGAGAGAAGTTGCAACCACACACCGCACTCAGACTATCACACAACGACACACTGCACTCAGACTGTCGCACAACCACACACCGCACTCAGACTATCGCACAACCACACACCGCACTCAGACTATCACACAACCACACACCGCACTCAGACTGTCGCACAACCACACACCGCACTCAGACTATCGCACAACCACACACCGCACTCAGACTGTCGCACAACCACACACCGCACTCAGACTGTCGCACAACGACACAGCGCACTCAGACTGTCGCACAACCACACACCGCACTCAGACTGTCGCACAACCACACAGGGCATTCAGACTGTCGCACAACCACACAGCGCACTCAGACTATTGCCAGTTCCCATCTGCTCTCTCCTGGGCCTGCTTATCTCGCTTAAAAGTCACTGATTTTCTCTTCTCCCCAACTTTCCTCTGGTAAGATGATATATAAGCACCTCCTTGATTCACATTTTTCTGTGGACTCTGCTACTTAGGTGATTGGATTTTGTCTTTTCTTTCCCAAGTCTGTCCTTTGTCAGTTTAACTCTCAGGCTCCCAGACTCTGAACCCAAGTGGTCGGAGGAAGTCTTGTCCCCCCTGACACAGGCCGTTCAGCAGGAGCCTCATTGCTGTCCTGCCCCTGCGTGTCCTCGGACAGCCCCGTGTGTGCCAGCCCATCTGGATTCTGCGCCATTTCTGGTGGCCTCCCTGGCTGCCTGTCAACCTCTATTTAAGAAATATCTATTTTTAGTCCTGGATTCTTTCTCTTTCTTAACAGGAGTAGCAAACCCTAACAGTGAGAAGAGCCGATACCTAACTTAGCACTTACCTTGATTCAGGTGATGTTCCTGGTATCTTCCATGAGAGGTCAAAGGACGTGCTGGAGGCCGCCCTGCTCCCAGGGGCTGGGCAGGGACACCAGGGCGGACAGTCCAGGGCTGGAGCTCACCCCTCACTGGGACACCTCGTCATACTTCCCCTCTGGCTTCCAGGGGCTAATGTTAGACCGGGACCAGGATAAGCCTAAGAAGGTGTGTGGCCTGAGACTTACTACCAAGTCTACAGAAATGCAGGGGAGGCAAGAGTATGTTTACAGTTGTTCGTGGGGAAAATGATGCAATGAATAATAAGACCAGAATGAACTGTTTTGTGTACTCACCGCTGTCACCCTACTTTGCCCCACCCTGTGGATATCCACCACCTGGCCCTGGACAGCGGTCGTTAGCTGACCCCAGCTCCGAGAGGTCCAGCGACGTGTCCCCAAGGGCACATTGACAGGCGACATTCTTAACCTCGAATGCAGATCTTTGGACTAGCCAGGGGACAGGCTCACTGACTAGCCGTCCCGTTGCTCTGTAGACAGAATAAAAGGGATGCTTCTATGCTTTAGGACCCTTTGGGGACTGCCAGGCTTCCTAGCTTCCGTTTCAACTGTGAGGCGCTTCCGATTGGAGCAGGGTAAGGAGGAAATTCAGAGCAGGCTCTCCAGCGCAGCTGGCGGGCACCTCCTCCGCGCTGCTAATCAGCTCCCTCCGCCGTGCCAGCCTTCCCCAGAGCTGAAGTGTGTCACCTGCAGGATGCGCATCCCTTCCAGAAGCAGCGTGATGAGACTCATTCCCTGTCCCCAGCCACGATACTTAACAAGAGTATTACACCCCTCGGCGCTCTCATGACTAAGGGAAATCAAAATAACAGATGGTGCGAAGAAATAGCACCCTCAAATCACAGTTCGGTAGTGGCTTCTCCTAAAACGACGGTGTTGATTTTGACTGACAGTATCTCCTCTGCTTACTGTATGCAGAGAGACAGCTTTGGAAACAGCCTCGGGCCTCTTCTGCTTCAGGGCACAGTTGGTCACAGCCTGCAGACAACCTGGACGCCAGCCTGGTGTTCTCAACAAGAAGCATGTGCCCAGTTTTTAAACAGGGGCAAGATGGCCAATCTGGGCACTTCCCCAAGTACTGCCACATTAGTCCATGGCTTTTCGTTATTTGCTTGTTGTGCATGAATTGTCAGAAAATTAATCACATCCATATCCAAATATAAATATATACGCAGATTTCAAAACCCAGTTAATTTTCAGAACATCCTACGTTTTGCAGTAACGCCCATTCTCTCTAACGTGTGTTAGTGTTGGTAGCCAGGAATTTCTACTTCAGCGATAGAAAACAGGGTATGTAATTTCTCTCCCTAAAATTATACGGAGTAATACAAGTAATTATTCATTAGGGGTTCCGGTGCTATGATTTCTCATGTGTATTATGGTTACTAATGAATTTGTGAAGAATAAAGTCAAAACACACGTATACTACAATAAGAGCATCTGTAAGGGCTACAGCTATAAGGCAGTTTATTTCATCATCATCATCACTAATAAAAGCCTATTGGGCCCAGCCAGTGAGGCTCAGTGTTTGAGCATCGTCCCATGCACCAAGAGGTCACCGATTTGATTGCCAGTCAGAGCACATGCCAGAGTTTTGGGCTCTGTCCCCAGTAGGGGGCATGCAGGAAGCTGACAATTAATGTTTCTTTCTCACATCGATGTTTCTATCTCTCTCGCCCCCTCTCTTCAAAAAATTCTATATATATATAGAATTTTATATATATATAATAAAAAAATTGAAAAGCCTGTTGGGAATACTTTGGGCTTGATTTTCTACGAAGCTGTCCACCAGAGCAGCTCTGCAAGGCGGTCATGAACCAAACGTCGAGAGGCTGGAGGGCAGAGGGGCAGCCCGCCTTCATTCTAACTTGCTCCACGACGTGAAGCCCTCAGAATGTACTCAAAGCATTCTGTGGTTCATCCTACCTACCACTGCCGGTCTTGTTTTCTAGGTTTTTATTTCAAAATGATTTAAGATTTACAGAAAAGTTGCAAAAACACTGCAAAGGCAAAAGCATTCCCAGGCGTGTTCATCCAGATTCCTCAAAAGTTATCCTATTGCATTTGCTGTATCGTTTTTTGTGGAACTAGATACAGGTGGATATCATGATGTGGTTTGTACCACTGGAGAGTACGCTGTAGACATGATGCTCCTTCATCGCGAAATGCGTGTCGCGTGTCTGTCCCAAGGCCAAGGGCGTTCTCCGTGTAACCTCAGCACGGCAGCCAGCTCAGGCAACTCACTTCGACACAGGTGAAGTGGGCGAGTGAGTCGGGTTTAGACATCATTCAAATGTTGCCGTCTGTCTCACAAATACCCTGGACAGGAAAAGGGGAAAATCTGGTTTAAGAGTCAACCTAGGGGCACACGTAGGTGTTTGGTTTTCTTCTCTCTCTCGTCGCCTTTAATCTGGAATCTCCGGTCTGCTGACCTTGACAGTTTTGAAGAGTTCAAGCCATTTCTTTTGAAAAAGATAAACCTGCAGATTCTGATATTTCCTCGTGATTAGGGTCACACAACGGATGTGTTTCAGGCAGGGGTACCGCAGGGTGACGTTTGGCCCTGTCTCAGCACATTGTTTCGGGAGACACGTGGCACATTGGAACGAGAGAACTGGGACCGTTTCAGAGTATCTGGCTGTGCTTTGCAAAGTCTGTGTTAGGGTTTCCAACAGGGCAGACATTAGGGTGAGGTGAGCAAGGCAGGATTGGGGACGTGAAAGGTTGGGTCTTGTCTTTATTGAAAATTTTGATAATTTGTTCATCATGAGGTTTTTTGCATTTTTTAAAAGCATTATATTGCAGTATTTATCTGATTCCTGAGGTGTTGGCACCCCCTTAAACTGCACCTGCGGGAGTACCTCACTCCAGCCCCACCTGGCTTCACTCTCGTGACTGTTCCTTTCTCTTCTTGGTGCTGCAGCGTCCCATGTCACATCAAAAGCATTAATGAAAGGGCACGCGTTGGGGACACGAATAGCTGGGAGAAGGGAGAAGGCTTAATGCTTCCCAGGTCAAACTTTGGATGGCTTTGTACGTCTAAGGGAAGCCATTTTCTGATAGATAAATAAAAAGATTGACTAGAATATCCCGGATCCAGTTGAGGTTGGATAAATTGAATTTTTAATAACACTAGTAGCATAATAATAGGAATCTTGACAGAAAATTAAGGATGAGCAAGGGCTATGTAGACAAAACAGGAGACAGGTAACCTAGGATGTGAACCAGAGCCGTCTCCTATCCATCTCCTGGCTCTGTCTGTGCTCATCCTTAACTTTGCAACACCTCAAAAAATGTCTTACTTACATGCTCCTGAACCATTCTGGCCAAGACACATACCAGTGCCTACAACATTGCCCGGAACATAGTAAGCACTCAGTTAAGTATTTGTTAAATGAATGAAGGCAGGTTCACTGAGATTTTCATGAGACATCAAAGGTCATTTCAGAGGATAAACAAGAAAACTAGGAAGTCAAAATTGTTCCTACTGGCCATCCCAACTAAAGAAAGTCATCAGGTCATCTACATTACCTCTAGAGTGTGTCCGGGTGTCCAGTGGCTTCTATTACAGATAAACATAACAGTTGTCTCTACTTTGAAAGTTAGTCTGGGTTCTCCAGAGAAACAGAACCAATAGGATAGATAGATAGATAGATAGATAGATAGATAGATAGATAGATAAAAAAAAGATGTACTATAAGGAATTAGCTAACATGATTATGGAGATTGAGAAACTCAAGATTTACAGTCAGCAAACTGGAGACCCAGGAGAGCTGATGTATAAATTCTAATCTGAGTCCACAGTCAAGAGGAAGCCAATGGCACAGCTCAAAGCCAGTCAGGCAGGGAGAAGGAATTCCTTCTTACCCAGCCTTTCATCTGCTCAGGCCTTCAGCGAGACTGAACGAGGCCCGTCCACACTGGGGAGGCAATTGGTGCACTCGGCACAGAGATCATGCATTAATCAGACCCAGAAACACCCTCAGGGACACACCCAGAAACAGCACGTAACCACATATCCTGCACCCACAGCTCATCCAAGTTAGCACATCAAGGTTGCCAATTAAAAATCTAAGAACATAGAGTTAGTTCTGTGAATCGAATGTTCAAGTAAGTGGCTCTTCCTTCCACTATTCCTACGAAGATACCTTCCTCCTGGGTGGCTCAACACAAATGAAAAGAAAAACTAAACTAAACTTGGTTAACTCCCAAGTCTTCAGAATTACAAGGTTGTCTAAGTGAGAACATTAACGAAGGCAAGACTGTGACAAGAGACCACTTCCCGATTTCATACTCAGTGACCATATGTACCCAAAGGACATGAAGAGTTCAGCGACAGGCAGCCACCTCCTGGGTCAGGAGAGCAGTCCTTCAGGGTATGAGCAAGGGGCAAAGCCAAGGGGTTTCCATTTTTAGCTACTGGTTGTGTCATTTTAGAATAAATTCAATTATTTTTCTAACTCGGCATTGGACTTTTAAACTTATTACTCTGAATGCAACTGTTCCTTTGTGCAATGAATGTGCTCAACACCTTTGAGCAGTGAACAAGTAGGGCGGTAGGACGGCACCCGGCCATGCCCCTGCTCTGCATGGGTCCTGTTCAAAGATGCGCCCTTCTGGCTGCCCCTCCTGATCATGTCCCAGGAGGTGGATTTGTATGTTTTTAACAAGTGGGTAAAAGATTTCATTGTTGTTTAGAAAACTCTGTTTTCAAGTTTCTTTTAAGTAGGCAGCTATAAGATTTTATTGTTGTTTTTGTTAATCCTCACCCAGGATATTTTCCCATTGATTTTCTTTCTTTTCCTTCCTTCCTTCCTTCCTTCCTTCCTTCCTTCCTTCCTTCCTTCCTTCCTTCCTTCCTTCCTTCCTTCCTTCCTTCCTTTCTTAGAGAGTGGAAGGGAGTGAAGAAGAGAGAGAGAGAAACATTGATGTGAGAGAGACACATGGATCGGTTGCCTCCTGCATGACCCCGACCAGGGCTGGGGATTGAACCTGCAACCCAAGGCACATACCCTTGACTGGGAATCAAACCTGCGACCATTCAGTCCACAGGTCAACACTAACCACTGAGCAAACTGGCCAGGGCAGCGATAAGATTTTTTGATAGGAGAGAGTGACATTATTTTTTGTTATAAAGACAATAGAACCATGGCAAAATTTCTTCATATCTGTTTTAAAAGTGTTCATTTTCAAAAAGGAGTTATTTTCTCATTCATTTTTTCTTTGATGACACAGATGGCTAAAAAGAAATTTTAGACTAAATGCTGCATTCAGGTATGCTCAGGCGGAATTATTTCAACCTCTCAAAGTGGCCCAGCAAAGCTTGTGCAAGGAGTAAAGGGTTATCTCTGCTTTCTTGTCATTTACCTGTGCTTGCCGTATTATTTCTGTCTTTGATCTGCAGTCACTTTGCAGGAATATTGTTGAGGCCACCTGTCCATTCGTGACCAGTGAAAGCTAGATGATATAATGTATGAAGCCGTTCATTTGGGCACACATAAACTGAATGTACGTGTGCTGAAAACAAGGATGTGAACACCCAGTTAACACCCCCGCCCACCACACTAATCCCCCTCTGCCTTCTCAGGATAGCGCTGCCCCAGACGTGACATGTGACCGACTGTCTGACAGGCGGATGAACTCCTTGTTACATAGTGTCACTTAGAGCCCAGCTTTTACATAGTGTCGCTTAGAGCCATAGTGTCCAGGGAGCCCAGCTTCATCTTGGAGCCATCTGTGGATCCAGGGAGGCCGAGGACATTTCAACTACAAATCAGTGCCGAGGTGTTCAGAGCCTTCAAGTTCTTCACGACAAACAAGCCTTCCTCTTCCTGACACTGATGCTCTCATAGCAAAACCTGGGTGCAGTATTTTGCAAATCCAGCCCGTCTCTCTTCTGCCTCACCCCCACACCCCGCTAAGTCAGAGTGGGTGGTAGGAAAGGGACTCAGGGAGAGGAGTGGGAAATGTTGACCCGTCACAGTATCAAGGTCCACCACGTAGCATGTGCTCCACTTTGGGTTGCCATAGTGAGGTGTAATTGGCCTTTCTGGTCATTTCATTGGATGCGGGGTCCCACTTAGTCGTGGGCCGGCACAGGACCAGACTGGGCCTGTGAGACGCCCCGGGCGCCGACATTCCGTGGTTCTGCGCGTCTGTCCTGGGGAGAGCCGCCTGCGTCCTTGCAGGGATGCTCCTGGGTGCTGAGCACAGCTCTGGGCCCTCACTGGCCCCGGTCTCCCTCCCTCCCCGGTGGAGCAAAATGAGAGCTTCAGGAGATGAGCCTGAAACCGTGAGAAGTGGAAGCGAATCACAGCAGGGAGCCAGCTAACAGCATAAAAATACTTGGCCAGGAGGGATGGAAGCCCTGGTTCCTGCTGTGGTGCACACAATGGACACAGCATGGGGCAGCTCTAAAAACCAGAGGGGGAGCATCTGCGAAAGAGCTCGAAACACCCCCAGAGAGCTCAGGCACCTCCCGTGGGGAAAGCGTGAGGATCACAGCACAGTCGGGGGTCAGGAGGGCAAACCCGTGGCCCAAGTTTAAAGTCCAAGTTGAGCCCATCTGTTGGTGCAACCAACCCCCAAGAACTTCATGGCCAAGGTTACCGTGTCCATTCCAAAATCGCTTAATTCCAGAAAAACGGATGAGAGGATAAGTAATCAGATTTAGTCCTCAATCTAAATCAAGGCATTTATTTCTCGACCAGTGTTTCCGCGAAGCTCAGGCTTGTGGCTCATTCTGCTTAGGGGTGATGAACAGGTCTTATTCCATCATCACCATGTTGCTTTTCGAATGTAAACCTACTGGGCCTCTCAGGGGGAGAACACTCTGAATTGAACGAAGAATGAAAATGAAAGTACAAGCCTGTAATCATCATTTCATACTATGTGTGCCAACAAAGAAAAAAAAGGACTATTTTATATAAGGATCACATCCTCTGAGGGGAAAAAAAGGAATTTAAAAAAGTCATGTTTAGCAAGTAAATCCCTCTGATAGTGACCCAGTTCTCCCTGCTGGTATTGAAGGAATACTTTTCCTAATTGGGTAACTGATGAGAAGTTCATTACACTCGGTCTGTTTTATAATCCTGATCTCTAGATCGTAAAGTCCTGGAGGGCAATGGCCGCACATTTTGTTCGGAGATTTAAAGACCTTCCTCAGTGGGTACAGTATGAAATCAGTAGGGAGTTTTTGTAGCATGAGGACGCCTTCCGCTGGAGTTAATGGGAAGCTCGTCTCCACCTGCTGAAGCATTGCAGTTACGTACCACCTTACATAAGAAGTAGTCCAGAGTTAAGGCAAGTTATCGAGTGGCTCGAGTCCATCACCAAAGACCAAGTTCTTCCTATCACCCAATCTCAGAATGTCAGCGTCTGCTTTGCAGCCAGCTCCCCTCATGAATATAGGGTGGCTCCCAAGTCCCAGCATCCTGTGCAGAGATGTCAAAGTCTGTCGGATGGCGTGGCCCTCTCTTCCCAGGCATCTCTGAGAGCAGGAGACATCTTTAGGAAGCTCCCAATTTCCTTGTTCAGGAACTAGGTCACATGGCAACAATTAAACCTAATCACCCAGTGATCAATTGACCAGCCAGGATTGAATTCTGAGGCTCATGAAGACGAGGTGGATGGCTCTTGATAGAGTAGAAGGGGTTTGGTTGTAGCAGAGATCCAAAATATAATCAATGCTTAAATAAGAAAGAAAATCTGCCCCTTTCCATGGTCGGCCATGTGGAGCAACTTAACGGTTAAAGCCAAGTGTCCGTACATCTTTAAAAATAAAAATTAAATTATCAAATGTGAAATGACATAACTTTTTGAAATAAAACAGAGGAACTGTTTGAAGACGTTGTTAGCTGTGCATTAGGTGCATCCTCTCTGGGCTCCAGCATGAGCTGCTGTGGGGGCGGGGGCGGAGGGAGCCAGCTCACAGGTGAGCTTCCCAAAGCATCATGCAAGTCAGCAACAGGAAAGGCAGCAATTAGGTCATCACAGATACGCCCTTGGCAGCCAATTACTAATAACCTCATGTGGACTGCCGGCCAGCTACATGGAAGCCGAGTGTCCAGCTTCGAAGGGACGAGGGCCGCTGCGTGCGCCCAGGGACCGCTGGTTGCCCTTCCCCCGGCCAGCAGGACACGCACAGTGGAGCTGCACACAGCTGGGACTTCAGCCTGTCCTTTCATCGTGGCCCCCGCTGGCCAATCATTGTAGTTGAAGGTGATGTTAAATACAGGGTGAGGCAAAAGTAGGTTTACAGTTGTGAGTACAGAACGCGCAACACAGAATTTATTCTTGTCCATTCTCAGTTATTAATTATTGTATTCTTTTCCATATGGGCAGCTGTAAACCTGCTTTCACCCCACCTGTGTATGTAATAGCTGATACGGCACAAGTCTTGATCCGTGAGGAGGACCGCAGCCGTAATGCAGGTGCGGGGCCTCGGGCTACATGCTGACCAGCACGAACCGCCTGGTTGCTGGGTGGTGGGGAGACCCAGGGGGCTCCAGGAAAGGCCGGACACGTGTGCGGGGCATGCAGGAGGCTACAGACATTAGCAGTTGACCAACTTTCACTAACGTATTTGAACGTTTTCAACAATCCTTCACTGTATCAGGACAAATCAGGCGACTATCGGCCCTGCCTCGGGACCCTCCGTGCTCAGCAGCCGCGCTGAGGTGGGAATGGCCGTCCTAGTGCAGGTCCGAGTTTCCTAAAGTTTGGGTCAGCTGGAGACCCGCACCATGGCTTTAGCCCTTTTGAGAGAACTTAGCCTTGGGAGACAGGTGACGAGTACTCTGCTTAACAACACTCCACGGATGTGCGCCGGTCTGTTGACTAGCACGATGTCTTCTTGGTTTTCACCCGTTAGCCATCCCCCCCCATTCTGCTACCCCCTTAATGCCGGCTTTCCACCGCTCACCTGTCACTCAGGTGTCTTTGGTTGTTCCCTGCTGAACCCCGTTGTCCAGAAGAGAGCCCGGTATGCAGGAGGCGCTCAATGAATGAGTCACCGTGGCCTCTGGGAGAGAGGAGAGGTGGCCGTGCAAAGGAAGGAGGGGAAGGCAGCTGAAGGGAGGCCACTGGACCCGAGATCTCCTCGGGGGGGCGCCCTCCCTGCAGAGAAAGTGTGTCTAGCGGCCAGACAGCACCGGGTGCCATCCTCCCCTCACAGGGCGAGACTGCCAGCCGGGAGAAGCGGATAGCAGGTGAGCTAGGGAAAGGGCAGTGAGGGGGTGTGCTTCTGCCGTCTCCCCAGTCCTGCCCGCAGCAGCTCCTTTGGACAGAGAAACGAGGTTGCTGTGGTTTTAGAAAAGGCCCGGCTGCCTCGTTCTCATCCTGGCGGCTTCCTAGCCTCGGGCCCGTGGAGCGAGGGCCCCTCCCGACCACCTGAAATCCGCTTCCCCTTACTCCAGCCTCTCCGAGTGCACGTGACCTGGGGTTGCCCACATACTGCGGCACGCATGGCTTTAATGCTGGTATTCTGCTCCCTGTCCCCGTGCGACAGTCTCAGATTCTAGGATCCAGGAGTGCAGGCAAGGAGTCTATGTAACTGTCACATAACAGAGTCGTTCAAAGCACGAGGTACAACTACTCACTTTGTTGATTTCCTAAAAATAGTGCTGGTGAGGGCCCCTGAAATCTGAAGTGTAAGGTCATAATAATAATCACTTTCACAAACGGGGATTCTTTTTTTCTTTTCTTTTCTTTATTGATTTTAGAGAGAGAGGAAAGGAGAGGGAGAGAGAGAGAGAAACATTGATGAGAGAGACCACCAATTGGCCGCTTCCTGCATGCCCCCCACTGGGGATCCGGCCCACAACCTGGGCATGTGCCCTGACTGGGAATCGAACTGGCGACCTCTTGGTGCATGGGGTCAATGCTCAGCACAGAGCCACACTGGCTGGGCCGACAAACCAGGATTCTTAATCTGGGATTCATAAACTTGGGTGGAAAATATTCTTTTATTTACTGTCTCTAACTGAAATTTAATAATTTCTTCAATTATTAATATAGGTAACAAGCCACAGAAGTATCAGCTCTATGTATACGTGATACAGATTTGAAGGGCATGATGGTTAGTTTTTTCTGTGTCAGTTTGGCTAAGTTGTGGTAGCGGTTAATCAAACGCTGGTCTAGGTGTTGCTGGGAAGGTCGTTGGTGGATGTGATTAGCATCTAACATCAGTTAACTTGACCTAAGGGAGCTTACCCTCGATAATGGGGCTGGGCCTCATCTAATCAGGTAAGTCCTTGAGAGCAAAAACAGGTTTCTCTGGGTATAAGAAATTCTGCCTCGAAACTGCACTGTTAACTCCTGCTGAGAGAGAGAGAGAGAGCGCGCGCTTTATATAAAAATATAAATGCACACACTCCATTTCAGCCTCTGCTTCTGAAAAGCCCAGCCTATCACAGTTGCTACCGAGATATACATTGTATCGCTCCTGTTTGTCCAGAGAAAGCAGCGGGGCACAGTGGAGGTGCAGGGACCGGGGCAGATCGGCGGGAGGTCGATCTGTGTGGAGGGCAGAGAGGTAGGGAGTGGCCAGGTGACCTTAGACCTTGTAGATTCCACAAGATAAGAATCCACAGAAGAGATGGCCAACAACAGGTTAAGTGAGGAAAGAAATCAAACGTTAACAGGTCTAAGAATTAAATTAGGTTTCTTGCCTGTCGGAGTGGCACGTATTCCAAAGATTGACAACCCCACTTTATTGGTGTGGCTGTGTGAAAACCATACTCTCAAATGCCGGTGCTGGGAGGGTAAAGGCCATATCCTGGGAGGAGGGGACTTTGGTGATAATCTAACAATGACTCATGGGCATGTATTACTGGTCCAGCATTTCTACTTCAAGGCCTTTACCCTGAAGATGTACCTTCATAAACATGAAAAACACAAAAGGTTATTCTTTGCATCACTTTTTGAAATAGCAAAATATGGCAAGTAACCGAAAGGCCCATGCCCAGGAGATTGGTTAATAAAGTCTAGTGCGTGCCCGGAGCAGAGTTCCACGGAGCTATCAAACACGGACATTCCCACGTTCGGGTAGAAAGTGGTTTCTACGATACCGTGTTAAGTGAAAAGCAAGGGGGAAATGAATATAAATAGAATGCCAACTTTTAAATAAGAAGGGAGGGAAAATAAAAATGTGTATGCATATTTGTTTATTTTGGGGGAAAAAATTGCAGGCCAAAAAAAAAAAGGCAGAAACTAAGGAAATGGTTTCTGTGGGATAACAGAAAATAGCTGTATTGGTCTCTGTCCCCCGCTCCTGACACTGAGCTCCTGAAACCCTTTAACTTCCTGGGTGATAAGAATGCTAGGAGCACTTCTTGTCCTAATATTGGTCTTTGAGCTGTGTTCCTGAGACAGGGGTTCTGAAACCCCTGTGCTTTTCCAGGTGATAGGAGTGTCTTTTATTCTAATGACTGGGGGAAGGGTGGGGGCTCCTAGACAAGGACTGGTCACCGGAAAGACCATGGTTAGAAGCCCGGAATTTTAGCTCCATCCCCGTTCTCCAGAGAAGAGAGGGACTGGAAGTGGAGTTAGTGACGGATCATGCCATGTGATGAAGCCTCCGTCAAACCCCAAAAGTGCAGGGTTGGAGAGCTTCCAGGTGGGTGAACCTGTGGAGCCCTGGGAGAGCGGAGCCCAGAGAAGGCACGGAAGCTCCGCCCCTTCCCACACACCTGGCCCTCCACATCTCTTCCACCTGGATGGCCATCGCATCCTTTACCATGTGCTCTTACCGTAAACCAGGAAATAGAAGTGAACTGCTTTCCTGAGTTCCGTGAGCCGCTCTCGCAAATGAATCCAACCTAAGGAAGGAGTTATGGGAACCCCCGATCTGGACATCCCAAAGACCACATTCATCCACTACATTGATGAGGTCAGGTTGATAAAGATACAGAAACAAGAAGTGGCGGGCACTTTTAGAATAGTATCTCCATTACAAGAAAGCGGGGTCGTTGGAGAAATGGTTGATTGCAGAACTGAGACAGAAGTGCGAGGGGAGGCGTATGCCCTCTCTCTCTCATTCTCTCTCTCTCTCTCTCTCTCATTCTCCCCACCCCCCCCAGTCTCTCTCTCCTCCTTTCTCAGGTTTGTGTGCCTTTGCTTTCCTTCTCCGAGCTGGTGCTGAGGAGACCGACTCTTGTTTAGGAAAATGAAAATCACTTTCAGCCCAGCGACTCTCGTTCATTTCTGTGCTTTTTCATGGGGGGAATATTTTCACACATTTGCACACTGCCATTTGCACACTGCCTCTGGTTGTTTCTTTGTATTCCTTCAATGTCAGTTCGCTCCACTGTTGCAGAGAGAGATTTCTCCGTGAGGTCTCTGAGACACACGTGGCAAACACCAATAGCTCGTCGTTCCTTGTCCCCAGTGAGTTCCCTCTCAAGGGTTAGCTGAGCCCCTTTCTTGAGATACGGTCCCAAATGTTTCTGTTCATGCCTGGGATGACAGACGATGCTGGACTTTTACTGAAGATAGAGCGACAGGTCTTTTCCATGCTGTTTGTGGGGTTGTGACATCCACACCCTTCCTCAATTTCTCCTTCTGCTGTAATGTTTGTTTGTTTGTTTCTTTCTTTCTAATTATTATTTTTTCTTTATTGAGTTTACAGACGGTGGAGGGGAGAGGGAGAGAGAGATAGAAACATCAATGAGAGAGAACATCGGTCTCTTCCTGCATGGCCCCTACTAAGGATTTGGCCCACAACCTGGGCATGTGCCCTGACTGGGAATCGAACTGGTTGACCTCTTGGTGCATGGGTTGACGCTCAACCACTGAACCACACCAGCTGGGCTCTTTTCCCACTATTAAAACATGTCCTTTTGCCTGGTTGGTATGGCTCAGTGGATTGAGCGTTGTCCCATGGACTGAGAGGTCCAGGTTCGATTCCTGCTCAGGGCACATGCCCGGGTGGTTGGCTCTATATCCAGTAGGGGGCGTGCAGGAGGCAGCCAATTGCTGGTTCTCTCTCACATTGATGTTTCTATCTCTCTCTAAAAAAAATCAATAAAAACATATTTTAAAAAAAACCAAAACATGTCCTTTTAAAGAAGCTAAAATGATATAAATTCTTGTATAAACTTCATGTTTACATAGTTTGAAATGTTTTATTTCTTTTGTATCTTCTCAAGTTTCACTCATTTCTTAACTTCGAAGAGAGGAAATTTCAGTGCATTTTCAGACCCAAGAGCACAAGCCTGCTTTCAATATCTACTAACATTTGCATCAGCTGCTGGGGAGACAATTAGTTTATATAAACTGAGATGAATTATAATTTGTGGGTTTTTGCAAGAATTACTATCATAGTTTAGGAAAAAAGTGGCTTATGATAGTAGTGTGAATGAGGCAATAATTCAATTACATGTTATTGAAGTGGGAGTTTGTGGAAGAGAAAATATGATTAGAGTTTAATAGAAGTGTACATTAGAGAATTACATC
Source organism: Molossus molossus (assembly GCF_014108415.1). Taxonomy (NCBI): domain Eukaryota; kingdom Metazoa; phylum Chordata; class Mammalia; order Chiroptera; family Molossidae; genus Molossus; species Molossus molossus. Next base: position 124,724,007 of record NW_023425377.1, on the reverse strand, counting down.
CTTGATGCGTGGTAACAAGTAAATAAATTACAGCCGTTTTTCCTAAGAAAAATGCAGACCCTCTGATGTGTAACTTTGACATTACTTCAGTAGTGCCATAAAAATTGCTATTGAGAATTGTATCTGTTGCTGAAAGTTTTAGAAACTTTAGGGTAATAGTTCAATGGTAGGATGTCCAACATTAAACTTGTTTGAAACAGAGAAAAAATTTAATTAATTCCAGAATAATAAAATCGGGTATTTGTGTGTTAACAAAAATACATTTTTTTTCCTGTGCCATTTAAGTGAAGAAGGTTGGACACCTTTTGCTCTTATTCACAGGGTTGATTCTGCTACGGAGAAATGACAGAAACCTTTAGTCTAATTTATGGGATTTATCATTATAGTTTGTATATTTGTCAACTCATCAAAAATAGAATCAATGCTATAGGTTTTCTGTCTAGATAAGCTCTGTCCTAAGTTCTCTGTCTCTAAAGTATCTATCTTCCTGAAGACTTGCACTTTCCTACCCAAAATCATACTAATATTTCCCCTGTGTTTTTATCATTGAGGCATAATAGTTCCTTATATATTCTGGGTAAAAATTCCTCATCAAATACATGATTATAAAAATGTTCTCCCCTTCTGTGGGTTGTCTATTTAATTCTGGATGACATCATTTGTACTGGATACAACCTAGTTCACCACCTGGAGTTAAGCTGCAAAGAGAACTCACAGAATATCCCACTGCATGGCCCACAGGAATTCACTAGGTCTGATCCTTACATCTCTGGGATTTCTTGTTTTTCTTTCCCTCTTTATTGATTTTAGAGAGAGAGGAAGGAAGAGGGAGAGCGAGAGATAGAAACATCAATAAGAAAGAACATTGATTGACTGCCTCCTGCATGCCCCTAACCAGGGATTTGGCCCATAACCTGGATATGTGCCCTGCCTGGGAATCGAACCGGAGACCTCTTGGTGCATGGGTTGACGCTCAACCACTGAACCACACCAGCCAGGCAACATGTTGTATATCTTAAACTTATACAATGTGGTATGTCAACTGAAGATACCCCCAAATTTAATTTAATTATTTTTTCAAATTTAATTTTAAAATTCAATACTTCTGATGACCACATTTTAAAAAATATATTCATTTTATTGATCTTTTTAGAGAAAAAGAAAGGGAGAAACAGAAACATCCATGTGAGGGAGAAACATCAATCGTCTGCCTCCTGCACGCCCCCTACTGGGAATTGATCCCTCAACCCCGGCATGTGCCCTGACTGGGAATAGAACCAGGACCTCTCAGTCCATGAGAAGACACTCAATCCACTGAGCCACACCAGCTGTGCCTGAGGACCACATTTTATTGTGGTCATATGTTGAATGGTGGGAAGGAAACATATAACTTCAGTTTCTTTGTCTACGAGAAGATATTCAGTAAATACAGTAATGTGTACTTTAAAATTTTTTCTCAAGTCGGTAGCATCATCTTTGTTGGTCTATTTGATTAAATCCGTGTAAAAGCTCTTTAGAATGAGGATGGTACATACTGTACTTCAGTAAGAGAATTTTTTCAGGCAGATAATTGTCCATTCTGCTGCTTTTCAGTTGGACACAGATAGGCACTTTCTGAAGCTGCTTTGTTCAGACAAGAAAGAAATAACTTTAATAGGGAAGAAAAAGCATTTCAGTAACTGTGGTAATGGTACTCGTTTGCATTGAAAATAATGTTACTAACGTTTTCTACTTAAAGTTTCATTAGAAAACTTCCTTTTTTTCCTTTTTTAAAAAATTTTACTTATATTGTTAACACTATTACAGGTGTCCTCATCTCCCCCACTTCGTCCACCTCACCCAGCTCCGGCCCCCGCTCTTCCCTCTGGCTGGCGCCACACTGTCGTCTGTGTCTGTGGTTATGCATGCATGGTCTTTGGCTCATCTCTTCACCTTCTTTCATCCAGTCCCACATTCCCTCTCCCCTCTGACGGCCCTCAGTCTGTACCATGATCCATGCCTCTGTTTCTATTTTGTTCATCAGTTTTCACAGTAAATACCAAGGCATATTTAGGTGTTAGTTTTGTACTGCTTTATATTGTATCTCTGTAGATTAGAAGGATCTCATCTCAACCAGACAAATAATTATATGTTAAAGGGAAACACTGGCTTCTAGTCACATGTTTCTTTGAAAGACTTCTGCTTTTGTCTCTATGCTATCCTGATTTTAGATCGCCATACCTTCTTGTGAGGGACAAATGAATTAATATGTACAAAGTGCTTAAGCAAAATTTATTGACACATGATAAGTGCTCAATATGTATCCACTATATTGATTGCTATGATGCTAATAATATAATGATATCACTTCAGCAAATTTGAATATGCAGTGTTAGTAGAGAATGTAAGGTTCTTTAAGCATAATAGATATTGGATTATTCCATCATATTTCAAGTTGAGAAGTATAGTCAATAATCAAAAGCACCAGGTAATGGTAACTTCTTTTTAAAGCATTGGTTAGTAAATGGAAATTCAAGAAAAGTGTGCAGTATTTCACATTCAAATAAAGGGTGTGACATTTATCGACTTTTTAAAAAACATTCTTTGATGTTTGTTTTCATATCGATTTTCTTTTTTTTTTTTTTTAATCCTCACCCGAGGACATATTTTTGTTTTTTGTTCAGGTAGAGCGGGAGGGAGAGAGAGGAACAGAGAGAGAGAGAAACATCGATGTGAAAGGGACACACCGAGTGGCTGCCACCCGCACGACCGACCAGGGCCGGGGACAAACTGCAACCGAGGTACGCGCCCTTAGCAGGAACCGAACCCGGGTCTCTCAGGACCGCAGGCCGACGCTCTAACCGCTGAGCCAAACCGGCCAGGGCTCATATCGATTTTCTATTATCCAAAATGAATCATTCCTTCCCTCACTTATTTAATAACCACTTATTGAATGTTTCCCTTATGCCAGTCACAGTGCCAGGCCTGAGTACAAAGGTCTGGACGATAGTCCTTCCTCAGCTAGCAAAAATGAACTTAGAAAAATCCTATGCTGTGTCTTTACTGATGAAGTAGCAATAGCCCGAAGTTGGTACTAGCTCCGATTCTGGGGATGGAGTGCATGCCCATAGCCCACACGGGTCATTACTACTGCAGTACCCATGGCCATGAGGGGTAGCATGGAACCCAAGAACAGTTGAGGAGACTCAAGGACACTTTGGCTGAGATTTCTGGAGAACAGACTCTTGTTTTTCTTGCTGAATCAAAAAATGGGGAAGGTGTAGGACTTGGAGGTCTGTCACTGTTTGACCACCAAGGGAAACCTGATATAGATGCCACCCCAGGGAACGGTTGTGCTGGGAGATGTAGCCACACCCGGTCCTGAGGACACAGGCAGCTTGGGGCCTCATGCCTGGCTCGAAGTCCATCTGCTTCTGGTGTTGAAAGCCTATGAGGATTGGCTCATTGCCTTCAGTTAGGCCAACTTACGTTACCTTTCTATCACGTACAAACAAAGGAACTTGAACTTAGTGCAGGTTGGGGGAAGAAAACTATTAAACTATTATTAACAGGAACTATTAGACTGCAGTGGTGGATTAGAATTTAACTTTTGGTTCATTCTCTAGCTTTTCCACTGACTCTAAGCTCCTCAGGGGCAGGGCCATGTCTACCTGGATCATTTCTGCAGCTCTAGGTCCCCATCCAGTGTCTAGCAGACCACATACTAAATATTTCTTGACCGAAGTGAAGAAGAAAAATAGGGACATGAAAAATCAAGATAAAGACTTCAAAGTACTTTTTCACATTGTGACCTGAGGAACTGAGATATAGTGGCAGATGATTAATGACTTGCAGAAAGAAGGTAGTAGCAACGACAGCAACAGAGGAGTTTATTAGAAAGATAAGATGCTATCACTCAGGGTGGTACACATGGTAAGCAGGCTGGACCAATGCTAAGGAATAATGGGAAACCCTCCCCTTTCCTGGAACACACACAAGATCAAATGATAATTGACCAAAACATTTTTAACTTTATATTTTTAAAAAAAGAATGATGAGATAAACAAATAAGATCACACACACACACAAATAAAAAAACAACAACATAAGTAGTAAGAGTTTTAAAATAGGGTGTGTGCAATGTATATTTCAAAGAATTATAGAGGAGTAAAAATGAGACTATTTTTAGGAAAAGATCTTATTTTTCAAGTGTTATGAACTGAATTGTGTTCCCTCAAAATTTATATGTTAAAGACTCAACCCCCAGGACCTCAGAATGTGACTGTATTTGGAGGTAGGGCCTTTAGAGAGGTAATTAAGTTAAAATAAAGTCCCTAATCCGGTCTGACTGGTGTCCTTGTAAGAAGAGATTAGGACACAGGGGGCACACTAGGGTCACACTTGCACACAGAAAGGACCATGTGAAGACACAGTGACAAGGTGGTCATCTGCAAACCAGGAACAAGGTCTCAGAAGAAACCGAACCTGCTGAGACCTTGATCTTAGACTTCCAGTCTCCGGAATAGTTTAAAAATACCCATTGGTTAAGCCATTTTATGGCAGCCACAGCAAACCAATACAGGTATAAACTCATCTTGGGTTTGGAGGGAGGAAGTGTAAATTGATGGAAGAGCCAAAGAAAGAGAGAGTTGTGTTTCATGAAAATATTAATTTGACTTTAGGAGAAGTAACACATGTACACATCACAAAGTCAGTTGTTATGAAAAGGGGATGCAGTGGGAGAGACTCTCCAAACTCATCCTGGCCAGGACGCCCAGTTAGTTCCCCACCCTAATCATAGTCTGTACCAGTTCCTCCAGCATTTTCTCAGTTATAACCTGTGCCTAAGAGTGTGTGTGTGTGTGTGTGCATATGTTATTTTACACTATGTGCCATTGGCTGGAAATTTTAACTTTTGTCCAATTTAGTCTTTGATCAGTATGTTTTTGGAGTCAATTTGTTGGTTTTGGCCTATTTACTTACTATTTTTCACACATACACATATGTTTTTGCTCTTCAGCAAATATACATCTTAGATCATCTTATATCAGGGCATTTGTAGCTATTGCATTTTTTCACTTGCTCTACAGATATTCTGTAATTTTCAAACCAGTTGTTTAGAATTGAACATTTTTAGGTTGTTAACAATCTTTGACTTTTACAAACAACGTAGCAATGGATAGTTTGTACATTGGTCAGATGTGAAGATATCCATATGATTCACTCTAGAAGTGGAAATGCTGGGTCAAAAGAAATGTGGACTTAAAATTTTAAAAAGGTATTGCTGTACTGCTCTCTGTTGGGGCTAATTACCTCACCTGCCCATCGGCAAGGCAGGAGGGTGTCTGTTTCCCCAAACCCTTTCTAGTACTGTGGTAATAGAATACTTCTGTGTCTTGTTTAGAGTGATGGTTACCTGAACTTACACTTAATAAAATGACATACAGCTTTATACACACATTATACCAGTGACAGATTCCTGGTTTTCATGCTCTACTATAATTATGATAAGATATAAGCATGGGGGGAATTGGGTGAAGGGTACCCAAGACCAGTCCGTGCTTTTAAAAGTATTTCCTGTGAATCTATAATTATTTCAAAGAAAAAAGTTAAAAAATATATCATTAGAGGCCTTCTATCATCAGAGCAATTCTTACTGAGGCCTCTGGATGGAGACAGTGACTTCTGTACCCTTATTTTCCTATCAGGGTGTTAAAAAGTGAAAGCAGGTGGAAGACGGGTGGAGGGGGCCTTGCCAGGTAATTAGTAAATCTAACGGAATGTGAGAGAGTTCAGCGATTGTCACAATATCAAACACCTTTGGAATAGAAAGGCTTTCACAATAAACAATTCATTTTGATGATGTTGCCTGGTGCACAGCTGTAGCTGCAGGATGGCTCTTGGGCACAGGGAGGGAAAGGAAGCAAAGCCAGCAACTTTCGGATTCCAACAGTTTACTGGGTGGCTAGGTGAGATCCAGTGACTTTGAGCCCTTCCCCCCGCTTAACCCTTCCCCTAACTCCAGAGCAATTTGGTCTAAGTTTAGGTTTTAATTTGGGGAAACAGAACCGCATCTCCATAATTTCTAGTGCAGAGAACTTGTCCTGGGATAAAGTTCCTCTCGGCAGAGTTGGTATTTGTAGCAAACTTGAATCCTTGTGGGAGCCTGGAGCCTTCCTGGGGAACTAAGATTAAGCACGCTGGGGACTCTTCCCACCTTAGAAAAGACTGTGGAAATTAATTTCTTTGTAGAAGTGCAGAAATAAACTCTAAGAATGAATTCGGATGTGGATGGTGGGGGTGTCCTGTGGCGGGGGGAGGCACTAGGATAGGTGTATGCTCTTCTCGGTTTCCATCCAGCCTTTTCCTAAACCCCGTCTGTCTGGGCCTCTGTTTCCTTACATGGCACTGAAGGCTGATATGGTGCCTCACGTGTTTAACTTCTCTTGGCTTTATTTCATATTTGCTTTCACGTCTGTTCCCTTGGGGTAAGAGTGGAACTCCCACGGGGAAATGTTAGACCAGGGACGTCAGCTCAGAATGGAAGTCAGAACAGAACTCAGCAGGCAGTATACAGGAATATTGAGGAGCATGAGCTTTGGAACCATGTTGCTTGGGTTCGAACCCTAGCTCTCCGGGTGGTGACTTATTTAACCTCGCTGTACCTTAGTTTTTCATTTGTGAGATGGAAATACATGGGGATAAGAGTGTTTACTTCACGGGGCTTTGGGAGGATTAAGTGCTTAGAACAGCGCCTGGCCCATATTTAACTCTGTTTGTAATTGCATGTCTACTTGTCTTATGTGCATATTTCACATCTGCTCCAAGCAACCAGAAAGCTTGGGCAGAGTTCAGAGGGCTGCCCACTGTTTCTATTACAATTTGTGCCTCCTGGTTTAGGCCCCGCCCCCACCCCGGCGAGGGGCGGAGGGAGGGGCGGGGCGCCGCCAACTCCTGGGCGGGGCTCGGCTGCCGTGCCTCTCGGCGCCGGCGTAGTGACGTAGGACGTTACCAGTTGACGCAGCCGCAGTGCCGCCCGGCTCCCAGCTCGGTCTCCCGCCCCCTGTCTTCCTCCACCTCCCTCTGTGTCAGTGGCCTGGGCTGCGGCCGGACCTTGGTGGCGGGCTGGACCTCAGGCGCCCGGCCCGGCTGGCCCGGCTCGAGGGTGTGGGCGCGGGCAGAGCTCCGCAGGCTGCGACCGCTCGGCGCTGCTGCCGCTGCCCAGGGCCCTTGGCGTCCTCCGATGAGAAGCCGGACGGTTCCGGGCCGCCCCGGCGCTCGCCCAGGTGAGGGGACCGGCCCGGGTTCGGCTGCGTTCGGGTGGGCAGCACTTTGTCCCGCGTCTCGGGACTTCAGCCGGGTCGGAGCTGGGAGGTTCGGCTTCGTCTCGGCTGCGGCGTCGGAGTCTCTTGCCCTTACCCGAAGCGTTGGGACCGCAGACCGGCGGGAGGTCCATGGGAGGCCAGGAAGGGCCTTGACCGGTGGCTGGTGGGTCTCAGAGGCCGGAGCGGCCCCTGCGGCTGGTGGTGGGGCGGGTGGGCGGCGCCCGCCCGCAGGTGTGGCCTCAGCGGGAAGGACCCTGCACCTGCCATTTGCGGCTCCGCCTCGCCAGCACCTGGTGGCCGGAGGCTGCAGACCGCCCAGCACCGGGTGGACTGGCCCCGGCGGCGGAGCTTTAGGACCCCCTTTGCTCCCCAGGCGTGGCAGTGTGTGTTCTGAATTGGAGCTCGCTGAGTCTGCACCCTGGGAGCGTACACATGTCAGCGGAAACATCATCTTGGTCAAAGGGAGATGGAAGGAAGTTGATTTTTCTCCCCAGAGCATTAGCCCTGTCCCACCCCACGCGCCTCCCCACTCCCCGCACTCCTCGCCGCGTGGGCCTTAGTTTTGACTGCAGAGAGGTAGGGACGCTGGTGAAAGGGCAAGAGTGTTTGTAAATTTCCTCTGTAAGGAAATCGTGGGATGGGAACTGTCCAAGTGTGTCAGTTTCAACTGGTTTCCTGTTGCTGCTCTCACCCTGTTCCCGGCAAAGCAGCTGATTTAGTCTACGTTAACTAGACTCGTGAAGTGTAAAAGCAGATGCATTTACCAAAATGTTTATCTTAGAAAGCTGTTGAGTGGCACATTATGTGCATGTATTATCTCATGTCCTCATCATAACAATCCTATCATGTCAGGCCTGTTACTCTCGTTTTACAGACGAGAGAACCAAAGCCCACAGCCCTAAGAAACAACTGGTCCAGAGTCAGAGCCGTGATTTAAACCAGGTGATCTGGCTCCAGGTTACAGCCCCTTAATCAGTGTGCTTGACCACTTCCCAAGCATCTTAAGAGTTTGCAGGGAGATTTTCACGTGATAAAAAGTGTGCTAGGTGCTGGGAATAGGATGGAAACTGAAGAGCTGTTCTTGCCAGCAGAGACCCAGCAGTTAAAGAATTTTTCAAGGTCACACTCAGAATGTTTTAAAGGTAGGATTTGACCCCTGAAACCCTCTGACTGCCAAAGTCATAAGTACAGTAGGTAGTTTTGAAATGTTTGGTAGGCCGTAGTTTGGAAATTGTGGCCTTAATCTAGTTTTAGGAGTATTTCAGGTTTGGAAACTTTAAAGAAGGAAATATAGTATTGAACTAACATTAAAGACTTTCACGCAGGTGTAATCAAATAATTTAATCTGAAATGGTGAAAATGCCAGCAAGGCCAGAATATCTTATATAATTGGTTGAAATGTTTGAAATTTGTTTTTGTTTTTGTTTTTTTTCAGGTTGATTACGATGAAACACTGCAGATGGACCTTCTGAAGATAAGGAGAAGGAAAAACAACATTGGAGACTCTGGGGAAAAAAGAAACGGGTAAGTATTTTGATTAAGTTAGAAAAAAAAATCTAATTTTCAATTAACGCTCAGGTAGAGGAAATCTTCTGATTTTCTGTTTTAGTTGTGTTTTGATCTGCTTAAATGGTCAAGGAATAGGGTGGGGTGGTGCTGGTGTGTAACTTGACCCGCCAGTCATTTTACTTGACTTTGGAACTACTGATACCTGACCGACAGTTGAGTCATATGTTTAGCTTGTGTACTGGAAGAATCAGGCCACGGAAAGCTTTGGCTTACTTCTTTATCGAGTGTTACTGCTCTTTGCTCCCTCTTGCATGCACATCAATCTGCCCATGTTAGAAAGGGTTTTAAAAAGAAATGAAGACAATTAGTTTACTTTTGGTTTGTTCTTCATAGAATAGTGTACGTGATTGAACTCAAGTATATTTTTTACTATGAGTTCTATGAAAAATAGTAGAAGATATGGTTAAACATGATTAAGAAACAATTAATTCATTTGATAAATTATTTAAGGAGTACTCTATGTTAGGCATTATTTCAGGCTTCTAGCAATGGAGTAGTGGTCTTCATGGCCCTGAAGAGGGCTAGTGTAGTGAGTTTTCCTGGAAGGTAATATTTTTGTGAACCCATACCTTTGCAGGGATTTCCTGGGTTATGTAAAAGGTGGGAAAGCAGCACTATGAAACAGATGGTGGTTGTTTGTATTTATGATAAATCTTTTACATTATTTCAATTAATCAAAGAAGGTACTCTGTTAGTGTTACTTTAAGGTTCAATGGGAAACTAGTATACTTACAGACTTCATTTTGGTATACTGTTTTTCATGTTAAAGGTAGTGATAGAGTTTCAAAATTTCATGGAAGGTTAAGAAAATTTACTCTTTCATTTGGGAAAATTTGGGGGAATTTCCATGTGGCGGATAGAAGTGGCGTAGTCAGATAGGCAGTCTGATGAATTGGAGAGAGGAGCTCGGAGGCATGGTGATCAGGTAGAGACTGTTGTGATGGAACCAGGTGGCAGATGAGAACCTGAAGGAGGAAAGCGGTGTGAATGGGAACTAGGGATGGAGATGCCTAGACAGACGCAACGGAGATAGAATGGGTAGAATTTAGTGGGCTTGAGGGGCAGGGGAGTCAAGATACTTCCTAGTCCCTGTCATGTTCAAGTACGTAATATTTACTAAATACTTGCAGGGTAAATGAAGTAAATTGCCTGATACCTGGCTTGGGAAACTGAATGGATTCTGGGGCCATTTCTGAGGGAGAATAGGAAGAACAGTAGATTAGGAACATAGTTGGAGGAGATAAGTTCAGTTGGGAGCTGTCGTATTTGAGACCTCTGTGATTTCCACGAAATGTCATTAGGCAATTGTGTGGATGGATCTGAGTTAGGAACACCCACCTTGATATATAAATTGTGGCGTCTCGGTTTATAGGTGGTAGTTAAAAGCAGTGTGAATGGCTGCGATCACTCAGGGGGAACTTGTGGCACAATGGAAGAGGGGTGAGGATGTGCACACCAATATGTAAGGGTCAGGTGCAAGAAAACACACCTCGGAAGAGATGCGGTGGGCAGGGAAGTAGAAAATCAGGAGAGTCACAGAAGTCAGTGGAAGAACTGAGTTTGGAGAAAATAAATGAGTGTTAGACATCTTTGAGACATCAAATAAAATGAGGACAACAAAAGTGTCCATTGGATATGTCAGTTAAGAAGTTTTTGACCTGAGCAAGACCAATTATATAGGTGGAGTAAGTTCACACTGTGTATGAGATGGGGAAATTGAAATATCTAATGTCATTTATTCTCTCAGAAAGTTTTTTTTTTTAAATCTTCATCCGAGGATCCTTTTTTCCCATTTACCTTCAGATAGAATGGGAGGGAGAGAGGAAGAGAGAGAGAGAGAGAGAGAAAGAAAGAAACATCAATGTGAGAGAGACACATCAATTGGTGCCTCCCACATGACCCCAACCAGGGATGAGGATGAACTGCAACTGAGGTACATGCCCCTGAATAGAATTGAACCTGAGACTCTTTGAGCCAAGGGCCAACACTCTAACCACTGAGTTAAACCAGCCAGGGCAGAAAGTTTGGTTTTAAATAGAATAGAGAGAAGGTAGCTAAAGAGATGCACTTGAAAGAGGGCTTTTGTTTTTTAAAGGTATGAGTGATATGAATACATTTACAGTCTTGATTTGCTGAGGATAAAAAGCCATCAGAAAGAAAATATGAAGATAGCAGAATGAGAAAGAATAATTGGTAAAACTCATCACTTTGTATTAGTTATTTATTGCTGCATAACAAATTGTCCAAAAATAGTGTTCTCAAACATTTATTATTTAAGAGTTTCTGTAGGCTCAGAACTTGGGAGTGACTAAGCTGATTGCTTGTAACTTTGGGTCTCTCAAGAGGTTGCACCCAAGATCTTGGCTGGGACTTCAGTCGTCCGGGGACTAAATTGGTGCTGGAGGATTTGCCTCCATAGCTCTTCACTCAAGTGACTGTTGCCTGGAGGCCTCAAATCTGCACCACGGAGCTCTCTCTAGGGCTTTTTATGTGTCCTAACAAGGCAGCTGGCTTCCCCCAGAACAGATGATCCTAAGAGGAGAGAGCAAGGAGGCGGCTGTGATGCCATCTGTGACCTAGTCACACACCATTGCTTCTGCCATATTCTTTTAGCATTGTACCATTCAGTCCAGCCACATTGGCTGGGGGAGGAGGGGACTTAATTAAGCTCCACCTCTTGAAGGGAGTACGATCAAATACTTTTTGGACTTATTTTGAAACTACCAAATACCTTCTATCAGTTGTCAATTTCTTGAGGAGCAAAGCTCTTTACCGCTGAGCCAAACCAGCCAGGGCAGGAGCAAAGCTCTTTCAAAATATGTAGATACATCCTCTATGACCAGGTGAGAGGGTGGTGCAGAAAAGCCAGGACTGGTTCATTTGGATTTGGCTCACTTCACAATGTGCCCTTCTTTGCCCCTAATCAGGCTCTATAACTTGATGTGTGCGTGTAATTATTTTTTTTTAAAAATGACTGCCGACCTTTGATTTAATGGAGAACCCTTTTAGAAGGAAAAATGCCATAGTGGGCAAAATATAAATTTCTTCTTATACCAAAATATGAATTCTGGTAACATTCATATCAGCTACTAAACTAGAATCTAGAACTGGGAGGAGGGCACTCATTTTTCATAGAAAAGAAATGGAAAACCAAGAGATTCTTACTGATTTCTATGAACATAAGTGATGAGAGACAATAGAACACACTCTAAAGCCATGCGGTCTAGGTTGTGAACAGGTTGGGTCTTAGCTGTGTTTGTGCTTAGCTTCTGCCATAGTTTTCTCATCTGTGAAAGGGGGAATTGTAAATGGGTTGTTATTTTCACAGTTAGATGAGTAAATACATGTAAAGTGTTTGGAACGGTGCCTGGCACACAGCAAGCAGTGAATAAATGTTAGCCACTGTTATGGTAGCTCCATTTTAATGGTGAGCTAATTCCAAGGAATTAACATTTCAAAGAGTAAGCTAACATCGACCAAAATGTTTAGAGTCTAGACTTTAAACTGTTTCTATCTAGCTCCATATCCATTTAAAGTACTGTGTCAGATGTCACCAGCAGTATTGTATAGGTCAAGCCTCATAAAACTCCCTGAAGCAGCCTTTAAAAATTTTTTTACATAAAAGTTTAGTTTTAATTGGAGCAATATTCTCAGCTCATAGGAATGAGCTATTAAATGAATCTTTTGGACTTTTTGTCTAGCAATATGCTAATAAAAATATTTTCTTTGAACTTGATATGACAAGTGTTGGTTGAACACATGTGGCCATTTTCCTCTTCCTTCTCACCACATCCAAAGATCCTATTTTGTTGAGTGAGTAGTTTGAAGATGTATTAGGGAAAGTTTTCTGACTGAAGTGACTTAAGGTAGAATATAAGAGAGGAACTTAAGGGCCAGATACAAAAATGGAAATAGTTTTATTATAAGAAACCATCTTTAGAATTTTACTTTGCTAATGCTTTCAAAAAAAATTTTATTGTTTTATTTTAGAGAGAGAAGAAGGGAGGAGAGAGAGAGAGAGACAAACATCGATTTGTTGTTCCACTTATTGATGAATTCATTGGTTGATTCTTGTATGTGCTCTGACCGGGAATTGAACCCTCAACCTTGGCAAATCCCAACGACGCTCTAACAACTGAGCTACCTGGCCAGGGCAAGTTTGCTAATGCTTTTTAGTGTTATGCTTTCTGGTATATTTCCAGTAAAAGTGGAAGTGATATATTGAATTCTTGATTAAAAGAATTAAAAGAAACTTGCAGAGTGCGTTTACTAGTCAGTACAAAAAGCAAAACAAATCCCACAGTTAACCAGTGTATGGGGTATGGAATTGGGAGGATGAAACCTATTCGCTATGGCACTTTCTGTTCATTTCTGTATCGCTAATCATGTTCAGGAATATGCTGGCGGTAATAATTAGTTCTGGTGGATATTACATGTGAGTACTATTTAAATATTATGGTTTCACCCTGATTGAGTAGCTCAGCTGGTTAGAGTATCACCCCATACATCACAGTGTTGTGGGTTCAATCCCAGTTGGGGTGCCTATGGGAGGCAACTGATCAGCATTTCTGTCACATTGATGTTTCTCGCCCCCTCCCTCTCTCCTCTCCTCCCCACCCTGTACCAAAGAAAAACCCACAAAAAACATGTCTTCTGGTGAAGATTTAAAAAATAAATAAATAAATATCATGGTTTCTTCTAGATTTGGAGAAGTTGAAGTCAGTTCTTTTTACCCTGTTTTTTTTAATTCTCACATGAGGATATTTTTCCATTACATTGCTGTTTAGCTAGAGTGGGAGGGAGGATGGGAGAAAGAGGAACATTGATGTGAGAGAGACACATCAATTAGTTGCCTCCATCACGACCATAATGTTAAAAATTCTTTCATATATAATATGAAGAATAATTTTTGTAACAGATTACAATATTCAAAGTACATTACATTTGTTTAGTTTGCTGATTTATAGTATTTGAATCATCAGTCACCACATCTGAATATTCCTTCAGCAATAATTGCCTGGCAAGTAGTGTAATTTGGTGTTTGATCTGTTTCTAAGAATCATGCTCTCTAGTATTTGTACAACTATGTGATTTATATTCACTTTGTAATTTATGTCAACTAATATCTTTGATTATAAACTTCTGTTATTTAGCTAACTATATATTTTTTCTCTTCTATTTTGTAATGAATGAGATACATTTTAGTCATTGTTTACTGCTATGCATGTTACTGTTTCTTTTTTAGCTTAAACCTTTTTTGTTCAACTGATTTTAAAAAAAACAAAACATTAATTATAGTAGCTTAGCTACCACTGTTGTAATGTGTTTCTTGTCAAGCACTGTGCTGTGAGTTTTATGTTTGCTTTGTGTTTCTAAGGCCTTTAGCACCTCTTAAAGGAAGAGATGGCTTTTTGCACCTTGTAGTAGGCCCAGAGAGATAGAGTGACTTGCTCCAGCTCTCTATTGCACAGCGAAGGAAGGGACAGATAGAGAGTGAGCTTTCCATTTCAAGTCTGGCTGTAAAGCCTACTCTATTTCCAAGTTACCAGATGATTTCTGTTAATTTTTTAAATTTATTTATTGATGTTAGAGAGAGAGGAAAGGAGAGGGAGAGAGAGAAACATCGATGAGAGAGAATATTGACTGGCCCCCTCCTGCATGCTCCCTACTGGGGATTCGGCCCACAACCTGGGCATGTGCTTTGACCAGGAATCCAAGCGGCGACCTCTTGGTGCATGGGTCGACACTCAACAAGTGAGCCACACCGGCTGGGCTGATTTCTGTTATTTCTGATTGAATGTTTTCTTGCCACAATTTTATGGACTTTAGAGTTAGTTAATCGTGAAATTATGTTTGTCACATACAGAATCCTGAGACTGAAAAGGACTTGGAATGACTTTATGTAGGTAATAAGGATTGTATCTAATCTATTTGACCTAAGAAAGTAATTGTTTTGTTTGTTTAGATGAATGGAATGGGACATTAGATAATTCTGCTTTATGTATACAACTGCTGACCCTGGCCAGAATTGATAAGGAAACTAAGTCTGCTTTGTTGGCCACTCTCTCCTTTTTAAGATTTCCCATCTTCAGGAATCTTGAGACTTCAATGATATTCCTGGGTCACACTTGTTAGTGGACAAAGTCATCTAATGAATTAATTTACATTAATAACACATAATAATTAATAGTAGCTATTATTGACATATTCTACAGTTAACTTTGTGTTTTAAGAGAGAATAGAGGCCCTGGCCAGTTTGGCTCAGCGGTTAGAGCATCGGCCTGCGGTCCGGAGAGACCCGGGTTCGGTTCCCGCTAAGGGCACGTACTTCGGTTGCAGTTTGTCCCCGGCCCTGGTTGGTCGTGCGGGTGGCAGCCACTCAATGTGTCCCTTCACATCGATGTTTCTCACTCTCTCTCCCTTCCTCTCCCTCCCTCCCACTCTATCTGTACAAAAAATGGAAAAATATCCTCGGGTGAGGATAAAAAAAAAAAAAAAAGAGAGAGAATAGAGGCTAGTACTTTATTTAAAGTTAAGAATGGGTGGTGGAATTTTAGGCTTTGTATTCTGATGAGTAAAAATTTTCAGGCAGAGATTTTCAAATCACTGTTTACTCAGTGGATAACACCAACCATCTTATATGGCCCAATACTATCTTAAATGTAAAAGTTTACATATTTCTTTTATGTGAGATGTTCAGTTGCAGGAGGTACTTCTCTATTTTGTGTACTTATTTGCAGAGCAACATAGACTTGGACGGAGCATCATAGTTCATTGCTTCAGGGCATCTGCCTTGAGCTTGGTGAGTGCTCAGATTGTCTGAACCATCCTAGAAACAATTCAAAAAAATTGAACACTCTTAAGACTGAATTTTGGATAAAGTTGTTGTGATCTGATTTGTGTTTTGCTTTTGTTTTGGGGTGTTATTGTGTTATGGGAAATATAGGCAGTAAGTATGTTCAGGCAGTTCCTTTGTGTTGGTATTGACAGAAATATTTGGGTTAATTGCCCAGCTTGGTCAGATGCTCAGTTTCTTAATTATTAAGGAGGACCTAAATTTGACATTGAAATTGGAAACCCTACACAGGTATCTCACTAAACAGTAGCTGCAAAATTTTCAGGTACACGTGTATATAACAGTTAATGCTGATCAGTAAACGTGGGTACACAATGCAGAAATGTATACAAAGTGCTTACTTTGTGCTTCACAGACTTTCTAGTATGCAGAATGTTGCTGTGTTGACTCTTGCTTGACAATGGAGAGAATATAAATGTTGATCAAGTTCAAAGGGGAGCTGTAAAGCTGATTTGTTTCCCAACTCCTAAAACTCACATAGTTTCCTCTATGAAAGAGGAACTATGATTAAATGCAGAGGAACTACGATTTAATATAATGGTCTGAAGAAGTGTAACACTTTTTATACAAAGAATTGTGACTTCATTGTTGCATGAGGCATTTGAGAATGACTACGTTTTTTTCCTTCTCATTTTTATTATATTTGAAATTAAGTTATTAAAATGTTGAATATCCTCTTCTTAAACTCAAGCAAATGAAAACCAAATTTTCTTGAGGATGAAAAAGATCATTTATAAGTCTCTCTGTCCTTAAACATATTGGAATTAGTTGCTTATCTTTGACAATAGCTCATATTATGTTCTTTTTATAATGATGCATTTATTTCATTCATATATGAAAGTAGTGTTTATGAGACTACTTACTGTATAGCAGGTACTTAGTTGGCTTAGGGGTAGGGAACCTTTTTTCTGCCAAGGGCCATTTGGATATTTATAACATCTTTCCAGGGCCATACAAAATGATCAACTTAAAAATTAGCCTGCTATATTTGGTCAGGCTATTGCGTACTCAAATGAAGAGGACAAAGCCATTCTTAAAGAGCAGCTGCCTAGTGAGGGAGACAGACTCTAAACTGATAACTACAGTGTGATGTGATAACTGCTAAGATACAGGTAGTCATTCAAACAGTTTTTATTTAATGCTTTGTATATTGTCAGACATCCTACAAAAGATTATTGTAAATATTCCAAATCTTACACTTACTACTCAGAATTCCTTGGATGCATAGTAGAATTTTTAAGCTCCATAAATATTTATTTATGTATTTTTAAAATATTTCTTGAATGAATAAACAAAATAAGTAGCACTATTTTATCATGTACTATCTTACTGTGTTGCTCCAAATAATTGGACTCAAATAGAAATCTCCATCATAATGCAGGGTCAGCTATGGCTCTTCAAAGCGAGGTCTCAGGTCACAGCAAATGTATATACACGTGTTCCAGCTGAAGCCCGAGACAGGAAAACCTTATTTCTGCCATGCTGTGTTAAATCACGGGGTGCTCTGTCTTTTGGAGGAGTGGTGTGACTCTGGCAGAGGTTTCACCAATGCAGCGAGGTTTTCTTGAGGCCCTGTGGACAGGTGCGGAGATCATCCTCTTCCTCCTACTTCTCTTGCTGATGTTATCAGATACTGTTGCTGAGGTGGGGGGCTTGGTGGTGAAGGCCTCTCGTCCACATGACCTTTCAGCCACCACCCTCTGGCAGGGCCATCCTTCTGTCGGCTGTTGTCAACACAAATTGAAAAGTGAGAAAAGTAGAAGAGGAAAAGGAACTGTAGAGACATGGGATTAGAAACAAACACTTAACTCAGGGCTTTTCTCGTTGTTCTCTTTCTAATTCTTTTAGTTGTAGGATTAGAAAGTTTAGAGATTTTTCTTGCTTCTTGAGGTAGGCCTATAATGCTATGAAATTCTCTCTCAGGACTATTTCTGCTGTGTCTCATAGATTTTGGGTTGTTGTGTGTTCATTTTCATTTGTTTCTAGGAAGTTTTTCGTTTCTTCCTTGATCCCACTGATAACTCATTCATTGTTTAATAACGTGCTGTTTAGCCTCCACAAGTTCGAATGTTTTTGAGCTGGATTTCTTCTGCTCTGTCCCCACCGTGGATGCCCTTTTCCATCCACTAAGGCTCCAGCATGCTGTGCCTAACTTCCTCTGCATGTGTGACCTCCTCATGCCACTATGGCTTTGATGCCCCAAGGCACTGCCACTGGTCCACTAGCCTCTTCATCTCACAGGTGGACATTTAATGTACCCTTGCCCACCCCTGACATCCTCTCTAGCCATGAGGACTCCAGTTCCGCCATTCCCCACATGCAGATGTTGGCCGTACTCTGTGTCACCTGTGGCTTTTAGATGAATTCATCAGGAAGGGAAGAGAGTAAGAAGCAACTAGTTTGGTTTTTAATGAGGCCATCATTTCCTCTGTGAATATTATGCAGTAGGTTCTTACATCAGTCTCTAGTTCCTCTCCACTAAAGGAACTGTCCAGTTAAACAAGGGGGCTGAGCCCCAGTACAGCCGCAGTTCAGTCGAATTCCGTGTCCATTGGTGTGTTGACATCCTTTACACTAGAATGTCCACTTCTCACTTTAGTGTCTTTATTAAGTCTTACCCTTTACTTTTGTACTTGCTCAAAGTATGTTCTCTTAACTGTGGAACCTTTATCTGTTGATTGCTCTGAAAGTGTTTGCATTAGCTAAACTTGGAAAAGTGTTGGTGAGGGCTGTGATACTCCAGTGTTCTGCCTTTGCAAGCAGCACACTCTTTCTGCATTCTCTTTGTCTGTGGGTTGTTACAGTGGTGGGTGGCGGTGACTGGGGATGGGGACTCTAGATCCTTTTGGCGGATAGATCACTTCACCTTGGATTTGATTCAAAACAGATCCCCTGGCGAGGTGAATACCAGGACACATCCCTCGCGGACTATCCCAGGAGGCAGTGGGAGATCTTTTCTTCCCCAGTGCTCTGTGTAAAATGGTAAAGATACATATGAAATAGGTACAGTTGTGGTTTTGTTATATGTAAACCACTATGTGTGAATATTTGGTTTTTGATTAAAAGTCTTTTCAAAGTGTTTTCTCCTTTTAAAAAATTATTCTTAGTTTAAAGAAACTAAAGAAAGAGAAGAAAAGGAAAGTTCATATTGGAAAGCCCCCACATTTTAAGTTGCTGGTTGATGGATTTTTCAAAGCTTTGAAAAATATGAATAGATTTTTTCCAGTTTTATATTGTGAGGTATAATTGACATGCAATATTGTATTTTCATGAGGGTGAGGATTTTTACAAATACTTGCTTGTCTTTGGCAGTAGTTCATAATCATGTACTTTTGTGATGATGCATTTATTTCACTCAGGAATTATCATCCGTCTTCCTGCCAGAGGAGTAAAGTAGTTTTACTTGCAACAGGTGCATCTCTTCCAGTTGGAGTCTAACTGATGTCTTTTTGTTGGGGTGTGTAATTCAAGTTCAGTGGTAGAGTGTGAGGGCTCCCCCTTCTGGCCTCGCCACTCCATTTTAAATGAGTTTTCCCCTTTATTTTCATAATAGTTACTTTCTCCTTATTGTTGAGATACATATCTTTAATTATATTTTAGAATAATGATGTCTCTCTTTGGATCCAGAGTACAGTAAATGAACCTGAGTCTCTGCTCATACTTAGAATGGTGAAATCAGGACATTAAAAAGACAGTATGTTGTCTTATATGTCAATGTAAGAAACATTCAAACCTGTGAAAAATTTTGTGAGTTTATTTGAGCCAAAACTGTTAACAATTGCCAGGAAGCAAAACCTCAGCAGATTGAGATATGCTCTGGAGAATGGCAGTGTTGCACCTTATTTTATACAATTTAATCAAAGAGGAGATGTAAGTGGGCTACGTGAAATTCTCGGGTGACAGAGCAGGGAGGTGGAGAAAGAAAAGCAGAGATGAGGGGTCGGAACCTCTGGGGCTGGATGAAAAGTAAAATGATAGACATGTTTCTTTCACACAGGGAGGTACAGCATAGTCAACAGCCAGCAATTAACATGATAATAATGGGGGGATTTGTGGTCTCCGCCCTGGTGTGTCACTTGTGCCCTGAGGAGTCTGGAACAAGGGGAGTTGCCCTGACACCCTAAGATACATCATTATAGGAGCAAACAGGCATAGCTCAATCAAGGTGGAAGCTGACTCTTGTCAAGGAGAATGGCCTAGGACATGACTCCTGCCATAAACTGCTTTTAGTTAAAAAACTTCCATTTCAGACCGTCCTCTGTGGTTACTTCAGGTCTCTCGGTCTGCAAGGCCGCCACGCAGGACTCCCTGCTGTCAGGTTAGCGTGTGGCCCCTTTTCGTCCGCATGTGTTTTATATGGAAATGTGGACATGTTCTGTTGTTTATTGTACTTTTTCATTCTTATCATTGGAGGAAACTTTTATATTTATTAAACTCACCTTTTTTTCCCCTTACATGATCTTCCTTACAGATGTATAAACCTCCGCTTCTAAATTTAACTTTTGGACTCTTTCAGACCTTTAGATGCTGCTCTGGAAAAACTTCAGTGATGGATCAAAGGAAGAATGAGAGTATTGTCCCTAGTATCACCCAATTAGAAGACTTTCTTACAGAACACAATTCCAATGTGGTGTGGCTCCTCGTTGGTAAGCAGAGTGTATTTTCTTATACGTTACTGCTTTTTATGGATGAAATAACAACTGCCACATTCTAAGCAGTGGTCGGCTAAGTTAGGGTGCTTAGAATACCCTTTGTCCATGTTTTGGAAAGAAGATCCATCTATGTTTCTGTGCACACTTGCCCTGGGAGCTGCTCTGGAGCTTCTCCATAGGCCGCCTCCTTGTCTGGCCTCGGGGGAGGGAGGGAGGAGAGGCCCTGCTCCTAGCTTCTCTTCCTTTTCAGGCCCACTCCCCACCCCATCCGGCACACACAAGCCTTGTTTGTTTTGTTACAACAGCGATAAATCCTCAGGGTAAAATAGAATGTATGTGCCCAATTAACCTCATCTCTTTTCTCACTCTTATGCACTTGGCAGGGGGCTCTGCTAGTAGTAACATTTTGTCTTATATTCCAAAAGTTTTCTAGGTATATGCAAATAATACAAAAGAGTGTATAAGTTAATGGCAGAGAGAGGGATGGAATATGAGTAAATGAGTGTATGCGATCAAACGAAAGGGAGAAATACTGAAATATATCCAGGAAGGTAGAGATTCCTGCAGGCTGTTACCCAGGAAGGGTTTGTGGAAGAGTGGTGTGACATTTGATTTGAATTTTGGGGTAGGAATTAAAAGGTAGGGAGGAAAATAGGAAGGGAAAGAGGGGTGAGAGAGGAAAGGGAGGCCAGTGGCCATCACTGAGCATCTCCTGTGTGCATGTCATCTCACTGGGCGCGCAGAACAGAGCCCACTGACGGAGGTCGTCATTCTTTCCCTGTAAGCATGTGGGAACCAGGGGATCCAGCGATCCATTACGTGGCTGGTTTTCTGAGTGTGTGCTTATGCTTCTTTCATGACCCCACAGGATGTGTGGTAGGGCCTCCGGTTGAGGTGAAGGGTATTTAGAAGGAGTCACAAATTGGAGGATTGGATTACCGTTTAAACTTTGAGTTCTATTTTTTCTAACGAGTAAATGTGAACTGATGTAAATTATCATTAATGAAAGCCAAAACAAAAGTACAATGAAATGCAAAGCATTAGTATGAAATAAGACTTCATTAAAGCAGCACTGAAAATTACCTTTTAGTTTAATTAAGGGCAGAATTCTTTCTTATTTCCTACCTGTCCCTTCAGGTATCACTTAAGAGTTTCTCTTTTCTGTTGTACACAACTCCTTTCTTTAAGGAAAAAACAGCAGCAACCAGATAAACACTGAGTGATTGTTTAAATTTGCCATTTTACTTGGGGGCCTTATGCTGTGAAGGGGTGGGAGCATGGCACAGTGGTGGGCCCCAGCTCCTAGGTCATTTAACACTAGGAGCATAGTTCTCCGCGAGTACCTCTCGCCTCTCTGAATGGCCCACAGCAGCCAGCTGTTGACACAGTGGTTTACAGTAAAAATCAGTACAAAACGACTTTAAATTTAGAACATAATGATATATCATCAAAATAATTTTTCAAAAGAATTGTTCTAGAAATAGCTTTTATGGACAGACAGTAACACTTGATACATCAAAGCTATTATCAATCTAAGCTAAACTGTGAAATGTTGTATCAGTGACTGCTTTATCTATATTAAATAATTTTTTTTAAAGTTGAGATCTTAATTTTATGTTGCTAAAAGGTTACCCATGTTAAATTGCTTTACATTACTTTGTCCTAATTTAGAAAATAGTTATACTTTTTAAATGGATAAGTAAAAACATTTATTATCCGGAAATGCTTTTTTTTGTTTTGTCTTTTGTATATTTATGAAGTAGTTTTTCTGGGGAATATTATGGATTTTATAAGTGACTGTAAACTTCATGACAAATGGTTAGATTTGGAGTATTACTTATTGTAGTGTATTCAGTAGAAGTAGACATTCTTAAATGGTTGTCTTATCAATTATAGCAAAACAGTGTACGATGCCCTGTTTAATATAGACATGCCTTCAGTGGCTGAACTCCTGCTTATTCCATTACTTTTTTAAGAGAACAGTTTATTGATTGAAAAAAATCAATGACTTTTCTCTGATTTAAAAAATCATTAATTTTCTTTCTTTTTAAGTGCCTTTAGCCTTTAGGGAATAGCTTGGGAATTAGCTGTTAGCCTGATAAAGGTGGGTGTTTTCATAATATTCAGAATTATGGGTTTTCTCATCCCAGAACATCTTCACATAAGTTTAATAACTGAAACAGTCCAAGGCAGTGGAGAAGGAAACAAGAAAAGGAAAGGAGAGGGCTGGAACTGACCAGAAAGGGAGCGAGAACATTCGGATTAAGTAGAGCCAACCTCTGATTTTAAATCCCAAGTAGTAAATTGTAAGAGGACATACTACCATATTACCATTTCTGAACATGGTAAATGATCTTTTACTAACAAAGTTTTACTAAGATATTAAGATGATTGAAGGTGACATCCTTTTATATATATATTTTTTTCTCTCAACAGCTACTATTTTGTCCTGTGGATGGATTATTTATCTCACTTATTATAATTCTCGAAATGTTGGTCTTATTTTAACATTGGTTCTTAACAGATTGTACAAACATGGCTATATTCATATTGGTGAGTTTGAGTAACCTTGCATTTTTTCTTCTGTGTAATCTTGAGGTGTAGATTAAAAATTTGTATTTTATAAATAGTAGCTTTAGAAATTTACTTTTGTTTCATGAAGATTAAACTAATCTAACTGGAATTCCTCTAGTGACAACTTATACTCATTCTTCTTAAAGTGTTTCCATCTTTACTTTTTGAATTCTTTTACTTGTAAAAAATGCTCATGGAAGCAATTTGAAAATATAAACAGATATAAAATATGGAAATAGACATTTCTTTCAATTCCACCATCCAGAGAAAGTTTCTAATGCTCAATGAAGTATTTGCTATTTTATTTCTTTAAGTAACCCATATTTTAAAAATCTGTTAGTTGGAATTATCTTGTATTTCATTTTGTGGCCTGCTTTATTAATTAGTGCTGACTGCTCATTAGTGGGAGCTTTGCAGATAGCTAGGAGGGTGTATCAGGAAGCTGTACACTCTGGAAAGTCCTAACCAGTGGGAAAGGGGGAGGGGACACCGGATAGAACCGTGCTAACCGTCCCTGGAGTTGAGTACCATTTAGTGGAAATGAACTTCTCTCAAACATAAATAGTCTTCCATTTGTTTGAGGCAGTGACTGGTTCCCGGAGTAAAATGGTGAATTAGTCACTGCTCTGGGTTTATATAATGGCATAATTAAGGGAATTAGTCATATGAAGCAGCTATTGAAACTAATGTCCTCATATGGTTATTTAGTAGCTCAGTTTTAGTGATGATACTTGTGGCACTTTTTCAGGAAAAATGCTAGAAATTAGTAAGGCTGTAAGGATATCAGTGAGTCAGGAGAGAACATTTAATTATTGAATAAATTGAATTCTAAGATTATTTTAAGCATTAAGGACTCTACTATCTATCAAAACAATTATGTTAATTGCTGTTGTTTTTTTCCTGTAACAGGCTCCTTCTCTTTCTCTGTTCTTTCCGGAAAAGTCATGGTTCGTGAAATCTATTACATTACAGAAGACATGTCTGTTAGGTAAAAAGCAAAATAAAAACCATAAAAAAAATCTTAAATTTGAAATATTGAAAAAATTTTCTAATTATGGGCATTTATTTAATATTGGTTCTTCAAATAAAACCATAAATCAAAAAATCTTTTTTATTTCTTTCAGTAAATCAGACCTAATGAATTAATGTTTTAAAATGTTACTATCAGTTGATTAATTTAGCTAAGGTTTAGACTGGCAAAAGTTTTTACCGAATAGCAGCATATAGAAATCAATAATCTCATTTCATTCCAAGATGAAAAATTGAGCCATTAAATTACCTGATCATTTCTGTTGTAGAATCCATAGTGGTCATTTGTTATATAAAATAAGGATCAGAGATGCCGATAACTCTTACCCATTAGGTCCTTATTAAGTAACATGTTTTTAAAATTGTTTAGCATCTGCTAACAACTCTAATTTTACTTTACGAAGGAAACAAAAATCTGAATGTGATAAGTGATAATATGTTTGATATATTCTCTTCTGTAAACCTCAAAAGAAAAGCTTACTCTATTTTTGTGATCTTCTTAAAATTTGTTACTTAGATAGAACGTGGAAAATTTTGAATTATTTGAGAGATGCCAGGGTTTGGCGACACTTATACTTCTCTTAAAACAGTAGAAGCAGCTTCTTTGTGAGTCTAAAACTACTTCCAAATTAAAAGTAAAAAGTAACAGTTAAGATACTGTAAGCATCCTTTTGGAGCATAAGGTGATATATTATTACAGAAATAAAGGGATATCTTTAAAGTTTCCCTTAGTGTGCTCATGACTCCTTTCAAGATTTGGCTTTCTGTTTATATAGTTTGCACCATTAAAAATATAACAGAAAAGGGTTTTCTGTTAGCACTTCATTTTCCTGTTGAACATAATCCGGTATTACATTTTACCTGAATAGAACAATGTAACTAGACCTGTACAAATCCTCTTTTCCTCTTTAACTAAAAGAGTTGAAACGTTTAGGTATGCCAGTGTTCTGTTGAGAAGATTTTGTGTTTCTTTATTAATTATCAATTGCCTGTCTTTTATAATAACTAGTTAAGAATCAAGTAAATTATTACTTAAGTTTTTATTTTTGTAATTCATCTTGCTTAGAATTCAAGATGGATTTATAATTTTTCGTTGGTGGAAGATGTATAACCCAAAGCAGAAGCAGCACGGTGAGTTTCCATTTTTTCATGTGTTTGAAATTGTCTATCATAGAATCAGTTTTTATTTATGGATATTATAATAGATAAAAATATTTGTAAAAGCTTTGAACTTGAAAAAACTCTAATTTTATCACCAGTCGGCTGAAAATCCTTTAACAGCTTTCCTCTTGCCTGGTTAAATTGGTTACTTTAGCTGAATATTTATTCAGGGTCATGACCCTTTTCTACTTTTCTAGCCTTATCATGCGTTTCATCTGTGGACCTGACCCATCCTGGGGATAAATGGCCTCAGCACCTTTTACATATTCTACTAGGACACTTTTCTAATGTTTCATCTTTGGCGACTTTATTCATACTTCTGCCTGACATTGCTATTAATTCGTATTTATCCGGTATGATAAGGATGATCAGAAAATGAGAAATGCAAGCTCTAGAATATCTTCTGGTTCTGCTTTTATCATCAGAATTTTGCCATCTCAAAATTTTCTCCACAGTTATTTCATGGCTCTGTTAGTGCCCCAGCTGTGGCCTTAACCCTTTTACCCGACACTAACCAGACCAGTGGCTTCCAGGAAAGTGGACCTTGTCTTGACTCTCTCCAAAAGCTAGGCTTTGGAAGGTCTGGCCAGCGTGTGAGGCACAGGCTTAGTCAGGGGAGTCAAGGCAGAAGCAGGGAGACTCGGTGGGAGCCACCTGCTGTGTTCCGCAGAGACGTCCTAGTGGGTGTGGACTTGGGCCCGAGTGGTGGCTGCCGCTCTCTGGATCTGTGTTGGAATAGAAGCTGGCAATGGCTGGGGCATGGAAGAGAGAGCAGTTGCGAAGACGGACTGCTATTGATGAGATGGGGAGTAGTGTGGATTAGGTGTGGGGGACCAGGTGTTTGGTTGATCTGTCAAGTGTGAGATGCCTGTTAGACATCACACTGGAGACAGTTGAGTAGGCTGCTGGACACTGGACCCTGGCGTTTTGGGTGGAGGTCGTGGATGGCTACTGAGGAAAGGCTTAACCCTAATGAGGGCTAGAGCTTGATTTTCTCAGTGAAAAATAGGTAATGATATTTATCTTCATCAAGTCTTTGACTACATATGTATTCTATGTACTGAAAAACTGGTGTGTTTCCTATTCTTTTTATTTTAAAGAATTGGACCTATAGCAAGGAAAAGATGATAATAATTTAGGGGATTATCTTAGCTTTTAGTCATTGGGTTTTTTTCTTTTAAAAAAATTTATTTTTCTTTATTGATTTTAGAGAGAGGAAGGGAGAAGGAGAGAGAGATAGAAACATTTATGAGAGAGAACATCGATTGGCCGCCTCCCCCATGCCCCCCACGGGGGATTTGGCCTACAACCTGGGCATGTATCCTGACCGGGAATCGAACCGGCGACCTCTTGATGCGTGGGTCAATGCTTAACCACTGAGCAACACTGGCCGGACGGGGTTTTTGTTTTTTCTCCCATCATTTATCTTAGGAAGTAATGAGGGGGAAAAACCAGGATTGGAGCTGAAGATATTACTGTGAAAAAATGAAAGTTGTTGATTGACTTTCCTTATTTTGGAAATATATTACTGTGTATTTTTCATTTGCTAGTTTAAACTAAAATTTATTTAGGGTGTTTGACAGTTTATATGCCTTTTTGCTAATAACTTGAAGTTAATTTTGGTGAAATTTGATACCTTACCATTTAAACCACAGCTTAAGCTACTAAAATGAAAGTTAATAACAATTCTCTACCTGTTTTAAAAAATTAAGCTGTTCTAACTGGCC
The DNA here is from genome assembly GCF_014108415.1 of Molossus molossus. Lineage (NCBI taxonomy): Eukaryota > Metazoa > Chordata > Mammalia > Chiroptera > Molossidae > Molossus > Molossus molossus. The sequence continues at coordinate 124,697,135 of NW_023425377.1, read as the reverse complement.
ATATCTAATTTTAATTGCTATATTACAGTCAAGTTATACTTTTACTTTGTAAATGGCACTTTTCTATTCTTAGTGTAAAGTCTTTAAATTCTGGCTTTAGACAACCAGAATCTAGAAATTTAGTTTATTTTTAGAATGCTAAATTAAATGCTACAGTGACCTCCGCTTTTTTTATTTATTTTGCCAGTGTTTTATCTGTATTTTAAAACAATTCTATTTACCATAAAAAATTTTTAAAAATAAAACATTTAAGTTACTTTAGCTGTGAAAAAAGATTTTAACAGAAACTTTGACTAAACTTTTTAAAAAGTTGACTGAGAACTTGTGTGTTTGTATATAATTCGTGTCTTTAGATCCAAAGGCAGAAACCAGATTATACATCACAGTCAATGACTTTGAATTTCATGTCTACAATCGGTCGGATCTTTATGGACGTCTTCAAGAATTGTTTGGTTTGGAGCCAACAATAATCCCACCCAAGAAAGAGGAGGATAAAACAAGGGAAAATGGAAGAGCAAGAACCCAGTCCAAAATTGACAGGTTCATTGTACCTTCAGATTTTACTAGTCTCCGATGTGCAAACATTCACTCTCCCTTTCTGGTATATAGGAAAGTGACTGACTTTTATAAGTTATTAACCTTGTGTCCTGCAACTTTACTATAATCACTTATTAGTTCAAAGCAGTCCGTTTGATTGATTCTTTCAGACTTTCTACATGGACAGATGTGTTGCCTGCAGACCAAGAAAGTCTTATTCCCCTTCCCAATGTGTAGCCCTTCTGCCTGTTGTGTTCCTGAAATAGCTAGAACTTCCGAGTGGAAGGAGGTGGTGAGATAGGACCTGCTGGCTGTGTCCCTCATCTCAGTGGGAAAGCTCTAGTTTCTTGCCTTTAAGTATGTTAACTGTAGATGGTCTTTATGAAGAGGAGGAAGTTTCCTTATTCCTAGTTTACTGAGAGATTTTAATAATGAACGGGTGTTGGATTTCGTCAAATGCTTTTTCTGCATTTAGTGATATGAGCATTTGATTTTTTGGTTTTAGACTGTTAATGTTAATTGATTTCTGAATGATAAACATCCTTGCATACCTAATAGTTTTTTTTTTTTTCTTTTTTATTGATTCTACAGAGAAGAAGGGAGAGGGAGAGAGATAAAAACATCGATGAGAGAGAACATCGATTGGTTGCCTCCTGCACGCCCCCCACTGGGGATCGGGCCCACAACCTGGGCATGTGCCCTGACTGTGAATTGAACTGGTGACCTCCTGGTGCATGGGTTGATGCTCAACCACTGAGCCACACCGGCCGGGCCCTAATATTTTTTAAAGTAGATTATGATGACAGTTATTCTCAATTAAATTTTTAATGGACATTATGTCCTAGGCACTGAGCTGAGGTACTGGTAATACTGGGAATATGACAACTCCTCTGTCTTGAGGGAATTTATAGCCAAATATGGAAGTTAGAAGGGTTAATGGGTAATTTTAGTGCACAAAGTGTTACCTCAGGGACGAGGAGATTTCTGTGGACACACACAGAAGGGTCAGGAGGGCTGGGGCCTGAAGGGTGAATGAGTTAGGGAAAGGTGGTGATGAACAGTCTTCCGTAGAGAAGAAATATCACATGCGACAGGGAAATTGCTTACTGAGGCTGCCGTGGATTATTCGAGGTGGGGATACATTAGACTAAAAGGTCAGCAGGATCGGGGCCTCCCCCCAGGTCAGTGGTGCTGTGATGTCCTTGGAGGGAGATGAACTGGAGGCAGGGAGGCCAGGTGGAAAGATGCTGGGACAGCCCAGCAGCTGGGTTGGTAGCAAGGGGAAGGAATGAAGTGGATGCAGCGAGACACACTTAGGCGGATGAACCCATAGACAGTGGTAGGTTAGACGTGGAGAATGAGGAAGAAGGATGGTTAGCAGTGAATCCAGACTTAATGTAAGCAGCAGCCATGCACAGGCGGGGAACCCCAGGGAAAGAGGGGGCTAGGGGGTGAGTGGGGTCTGTTTTAAGCACCGAGGGTCACCTTTATGTGACTGAGGAGATAGTGGGTTAGTGAACTGATATGCCTCAAGTTTTCATTCGAAATCTTGATTGAATTGCTGTGAACTTTTCATTCCTTAAATTTTGTGTACTTTGTATATGGCCATTTTTTTCTTACTCTTAGCCTGTCATTTTTATTTTACTGAGAGGACATTGTTTTGGCATAAAGTGGTGGGAATAGGGAAGGAAAAGGATCACCTCAGTTGGCAGAAATGCTCAGAACAGTAGAGAAGATCAAAGTGACTTGTGTGGTGATCATTTGTTTTAATAATAATTTTGGCTGCCATGTAAAATGTCATGTTGTAGTGTAGTGTGGGCATAATGGTGGATATCACGACAGCATCTCATAATTTACACTTTCAGTATTAGAGCTTGTCATTCTGAAAACGTAGCTGTATTATTACAGCCTGCCCGTGTAAAGCCCGGCACAGGATGGAGTGCACTCCATGAGGCACCTGAGGGGTACTGGTCTCTGCTCACTGGGGCCGTCATTAGATGTATCTGGAAAGATACAGCTGGTATTCATAATGTATATTTTGAGGAAGTCAATTGTATCCTCAGGTATTTAAGTCTTTTTATAAACATCAGTTTTTATTTTTCCTTATTAGAGTTAAAGTAAAAACAGAATCTCAGGACCCCACATCTTCATGGAGATCACTTATTCCGGTCATAAAGGTCAATGTGAGCACAGTAAGTAATTCTGGTACTATTAATGTTTGGTGGGTTAATAACAGAACCATTTATTTATGAAAACATAATTTTCACTTAAGAAAAGAAAGTAATTTTGTAGGGTTTTTTTTGTTTGTTTTCAATTTTCATAAAGTGTGAAAGAATTATTTTAACATCAGTACCATTTAGCATAAACTTATTAGACCTGAAAGGCTATTTATTCATAAATTCTTAAATTTCTTTAAACCCAAGTCTAAATTGATCCATGGAGTAATTTAAATATAGACAGTGCTAAAGTGGAATCATTTAGTTGTTGCTTGAAAATGTTACTAGGTTAGCTAAGGAAAAAAATTGAGCCCGAATAGTAATGCATAATATCTCTAATCTTTTTGTAGGGTCGCTTGGCCTTTGGAAATCATTACCAACCTCAAACTCTGTGCATCAATTTTGATGATGCTTTCTTAACTTATACTACAAAACCACCTTCCAGTCATCTTGACCAATTCATGCATATTGTGAAAGGAAAGCTTGAAAATGTTCGAGTCATGCTTGTTCCTAGTCCAAGATATGTTGGTCTTCAAAATGATGAGTAAGAATGTCTTCTATATGTCTAATATAGATATCAATTAGATCTTTAGCATCCTTTTAATTTCTGTTACAAGTTGGGCAATAATTAGGTATATTTCCCTGTTAAATCAATTAACAGCGTAATCCTGAGATAAATGGATATGCTATCCATTGGTAAACTCTAATTTAAACTATTTTTCTTTAAGATTACGACTATAATTTTTTACCCCTTTCTCCTTCTTACTATATTTGGGAAACTTATTTTGGGCAGTTAAGCCCTGATACTTGAGGTTGGAAAATACACATTACAGGTAGGTTTTTATTTACAGAGGGATGGATAAATAGTAAACTCAGCAAATTCATTATAGTGTGTAAGCAGCAGAAAGTCTGTGAGGTCGTGAGAAGCATGATTGTTCCTTTTTAGTTCAAGATCTTGCCGTTTGAGCTTCCAGGTGCTGGCTGGAGGGTAGACAGTCCCCTGGGGCCCAGGGAGGCTGTGCGTCTCCTGGGCTCACTCTTTTTTTTTTTTTAATCCTCACCTAAGGAAATGTTTTTCCTCTTAGCTTCAGACAGAATGGGAGGGAGAGAGAGGGGGAGAGACACATAGGCTGGCAGCCTCCCTCGCGACCCTGACCAGGGCCCAGGACCGAACCGCAACCAAGGTACGTGCTCTTGACTGGAATTGAACCCGAGACTCTTTGGTCTGTGGGCCGACGCTCTAACCACTGAGCCAAACTGGCCAGGGCTGGGCTTCTCTTCGGGATCAGGGGCTTTGCCCAGCATATGCTGTTGCATTTATGGCTGAAAGTTCAACACTGCACAGATAAATAAGTCGGGGTTTTATGAAAATGACTAGAGAATAAGATGGAGAAGCATTCTGCTATTCATTTGTATAAAACAATTTAAAATTGTATTTTTTACTTTTCAAAAGTGTGAAGATTAAATGATAACATTAAACATTAAGATTTACTACATTTTAAAAAGATTGTTGAATTTCTGTGATTATCTAGTGATTGAGAAGTAACTTTTAGTGCGGAAGGGAGATGTGCATGACAAAAAAGGGTTAAAGCAAAGCAATTCCAGATTGATGGTTCGTGGGAAAGAGATTGCAGAGAAACAGTCAGTCCAGAGTTTGAGTTGGACATGTTTGCTTTAAATTGGGTTCAAGTTGACCAAGTAAATATTCTTGGAAATAGGTAATATAAAGTTATTAACAGTAAAAATGACAAGATTATGTTTATTTAAAATTTATTATAAAGGCAGAATATAATTATTCTATTTCAATGAATATTGTTTTCTTGTATTTATCTAAACTTTGCCTTAAATTGATTTCTCTTATTCATAACTTAAAATGGAAAATGTGAAACAATTTTTGTTTATTCTTATTGAACTAATTTACTTATTTGAAAAATTTCAGTACCATTTTATTATTTAGTCTAATATAAAAGACAGGTATGGAACAATTCATTGTCTGTGAAAGATGGCTTCCCTTTTCAAGATGCTACACTTGATCCTTTTTAGTTTTTGTTGTTTGTTTTCACCTGTCACCACCGTTAACAAGAACACTGAACATTTTGTGTTCTGGAGATGCTCTGAGCCTGCCTTGCTCTCTCCCTAGGCCCCCGAGACTGATGGGAGAAGGCTTCGTGGTGCTGCAGTCGAATGATGTGGACATCTACTACTACATGGACGAGCCAGGTGGGACCGAGTGCTTCACGGCGGCCGCTCTGTTTCTTCTGTGAAACGGTGTCTAACAGTGCTTTAAGTTTCTTTACTTGGGATAAAAATATGAACCAGTAAATGGTAAATGTGGATGTAGGAGTGCCTGCCTAAAAAATACCTGTCGTTGTCAAAAGGTGAATATGACTAGCATTCCAGACCAAAAGAAAACGATACTGTGATCTTTCCTTCAGATTCCATTTCATCACTGTACCTCAAAAATTGTGACTGCAAATGACCATGAATACAGACCTTTGAGAAAAGGTGGTGGTGAAGGTTGTTCATGTCCGCTAGGAAAACGCCTAGTGTGTTAGGCTTCCAGTTTCAGCATTAAAATCCAGCTGCGATGCCTCATGGGTGGTTTTTGTTTTATGAAAGTATCTAAACATTGGATTTTAAGCCCCCCTTTTCTTACTTGCTATCTTGTTACACCTTTCAGGGGGCTTATTAGGTCAGAGTATTTCAAAACTAAAACTTGGGTGCTGTTTGCCTTTTTTGCCACATTGACATTTGCACCGCTGGTGTCAAAGCAACGGCAGGTGAATCTGCTAGCGCTGGAGCAGGAACCCCGGCGGCAGTGCCCACCCCACGAGGGGTCCCTGCTGGTGTCAAAGCAACGGCAGGTGAATCTGCTAGCTCTGGAGCAGGAACCCCGGCGGCAGTGCCCGCCCCACGAGGGGTCCCTGCTGGTGCCAAAGCAACGGCAGGTGAATCTGCTAGCGCTGGAGCAGGAACCCCGGCGGCAGTGCCGGCCCCATGAGGGGTCCCTGCTGACGGCCACGCGTGCGCAGTGAGACATGTGCCTGCATCCTGTGCTGAGCCAGCAAAAGTTACTTTGATCAAATCTTGACCCTTGGTAAACTTTGTAGTTTTTGGTGTGATAAATGGCAAAGACACACAGTACACTTGTGCTGTGTGCCAATGTACACGTGTGTTCAGAGGAAGCACCTGTGTGATTCAGTTCTAAGCTGAACTATTTTGTTTGTTTGTTTGTTTGTTTTTGTGGAACGATGGTTTTACTTGAAAGCATAGCTAGGGACAAACGGTGGTTTGAGCTTTCATGTGAAAATTAGCATTTTGGAAACTTTGGCTCTGCAACTGTGAGTTTGGTGATTTTTCTGATTGTAACAAGTGTGATTTTTAAAATGTGTAATAATGAGCTCTGGCCGGTGTGGCACAGTTGCTTGGAGTGTCGTCCGGTATACCAAAAGGTTTCAGGTTCGGTTCCCAGTAGGGCACATACCTGGCTTGTGAGTTCAATCGCAGGTCGGGGCATGTACAGAAGGCAACCAATGTTTCTTTCTTTCTTTCTCTCTCTCTCTCCCCTCTCCCCTTCTCCTGTCTCTAAATTCAATAAGCATATCCTCAGGTGAGGATTTAAAAAATTTTAAAAATGTTTAATCAGTTTATTAATATTTGAAAAAATATGCATGTCTTAGTGAACACATATTTTCCAAATGACCAATGCATGATATTACAAGGTCATGCCTTGTTATTCAAAGTGCAAGAGAGATAGTAAATTTAAATATAGCAGATCCTGAACAACAGCTCTAATATAGAAGCAGCTGTGACAATTCACTTGTATTCAGTTGAACTGGACATGAAAGAGGTTTGCCAAGATAAAAACAGTGCCAACACTTCTTACTAAATTAATTTGTTTTAGGAAATATAGTTATTTTTCATTAAAAATATTTTAATTAAAAAATGAAATTAAAATTTATTTTTCATTAAAATGTGGTTATTTTCTTTTTATAAATTTTAAGAATAACTATTAAAGCTGGGGACAAATCAGAAAGAATATATGTACCCCATATGTTCATAGCAACACTATTTACAATTGCTAAGATCTGAAAACAGCCCAAGTGTCCATCAGTAGATGAGTGGATGAAAAAGCTGTGGTACATGTACACAATGGAGTACTATGCAGCTGTAAGGAAGAATGATTTCTTTCTTATCCTTTGAGATGACATGGAGGGACCTGGAGAGTATTATGCTAAGCGAAATAAGCCAATCAGAGAAAGACAAATACCACATCATCTCATTTATCAACGAAAAAAAGCTGATGAACAAAGTAGACCCAGAGACATAGAAAGAAGTAGTATTCAGACTGACAAACCTCAGAAGGGAGTTGGTGGGGAGAGAAACTAAAGAACTTATATGCATATATACATAACCAATGTACATAGACAACAATGCTGGGGGAGACAGATCAGGAGGAGGATGTCTAGGGGGGAAAAGGGGGAAATCTGTAACAAAAATTACTTAATAAAAAGTAAAGTAAATAAAGCTGAGGACAGTGAGACAAGAACGTGCTTCGGATGGAAGCAGCCACAGGAGAGCGTAGGTGGGGCTGCTTTGGCTCACTGGAGAGTCAGAGCCAAGGGGTTAGAGACAGCTTCATGGGGTTAGCCTGGTGGAGCCCACTGCTGCCCTGGTTGCAGATCTCGTGGGTGCCTTGGAGGTTAGGGGATGCGTGCCTGAGAGGGAGGAAAGGCCTAAAATAGAGTTATTTTTCATATCATTTTTATTAAATGTTATCACACGTTTTATTTTGTCAATATATAATGGGTTTATTATTTAACAAATAAAAATTTTTGCCTGGCCAGCAAGGCTCAGTGGATTGAGCGTCGTCCCATGGACTGAGAGGTCCCAGTTCGATTCCCGGTCAGGGCACATGCACGAGTTGGGGGCTTGATCCCCAGTAGGGGGTGTGCTGGAGGCAGCTGATCTTTGTTTTTCTCTCACATTGATGTTTCTATCTCTGTCTCCCTTCCTCTCTCTCTAAAAAATTAATAAACACAGCCGTGGCCGGTTTGGCTCAGCGGTTAGAGCATCAGCCTGCAGACTGGAGAGTCCCAAGTTCGGTTCCCGCTAAGGGCACGTACCTCAGTTGCAGTTTGTCCCCTGCCCCTGTTGGGGTCGTGAGTGGCAACCCACTCAATGTGTCTCTCTCACATCAATGTTTCTCTCTTCCTCCTCTCCCTCCCACTCTATCTGATGATAAATGCAAAAAATGTCCTCTGGTGAGGATTTAAAAAAAAAAAAAAATTAATAAAAACATATTAAAAAAAAAAAAGAAAAAATTTTTAAATTGTTCAGTTTAAATTTTGAATACAGTATATATTGATAGAGATAATATAAAAATACCAGCTTTGGGGATCCTCAATAATTTTTAAGAACGTTAAATGTTCCTAAGATCAAAAAATTTGGGCACTGCTGATCTAAAGAAACATTTTAATGGTTATTTTAAGTAACTGCCTTTATGTTGTATATTCTGCAATGCAGGACTTGTTCCGGAAGAAACAGAAGAAAACATTGAAGGAGAAATGAGCAGTGAGGATTGCAAGTTACAAGACTTGCCTCCGTGTTGGGGACTGGATATAGTTTGTGGGAAAGGAACAGACTTCAACTACGGGCCGTGGGCCGACAGGCAGAGGTGCTTTATATTTCTAATAGTCTTTCAAATGTATTGAGCTGATACTGTAATTTTTATTAAAACTAGCTATTTTATTATGGCAGGGTAAAATATCCCTAGACATTTTAATCCAAATATTAACTTGTTTGTAGAGAAGTTGGCTTAAGCACGTTTACTGCAAAGGAAGGGTTAGTTCATTAGAAAAACGGTGAACAAGCAGCGTATTTATTGGTTCCTTTGTTTTTCCTTTTGTATTTAATCAGCAAATATGCCAGCAATAGTTGGGGTGATGCAGATTCAGAGATAAAAGACTTTACTTTTAGTGGAGGAAGAAAGAAAGAAATAGGTTTATTACATGCATAATAGAGGAAGTAAAAACTCTTGAAAAGCTTAGAAAGGTGCTGACTTGGTGTGCTGAGACTTCCATAACAAAGTACCACAGACTGTGGCTTAAACACCAGAAACTTGGCATGTTCGGGAAGTTAGAACTCTGAGACCAAGGTGTTGGCGGGGCTGGTTCCTTCTGAGGGCTGTGGGGAGGATGTGTTTGAGGCCTCTCTCCGTAGCTTTCAGATGGCCGTCTTCTCCCTGCATCTTCACGTGGTCTCCCCTTTGTGTGTCTCATAGGTCTCTGTCCACATTTCCTCCTCTTAGAAGAACAGTCATATTAAGATTAGGGCCCACCAAAAAGACCTAGTTTTAACTTAATTACCTCTTTAAAGACCCTGTCTCCAATTATGGCCAAATTCTGAGGTTAGGACTTCAACATAAGAATATTTAGTTGGACACAATTCAGCCCATAAAAGTTATATAGATCATATTAAAAATAAAAGGAGAAAAGAATTAGGGGAGGCTTTTTTGTAGAGGGAATATGTGGTTCAGTTTTGAAACATAAGTAAGAGTTAGCCAGGGGAGGAAGACTTTCAAACAAAGGAGAGGACATTTCAGTAGTGATGAGGAGACATCTAAAATGTTCACGTAAATAGACACTGCTTAGAGTTAGCTCAGCAACTGTGCCATTTGGACAGCTGATACACTTGTAGAAAATCTCCCATTTCTCACAGTAGAAAACAGTCTTTTGTTTTACTGAGAGGAAATTATAGTAGGTGTTTGTGACTTCTTTTTTTCTCTATTACGTCTATTTGTTAAATAAGATAGCAGTTATAAAGTTAAAATGTTGATTTTGGTCCCTTATCAGAGAGAATTTCATTGGAATAACATGTCATTATTCTTTCTACCTTCTTATATAGAGATTGTTTATGGAAGTTTTTCTTCCCACCTGATTATCAAGTTCTGAAAGTTTCTGAAATTGCACAGCCAGGGAGACCAAGACAGATCCTTGCCTTTGAACTGCGAATGAATATTATTGCAGATGCTACGATTGACTTGCTGTTTACCAAAAATAGGGTAATTATTGAAATAACATAGAGAAAATAGTGTTTAAAATTTGAACATTATTTTCCAGAGCATCTTTCTGGTACCTAGTCCTGTAGTTAGATTAATGGCTATGAGCTTCCTGCCACCCCACCCCAATAACTGTATATATGTTACTTTCATTAAGTGCCAAACAATAGACAGAAGTTAATAATAATAACAAACCTTTATACTATAGTTTGGTTCATTTTCTCCTTTATATCTGCCCCAATTGTTTTAATGTATTGTTGGTATAAATTTGAACTTTTGTTCTTAGGAACCTTTTTTTAAAATATGTTTTTAATGATTTTAGAGAGAAAGGAAGGGAGAGGGAGAGAGAGGTAGAAACATCTGCAAGAGAGAGAGCTGCCTCCTGCAAGCCCCCTACTGGGGATTGAGCCTGAGACCGACATGTGCCCTGATAGGAAATAGAACTGGCAATCTGTTGGCGCATGGCGCATGGCATGATGCTCAATCCACCGAGCCACCCGGGCCAGGCCTTAGGAACTTTTAATACCTATTTGATATCATGGATGGTTATATTTTGTCTGTGATAATAACTAAAGGGTAAAGATGGAAGTGTAATTACAGTGAATGTTTTATGTTAATTACTGTTTCTCTTGATAGGAAACCAACGCTGTGCATGTCAATGTTGGTGCAGGCTCCTATTTGGAAATCAACATTCCCTTGACAGTGGAGGAAAATGGTAAGCTGCAGGGAGTGCTTTTCTCTTCTAATTGATCAGCAGGGAAATAATATATAAACAGTAGTTTGTTAATCCACTTCAACAAACATTAATTAATGGGGTTAATTAAATAATTTGTGCAGCCAGAGAGAGGGGAACATTTTTTTAAATCAAGTTAAGTCATATAATTCATTGCTTTTATTATACTCTAGATTTCTCTCTTGTAAGTGAGCATACTTTGCTTAGCATATTTTTCCTGTTTCTGCATGAGAGCAGGTGCTGTGTATACCTGATGCTGAATCCAGTACCTGGCTTGTGGTACATGGCCAGTAACTGAATGACTGATAGCCTTTACTTTGGGTTATATTAGTAGATTTTGTCAGGGAGTAAACTGGGTACTTTGAACAGCAAAACTTTAAGAAAGGAGAACGCTTCATATTTCAAATGGTAAATAATGCCTTGATAGCTATTGCTGAAATAATCTAATTCATTATGCATTTGAAATTTGGTCTTTGATACAAGTTAATGAACAACATGAGTAAATACTTTGTTAAATTGATCAAAATATTATATAGCCATCTTCATTTTCTCATCTTCTGACCCTCTTATTACATTTGTAATTGAGAGCAATTAAAATGAAATTCTGCTTAATTTATTCACTTTCTTGAGCGTGCAGAGAATAGCAACTTACCCCTATTTTTAAATCACTAGCCAGCAATGTCATGATGGTTATGGTAGAGAGCACTCTCTAACTAAGCTTGGCTCTCTCTGCTTGTTCCTGCCACTCATTTTGTTTAAAGTTCAGGAGAACACGGGCTGAGGGGTGACGGGATTCATTGGGCCTATAAAGTAGGAGCAGTCGGGTATGCCCGCTGAGATAACCCACTGAAAAAGGGACTGGGATGGCAGAGGGCACTTTCCCCTGGGACTGGGGGCTGTGCTCGTGAAGAACGAAACTGGATTTTAGCTAGCTCCAGATTAGCCTCCTGTGTCGCAGAGCAGGCTCCTAGGACAGTAGGCTCAGCGAGGTCAAGGTAGGAGGCGGCCCCTGTTAGGACAGCCTTATTACCCAGCTGGCCGGGGGAAAGGCAGTTGGGTGCTGCACAAAATGGACAAGGGTTCGTTTGAGGGAGCGCTGCTGCCATTTTTAAACTGATGACTCACGTAGGAAATAGGATTTATACAGACAGCTTGTACAGTTATTGGCTCACTGGGGGAGGGGCACCTGAGGGCTGCAGGGGCTGGAGCACACCTGCCAGGGACCATGGAAGTGCCGCAGCACACCGGCTGCGGGCTGGAGGACGGCTCCAAGGAAGCCAGTCGGGGCCTTGTTCAAGGTTAAATGACTGTCTGAGGGACAACAGGCTTAGGCCTGAGACAGGAACAAATAGAACTCAAGTCTATGTCAAACTTTTTTCTCAGGGATTCAGGTGTTTGAAAAACTACAGTAACAACAACAAAATGCCCAGAGCAGAATGCACGTTGGAGTAGCCATGTAACAATGACAACAGGGTCCGTGCTCCGGGAGGGCCCCCCTCGAGAGCAGAGGGAAGTACTGTGCCCACTGCTCCTGTTCAGAACAGGCTACTTGGGGTTGTGTAAGAACGGGCATGGCGAGGAGTGGTTGAAAAAGATGAAAAGAGGTACGCGGGCGTCAGTGGAAGGAGAGAGGACGTGGGATCCATCTTAACTACTTCAAAACTCTCATTCAGAGAATGGGCTTGTAGTTTTACGCTGGAAAGCAGAGTCATAACAGACATCATGTGAAGATGGGACTTTCTTCTCTCAGAGGTGTTCAGCTGAGAAAGTAACCTGTTAGCTGGCAAGCTCCCTCCCCACCACTGGGTCTACCTAAATAGTGACGGCCACCACTTCTCGGGAATTCTCCTTTGAGTGGGGTGGGGTTGTTTCCAGTAGCTTCTTCATTTTATGTTTCATTTATTAGGTTACACCCCTGCAATTAAAGGACAGCTCTTACATGTTGACGCCACTACCAGCATGCAGTACCGGACCCTGTTAGAGGCAGAGATGTTAGCGGTAAGTCTGGGGTATATGATGATATGCTTGGGTGCATAAAATGCAAATTTGGTTTTAATTTTTCAATGTAAGATTTAATGACCAGGAAGACATCACACGGCCCATCTCCTGTTCTAGAACCAGCGGGTGCTCCTGGCCCTGTTGGGGGAGGAGTAGGCTCGCAGTGCCGGGCGCTCCCGGGCGCGCTCTTCCTGGCGGGGGAGTGACCGGAAGGCCATCTCAGGTGGGGTTTTGGCCTTTAAATATGAACAGTTGTTAGAATATTATTTTTAAACTTCGCTATATGGCTGGATTATCTGTCCGATGTTGTAAATAAATCTTTTGTTTTTTACTATGTTTTCTGGCCCCATTGGATTCTTTCTTTGGGCTTAATAATTCATTCTGGTTTTTACTTGATGAATAATGTGAAAAGAAGAAAATTTTGATACCTTGGATTGCTCCATATTACAAAGAGAAAAAAATACGGAAATGCTCATGACCAAAATTTCAGATTGGGGATTCAGTAATCAGGCAGCAAGGGTCAACAGCAATAACAACAATAATAAAAGCCACTTTGTAGGATGGCTGACATTCAGAGAGGATTCTTTTATATATTTTACCAGTAGGTTCTTAACTGCTTGCCAAACAAGCTATTTACACATGATACATATGTAAATTAAGAGGAACATTTTGCAATTAAGCAAGAATATATTGAGTACCATGAATATGTATTTAATTGGCATATTAAGCATTGTATTGATGCCTGAGCTATTGCTGATAAGTAGTGCTATGCACACATGCTAGTCCTGGCCAGGCAGCTCTTGCCTTTGCACAGCTGTTCAGCTTTGGCAGATGGAATTCAGGCCTGTAATGACCATGCTGTCAGATGGGAAGCCAGGTGGCCAGCGCCAGAACTGTGTTGACAGTGTGCTGTGTGCACCCCCTCGCCCGAGCTGCTCCCGAATAGCTGGGGTGCAGAGGAGTCATGGGTATTCGGGTGTTGGCTGTTACTCTGGGAGTTTACTCAAGGGCTATATTGAAACTGTAACCTGACTGTCGTTCCTCCAGTCTTTTGACCACATCATGGCTTAGTATTTCAAGGAACTGGATGTAACCATGGACCTTTAGCCACAGAAATATTAATATTTCTAAGGGACCTTCTGTTCCACTTAGTAGGAAAATAATTTCTCACCAGTGAGTGTGAGTTTATTTCTGATGCTGTACACACAGGCTTACATTTTAAGCTCTACCTTTTGGTTTTCAGTTCCACATCATTGCCAGCTACCCCCGAGTGTGGAACATGCCCCAGACGTGGCAGTGCGAATTAGAGGTGTATAAAGCCACCTACCACTTCATCTTTGCACAGAAGAACTTCTTCACAGGTAATTTCCTAACATACACAAATGCATGAGAGTCATCACAGGGAACTGCTTGCCATTCGGGAAGTTTTGCTTTTAGATTCAACATAGGGATTTAACGACACAAACTTTCTTCTTTTTAAAAAAATTTTTTTTCCTTTATTGATTTTAGAGAGAGAGGAAGGGAGAGGGAGAAAGAGCTAGAAGCGTTGATAAGAGAGAACATCGATTGGCTGCCTCCTGCATGTCCCCCACTGGGGATTTGGCCCACAACCTGGGCATGTGTCCTGATCGGGATTCGAACCAGTGACCTCTTGGTGCAGGGTCAATGCCCAACCACTGAGCCACAGCAGCTAGGCAACACAGACTGTCTTAACTTGCACATTTTGGGGGCCGAGATTACCAAAAGGAAAATTTAAATTTTGGTATGTTGTGCTGTCTTCTTACCCAAAAGGAAAATATGAACCCAAAATTGAGCTGAGAGGAAATAAAAGAACCCATTTTAGGCTGGTGCTTTGATTCGATCTAGCAGGGAATATGGCGGGGAAGATGAATTGGTTCCTTTCTCTTCCTGAATTAGGCATCAGCATGGCTGAATGATTTTGTTTTCATAATTGTAATCCACAACAGTATATTCAGATAGTCAAGTATGTTATGTTTGTATTGGGAGACCCTACTTTCTCCTTTCCATTGGCATAGATAATTGAGTTGATGTCCTTAGAAAAATTCCTTCATTTCTTCAGCATATTATGATAGTTACTAATATTTAATGAGTATGGAAACATGTAATCTTGGTGTCTGAATAGCATAAATATTACTGCAGAAAAACAAGCAGCATTTATTGAGACTTCCTGTGACAAGTTTGGCCAAACAGAGTTGGTCTGATTTGCCAGGGTCAGTGGCTCTCCCAGAGCACCTAATATTCGCTTGACTGAATGCTGCAGTCTCCCCTCCCTCCCTCCCTTCCTCTCTCACATTGATCTCTCTCTCTCTCCCTTCCACTCTGTCTAAAAAAATCAATGGAAAAATACCCATTAACATGGGTATTTACAACATGAGGATTAACAACAACAAAAAACATGAAAAATGAGGTCAACCCTGTTTCACTGAAGAAATTCAATGAAATGAGATTCTTTCTGCCAATTAACCAATTATCAAGCCACACCCCTGAAAAAGAGAGAGGTAGAAAAATATACAGGAGAGGATAGAGTGAAATAATCAAGCATACATTTCTGGCAGGGGCATGTAGGATAGTATAAAAATCTGGAAGGATTGTGTAGAACAAAATTGGAAAGAAACATCCTCAGAGTTGGATGTTTTGATAGTGGAATTCTCTTTAATCTTCCATAGTCTCTTTAAAAAATAATTTATGGAATGCATAGATTTCTTCTATTTGGAACTGTGATTACTAAGTAAACATCTGTTTTCTGTTAAATCATTTAGCTATATCTTAACCATCTTTTAATAGTTTAGTATAAAAGTTCTTTTTAGTTATGAATGAAAAATTCATTTTTGACTGGTGTTACAATCTTCACATTTTGTTTTCTGACTTTCAATAAATTTTAATTTCTGTCTCCCATCCTGATTACTTTAGATTTAATTCAAGACTGGTCTAGTGATAGTGCTCCAGACATCTTCTCATTTGTTCCGTATACGTGGAATTTCAAAATCATGTTCCATCAGTTTGAAATGATCTGGGCTGCTAATCAGCACAACTGGATTGACTGCTCCACTAAACAACAGGAAAATGGTGAGAACTTTGTAAAAATTGAGTTGAGTATTCTGTTCATTAAGACAGATACCAACAAATTGATAATGCTTTTATAGTTGATACTGGAATTGATCTTTTTTTCATTATTTTGTGAGACTTTCAGAGGAGTATTTCAGAGTTTTATTGGACTAAACATGTGGTCTTAAACTTAATTTTGTTTAGATGTGTCTCTAAGGCATTTTTTATTTATAATTTATTGAAGTGAAAAGGACATTTTTTTTTTTTCCCTTTTTTGTAGTATATCTGGCAGCCTGTGGGGAAACACTAAATACTGATTTCTCCTTGCCGTTTACGGACTTCGTTCCAGCTACGTGCAATACCAAGTTCTCCCTAAGAGTACGTATACTTGATGCATTTAGTAGGTTTGTTAGTAAGTTGGATTTCCCAAAGCTTATCCACCCCCTCGTGTCCACCAGTCCCCTGGCTACCCTGAAGTAGTTTAGCCCTCCTCCATCCTTCACTAACTTCCATGTCACAGAAGTGCCCTGGTCTCTTTTGTAGTTAGCGATAGCATTCTGCCATTCCCCTGAGTTTTCCACCTTCCCCAAAGAAGGTGGGCAATAAGGAAATCATTTTGAGTTGATTATTTCTTAACCTCTGTGACTGATCTATGTCTTTTTGACACCCCTTCTAGCTCTGATGTTTACTGTGTCTGAGAACTAGCTTTTATGTACTTCCCTGTATGTCATTCCTCACTGTAACCACGAACTCAAGCGACAACCACAAATACCTTTCTTCCTTTTGTCTGGAAACCAGCCTATATGCACCCAGGATTTTGTGGAACACCTAATTGTAGGGCACGGCCATCAGTAGTAGTTGTAGTATCGATGGAGGTTATGCTGGTAAAAAAAAAAAAAGGCAATTAATGATAAGAGCAGCTGACACTTGTTAATCATTTTCTATGCGCAGATACTATTTCCTGTGCTTATGTGTAGTTATTTCATTCTTGGAACAACCCTCCAGAGGCAGGTGTTACTGTCTGCATTCGTGGACTATGAAACTGAGAAGCCACATTTAGTGACTCGTCACATAGCTAGAGTGGCTGAGGTGGAATTTGAACCCAGGCAATAGATAGAGCATAGGGTCCTATTATTTTAAGCATTTGACTTTGCTGCCTGTTAAGAAACCAGGCATTAGGATGAAAAAGATTATGGGACCCAAAAAAACAAAAGTGATGCTGAATTAAGATCCTTTGATACACCAGCTTAGAATTCCTAAAAGCCAGTTGAGGAATCAAGACTTATTAGAATCAAAAGAAACAATCATGTTTTAAAAACTAATAAAATTACAGAACATATTCCACCTGGGCTTATATTAGTGAGACAGTTTTTTTACTTTTTACTGAATTACATGTGAAACAGCTATTATACCCACGGAAGATAATCTTTTCACTGTTTTGTGGAAACTGTGCTGTTTATTATCCTGACTTTTTTCTTGACATCTAATCAGAATTTAGTTTTAATCAATGTAAAATCTTACTTCAGTTATTTATCTGACTGTTCAATGTAAAATCTGTGTTTTGGAATTTATGGTTCCTTTCTTTTGAATTTATTCTCAAGATTATTATAGAGAGGTTTGGCTGTAAATAGTAACCTGAAACGTTTATAGACCTATTTTATTACTGTGAGTTATTATAAATTATTTTTTAGGGAGAAGATGTTGATCTACATCTGTTTCTACCAGATTGCCACCCTAGTAAATATTCATTATTTATGCTGGTAAAGAATTGTCACCCAAATAAAATGACTCAGGACACTGGTCTCCCTGCTGAGTGTCGGAGCAGCCAGAGAACGGTGAAGCCCAAATGGCGGAACCTCACGCAAGAAAAGTGAGTGCATAACAGGAGTGGCTGAAATGTTTCTGTTTATATGTGGAGAAACTATTCTTCAGAGTCTTTCAAAGAATAATAATAAATTTGATTATCTGTACCTGTTGTTTGTATACAATGAAAGGAATAAGTACCTGAGTAGAAACTTTATTCTTTTTTTAAAAAATTAATTTATTTATTTTTGTTACAGATGTTTCTCCTTTTTCCCCCACTGATTCCCTCCTTCCCCTCCCTACCTGCCCTGTCCTCAGCTTTGTTGTCTATGTCCATTGTTCATGCATACATACATATAATTTCTGTGGTTTATCCCCCCCACCTTCTCTTCTGGGGATTGTCAGTCTGTACCCCACTTCCACGTCTCTGGGACTACCCCGTTCCTCAGACTGTTACGTTCATTATATTCCACAAATAAGTGAGATCATGTGATATTTGCCTTTTCTGCTTGGCTTGTTTCGCATAGGATAATACTCTCCAGGTCCTTCCATGGAGATCTTTTTTATAGCTGCATAGTACTCCATTGTGTATATGTACCACAGCTTTTTTATCCATTTGTCTACTGATGGACATTTGGGCTGTTTCCAGATCTTAGCTATTGTAAATAATGCTGCTATGAACATGTGGGTACATATATTCTTTCTGATTGGTGTTTCAGAAACTTTATTCTTTACTCTTAAAGGGCTGGTTGGGTTGAATGCTGGACTGTCCCCAGTGTCATGCTTACAATTGATTATACATGGCATCCAATTTACCCACAAAAAGCAGATGAACAGCTAAAACAATCATGTAAGTGTTTTTATATAATTTGTACTTTGAACATCTGGTGTTGTGATTGATAATCATCAAAGATTAAAAAAAATGCATCTATTCTTTTAACATAATTGTGTGCATTTAAAATCTTTTAAGGATTTTGATATTATTATAGCTAACTGTTATTGAGCATTTACTATGTATCAAATACCAGGCCAAGCTGCTTCCTGTCTTACATTATCTTGTTTAATCCTTACAACAACTATGAGATAGGTATTGACATTTTTATTATCATTGTAGAGTTGAGGAAGTACGCTCAGAGAAAGCAATCACAAAATTTTTTCAAGGTCTGCCATCTGCCACGCTAGTTAACCTGGAGCTTATGTGCCTTAAAATTGGGATCCAAAATGGAATTAGAATCAAGCAATATTTCCTTTGTATTTTTCCAGTGAGTTAAATTTTAAAAAATAGTTTTCAAAATTATTCTTATATATGGAGCTTGATAACATCATGCTGTATTTGAATAGCTATTTAAAGGAAAATAGCTGTACCTTAATGT
This sequence comes from Molossus molossus, assembly GCF_014108415.1. Lineage (NCBI taxonomy): Eukaryota > Metazoa > Chordata > Mammalia > Chiroptera > Molossidae > Molossus > Molossus molossus. The sequence continues at coordinate 124,678,349 of NW_023425377.1, read as the reverse complement.
CCAAGTATAGTGAAAGCCTCATCCTGACCCAAATTTATATGGCAGGGACTTCAGAGGAACTTTTCATTGATCCTGTGCAGTCTGATTGATGTATTTCTACACATATTTCAATGCAGTCTACTCTATTGTGTATTCTTGATTATTGGTCTTTCAGGTTTGTTTTCATTATATACTATAGGTATTATATCAGAGTTAGTTGCTTTCATATTTGCCAAGTAAAACTTCTTAGTGAATAGTTCCTTGAAGAACTTCTCGGAGATCCTTTCCTCCTTCACCAAATTTTTAGTTTCTGAATTTATTCCAGTGTCAGAAATGGAGGAAACGATGCTGTCCGTATTGAGGCCGTCCCAGAAGACGGCAGACCGAGCGGTTTCTTCTCCCTCTACTTCTTCCCGTCCGCCTGTCGATCCCTCCGAACTTCCACCTGACAAGCTGCACGTGGAGTTGGAACTTTCCCCGGACTCTCAGATCACGCTCTATGGACCACTGTTAAATGCCTTTTTTTGTATAAAGGTATGATTTTTAAAAGAACAGGCATGTTTTTAAACATATACGAAGCAGTGACTATCTGATTGAAATTGAGACCATTTGCAATAGCCGGTGGATGTTTTAAAGTGTTGAGAATATATCATATATGATATAGGTAGTGCTAGACTCAATTGCAAAATTATTTATTAAAAATACTGTACTCCTCATTTCATCATTTTTTTTTTTAGCATTTAGCATGTTCTAGGAATTGTGCTAGCTGCCAGAGCTAGAAATGATATCGCACCTGCTCTCAAGGAGAAAAGCTAGGAGGGATAAAGTGGACCAACTTTAACACATTGTACTTAGTGCAGTAATAGAAATACAAGAGAACCTTTTATGTGAGGTTAATTGGTACAGGAAAAGTCTACTTCAAGCGACTCCATTAAAACTTTATTTCATTGTAAATAAAAATCAAAGATTTGTTTGGAGCTCCATCTTAAAAAATTGAAGCAAATATATGAAAGTAAGTTTATTTCAGAGTATCACAAATTTAGGTTCTGAAAACGTATGCACTATTTTTTGAGCAAGGATTGAACCAAGTGTTGATTCATTTTGGTAAAACTCACGGAAATTGTGTGATTGTGCAGTATGATAGCACCTACAGGTTGATGCCTGTGGTATGATTATGAGGCTGTTTTAAGGACGATGTGCGAGAACTTCGTCATTTTCCTAGAAGTCACTCTTATTCTTTTGATATTGAACTCATACTTTTAAAGAGCCCCCAGCAAGTCATCAGTAATACTTACTGATTGGCTCTTCTTTGTAGGTAACTGCTCTAACCTTCCACATCCTCATTTTATTAGTGAGAGGTTTTACCTGGGACTTGAGCAGTTGTCCAATGAAACTTTCAACAATTTCATGAAATTTTGCATTTTTCCAGGATTTTGAAAATTCACTTTGCTTTAGGTTTTCATTTAGTGTTGGTTTTTTGCCACACCTGACAACCAAAGGGAGACGAATGGTCCAAACCCTAGCAGTCACAAGCAGTGGCGTTCCGTGTGTGAATCTAGATCCATCAGTGCTCCCTCATGTGCTTCCTTCTGTGGTCTGGCTGCTGCAGAGGCTGCGGCAGCAAATGTGCAGCTGGCAGAGTCCCGGAACCTGCCGGGACGGGGGCGTCGTTCATTCTGGGAAGGTCTGGGATGATCAGGGCTGGTCAGGGAAGGACAGTCGAGGTTTGTTAGCCAAGACTAGAGAGGAAGTGCCGGCTGAACGGTTGTAAGGTACCTGAAGTCTCCCATCAAGCAGACTCTGAGCGGAACCTGTATTGAGATGCAGAAAACAGAGGAAAAAGCACCAGTTCTGGGAAGCAGTAGATTTGGGATTGTTTTTTATCCTCATTCGAGGATACTTTCCCATTGATTTTCAGATAGAGTGGAATGGAGGAGCGGGAGAGAGAAGCATCGACATGAGAGAGACACATTGATTGGTTGCCTCCTGCATGACCCTGACCAGGGCCGGGGATTGAACCTGCCACCCAGGTACGTGCCCTTGACCAGGAATCAAACCCGTGACCTTCGGACTACAGGCCAATGCTCTAACTGCTGAGCCAAACTGGCCAGGGCAGATTTGGGATTTTAATAGACCTGCCACTAATTAACTGGATGACCTAAGCCTTTCGACATCCTGCTCTATGAAAATACTTGAATTGACCTGATGTCCAGAACCCTAGCCAGGAAACAAATGTTAGAATTCACCCATACATTGACTTGTTTCTAATATTGAACAAACGCAGTCAGCAGTGTGAACAGGAATATTTTAACAACTTTGATTACTACTGACAGATCAAGTAGATAAAATTTAAATTCAGAATGAGTGGGAAGAAAAATAATTTCAATGAAAAATAAATTTTGCTCAGTCAGTGTGGCTCAGTGGATTGAGCGTCATCTCATGGACTGAGAGGTCCCTGTTCAGTTCCTGGTCAGGGCACATGCCTGGGATGTAGGCTCGATCCCCAATAGGGGGCGTGCAGGAGGCAGTCAGTCAATATATCTCTCTCACATGATTGTGTGTCTCTCTCTCTCCCTTTCTCTCTCTCTAAAAAATCAATAAAAAAAACCACTCATTTAAAATAAATAAATTTTGATGCAAAGAAACCAGAATATTAGTAGTTAAAACACTAATTAATTCATAAGAAACCAGGATGATTTATGTGAAAGGAAGTTTTGGTAATTGCTTTATAACATGTTTTTGTCAGCAATAAACCAAAATTGGACATGCTTATTAAACTGTTAAAACATTCCTGATAAATATTCCAACTGGAATATATGAATGACAGTATTTAGCTAGTTGGATTTAGCAAACTCATTTTCAGTGAAGTGATCTGCTTCCCCGAAAGGGTGCCTCTGGGTGTTACTTCTGAGAAGTATAGTTGACAACTGTTGAACCTTACAAGTCTTCAAAGATTTCTTCTAGGATATAGATTGCAAGTTTTTGCTATAACTGGAGGCGGTGTTATCATGAAGCTTTATTGTATGAACTTCTGTAACTTTGGGGGTTTTTTTGCTGTTAATATTTATTTGCTAAGCAGCCAAGTAAGCATATGTCTTATATATGTGTATACTTTTTTCCTTTCTAAGGAAACAGACCAGATGCTTGTTTTTTGTTTTTAATCCTTACCCAAAGATATGTTTTACTGATTTTTAGAGAGGAGGGCCCTGGCCAGTTTGGCTCAGCGGTTAGAGCGTCGGCCTGCGGTCCTGAGAGACCTGGGTTCAGTTCCCACTAAGGGCATGTACCTCGGTTGCGGTTTGTCTCCAGCCCTGGTTGGGTCGTGCAGGTGGCGACCGCTCGGTGTGTCCCTTTCACGTCAATGTTTCTCTCTCTCTTCCTCTCTTTCCCTTCCACTCTATCTGAATAAAAAAATGGAAAAATCTCCTCAGGTGAGGATTAAAAAAAAAAATCAATAGAAGGAGGGAAGGGGAGAGGGGGAGAGCGAGGGAGAAGGAGAGAGAGAAACATCGATTGCCGCCTGTACTCATCCCAACCGGTAATCGAACCCCCAACCTGAGTAAGTGTCCTGATCAGGAATTGAACCCAAGACCCTTCAGTGCACAGGGACAATGCTCCAAACCAACCGAGCCACCTGGCCAGGGCCAGATGCTTTTAATTAAATAAAATAGGTTAGGGAGATGCCTAGTTACAAACTTTGGGCTCTAAGGTGAGAAGTTATTGTTACATATCTCTGTTGATAGCAACTTGCTCATAATGTTTATAGGAAAACTACTTTGGGGAAGACGACATGTATATGGATTTTGAAGAGGTTATTTCAAGTCCGGTTCTGTCACTGTCAACGTCGTCCAGCTCTGGGTGGACTGCAGTTGGAATGGAAAGTGACAGAAAGGAAAACGAAAGTTCAGCCAAGTCGATTCATCCGCTGTCCTTGCGTCCTTGGGATATTACTGTGCTGGTCAATTTGTACAAAGTTCACGGGCGTCTTCCTGTTGTAAGTGTTCACATATCAAAGTAGTCTGGAGTGTCATGTGAAATTCACCCAGCATAGGAAACCGTGTGTGTGCACATGCACACAAGTATTTAAAAAATTCACATTAAAAACAAAATCTATCCTTTTATCTCTGTAAAGCTAGTTTATTATTTCCTTCAGAATGTAATTACTTGATCATTGATAATTTCTCCTTTCACTTTAGTTTCTTCTTTGCTGTTCTGCGTAACTTCAGAACATTTTGACATGGCAGAACATTTTGAGTTACTTTGTTTATAGTTAGCCCCATGGGTATTCTAGGACTTACCATTTTCATAGCCTTTATCTCCAACTCCAGATCAGTTTGGGGTCTCATGGTGGACCCGTTACAAAATCAAGGTTCAGGCTTGGCCCTGGAGGTTTAGATACAGCATTGAATCCTGGTTCACTCTAAGCGGGACTGAGGGCCCGTTGGGGCTGACTTGGAACAGGAATATACTCCCCAAGGAACCCAGGGCCATCGGAGCCAGGCCAGTCGGGGTCTGGGCAGCCCTGAGCTTTGTGCCGTTTGCTGGCTCCACGCCCTGTCCTAGGGGTGCACAGCGGAGTCACTGTGCTCAGTACACCTCCTGTCCTTGCTGGGGTGGCACAGGTAACGGGTTGGTCAGGGAGATGGTTTCTTTTCTTAAAAATCAAAACCTCTTAGTCATATAAGTACAATTTTTATTTTCTCATACTTCCTTGGTCTTCACCTTTTCCACATCTTGATTATGGGATTTTGTTTGATTTCTAGCACGGAACTGCCGATGGTCCTGAGTGTCCCACTGCTTTCTTGGAAAGACTGTGTTTTGAAATGAAGAAAGGATTTAGGGAGACCATGCTGCAGCTTGTGCTGTCACCCCTGAGTGTTTTTGTCAGCGACAACTACCAGGTAATGGGGAAGTGAGTTGTGGTAGAGACTTCGGGATTTCTTGTTGCTGTCTGTGGGGTGAAAACAATGTGTTAGCTTCTGTGCTGGAGTCGACAGCTCTGTAAACCAGGGACTTTTCATGTAACCGTAGTAAGCATGTACATGTGTATGGATGTATGAGAGTTTTTCAAGAATCTCTTTTCTTCTGTAATTCCCTGTTTATGTGGTCTCAGACAATTATATTTTATACCTATTGTTTTTAGAAATGCAAAGAAATACTTTATAACTTTCTCATTTATTTATGAAAGGGAAAATGTAGAAAATCTTGGTGGATTCTGCTGAAAATCACAGCCTAATTCTTACTATTAACCATAAATCTGCAAAACATGCATATCTGCATGGCCAGTGATTCATTCTTTTCATCTAACATACCTACAGGATGCTTTGTTCATTCTCTCATGATATCCCTGGGGCTCTTTTGGAAGAGAACAGTGATATTCATCAAATGGGAATAATTTATATCCTGCGTAGATTATCACTTTATAATTATTACTTTTTAATGCCAAATGGCTTATCTTGCTACCACTACTCTAGGGTTCTTCCCTACTTTTATGCAGATGGTGTGCTTTAGACATTTAATAGATTTACCCAAGCCCAGGTAAATAGGTAAGTGGGAAGCTGAATCCGATACTCCAGATTGTCAAGGAATGATAATTTACTATGGACTCTGTGTTGAATGGATCATCTTATTTCTCATAGCATACCCCATTTCACTTTTTTGCGATAAATGATTATATTTTTCTACATAGAATTTTAATTTACTTTTTTTCGTGTATATTTACATAGTTGAGATCGTAGTTGAAACTAACGTTTACTATATGCTTGTTTTGCCACAGAATGTGCTTTGTATTTTAAACTTCTATTTCAAAATAATAACAGATCCACAGAAGTCACAAAGTTAGTGCAGAGAGTTCCTTGGGTTGACCTTTTCCATAATTATAGTGCAGTATCAAAACCAGGAAGTTGACACTGGTGCAGTATGTACGCGTAGTTGTGTCAGCTCACCACGTGTAGATCTGTGGGACTGTCTCTGAAATGAGGGTGCAGCCCTGTGCTGTGGTCGCGAACATCAGACTTGCTCAGCACCTCTATTTGAGCTGCCACAGAAACCTTGACCACTCTGTTCTTCTCTCCCACTAGGGGGCACTAGACTTGGTTGGGTTTTTACTCTGGGAGAGGTGTGTGTGGAGAGGAAGTTCATCACCTTGCCGAGGAGATTAATAAAGGTGAAGGGAAGTATCTCCTGATGCTGAGTTCTGCAAACCTTAGCTGAATATCTGGTTTCTTATGAGTACCTCGTGCCATTTAACTTTTATTCCCATCACTGCATTCTCAAAAGACTGGACCAGATATAAAACATTTTATCGAGCTCATCACGAGAGGTCACATGAACCCTCACGACAGAGTTGTGGCAGATTTGTGCAGAGACCGAGGTGCTGGGTGCGGTGTGTGGGAGAGGAGTTGGCGGGGTGCACCTGTGAGACAGCAGAGCACTGGTTCCCACGTGCTGCAAGTCGTCGCTGTCCCCAAACCTGCCGACCAGGGGCTCTCTCTGGGCTCTCGCTGTCCGCTCATCTGCTGAACTTGCTTACATTTTGCAGTGCTGGCTCGTCTGTTCCTAAGACCTGTTTTCTTCCTTAGTCTCTGTTCTTTCTAATGTCCTTTCAGGGTGGTAGGCTTTACACTGTGACTCTCCCAGGGTCAGTCCTGGCTCACTTACCTGTAGGTGCTTATTCCTGGTGGTGTTAGTCTTAACGCAGGGCTTCAAGGTTAAGGATCTAAGGTGATGGATAGATTATTGTGTCTGGCTCAGGAGACCACACAATCTACATCATGGTTATCTTATGATGCTTCTTAGCTTTCTAGGGCTCCTGCAGCAGAGTACCCCACTGGGTAGCTCGGAACAGCAGACGTTTGCTCCCTCCCAGTTCCGGAGCCGTGCCCTCTCTGAAGGCGGGAGGAAAGGGTTCTGCCTTCCTCTTCCTGGCTTTCGGAGTTTGCTAGCAGTCCCTGTCATTCCTTGCCTGGCAGACACATCGCTCAGGCTCTGCCTCCATCCTCATGTGGCACTCGTGTCTGTGTCCCGATTCTCCTCCACTAGGACATGTCTAAGAAACCCCAGTCCACTGGGACCTCATTCTGACTTGATTGCGTCTGCCCAGACCCTGTGTCCTGTTCTGTGTCCAAATAAGGTCACACTCACAGGTACCTGGGCTTAGGACTTGAACATACCTTTTTGGGGGACACCATTTGCCCATAGCATGATGCAAGCCATAACACAATTTAGAATATAACCTTTACTAGTGTACTAGGTAGGCTATACCTTTAGGATAAGCCAAGATCCACATGTATTATTGAGCTAAAAAATAAGAAAACTATGAAAATTTATTCTGAGAATTATGGAATCTGCCAGAAGAGACTGACCATTTTCCCAGCTCCCTCAGATAAAACAAGGGAACTAATGCCTGGAGAAGTTAGACAATTTTGCTATTGTCACACAGCTTAGATGAGAACACCATAAAACGTGTTGAAAGTTCTAGAGCTGTATTATAGTCATAATTTGAAATTTTCTTTTAAGAAGTCCTTATGAGCCCTGGCTGGTTTGGCTCAATGATTAGAGCGTCGGCCTGCAGTCCAGAGAGACCCGGGTTCGGTTCCCACTAAGGGCACGTATCACGGTTGCAGTTTGTCCCCGGCCCTGGTTGGTCGTGTGGGTGGCAGCCACTCGATGTGTCCCTTTCACATCGATGTTTCTCTCTCTCTCTCCCTCTCCCTCCCTCCCACTGTATCTGAACAAAAAATGGAAAAATGTCCTCAGGTGAGGATAAAAAAAAAAAAGTCCTTATGAATTAGATTTAGTCCTTCTCCTTAAAATTTTTTTTAAAGAACACATTTCCACAGACGTGTTGAAACAGGGACCACTAACCTTGTAAGGCGTCTGCGCACACACGGGGAAGGCCGCCCTGGTACACTTGCTGGGGAAGCTCTGTGAACTGTCTCGGTGGATACAGCATGTGACATCTCTGTGCAGACCGCTGTGAGGACATCTGTGCAGCGCCTCGGGCAGTAGCATCTGCTTTTGTGGTCTCTCTGTTAGGTGCAGTGGGATACCTGGTGACCAAGGCAGAAGTGGTCCTCATCTACCTGGCCGAGAGAGAAATATTGAGGAATTGCCGTTAAGATAAATACTTCAAGCGTACGAAGTGCTGCAAGGAGAGGTGTGGGGTGCTTGGCAGCGTATCGTGGTCTTGAGACAAGAATATGATAAAATGTGCCTTTTATAAAGATCTGTGGTCCTTTTGTAGAGCGTGGAGCAGAGCGATGTAAAAGTGGGTGCTGGAGGGCTTTGCACACGTCCTGGCAAGAGGGCTTGGGACTTGGCCCGGGATGGTAGAGGGCAGACGGAGGATGTCGGTGCATTTGTGAGATACTGGGAGTAGCATGTGCAGAACCTGGCGGCTGGCGGGTAGGCCACTGTGAGCTTGCTCGATTCTGCATTCCTGGTCCTGTCCTGTGGAACTAGTGTTCCAGGCAACAGCCCATTTTAGCACTCAGTCTTTAGCTTTCTGGGTGAATTTTTGACATTTTCTGTTTCAAATATTTGCTGTTTTTAGTAGTGAGTATATAATTATTCTCTGTAAATCAGTTTCATACTTAAAAACTCTAAATGGAAGATGGCTTCCTTCCCTAGTTCTTCATTTTATGGTATTAGTGGTCTCTATTGTCCCCTGTTCTTTTATTCTTTTTAATATTTTAATCTCCTGATTCCTGCCTTCCTACGACATTGGCCTGTTACACTTCCTGCCCTCAGAGTCGGGTTTCTTTTTCTTCACCAAGGCCGGGACCACTCAGAGACTGGCATTCCTCAGAGGGCTCCTCTGTCTCGCTTTGTGGCTGGGCTCTCATGGGCACTGTCACCGCAGAGCCTAGCTCAGACTGCTCCGTGGGTGAACGCCGTGAGCAGCTTGTGGGTCCTGGCGCTTATTTTCCAGAGAGTGTGTCTTCACTATTGGTCTCCGGGGGAAAGCAACGAGAGAGCATGATGTGATTTTCTTATGCTTCTCACCATGTTCTTGTTCTTGTTTTCAGCAGCGACCCCCTGTGGATGAAGCGCTCAGGGAAGGTCACATCACCCTGTCAGGCCTCCAGCTGAGAGCTCACGCTATGTTCTCCGCAGAAGGTCTGCCTCTGGGCAGCGATTCCCTGGAATACGCGTGGCTCATAGACGTGCAGGCTGGAAGCCTCTCTGCCAAGGTCACGGCTCCGCAGGTACAGGCTCAGAGGACAGTCGCTTGCTGCTTCCCTCTTCCTCCACGCCCCCCGGCCCCAAGCAAGCTGCTGCCTGCAGGTCCGCTGCATGTCCGCAGTGCATTCTGACTTCTGACAGTCACAGTCTTCTTAGCGACAGATGAATCAGAGACAAGTGTTACTTTTCTGAGCTGCATAAAACTGATGAGTATAATGTTTTAAAGTTCTACATAGTACTTTAAAGAATTTGAGACTTTATTTTATTTAAAAAATAAAAGCGAATTTACCAGAGAGTGAGCCTAGGTCAGAGTGCCGGCCGTGGCCCTCCGGACGGATTCCCTCCTCTCACCACCCCCTCTGTCCGCAGAAGATTGGAGGCCTTAGGGACCGTGTGCTTCCAGAAATGGACCACTGAACTCAGTGCAGAGCCATTTCATGTGACACCTCACCTGCTGAGCCATGTCTTTGTGCTAGGATGCATGCTTCTCTTGGCGTTTCAAAGGACTGGGATGTGGTAGAAATGCACATACTCAATTTTAATGAACAGTTATAGAATGGATATGAAACATGTAATTGAGAGGTAGGTAGTAGCAACAAGGTGAATAAAGATCTAAGTACCTTCTATATCTGAAAGAAATTGTTGGGAGACAGTAAAAGTTAAGATTCTAGGAAAATGAATGAATTGCATAAGAGATATTTTATATAAAAAGAGGCAAAAAGATGTATTCAGTACTCTCTGACATCATAATTAGCCTTTTCTTATTATCCACCATTTCCTGTCTTTCCATTGACAAGTAAAAACTGAAATACACAATGAACGGCTTGTTTTCTGACAAGCCATACTGACCTGCCAGGCTGGATGGACATAGGTCCTTGAACCTAAGGATTGCTAGACTGTCATGTTTATAAGCTGCACTTCTTAGAAGATGACCATTTTCTTCTGCACTAGAATCGTGGCATCACTGTTTCCTGAGAGGTTCATGATTCCTTAGGTGCTTTTTAATGTTCATGCCATTCTTTGTATGCTTTCAAAGTAAAATGCATGTTTTCTAGGAGTTTAAATTATGTACTTTTTGTGTAGGGGATAGTATCATGTATACCCATGTCTCAGTGTGTTAATTAGTTAAGTTTTTTTAATCTAAAGGTTTGATGAAGAATTGATATATGGTTACTTAAGCCTCAATTTACATAAACAAAAGTACTTTAATTTTCAAAATATCTGATTTCTCCAAATTGTAGTTCAATATAATAATTAAATACTCAAATTTCACATCAAAGCTTGTTTGATTATTAGGCAGAGAATTCTAGGTGCTTTCCTATGTCGAGGATTCCTGTTAGTCATGTAAGAAGAAAGAAGAAAGATATAACCTTGAATAAAAATACTTGCTTTAGAAGTTGAATTTTTCAGTTGAAATGAGTTTTTATTTTGGCAATGTATTTTGTCATTCACAAATGCAAAGTGACGCAAGCTTATAAATGATGTCAAGACAGAAAAATCATGATATTGACTAACAAGTGGATTATAATATAGCAGCAGGTGTGAGACGGTATTTTGATTCTTTCAAGCTGTTTTAATATTCTTGATTATCTTTTAAGCTCTAAGCAGTTGTTTAGTGTGCTAACCGTGTTGTCAACCTGTACTGCTTATTTGTAGCTGGCTAGTCTCTTGGAGTGGGGACAGACATTTGTTTTCCATGTGGTATGTCGGGAGTATGAACTGGAAAGACCCAAATCAGTAATAATATGTCAACATGGAATTGATCGTCGGTTCTGCGAATCCAAGGTACGTTAACTAATAGGTTAGTCATATTATAAACACAGATTTATTTAAGTGGCTGATTGAGATACCAATTGTAAAACAAATGCACATAGCCACAAAGTAAACACTGTATTCAGTTTTTTTATTTAATAAAATTATTTTTGCTAATTTATACCAGTTATTTAGTGGTAAGTATCTAAAATATGAGGTAATATTAAAACGTGCATTCACAAATAAGTGGAGATATGAAAATTATATTTTGTCTCTTCTGTTTTTGTGTCAACACTCAGATCTTACTGCATTATTGCACCAAGTCTTTGGGACTGGCTGTATATGTGTGTCGAGAGTTAGAAACTGAAGAAACTGAAGCTGGAGGAAGTTCAGATTCCTTGCATGACACTGTTTGCAGGCCCCTGTCTTCTAGAGTGTGATTAGCAGTGTGGGCATTTGCAAGGTTTCCTGACTTCACTTCGCATGCTCTTTCCACAGCATTGCATGACCTTGACTCAGGGTCATTACAGCACCTTCAAAACCATGCGCTATGGCAATGACATGCAGACTGTAGTAAATACTGTGCCTTATGAATTTGGGGGTGGGGAGCATTTTGCAGGGACAGGGAAAAGTATGCTCATTTCAGAAAACAAGGCAATTTTAAAAGAGAAAAATAATTTAACCCAATTCCACAACACAGATAAGCATTGTTAACAGTTTGGTTTTCTTTCTATTTTCTTTCCCATGTGTCTTTACCGTCTTCTTTCCTTTTTTCTTTTGCTGTACAAACTATATTTGTTTGCAAATGTGTTATTATAAAATGAACGTAATTCAACCTGCTTTTAATTTTATGTCTAAAGAGTCTGTAACCCATGCTTATTTGCCAACGATAAAGGTACAGCTACAGTTGGTAATACAATTAGTTTTTCTTGTTATACACACATTGCCAGGCCCCCAGGAAATTAGTTCCTTGGTCATTTGTCACCCAGTTATTTTCTTAATGATAATTCACACATTCTTATAGGTGTCTCCTCCCTTCTTTTTTCTTTTATGACCCAAAGCTTTTAAGTTTCATTAAAAACATTTAAAACTCAACTTTATTAGGGCATAATTTACATACAATAAATTCACCCTTTTAAAGTTGTACATGTTTTCAGAAACATGGTGTATACTGCTGTCACCATGAGCGCCAGTGAAGACGCAGAGCATTTCTGTACCTTAGAAATTCCTTCGTGTGTTCCTGTGCAGTCGGTGCAGAGGCACACAACCAGTATGCTTCCTTTCATTTCGGATTCGCTTATCTTAGGTCTACTTTGTGTGGAGGGTAGATGCTCACGAGCACTCCGCCACTGGCCAGCCGCTGCGAGCTGGCGGGCCGTCACTTACTCGGGCTGCCACTGCCCAGGAAGCTCGTAGGTGGTGTGTGTGTTCTTGTCCAAGTCTGTGTGTTAGGAGTGAAACCAAATCAAGTCTGTGTGGCTTGTCCTAGATAGTACTGTGATATTTACAGTTGATGTGTTTGTGGGTGTGTGTAACAAGTATGTATGTATGTGTATGGTGGACTCACAAAATCTTACAACTTTAGCCCTGGCCGGTTTGGCTCAGCGGTTAGAGCCTTGGCCTGTGGTCCACAGAGACCCGGGTTCGGTTCCCGCTAAGGACACGTACCTCGGTTGCAGTTTGTCCCTGGCCCTGGTTGGATCGTGTGGGTGGCGGCCACTCGATGTGTCCCTTTCACATCGATGTTTCTCTCTCTCTCTCTCCTTCCCTCCCTCCATCTCTATCTGAACAAAAAATGGAAAAATGTCCTCAGGTGAGGAAAAGAAAATAAATAAATAAATAAAATCTTACAACTTTAAACTACAGTCTTATAAACCTATGACATTGTTTACTTTGACTATTCCTTTTGAGTTTCAGTAACAAGTTATATATGAATTCTGTCCATTTAAACTTGCTACTTGCTTGTTTTGAATGAAAATGGTACATGGTTACTTATATTTAGTTTTCTAATTGAAGGGATTTTAATTGCTGATGATTTTGTTTATCATTATAAAAAAGTGAAATTTAACCTACTGATTTTTAAAAATACATGTGACCAGAATTTTGTTTAAATAGAATTAACTATTCCATCTTTTTTCATTTCAGTTGAGTTGTATTCCTGGGCCTTGCCCAGCGTCAGACGATTTGAAGTACACCATGACTCGCCTAGCGGCAGACGGAGCTGATGTGTACGTTGTGGAGCACGGCTGCGCTACGAATGTAAAGGTACAGTTGTCCTTTTCTTTACCAGTGTAGTTCTTTTTCCTTTTACCAAACCAGACCTCTGTTTTTTGAAAAACAATACACATTTATAATTTGCCATCTCACTAACACTATCGAATTCTAAGAGATCGCTTTCTATTTTTACTCATTTGTGTTCTCTTCCAGTATTATTTTAAGGCATCTCGTCACTGCTTTTTTTATCTAACTGAATTATTATAACATTACTTTATGGCAGAGGTATAGACTAGTCACTTGCTTTTATAGCAGGGAAGTGAATTGGTGATGTTTTTCAAAAACTTGGTTTTGAATGCCTATAGGTTTCATACATTTATGGTCCCTGCCTGGCTTCTGAAAATGTTGGCCACCTTTGCTCTATGAGTCACTGCTTAAAATCAAGCTTTGTTAAGATTCTGGGATTCTGTTGTTACCGCTCTAACTTTCTTTCTTCCTTCTCTTGTTTTTCTTTAGACTTGTGTTCTTCTTATCCTTTTTTAAAATTGAATGATTTTACTCTGTTGCATTAATTTTTTTTATTAATCTTTCCCCTTTTTCCCTTTCCCTTTCTTTTCTTCTCTTTTATGCAACTTGAAATAATTACCTATTATGTAGTTTATTCTAAGTTGCTAAAAAATACAGAAACTAGAGTTATTTCATTTTCTTCATTCAACTTTAGATGGGTGCAATCCGGATTGCAAACTGTAATCTCCACAACCAGTCAGTCGGGGAAGGAATAAGCGTGGCGATTCAGGACTTCCAAGTGAGACAGTACATCGAGCAGCTGAGTAACTCCAGAGCGGGGCTGCAGTCGGCAGTACTGCGGAGGGCCTGCTGGCTGGAGGCTGGCTCTGCCGGCCTAGGGCTGATCACTGTGGATGTTGCCCTGGCGGCTGACCATCCTTCTAAACATGAGGCTCAGAGACATTTCCTAGAAACGCATGACGCCAGGACCAAGAGGTTAGTGAAATTTAAGATGAAAATTGCTAGACTATTATAGAGGAAGTTCTGCTATTAGGAATGGGGTAAGAGCATTTTAAATAAAGACCTTACATGATTGTGTCCCTACATGGTAACTCATTACCTTTTTTTTTAATCCTCATCCATTTTTTCAGATAGAGTGGGAGGGAGAGAGAGAGAGAAACATCGATGTGAAAGGGACACATCGAGTGGCTGCCACCCGCACAACCAACCAGGGCCAGGGACAAACTGCAACCGAGGTACGTGCCCTTAGCAGGAACCGGTCTCTCTAAACCGCAGGCCGACACTCTGACTGCTGAGCCAAACTGACCAGGGCGTAACTTGTTACCTTTAGTTCTGGGCACTGTTGTGGATATTTGTTTCCCAGAGTTCTGAGAGCAGGTGTATTCATTTCTGATATAACAGGGAAGTTACTGAGCATGTAGACCATTAGTTTATTAGTGTTTCTGAAAAGTATAGTTTCCAGGCCACCAGCACCAACTCTCCTTGGAACTTGGTAGAAACTTACATAGTCAGCCCTTCCTGGACCTCAGTCAGAAACTCTGGGGTGGAGCCCAGCTCTCCATAGTTTCATAAGCCACCCCAGTGATTCTCACTCAAGGGTGAGACCAGTGCATTGGATTTTATGCAGACTAGGCAGGGACACCTGCTGTGCAGCCTGTAGTCCAGGTTTGCGTCAGGTGCTTTCCACGTGTGATACCGTTGAATCCTCACAACAATCTCATTAGGTGTATCAGACCATAATTTTGCAGGTGAGGAAACAGGCTTAGAAATCTTAACTAACTGTCCAAAGTCCTGGAGTTGTTAAGCGGCACAGCTGGGGTTTGAACCCACATCTTCTAGGTGACCTCCAAGCCTGTGTTCTATGAAGTTTTTGCTGCACAAATGAAGTAAAAGCATCTGTGGGTTAGATAAGGGCTTTTGTTTTGATGGTGCTTTCAAATATTTTTGCCGGATGACTAAACCTTAACACAGACAAGTGATTTGAAATTGATAACATCTAACTGAAAAATAATTCTCTAGACTCTCTTATCCGAAGGCTTTCTCACGTATTTTTCCTCTGTCTCCTCTGATTATTGTTCCACTTCTAACTTGATACATTCGTTCCATCTCATCTTTCACATCTCAAGTATTTCTTGTTGAAAGATTTCCCATTTTCTTTGTCACAACACCCTCTTCCCTGCCTGCAGCTCTTTCTGTAACTTAGGGTTAGATGTCTATCTGTGGCCTGTCTTGGCTGTGGTGCTGTGAGCCTCACGTGGGTAAGACTTCTGCCTGGCACATCAGAGATGTTCAAGAGGCCCGGATGAGTGACCACACAGTGAAGATGGAAACACTGGCGCTGCCGTTCTGGGAGGGCCCTGAGGCCCAGTGCGACAGTGCGTGTGAAGGAGGAGTGCGGACATAGCTCGCACATTTGTGTTATATAACGTATTGAAGAGGGGAGGGAGCTAATACAGATTTGTGTGTGGGTCATGCCCAGCCCCTGATCATTTCGAATACATTTTCTTATTGTCTCAGTTCTAAATACTTCATTTAGAGTACTTACTACAAAATTATTTTTTCCTCTAAAATATAGCATAGTACATTATTTTGGCTTTATTGAGAAATAATCTTTTACTTACCCCATATTTATATTTGGATGTATTACATTTGCCATGTGAAAAAGGCTCTGGGATGCTAAAAGCAATGAATTATCTATTAAATATAATATATACTAATTCTTTTGTCCATTTTTTTAGATTAATGTTTAAAATTTTTAGTCCTTTTGAGAATATTTACTATTGTTTTTAAACTGGATTTAAACAATTTTTTAAAAATGTTTTTATTGATTTTTAGAGAGAGAAGATGGGGGAGGGAGAGGGAGAAACATCCATCAGCTGCCTCCTGCACGCCCCCTACTGGTGATCTCTTGGTGCACCGGTTGACACTCAACCACTGAGCCACACCATCCGGGCTGGATTTAAATGATTTTTATATTTGCTTCTTCTTAGCTCTTTATTTTTTCTTAATGTATATTTTATGTCTATTATTACTGCTCTTACTTATTTCCACCTCACCATGGTGAGATGCTTTTTTATTTAGAATGGCAGAATGATTAAAAAGACATACCACAATAAAAGTAAACCTTTATGTTTACTGTGTCTTTTACAAATATTAACAATTAACTTATATGTAACTAATTATCTGCCCAAAAGCTTTTCATTTCTTAATGAGTTTTTGTTCCATTGTTGTTTCTCATTTGTTTTGTTTGGAGTTCAGGCTGTGGTTTTTGTGGCCCGACGACACCCTGAGGAATAAGAGGTGCAGGCACAAGTGTGGCTGTCTCGGTGGCTGCAGATTCTTTGGTGGCACAGTGACTGGCCTGGATTTCTTCAAGCTTGAAGAGTTGACCCCGTCCAGTAGCTCTGCATTTTCAAGCACAAGTGCAGAGTCTGATATGTACTATGGACAGTCTCTGCTGCAGCCTGGAGAGTGGATTCTTACCAAGGAGATTCCCAGAACTGTGGATGGTAATGCAGTGTGCTAGTCTTTCGTCATCTTTGTCCCTGTGCCATTCTGAGCCAAGTTCAGTATTACTTTGTTTAACTCAGTTTTTGGGGGCTGTCTTAGAGGTGGGATTTGATAATCTGCCTTGTTTTGCATGTGATATAACTAAAGCCAGGTAAGATGTGAGTTTTTCAGATTTACACAAGGCAAAGTAGGTCCACTATTCACCCACATACTTCCTTTTATGTCATCATGTTCCTAGAAGTCAACTTCTGGAGATATACATAGGAATAGTTATGTTTCAAAGTAACAGTTGTTTTTCCAGTTTATCTAATAGGAAAGCTTAATAGTAGTAATATTTATACCACTGACCTCCTGTTAACTACTTTTGCAAAATATTCTTATCACTAAAATTGAATGTGTCAGGAAGTGTGGTCTTTCCTTAGGGTCTTTAGGATAACTTTATAAATACATGCATTTGGTATGTGCAGTGAATGGTATATTCACTGGATATTAGATTTAGATTTATCTCGTGTCTTTTCTCTAAAGACTTCAGAAATGGATTTTCCTATGGTCTTCTTAGTTGTATGTTCCTACAATTAAGTGAGTAGCTACTGCTTATGTTGCCATGTTGTCAACAAGTGAAATGTAGAGAAGTCTATATTTCACCAATATTCAGCCTTTTTTCCTTCGTCCATTCAAAAACATTAACTTTTGTTTTTAACATTAACATTAACAATGTTTGACAAAACGTTAACAATAGCACTGCCCATTGTCAGTAGACAAACAGGGATGGGAAAAGAATTGCCATCAGAGTTTATTGGATGGATTGCCCCTGTGTGAGGAGCTCTGAGCGGAAAGCACTGGACCCCATGTCTACATGAGCCGAATTCCCGTGCAAGTGACTTTTCACGAGTAGGAAGACATGGTATTTTTAGGCTGCTTGATTTTAGCAGTTTTGCTTATGAGACCAGGTTATCTTATAAAATCATCAGAACTTCTTGACATGGAAAAGAAAGTTGCTAAGTACAATGTAACTTCAGTGTCTTCTTATAATATTACTTTCTTACACTTGAATAATGTTTGTTTTTAAAGATTTTCACAGGCGTTTTCTCAGTTAATCCCCAAACTGCCATGTGAGGTGTATATCATCCCTGTTTATAGTGAGTAAACTGAGGCTTATCACTGGGGCTGAGGTGCAGGAAGTCAAACAGCCAAGTGCATGGCTTAGCAGAAACCAGAGTCAGCCCCTCCCTCATCATGAAACCACACAGGGCTCTTGTCACAGGCCTGAGGATGTGTTCCAGATCAAAGGAGACATGATTGCCAAACGCAGTCATGTACGGTCCTAGATTGGATCCTCTACTGGAGGGGCAGAGGTGCTCTAAAGGACATTATTGGGTCACTTGAGAACATTGGAAAGCACATGGTAGTAATCTATAAATACTAAATTGATCAAGTCGATAACTATATGGGAGCTATGTATTGTTCTTAGGAAATAAACACTTGGCTGAGTAGGGTAAAAGACCACATGTCTACAAATGACTTTCAGATGGTTCAAAAAGTGTTATGTATATTATATATAAGTAGAGTAAATGTGGCAAAATGTTTAAAATAGGGAATTTTAAGTAAAAGATATTTGGTGGCTTTGTGCTATACTTAAAAGTTTTCTCTAAGTTTGAAAATGAAAAAAATTCCCTGTCTGTAGACTCTGGATCCACACTTAGGTGGATACTTTGCTTTGTGGAATTATATACTTGTGCTTTTAAAAAACAGGGAATTGAGTTAAGTTGCTATGTTTTTCATAAATTGCTGTTGAAATGACTGTGTTCACGTAACCTGCTTTCGTCGGCTGGCGCAGGCAACGCGCAGGGCGCGAAGAGGAAAGGATGGGAGAGCCAGGCGGGGGCGGTGGCAGCCGAGAGGACGGCCCAGCGCCTCAGCCTGCAGGTGCCGGTGCGCTGCCACAGCTCGTCCTCGTCCTCCGACGACAGCAGCGGCTCCAGTGCGGCCCAGCCCCTGCTGGCCGCGGACAAGGAAAGCCCCGCCTCCGTGGCTGAGGACCCTGTGCTTCGGAAGGAGCTCCTGCACGGCATGAGAAGAGATGACGGCCCAGGGGGGTCAGTGTTCATGCAGACGTGGGGTCTGCTCGCCCTGCGATTACAGTTGCTTCACGCTGGCCAGAAAAACCTCTTTCCTCTTAACTCACCCCTGTAGAAAGTGTTTTTCTCCTCCCGAACAGATTCTTAAATGTGTATTTGCTGTTGACTTTTTGATTATAAAAGTAATACATAGTCATTCCAAATATTAGGAAAATACAGAAAAGTATAATGACAATAAATGTCTTGTCGCCTGACCTCTCAGAGTGACCCTGTTAACCCTGGGGCATTGTCCTAGGCTGGTGACTGTCCTCCTCTTTCCATAATAGTTGATGCCTCATTTCTTGAAACATACTTCCCTCTTGACTTGAGGGCACATTTTAGGTTTTCCTCCCTCCCTCTTGGCTGGTTCTTCTCAAGCTGTTTCATGTCCTCCATTTTTCCTCCCTTTCTTCTTTCTCTTTCTCTTCCAGTGACCTTTTGTTAAACATCGCTGTCCGTCAGGACTCTGTCTGTGCAGCCTTCTCTCCACTCTTTGTACTGTCTCCCCAGACAGTCTCTGAAACTGCTTCGCTTCAATTATGATCTGTAGCTAACATCTTTAAACTCCAGCCAAAACCTTTGTCCCTATAAGCCTGGTTGCCTTCTTGATGTATCTACTTGGATGTTTCACAGAGACCTCAAACTTGATGTATGACCTTGTGCCTGTCATGTCAGCTTGTTCTGCCTCCATAAAGGGCACTTCTACATCAGTAGCCAAAGTCAGAAACCTGTGACTTTTCTCTCCTCTCAGGTCCTCTCTGGTGCATTTTCTTGGACAGGCTTTTAAAGGATATGGAAAGAAAAAATCCAAAACTCGCCCTGGCCGGTTTGGCTCAGCGGTTAGAGCGTCGGCCTGCGGTCCTGAGAGACCCGGGTTCGGTTCCCGCTAAGGGCGCGTACCTCGGTTGCAGTTTGTCCCCGGCCCTGGTCGGTTGTGCGGGTGGCAGCCACTCGATGTGTTCCTTTCGCATTGATGTTTCTCTCTCTCTCTCTGTTCCTCTCTCTCCCTCCCACTCTACCTGAACAAAATAAAACGGAAAAATGTCCTCAGGTGAGGATAAAAAAAAAAAAAAAAAAAAAAAGAAAAAATCCAAAACTCTATTAATGCATTAGTTTTCATGGATTATGGATAGATAATATTTTTGGGTTTCTTTAATTTTTTGTTTTGTTTTAAGCTTCCTCAATTTTTTTTTTTTTTGTACTATATGGGATATGAACACAGTGTGCTGATTTCTGGTGTTTTTGTTGTTGTTGCTATTAATCCTCACCTGAGGATGTTTTTCCATTGATTTGGAGAGAGTGGAAGGGGGAGGGGGGGAGGGGGAGAGAGAGAGAGAGAGAGAGAGAGAGAGAGAGAGACATCGATGTGAAAGAGGCACATCAATTGATTGCTTCCCATACGACCCTGACCCTGACCTTGATCAGGGCTGGGGATCAAACCTGCAACCCAGGTACATGCCCTTGACCAAGAATCAAGCCTGAGACCCTTTGGTCCAAGGGCCTAATGCTCTAACCGCTTAGCCAAACCTGCAAGGGCACATTGTGCTGTTTTGTTACTTTGTATGGTTGTTTCATTGTAAAATTTTAGATTTTCATTTGTTTTTAAAATAAATGTTTAGCCCTGGCCAGTTTGGCTCAGCGGTTAGAGCATCCACCTGCGGTCCGGAGAGACCCGGGTTCGGTTCCCGCTAAGGTTGCAGTTTGTCCCCGGCCCTGGTTGGTCGTGCGGGTGGCAGCCACTCGATGTGTCCCTTTCACATCGATGTTTCCCTCTCTCTCTCTCTTCCTCTCTCTCCCTCCCACTCTGTCTGTACAAAAAATGGAAAAATGTCCTCGAATGAGGATTAAAAAAAAATTAATTAATTAATTAAAAAAAATAAATGTTTAAAATTACTAAAAGGATCTTATAAGTACTTCTGTTTATATACTTATAGTAAATGACGTGCTGTACAGTAAAGGATAATAGCTTTGCTTTCTGTTTTAGTGTTCCTACAGAAATTTCAGGAAACAGCCCAGTGTCTCCTAATACTCAGGATAAGTCAGTAGGCCAGTCTCCTCTGCGGTCTCCCTTGAAACGACAGGCCTCTGTGTGCCCCGCCCGACTCGGAAGCACCAAGAGCCTGACTGCTGCTCTTTATGGGGACAAGCAGCCGGTCCCAGGTGGAGTCCAGTTTAGCAGCGATGTCTCTCGAAGTGATGAGAATGTACTGGACTCACCGAAGCAGAGAAGAAGTTTTGGTTCTTTTCCGTACACACCGTCAGCGGACTCTAATTCGTTCCACCAGTATCGATCAATGGACTCCAGCATGTCAATGGCTGACAGCGAAGCCTACTTTTCTGCCGCTGAAGAATTTGAGCCCATTAGCAGTGACGAAGGCCCTGGGACCTATCCAGGTAGAAAAAAGAAGAAAAAGCAAACCCAGAAGGTTGACTACAGTAGGGGTTCCATATATCACAGTGTTGAGGGACCACTGACTGGCCACGGAGAAAACATTCAGGATCCCCGAACTCTGCCATTCAAAACTCATCCTTCCCAGGCCTCGTTTGTTTCTGCACTAGGTGGAGAAGACGACGTGGTAGAACATCTGTATATTGTCGAGGGTGAGAAAACAGTAGAGAGCGAGCAGATCACGTCTCAGCAGCCGGTGATGAGCTGTTACCAGACTTACCTCACTCAGTTCCAGGTGATTAACTGGGCAGTGAAGCACCCAGCCAACAAAAGGACCTCCAAGTCCTCCCTGCATCGCCCCCTCGATCTGGACACACCGACCAGTGAAGAGAGTTCATCATCGTGTGAGCAGCTCTCCGTTCCGACTTTTAAGGTATAAATCAGACCATTAGTTCCCCTGATGTGTGTATTTAAGAAAAGGAACACTGAAGATATTTTCAGTTACTCTAAGTGATTTTAGCTACTTTTCGGGAAGACTTTTTGAAGTCGGCTTCATGTGTGATAGTAGGTCTCGGTTACTGGTGGGAATTATAAAGTGAAGCATATCAAATTGAGGAATAGTTACAGACTTGATCGTCACAGTGTGTTAGTCAGTCAATGTAGTAGTCTCTGTGTACACTGTACTCTTAGATTAAAATCAAGTCTGTAGTGAAGAGGGAAATGGTCATGGAGCTTGTAGTTTAGGGGGGTGGAGACAGACCATTAATAGATAAACAGATAAGTATATGATCACAAATTGAGAAGAGTCTTATGAAGATAATCAACGCATACCAGGATGGAGAATAGTAGATTGTATTAACAAGACGATTGATATATTTCAACTGAAACTTCAAGGAGGAGGAGGAGTTGAGGGTGGGAAGACTGGGGGCCACTACATTCAAGGCGTAGGCATCAGCCTTGTTGAGTTGCTACTGTGGGAAAGAAGTCTGTGTGTCAGGCTAGAGAGTTAATAGGAACCTGCTGCTGATGAGCTGGACACCTGAACAAAGGGATAGAGCAGGTGACGGTAGTTAGAATTAAACTGATTTCACTGGAAACTCCTGAGAGCTCTAAGGAGATGTGATGTGACCTCATGTACTTTGGCCACTAAGTGAGATTGAACTGTCATTAAGCAGGAGAGGAAGTGACCACTTACGTAGGAGGTTGTGGTAGCGGTCTGTGCAGGAGGTGACTGGCTTGGGCCTAAATAATGATGGAAATGTGACAATGGAGTTGACTGTCCTTTCAGATACAGAGATACAGGTATATGTGTGCAATATATATTGAAGGAAATGGAAATATTGGTTAAAAAGCTTTGGTTTTAAGGTTTTGCCCATTTCTCTCTTTGCCCAAGATAAATTGCTTATGCTAGGATTTTAAAATGTTCTCTTTATTCTATGTGAAAATATGTTGGTTTATGAATTTTTCAGTGTAAACTTGAATGGTACTTGCTCTACAGAATAGTTCCTGAGAGGTTAGAATCATGTTAGTATTTTCAATACATCTTTTGGGTTTGATTAGGCAGTCAAATGTCTGCAGAAAATAAGTCAAGGAATTTGTATATTTTGATCACTTTAAAAATAGAATACAGGAAGTAAGAACGTTGTTTTTCTGCATTAAATCAAAGTAACTGGCTAACAGGGTCCAGGTTCAAGTGCATTATTTATATTATTTGTCTTTTATGGATATAAAATACAATCTAGCTTTTCCTATAAGGTAATATTTCTGTAGGATTCTTTCCCACCTGAGAGCCGATTGTGCTGGGAAGAGACTCTGACAGACAGACGGGAAGCCCTCGCCTAAGCTTGGCTGAGGGGCTTCCCCTCCCTGCTGAGTGCTGCAGCCCTGCCCTGCCCTGGGCTGCCTGAACTAACACGGAAACGGCCAAGGAAATACTGTCTGCGATGTCATTCAGCTTTCAAATATTTGTGTCGTATACGTCAAGATCATATTCACAGATGCTTGGTCTTTAGCATAAACTTAGAGACTAATAATAAAATTCTAGACTATAAGTAATATTTTATGTTATTCTAGGTTATCAAACAGGGGCTCACAGCTAATTCTTTATTAGACAGAGGAATGCAACTTTCAGGATCAACTTCAAAGTAAGCAAAAATTACATACTTGTACTGTTTTTATTATTTTTGTTACACATATTTCTCCTTTCTCCCCCCCAGACCCCTTCCTCCCACTCCTGCCCCCCACCCCACAGCTTTATTGTCTGTGTACATTAGTTATGCATACATGCATATAAGTTCTTTGGTTTATCCCCGCCACCCCCCGAAATTTGTCAGTCTGAACCGTACTCCTTTCTATGTCTCTGGATCTATTTTGTTCCTCAGCTTTTCTGTTCATTTTATTCCACAAATCAGTGAGATCATGTGGTATTTGTCTTTCTCTAATTGGCTTATTTCACTTAGCATAATACTCTCCAGGTCCCTCCATGTCATCTCAAAGGATAAGAGATCTTTCTTTCTTACAACTGTATAGTACTTCATTGTATATATGTACCACTGCTTTTTTTTATTTTTATTCCTCACCTGAGGATATTTTTCCATCTATCATCAGAGTGGGAGAGAGGGTGAGAGAGACAGAGAGAAACATCGATGTGAGAAAGACACATCGACTGGTTGCCTCCTGCACAACTTGACCATGGCCAGGGATGAACCGCAACTGAGGTATGTGCCCTTGACCTGAATTGAACCAGTGACTCTCTGGTCCTCGGGCTAATGTCTTATTGCTGAGCCAAACCAGCCAGGGTATTTTTATTTCACTTGACATATTAACCATCTTTGATCAGTTTTTGCTTTAGTACCTCATTTGTCATGTCTTTGAAAAGTATTTGAGGCATAAAGTGTCTAGTCCAGTTCCATGAAATTTTCAGTTAAAATGTAGGTTTAAGTGTCACTCATCTTGAAGAGGCTCCAACTTCTAGTCTTTTTCATGGTCTTTGTAATGTATACTCTGCGGGTTACATTGTGCAGAACTCCATATACTCCTCTGGAAAAGAGGGCCGTTGATAGCACAGATGATGACACTTTGATGGAAGAGTGGACCCTGGGTCAGCCCGTCTCTCAGACCAGGACGACAGCCATAGTTGAGGTCAAAGGAACTATTGACATTGTTCTGACTCCCCTGGTGGCTGAAGCTTTGGACAGGTATTGCTTTTGTCTCAAACCAGAACTGTTATTTGATAAAAGGGTAAATGTAGTTATACGACGATTAGTGTATGTGATATATGTTCATAAAGAAGAATGTTAATGATGGCTATTTGAACAAAACTGAAGTATGTTTAAAAAGGTCTGTGTTTTACTTAGCTATCATTTGTTACCTTTTCAGCCCAAATAATCATATTACAATATTATAAGAATTATGTTGCATTATAGTTTTTATTTTTTTGCTTTGGGATGATGAGCGTAAAATGATCGAATACCCAATAACTAATTATTAAGTTTATATTATTACTACTGTCTAGTTCATGGAGGGATGAAGGGGAAATAATATATCTCTGTCCTGCAAGAAGCTTATAATTTAGGCAAATAGAATGAACACGAATAAAGTCTAGAATGGAGCACCATGGAATAGACTTGATAAACTAAAGTTTCTTGTTTCCTGTTTCTCCTCCCACAGATACATTGAAGCAATGGCTCATTACGTACACGCCCGCCATCCAGCCGCTATTGTGGACGACCTTCATGCCAAGGTCCTCAGGGAAGCTGTGCAAAACAGCAAGACTACCTTCTCGGAGAACGTAAGACCCTTTTATCCAGGGGCTGTGGCAAATGGAGTATTCTTCCTGTGCACATAGACCCAAACTTGAAAAATTGTAATGTATTAACATTTTATTAGTCATGTAAATTGGAACATATGGACATTTCTAAATAGCCTTTATATGTCATTGGCTCCGTAAGAGATGGCATAGAGTACTATACTATGAATTAAATAGTAGTCAACTATTGATTAAAATGTAGCTTTATTTTTTCTTTTATTTCAAAAGTAGCTTAATTCCAGTCCTTTCCTGAAGAGCTCTGGTCCTAAGAGAGTGAGCACTCTCTAGGATTGATACATTCATTTCCTAAGAAAGCCAAGCTGCGTATTATTTTGGCTTTCCTCTATGATTAGATTACTTGTCTCTTCATATTTTTCAGATTATTTTTGCTCACTTCAGTGAGTCTAGTCACTGTCCCCGGGTATTTGATAGTCAACTTATGCCTGGTCCAAGCCTCGAAGCCATTTCTTTCCTTTTTTTTTTTTTCTTTATTGATTTTAGAGAAAGAGGAAGGAAGACGGAGAGAGAGATAGAAACATCGATGAGTGAGAATATCAATTGGCCGCCTCTTGCATGCCCCCCACTAGGCATTTGGCCCACAACCTGGGCATGTGCCCTGACCAGGAATCAAACTGGTGACCTCTTGGTGCATGGGTCAGTGGATTGAGTGTCGTCCCAGGGACTGAGGTCCCAGTTCCATGCCTAGTCAGGGCACATGCCCAGGTTGCAAGCTCGATCCCCAATAGGGGGCCTGCCAGAGGCAGCCAGTCTATGTTTCTTCCTCACATCGATGTTTCTGCTCTCTTCATCTCTCTTTAAAAAAAAACACAAACCAATAAAAACATATTTAAAAATATATCTATTGTTATTATCACCATTTTTCTCTTTCTCTATAGGTCATTTTAACTTTAGTATGTATCACTTCTCTCAACCCTGAAGCTACCAGTCTGTTCCGTCCAGTTTGGACTTTAACACTAGGGATGCTAAGCCAATGGCAGCTGGCACACCCATGGCGTAAGGAGCGGAGTGAAGGAGCAGCTTGCGGTTGTGGATGATGCGGACATTATGAAATGTCTGTGAAATAATAATTCTACTTTAATTTTTTTTAGTTATCTTCCAAACAAGATGTTAGAGGAACAAAAACGGAGCACTCTACCATAGGGACGACTAACCAAAGACAAGCACAGACAAATCTTATCATGAAGCAAGATAATGTGACAATCAAAGGTCTTCAGGCTAACGTCAGCATACCAAAAGTAACAATTCAATATTTTTTAAGTTTTCCTGAAAGAGGAGAATGTTTTGGTAGTTTTGTTTTTTGCATTTACTAAATTGAATGGTGGTGGAATATCAAAAACATACATTTTATTTCCTTGATCTAATGTAAGAATGTAATGTAAAAAAGTTTACTTAAGCAGAACATTGGGTAAGATACACTAAAATATTCCATATCCATCCAGTAAGAATTTAATTACAATTATTTTATGAGAGTCTATATTTATAAGCTTTGTCTTCATAACTCTCAGACACATAGATATGTTGTTTGTTACAGTAGTTTTGTCATTTTCCTGTGTATCTTATATTTGATAATTTTCACTTTTCAACTTGGACATGGATGTCATTTTCTGTGTTAGGTAAACTTATGTTTGTTACAAGCCTCAGTGGAAGAATCTCCAAGTATAGCTCCCAGCAGAAGCGTGACTCACGTGTCCCTGGTTGCGCTGTGTTTCGACAGAATTGCTACACAAGTCCGCATGAACAGGTAAGAAAGAGTGCATTAATTTGAGCCGTGATTATCTTGCTGGGTGGAAACGCAGGCCTTACTCCTCTTAACACAGTTCTGAAAATTCTAATGTTAAAACTCATGGGATTGGGATTGGAATTTCAAATCTCACTTTGTAGGTATTTGAAAATTTTTTTTTTTTTTTTTTTTATCCTCACCTGAGGATATTTTTCCATATTTTGTACAGATAGAGTGGGAGGGAGAGAGAGGAAGGGAGAGAGAGAGAGAAACATCAACGTGAAGGGACACATCGAGTGGCTGCCACCCGCACGACCAACCAGGGCCGGGGACAAACTGCAACCGAAGTACGTGCCCTTAGCAGGAACCGAACCTGGGTCTCTCCAGACCGCAGGCCGACACTCTAACTGCTGAGCCAAACCGGCCAGGGCGGTATTTGAAAATTTATAACTGTTTTTATTCATACTATTTTTCATTAAACACTGAAGAATTTATTTTTAATATTGTTTTAATTAAAGCAATGGAATGTTTTTTATTTTTTTGAAACCATTTATTAGTTAAATGTTTTTCCTGAACTACGTTGTTTAAATGTTAACCCTCATGCTCTCTTTGTTTTCCGTGAAGAGGTGTGGTTGAAGAGACTTCAAACAACACAGAACCCAGTAGGACCTCACAGTTTGATAGGTACGTCCACGCTTCCAAAATGCAGCCGCAGTCATCTGGATCTCTCAGATCGAATGCTGGAGCCGAAAAAGGCAAAGAAATTGCTGCCAAGTTAAACATTCATCGAGTTCATGGGCAACTCAGGGGTCTTGATACAGCAGGTAGGATTGTACAGCAAATATTTTTTCTTTGACATGTATACATGTAAGAGGATTTTGCAAAAGGAAACATTTTTTTCCTTTGAATATTGCTATAATTTGAGTATTTAATAAGAAAGAGAAAGATGTTCCTGCATATATTGAGCAATGGGATTTAACTCTTCCTCACTCACGCTCCACACGGAACAGTAGGTGAGGTTGGGCAGGGAAGTGAGTGGGATGGCCCAGCTGGGACCCCTCTGTTCTCTTCATGGCGCCTGCTGCTCATGGCAGAACGGAGTATGGTCTTCATAGTCTCTCACTTTGGCAAATCACTCTATTGGCTGAACTCTATTAAAAATTATTCATCACAATATCAAAGCAAAGAGTCAAGTGTGTGAAACACGTGAGAATGGGCGTGCGGCCAGGGCGGTGCCTCCTGAAGTCCCGGTGCGGGAAGAGAGGGACCCGACGTGCGCACGTGCACCTCAGGGCTTTGCCCAGCGCCACGCTGTGCGCAGGCGAGGCTCGTGTGGGTCAGGTTTTCAGGGATTTAATCCAGAGAGTGAGGTTGTCAGCTAGTCCAGACGGCCACGCTCCGTGAGGGACCGGCGGCAGTCCTGGACGGACCGCTCCTGTCCTGGAATTCGCTCCGTCTTCCGCGGGCCCTGAGGCGCCGTGAGGGCTGCCTGTGCTCTGGGTCCGGAACTGAGGCTTTCCCAGGACCGGGCCCCCTTGTGCCTGGGGCGAAGCATTGGGCCCAAGGCTGCGGAGCGCCCGGTCCCCCGCTCTGCGGCCCTGACACGGCGGCCGAGGCCTCTCTGCGCTGGGCACTGGGGGCCGGTTGGTGCCTGGTATCCTACGGGCTGCAAGCAGCGACTGGATGGAAGTGGCAGGGAGGGCGACCGGGTGAAACTCTTCAAATACAAAACTCCCGAAGACATTTTAAGGAGATCATTATGTGAACATGTACATGCCTTGGCTTTTACATACATACGGTATCTTGGGAAGATCCTCGGTAGTCTAATGACATGTTACCTCGGGGAGGGAAGTGTGTGTTGGGGCCTTCACTGCACACCCTTTTATACTCTAGAACTTGATGTGAGTGTGTTACCTCACCACACATAAAATTCACGTAAAATCCTCACCTCATGCCATATTTCAGAATAAGTTCATGGAATTAGACAAATATGAAATAATTAAACAATGAGAAAACTACAGAAAAACGTAGGTGAATGTTTGCTCTGATTTGGAAAGGCTTTCTAATCATAAATACTAAGTACAGTATTTTCCTGATAGAATTTTATATAGCTATTTAAACAATATCTTGGAACAATATTTAATGACCTGAGGAAATTATCATGGTTGCCGTTGCATGAAAATTGGGAACCAAAGCTGGGTTTGTAAAGTGATGTCTAAAAAGCTAGAAGGAAACTTCAAATGTAAACCAGTTATCTCTAGGTGATAAATTTACATGTTTTTTTCATCTTTTCTTTTCTGTATTTATTAGCTATAATCAGAGAAATTTGAAAACGTAAGAAAAAATGCCAGGAACTTGGGACGTTAATTTCCATATTGCATATTGTAATGGCAATGTCTGTGATGAGTTGTAGTTATACAGAATATGTTAGCATAAAGCCATCTTTCAGCAAACACTGTTATTTTATTAGAGAATAATGTTTTTCTTAAGGCTGGGTAATTAAAATAATTTTTTTTTATAAAATGATGAGAAAGTATTTAAAAATAGTTTACTTTGAAGCTGAATTATTCAGGAGCTTTTTAAGTTTAGATTTTTAGAGTACACTGTAGTCTTTCAGAAATGACTCCATCCTACCTTTGAGCAATTATTTGTTAATTATGGAATCTTTTTCTCCTACTTCAACGTGATTGTGGCAATTTGTAAGCCGTACGTCATTAGGCTACATTATTTTAGGTTGATTGGTGCATTCGTTTATTTTTCTTTTTGACAGATCATTAAGATATCATTTGAACATAACCAATGTGCCAAATGTTTACATTGTTTGTTGTTTTAAAAACTATACAAAACGCCTGACTTTAACAGTGGTGGTTCTGTTCTGTTCTGGCAATAGATATCGGCACCTGTGCCATCACTGCGGTTCCCTTCGAGAAGTCCAAAGTCTTGTTTACTCTTGAAGAGCTGGATGAGTTTACTTTTGTGGATGAGACTGACCAGCAAGCTGTTCCCGATATAACTCGAATGGGTCCCAACCAAGAAAAGTGGGGTTGGATAATGTTTGAATGTGGACTTGAAAATTTAACTATAAAAGGCAGGTGTTTTTTAAAAAGTTTGCTTTAGTGGGGACACATTGGCCCCACATTGCTGAAATGTTTTGAACACTCATGACTTTCAATAACCTGAATCATCATATTCAAGCAGAAAGTACGGTAGCTGGGAATATTTACCAGGAGTGGGTGCCCCATCCCAGTCCTTCATCGTGTGAGTCAGAACTAGCAGAGCATCTGGACATGTGAAACCTCAGTGCTCGAGCAGAGCACTCTGTGGCTCAGGTCAAAGCCCCCAGCTTGTGAGAGCTCATGACATTGCAGCTGGGTCTTTGATTAGCAGAGCTTTGCCATGTAGGAAGAAAATGCTGCAAATCCTTGATTCATTGAGATACAGAATGACTTACAATTATATGTGTTTTCCTTTACATCATTGAGTAATATATTAAAATAGAAAGGCTGACTGTGTGTAAGACTTTCATGTTTAGTCATATATGGTAGTAGTTGTATATGCCTACAGTTGCTACTTGGTAATCTAATCTAACCTTAGCTTTCAGAGATAAGGGCAAATTTTAGTGAGAATAAAAAGATTTTTATGAGATTTTTATTTTTATCTTTATGGATGTGTTAGAGCACATCACTGAGATACCAAGTGTTTTAATAAATACGTTCTCACATTTGTATAGGAGGAAGACAGTCCGGCGCTGTTTTGTATAATACATTTGGAACGATGGGCAAAACTGGTGGCACAGAAGGAGGTGGAGTGCTGACATCCAATAACTCTTCTGATTCTCCAACCGGCAGTGGCTACAACACCGATGTCTCTGATGATAACCTTCCTTGTGACCGAACAAGCCCTTCTTCAGACTTAAATGGAAATTCTGTTTCCGATGAGCAGGTTGGTGAACTTCCAATAATAATGCTTTGGAGACATAATGTAGAAAATGATGAACCAACTCAAAATTCATATCTGGAGTCTATTTGCATGTCTTTTCTATAGTTTGTGTTTTGCTTAAATGGTAGTCAAGGCATTTTGGTAATTACACTTCCACTAAAGAATGTTTCTGTGAGCACTATATCACAGATATGTTTATATCCATCACAGTACCTAGCATAATATTGTGTTCATATTAGGCACTTAATGATACTTGCTGCATTAATAGAATAAAGCAGGCTTTATTTTTATATCATTTGAAGGATTTTAGCAGAATTCTTTTTTTAAATAGTTTTGTTACTGGTAGTATTTCATGTAAGTTCTATATTTTTGTCAGTATGTACCGATTTCAGTTAGAGTCTTGAAGATTGCCTTGGATGTCACTCATTTGTTATTATTGGGGCAGAATTTCATGGTGATGAGTACCGGGGTAGCAACAATGAAAATATTTAAAATTCTAGATTACAAAAGAGTTGTACTGTTACCCGACTGAGGACCCGGGCGAGTTATTTAACCTCTCCCGACTTTCCTCACCTGTGAATGATGCTGTGAGGACATTGCTGGAGGAGACAGGACTTAGGAAAGGCTTAGCTCAGGGTCTGTCACGTAGTAGGAACTTGGCAGGTGGTGTACTTAACACATACATACACATGCACACCTCTGATCACTTGAAAATTAGACTGAGGAATGAAGCCACCTTTCAATCAAGAAATGTGTCATGGGTATTCATAGGCTTAATCACCTGTGAACCCCAGGGTTAAAGGAGTTTCTTTTGAAACATGTATTTTGACTGTATGCGTAGTTCAAGAATTTAATCCCTGTTTTCTTGTGAGGTCTTTGGAAGTCTCAGAGAGACGGGTGGGGCTCAGCACCCTAATGAGGAAGTGAAGGGTGGTGGCTGCTCCCCAGACAGAAGAGCCGCTCACGCCCTCCTTCAGCTCACCTGCAGCACCACCTGATGGTCCCGTTCTCCCGCAGAAGTCCCCGCATTGCTTAGAGTTGCTTCTTCCTGACTTTCCTCCGTCCATTTCCTTTGGCGCTTCTTTGTCCTTCACCGTGGTGCCCTCTGGGTTCTCCCTCCGCCTCTCTGTCTACCCGACTTGCTCCGTCTCCTGGCCCAGCCCCATCGCTTGCTGACAGCGCTCTTTCCCGTTGGTTTCGCCTTCAGCACCAGCCCTGCACTGGAGCTCGAGCTGCATCCAGTGGCCTTTCAGGCTCCCATTCGCATGGGCCTTGAGCACCCAGCCCGTGGTCTGCAGTTGAGTTTGCTGTTCTTCGCCTCATGCTGGTGCCGTTAGTTCTTCTTGTCTCCTTTTTCTGAAATTCCAAGTTCCTCTAGACTGTTCTCTGTGTCCTTGTATACCCAGTGCCTGGCTCAGGGACCTCGTCTGAGAGTTCCGGTTGTTTCCTTTTCAGAGAGGAATGCGCTGTGTGTACTGTATGTTACATAGACTCCCGGTGGAATCTGGGGCAGCTTCATCTCGAAACACTCATTTCTGCAGCGCAGTTTTAATAAAAACACCAGATGTGGGATAAATAGCTTCTCATTGCTTTAGATCAGATTTGGATACATTTACAGAAAAAGATTAGATTTTAGAATTGCAGATAAGGGAGTGTGGACTTAAGTGTAGTGCCTGCTGACTTTAAAGTTACTGGAGCCTATAGTTCACATTGTTCCCTAACACTTAGGACTCAAAACTGTTCTGTGGGTATTCTTCGTTCCTTAATCACCCCACAAGAAATGCCAGTGTGTTCTTTATCTTTTTCTTTTTTTTTATCCTCACCTGAGGACTTTTTTCTATTTTTTGTTCAGATAGAGTGGAAGGGGGAGAGAGAGAGAGAGAGAGAGAGAGAGAGAGAGAGAGAGAGAGAAACATCTACATGAAAGGGACACATCAAGTGGCTGCCTCCCACACGACCCAACCAGGGCCGGGGACAAACTGCAACCGAGGTACGTGCCCTTAGCGGGAACCGAACCCGGGTCTCTCCGGACCGCAGCCGACGCTCTAACCGCTGAGCCAAACTGGCCAGGGCTGTGTTCTTTTTCTTGACCAATGCTATCCAAAAGTGATTCAGGTTTTTGTAGGTAGATGTGAAAGGCAGGAGACGTTTTTGTTTGTTCTTTAATATGCTTCTTACCTCCCTGCATTCTGAAGGGTGGTGATCCCACATTCAGGCAGTATTCCTGTTCCTCAGCACAGCTGTAGACTGCAGCACAGAAGACAGCTGCGGTGGGGGTGGGGAGGGAGGAGGGTGTCTGCGGGGGAAAGGGATAAACATCTGTAAAAAAATAAATTAATAAAAAATATTTTAAAAAGAAAAAAGATAACTAAGAATTTTTTGTAGAGTGTTATTTGTTTGACATGGGACACAGTGGTATTTGTTAGGGGTTTTTATTTGGAATGTTCTGGTACGTGGACAAGAAAATAGATTGCAATAGGAAGCAGGCGACCTTAATTCTGCCTCCCGTTCTACTCAAGAGTGTATGACATCTGGAAAGTTGCAGGACCTCTTTCTCTCACTTCCGTCGTCTGGAAAAAGAACACTTACCATCCCTGACCTAAAAGTTTTGGGTATTCTATTTCCTGTAGGATGAAGGAGTCGAATCTGACGATCTGAAGAAAGATGTGCCCCTCACGCCACCGCCGCCTGACTCCTGCAGCATGAAGCTGAGCATCCAGGAGATCTGGTTCAGCTTCGCAGCCCCCACCAGCATGAGGTCTCCCACTCACGCCTTCTCCAGGTGAGCTGGCTGAGACTGCCCGTCGCTGATGCCTGTTCAAGCGACGTGCACTCTGTTTCGTGCATGTTTTGAATTCCATCTAGGCTCTGTCTCGTGTGAGGACTGCCACTTCTTCCCCGTCTTTCCTGCCCCAGTCTCTGCGACCTTACTCTCAGCTTGTTGGGCCCTTTTTCTTGGGCTTTAGTTTTCTTTTCACATGTTATCCTGATGTGAAATTTTTATTTTTCCCCACTTCTAATAGGCTTTTTTATATTTTTTTCCTATTATCTGTTCTTTGTGTACCATAAATTATGAAGTTAAATCTTCATAAGGAAGAGTAATTTTGCCTAACTAAAATACCTGCTAAGTACAGTTGATATGGACGATTGTTAGAAATACAAATCTTGATGCTTATTTTTATAATTTTCTAAAATAAATCCAAAGGCAGCTGAACCTCTTGAGCACTGCGACCCCTGCTGTGGGTGCATGGCTCGTTCCCGTTGACCAGCTCAAGTCGTCCTTGAACAAATTGGAAACGGAGGGGACACTGAGACTCTGTGCTGTTATGGGGTGCATCATGACCGAAGCGCTAGAGGTAGGTCCTCAGCAATGCACGGAGTCAGAGTCTAGTGTTGCGGTGATCCTGATCATTTGAGTGCTGAGTGACTGGGTGTCTTATGTCACTATCTTTGATACATCATGCTAAGACTGTTGCTGCTTTGTTTCAGAATAAAAGTGTGCATTTTCCTCTAAGAAGTAAATACAATAGACTCACAAAAGTTGCCCGCTTTCTCCAAGAAAACCCTTCATGTTTACTGTGCAATATTCTGCACCACTACCTGCACCAGGCAAATTACTCCATCATCGATGAGGCTACAATGGTGAGTGACTGAAACTGTACGTTAGCTCTGAAGAAGCCTCTGTTCTGTTGAGGAGCCACTGACCTGCAGGGAAGTCCGGAGGAGGAACACAGTCGGAAATACAGGCCCATAGACAGCAGCAGGCTCAGATTAGCAATTAGGATGTTGACAGCATGAAGGTGCTAAAAGCAGTGGACATGGATGAGAATTCTGGTGTTGAGTAAGAAACTGGCCAAGGATGGATCCCTGCAGAATACCAGTATCACAAGGGGTTGGGAGGGTGGACAGAGGCACGCAGACTGCTGAGGAGGCAAAGGAGAACCAGGAAAGAGTTGTCTGGAAGCCAAAGTAGAGCGAGTTTCAAGGAAGAGACTAATCACCAGAGTTGAACTTCCAGCAACGTTCAATAAATAAGGACTGCTTAATGATCGAGGGGAGATCGTATAATTGTACAAGATAAATAGAAGCACTTCAGAAGGTGACATGTGACTGGGGGGGGGGGGGGGCGGTTGGAGGAGCTCCCTTCCCCTTGCCAAGCTCCAGTGAGTAGAGAAGACAAGACTGTAGCCATATTAGGGGTCAGTGTATCCATATTGGTAATGGCCAGTCAAGCTCCTATTTCCTTCCAATGCCAGGATTTCCAGGAAGTCATGTTTTTGAAAAAGGTACTTGGCCTGAGGCTTGTGTCGTTTCCAGTTTCTGCTCCCACCTGAGAGCTGAGGACCGGGAGGCCATAGTGCGAGGCCCCCGCCCGTGCTGCCGTAGGCAGAGACTGGAACAGAGCGCGGCCGCATCCCCACGGCAGGTGCTCTGCCCAGGTGTGCCTTCCGTCCTGAGGAAGGGTGCAGACGGCCCTCCCGACTGGAGCCTGGGAGGGAAAGGGCAGGCGCAGGCAGTAAAGGAGGCGCTTCAACGGGGAATTGTCGAGAGGGGTGGAGAGGGGCTGGCTGTTTCTCCTCCGGCTAAGGCTCCAGTAGGAAAAAACCAGGTTTTCTTTCTTACAGTCATCACCATGTGGGATAATATATATTCTAAATTTTGTAATTGTTAATGATAATACATGTAACTTCCAGAGCAGTTAAAACCCATCTATGTCCAGCATTAGCCTGTAATAATTTATTATTTTAAATGTTAAAAGAAATCTTTGAAGGGAATCATTTTATTCCCTCTTTGCTTAATGAATATTCCAGGTTGTTCAAAACCCATTTGATTCTTCAGTTGGAACAGAAAGGTAAAGTGAATCGAATGCCTCTGAAGAAGAGTCCCGGTCTTGCCCACAGTCAGTCTCGGTCACCGGGCGCTGCTGTGCTGTTTGCGGCAGGAGGTGCGGCCTGGTGCTCAGAGCTGGGTCATGGGCAGTGTGAAGCGCTGGCTCTGTCGTGGGGCCTTGGACAGATCACCTGACATGTAACCCACTGGGAAATAAGGAAACTAACACTTATGCGGTTTAAATGAATGACTGTATGAAAGCACTGAAATGGTGACTGTCCTCACTGTAGTGAGGTGACTTCTAACCACATCATTGTCATTACAGGGGGATGGACTTCCTGCCTTGGTAACCTTAAAGAAAGGGTTAGTGGCCCTGGCTAGGCAGTGGATGAAGTTCATCGTGGTGACACCAGCCTTCAAAGGAGTCAGCTTGCATCGTCCAGCTCAGCCCCTGAAGCCCCAAGCGGCCGTGGACCGTGACCAAGATGATGGCCTTGGGCTAGACAATGGAGCTGGTCTTCAGAGCGACACCAGTGCCGATGGGGCAGAATTCGAATTTGATGCAGGTAATTTTGTAAATATTTTAACTAGTTATTGTGCACTTGGTAACCTAGTACATGTGACAATTTTAATAATTTGTATCCCAGATTTGAAATTTAAAGTTGTCATGTCTTAATTATTTAAGTATGGTTTGTATTAGTCCAAATAAATGGTAATAATCTTGGAGTCTTATACCAATTTTTTTCTTTTTAAATATCTTTTCTTTATTGATTTAAGAGAGAGAGGAAGAGAGAGGGAGAGAGAGAGATAGAAACATCGATGAGAGAGAACTCAGTTGGCCACCTCTGCATGCCCCCCACTGGGAATTGGGCATACAACCTGGGCATGTGTCCTGACCGGGACCCAAACTGGCAACCTCTTGGTGCAGGGTCGACGCTCTACAACTGAGCCACACCTGCCGGGCGTGATTTGATCCTTAAGTTTATTTTGTAAAGTATAGTAGACTTCTCCTAATCTAACCAGTCCAAACAACAGATATCTTTGTATAACTAGAATATTTTGAGTGAAACACAGTAATTTCCATTTAAAAATTATATCTGTCTCTTTATCACCTTGTCCTATGCCACAATCCTTTAAAGGAGACTTGGAATCTTACCCAGTGCCTGTCTGGTCCTGAGTTTATGTGATATTTGGAGGTCTGTTCTTAGCCTAGGACTCTGTGAGCATGACGGCCATGCCCGGAACACAGGCTGCACGTCTGTGGGTCACCAGGTACAGGGTGGGCATGTGTGGGCACCACTGTTTGTATGGAAAATTAGTAAAATAAGAACAAGCTCCATGTTTCACATGCTCACAACTGTAAACTTACTTTTGCCCCACCCTGTACATACTTGAATGCTTTTTCAAAGTTTAATTTTTATTATTATCATGTACTATTCACTGCAATTTTATTATGATAGCTTGAAAAAAATATTAAAAGTACCATAGGAAAAGACAGTAGTCTTAAAATTAGAGCTTTTCAGAACATCGATATATAATACTTTACCCAATTCGTTTTTTGTTTTTCAAAAAATAAAATTTTTTTTTGTTTTCAATTGTAGTTAATAAATGAATGTGTTATGAGGAATGGGCTGTATTTTATTTTATTTATTTAATTTATTTATTTATTATCCTCACCCAAGGATATTTTTTTATTTGTCTTCAGTTAGAGTGGGAAGGATGGAGAGAGAGAGAGAGAGAGAGAGAGAGAGAGAGAGAGAGAGAAACATTGATGTGAGAGAGACACATCGATTGGCCGCCTCCTGCATGTCCCCGACCAGGGTCAGGACCAAACCGCAACTGAGACACGCACCCTTGATGGAATCGAACCCGAGACTCTTTGGTCCACAGGCCAACACTCTAACAACAGAGCCTAATTGGCCAGGCCTGGATTTTGTTATTTATTTTGAAAAATTTCAAGGCTACACAAAAGTTGAAAGAATAGTGTAGTCAGTATCCCTTCTAATTAATTATTTACAAATGCCTATGCTAATCTGTGAAAAGTCTGTGTTTTCTTGAGTGCTGTTGAATTGATTTTTGGATTCTAACCATTTGGGTGGTATAAGTGAGGTTGAATAGAAGCTGTTTATTCCTTTTCTGAGCCTGAGTGAGAAGACTGGGGTGGGAAAAGTAAAATAAACTAAAAAAGACTGAGTGTTAGAGAAGATTCCACAAGTAGTTTGCCAAGGAGCATGTGAAGTTGAGTATGGGTGAACCACCAGGAACAGAGGTTGCTGTTTAAGGAAAGTGTCTGACAAGCTGCGGCCCACTCACTCTTCTGACCGGTTCCAGCCACAGTCAGCGAGCACACGATGCTGCTGGAAGGGACCGCCAGCCGGCCTCCACCTGGGGGCTCGGGGCCTGTGACTGGAGCGGAGATAATGCGGAAACTCTCTAAGACGCACACCCACAGTGACTCTGCGCTGAAAATAAAGGTACAGTGCTGCTGTTTTAGTCAGTGTCGTTTAGACTTGCAGAGAATACTTAACTTTTGCTGTCTCAAATTTAAGTATTAAGTACCCACCCTAAATATTTAAATTTAGTAAAAATAGTATTTTTATGTTGAAATTAACATGATTAGTAACTTTTAGTGTGCGCATTTCTTTGAAAATTATATAAAATGATATAAAAAATTTTATCATTTAATTAATATTAAATAAGGACTACTTTAACTACCAAGCTTTAGGCTCTCTTTTCCATGTATTGAATATTGCACTCAATACAATACAGTATTGAGAGTGTTGATCATCTTGTGATTGTGCATGATCAGAATACAGGTTGAGTGAGGCTGTTTTGTTTTCAGTGACGTGGTTTTGTTTGGTATCGTGTGAACCACAACAAGAGCAATGGCCAGGCTGGCCGCAGTTGTGGTTCTCAGCTGTCATGTTCATGTGCATAAGGAAGCGCCCGTGTGGTTCCTCTGCAGGGCATCCACCCGTATCACTCTCTGAGCTACACCAGTGGAGACACCGCCACGGATTCTCCGGTGCACGTGGGCCGTGGCGGGCTGCCGGTGAAGGAGAGTCCGCGGAAGGAGAGCCTGCTCAGCTACCTGACCGGGAGCTTCCCGAGCTTGCACAACCTCCTGGAGGGGACCCCGCAGAGGAGCGGCGCGGCCGTGAAGAGCAGCTCCCTGACGCGGACAGGTGGGCCTCCGCGCTGGACGCCGGTTTCCTTCGGCGGGAGAACTGAAACAGCAGGCTCACATTTATTTAGATGTGTACTTTCGAGGCATGACCAGTCTTTCATATTGCACCTCGTCTCTGGGAAAGTGTTTTGGGAAACTCCTGTTTGTAACCTGTTAGTGTCTTCTTGCCCTTAGTTTGTGTTTTTGCATTGTAGCATTTGACATTACCATCAGCCGAGGTGTGGTGTGGGTTGCTAGTGAATTTTTCTGTGGTATAATAAATATTTATTAATGCCTTGATCTCCAAGTACCAGTGTCATACAGTGAATTTGAAAACATCTGCAAAGACAGATATTTTAACATGACTTTTCAATAAAAATGACATAATTCTTTAGTACATAACACTATAGTCAGTAAAACTGTGTTTCCAGGAAATACGATGGCCACGGATATATTATCCGAACACCCCTTGCTGTCCGAGCCGTCGTCCGTGAGTTTCTACAACTGGATGTCCAATGCGGTGGGGAACCGAGGGAGCGTGGCACAGGACTCTCCCGTCACAAAGTCAGCGCACAACAGTCTTCCCACAGGTATGGACTTATCATCTGATTTTGCATAGCCGTCTAAGGGGCACCTATAAACTTACTGCAAAGTCCTATTTTTTTTAGAATGATTAAAAAATCTCAAACGTTTAAGTACTGTTTAGTTGAAATTGACTCATTTATGAAACACTTTTCGTAATTCTGCAGTGAGGGGCTATAAGCAGTTGTTCCTCGTTCCTGTGGAAGGTCAGGTGTGTCAGAGATGAGATCGTCTATGATGTAATGAGTTGAAAACTTCCGTTTAACCTGGCTGGTTTAATTTCAAAACACCAAAAGGAGGAAAATAATGCGGTGTGAAATTACAACATCATATACCTACAATGCAGAAAGTATTTTCAGTTTATCTGGATTTCTTGGGACATAATAACTCGCATTCTTATACTCTTTATGGTTACTTAAATATTTAATTGAATCTAAGGGAGTGCTAAGAGGAATAAAGTACAGTTCTTGCCCCTGAGGAGGGAAACATGAGGGCAGTTTATTAATTTTAAAGGGATGTGTATGAGCAGCGAGAAGACCGGCCAGGAACTCCCGAAGGATTGGTGGCCGTCTCCTGAAATATACACGGAGTCACCCCTCCTTTTCTTTTCCCCAGATTGACTGGACATATGTGTTTTGTTTTGGCCAAAACATATTTAAAAAAAACAATATGTGAGGTAGCCTTTGCTTCTTGTTATGAAAGGCAGCAAAAATTAATCTGTGTAACAGCTACTGGGATCACTAGTAAATTCCATTCAGACAGAAAATACAAACTCATGAAACGGGGTTGGCACGTGACCACTCAGCCTTTTTCTTGCTGGTGTGTGGACCGATCTGACTGGACCTGACCTTCGTGCTCAGCGTGGCCTCGGCTGCAGGAGGTGGAAGGGTGTGCCTGCTGCCGTCCCCACTTCTCCTCCGTGTCCCGCTGGGGACGGCAGAGGCTCTTGTGGACATGAACGTCCTCATTCTGGGCTGACTGGCTCTCACGCACACTTCTTATGTGAGGATGACAGATATTTTCTGAAATTTTAGTTTAATTTCACTTTTTATTAATCACGTCTGTAAAATGGCCTAAAGGTGCTAGCTGTTTTTACTCTGATTTAGACAGTCTGTAGCACTGCTCCACACAGGCTTAGTAGGTGTCCATGCCGCACCCGTCATGTCCTTTACCTTCCGGTAATTCAGATTGCCTTCTTGACCGTCTCTCCTGTTAGGTGTTGCGCCCAATCTACCCACAATACCCTCAGCCTCCGATTTCAACACCGTCTTGTCTAGTGACCAGAACACTCTGGACGGGACGCCTTCTCAGCACAGCACAAGTCAGGACGACGTGGCAGGTGTCGGAGAAGCCAGCCAAGGCTTTCCTGCAGTCCAGCTGGCTGACGCACAGGTGAGCCAGCCCCCCAGTCACTGGAGCCTCAGGCAGCACTGAGCAGCTGGCGCCACCTGCAGTGTGCACCCGAGAACTTCCTGAGCACCTTTTTCTGTGCTTGTCTGCCTGAGGCCTTCAGGCAGAACAGGAGGAGCCTCCAAAAAGGACGTGGGTGAATTAGCTTCTCTAGATAGTCATGAAACAGAAGAGTGGCATGGCTGTTTACCTCACGTGGTAACGTTCTTGTTATTTGGGGATGCAGACTGGCTAGATAGCATGACTAGAAAGATAAGTTTAATCACATCCTGTAGTGTTCAGTGTGACGAGAAGACTTGAGGGAGCAGTGGGAAGCAGTGAAGATTTTAGAGCCGAGCTCTGGCCAGTTTGGCTCAGTGGTTGAGCATCGGCCTGCGGGCCAGAGAGTCCCGGGTTCGGTTCCTGCTAGGGGCACGTACCAGAAAAGAAAAAAAAAAAGATTTTAAAGCCGAGGAACAACAGGACTGGACCTGGACGTGGGCAGCAGTGCGCTAGACGGGCCGAAGTAGGGGAACTAGAAGTGAGCGCTTTACACGGTGGTTATGCAGCTGGCTCAGGGCGTGGCTTGATGAGGCAAAGGAGAAATACAATCAAGGTCTTATTGAATGGGTTGAATATGGAGAGTCCAAGGCTAAATCTCTGAAATCTCTTTAGTTCAGGTGGCCAGAGGCGAGGAAGAGGGGGTCACGGGCGTTAAGAGGGGGTACTCGCTAGGATGAAAGGATGTGAGCACATTCACATACTTGGGCGGAGTTCAGACGGTTCCACTCCAAAGCAGAGGCAAGAAGGGCAAACTGACAGAGCCAGGTTCAGAGAAGGTGAGAACTGTGGGGATCGAGAGGTGTTTATAGAGATGCTGTGGACATAAACGATACTTTCTCCTCTGAGAATTTTTGGGACAATAAGGACAGCTCACATCTATGTGGGTGAGTGTGCAAACTGGCAGCCTCCATTTTCTTGTACAGGTGGAGGTAATTTATGTTCAAAATGTATCAGGCACTTAAGTTTTCTGAGGGTTACTTCTCCGTTACACTGGAGTTGTTTTGGGGGACTCCTTCACTTTTTCTTATAAGGGAGAGTGGGAAAAAATGTAGTATTTTTTGTTTTGTCCTTTGTAATATGTTCATTGTGTTTATTAGCATTCAATACACAGTTTCAAAGTAACTCTACTATTTTACACATAAAACTCTAAAATCTCCCCGAAACGTGAATATTAACTAATACAGTGAGAAACTGAGCTGATTAGGTACGCCCTGGAGAGGATGTGAAAGAGAGCTCGCCACAGACCGGGAGCGTGACTGTGCTGCGGGCCCAGTGGGGCTGAGGCTGTCGGGGCCCAGCGGTGCAGCTGGGCCATTTCCCGTCGCCGTCCTTAGCAGCTTAGCTGTGGAGCAGGGGAGGGTTCTCCAGAGTGGACGCCACAGACCGGGAGCGTGACCGTGCTGAGGGCCCAGTGGGGCTGAGGCTGTCGGGGCCCAGCGGTGCAGCTGGGCCATTTCCCGTCGCTGTCCTTAGCAGCTTAGCTGTGGAGCAGGGGAGGGTTCTCCAGAGTGGACGCAGCAAGCAGTGTGGGGTGACATGGAAAGTGCAGTGTAGGAAGTTGCTGAAGCACAGTGGAAGCCGGGGTTCTGGGGGAAGGGGAGCCCTGTAACTCTGGAGTGTTGGCTGAGTTACCTGCAGGGCCAGAGAAGCCATTCAGGATGATAACTTGGCATACGAAAGAATACATGAAAGTAAGTCAGGAGCCAGTTTCCCTGGTAGATATGGAGTATTAACTAGGGGTATACATGGAAGGTGGTTCGAACCTGGGAAAGGGAAGGGTTTTCCATTAGGATGAAAGAGTAAACCAAGAAAGTATACCAAGTGACAAGGGAGAGAACATTTCTCCCTGAGGTTACAGTCTAGAATGCTTGAATTCTCTCATTCTAGGCCTGTCTTCCCAACCACAAACAAAACCTAGAGACAGTTGGAAATGTGGGCTTGGGTCTTATTATGTAAATGGCACTTGTCCATTTTGATAGGATTTCTTAAGCTTCAGCAAATGATCACTAAGGGAGAATGTATAGTGAATGAGTTAGGAGGGACCTGGGAAAGCATCAGATGATGCCTAGATTCGGCCTGTCAAAGAAGGAAAAGGCACGTGAGTGGTCATTGATTATAGTGGTTTATGGAACACATGTCGTTGCTTCTGTTGGGTTAACTCGTAGTGACTTCAAATTCAGTTACCTAGAGACTTAACCAGAGTAATGGTATTTCCATAAGTGTGTATGATACTTAAAATGTAAAGGAAGTTGTCAGAAAATAAATGTCACATGACTGTTATGACCAAGTAATACCATTGAAAAATAGGTCAGATATTCATAATTTATCAAATGTTTTTATATTAACACGGGAAGTTGATAAACTATTTTGTGAACCTAATATACCAGATTTTTATGGAAATGCAGATATTCATGCCTTTTTCAAAAGCAAGAAGTAGATTGTTTTAAACTAATCCATGATTTTATTTTCCTTATATTTTCAGACACTCAGGCAGGATCGAGTAATCTTTGTTCTTGTGATTAATTTGAAGACATGCACAGAATAAGTGCTCAAAATACGGTTAAGCTCTTAGTTATTTTTAATACAGTTATATTTATTGCAGAAGACTTCTTTTGTGTTCCACACTGCACAATCTGAACTGGGGTAGGATAAGAAAAAAGCCGCATAAATGACGAGAATA
This sequence comes from Molossus molossus, assembly GCF_014108415.1. Lineage (NCBI taxonomy): Eukaryota > Metazoa > Chordata > Mammalia > Chiroptera > Molossidae > Molossus > Molossus molossus. Next base: position 124,634,977 of record NW_023425377.1, on the reverse strand, counting down.
AGCTGTGCAAGTATGAATGTGCTCTGTCTTTCAGGTTGTTTTCAAGCCTCTTCTGAGTCACACAGGGATCCAGCCCCAGGATGCGATGCCGCAGTGCTACCGCGTGTACTTTGGAGAGCACCTGTCCTTTTCGGGGACCTTGGACTGCCTCAGGGCGGATATCGTGGACTCGGACACGGCCAAGGAGAGGAAGAGCAAAAGGGCAAGAAGGTGTCTGCATTGTGGTTGTTTGCATATAGAATTTCGTGCAAGGGTTATAATTCCTGTTTGTGGTTACTTTGCTTTCCTCTCATGCTAATGAGAAATTAATTTTAATATCTTAACGAGAAGATAATTTCCATTTAACAAAAACAGGTTACAAGGCCTATTTTTATTTATTTCTAATGGTTTATTTATTTATTTTTAGAGAGAGAGAGAAACAGAGAAATATCAATGTGAGAGAGAAACATCGATTGGTTGCCTTTCCCAAGAGCCCCGACCAGGAATCAAACCTGCAACTTAGGTATGTGCCCTGGCAGGGAATCAAACCTGTGACCTTCCGGTGCATGGGATGCTCCAACCAACTGGCCGCTCTGGCCAGGGCACAAGGCCTATTTTCAGGTCTCTTTTTGTACCATGTTAGCACATCCTTGAGCATCAGCTACATAACACATGATGATATAGACACTTAGAACTTATTTACTGTTGCACTATGATTTTTATGATTATAATAAAATTAATGGATTGTAATATTATATATTTTGCTTAGAATTTATTTCCAACCTTTCTGAGTTGACTTGTGGCTGGTGACATTCTCTGTTAGGAACAGAGGAGAGGTCATATACAGTCTGGCCATCAGAAACAAAGACCCAGGAAGACCAAATGCAGCATGAGAGAGCGAGGAACCATCTTCTACCGTTGATTGTCGTGGGTGGTTCTTCAGTTTCTTCACTGTTTGCGAAGGAGATAACACGCCTACTAATAATATTTCACTGTTCTGCTGTGAACTTGAACTTTACTTTGGCTGGATCTTGCTACAGTGTATAGGAATAATAGAATATACACATGGGTGGCATTTCTGTCAGTAGGTTTTTGGCAGCATGCTTGGTTTCATCCAGTTTGTGCTTTTGCAAGGTGGTAGATTAAAAGTAAAATGCACATGTACCCAACATATAGTTAAGTGAAATATATTTTTCATTTGAAATACTCCATTTAAAAATTTAAATAATATAATATTGGTTTTTAAAATTCTCATGACAGTTTTTTTTTTTTTTTTTTTATCCTCACCCGAGGACATTTTTCCATTTTTTGTACAGACAGAGTGGGAGGGAGAGAGAGGAAGAGAGAGAGAAGGAAACATCGATGTGAAGGGACACATCGAGTGGCTGCCACCCACACGACCAACCAGGGCCGGGGACAAACTGCAACCGAGGTACGTGCCCTTAGCGGGAACCGAACCCGGGTCTCTCCGTACCGCAGGCGGACGCTCTAACCGCTGAGCCAAACTGGCCAGGGCATCTCATGACAGTTTTATATAGAAAATTAGAGTGTCCTTTTAGTTTGTTTTAGGTCTAAATATCTGAGGATTTTCTCATAACACGGGGACATGGAAATTGCATTGTCTTTTCTATTAAATATAAGACAGTTCTTGCTTTTCACAATTGTGTGATACCACAACAATGAACATGTAAGCTAAAACACGGAAAAGTGACCTTAATGATTATTAGGATTAGTGGGAAAAATTACTTTTGTTTTTTGACCTTGAAAAATGTCAAAAAATAATATCTCTCTTACTGTTTATTATAAATATATAGGAAAATGAAAAATACAGTAAAACTAACATTTAGACATTGTAATTTAAAACATTTAAACATTAAATTTCTTTCTAAAACACTTCTCAAAGGGTAGTTTGAATAGTTCTTGCTTCCTTGTCATGTAGCTTAAAGAATGAGAACCTTACCTTTTCTGTGCCTTGGCAAAATGTCATACTCTGCTAAGTATTCATCAGTTTCCAACATTTTATCCTTTGCATTTTAATGTTATGAAGTATCGTCACAAGTCCTTTTATTATGTTGTTTTTCAGCATCATTTCCTCTTGGATGTCTTCATCCTTTTTGTTACAGCCAATTTCCACATTATGCCAATAAGTCCGCCTTCCCTGTGTTCCTTTGGCTCCATATCTAGTTTCTAGAACAGCGGAAGTGGCAACATCTCCAGGGTCAGCTGTTCTTTGTATAGTTCCATTTATGTTTAATTGAATTTCACTACCAGCATTATCATTTTTTGTTTTGTTGCTGCATTTTTATCCTTGCTGTCCAATTCCCTGTTTTGATTATCTTTTTTTTTTTTAAATGTCACAAGGAGTCAACACACTACATGCTTCACTCTCTGGGTGTGAATTCATAACAAACATGCATCGACCAATCACAGACAGACTTTGACAAAGTGATGTGATGGGTCATTGATCATGGCCCATCCATTATTTATGTAGTGACTCGTGCACTGAAGAGCTAGCAGCAAGTTTATGCTTTATGAAGTTATACACAGTAAATATTAGTTAAAAATTTGAACCATGTTGTTGGGGAGCTGGTATTATTTAACTAAACTGTGATAACTGAAATCCCTTCACTTTGGGATCATCAAATCCAAACACCAAATGTCAGTGCCTACTTACACCCCCTGATTAGGGGTGAAGCTCTGAGTTAAGCTTGTATTTCTATATTGCAATAGTTGACTTTAATATAAATATAAATATAAACAAATATAAATGTGTGTATATACACACATATAGTGTATGCATTGTCATATATAATTAAGTTATGCATAATTATGTTTTATATATGTATATATGTGTATGTGTACATACATGATTATATGTGATTAAATAGGCCTCCTCATGAGCCTACTATATGGCATGGAACGCTGCCACAGACTAGACCTTCATCTGGCCACACTTCCCTTATGTTCCCAGAGAGGTTCTTTGAGTGACTTTGAACTTACTGCCTTTGGTCTGTCTACCCAAACTTAACATTCCTCTTAAGTCTTCTACCATCGCATCAACTCTGAGTGCTCTACATTTCTATTAGCTCTTATCTCTTAGATCTCCTGTAATTTCACCGTAAAGTCTAATTTACTTGGAGACCTTTGTCACAGTTTGCTTTTCCTGATCAATACTTTCAGTCTTGTTTGGGCTTTTTTTTTTTTTTTTTGTAGCACATTGTTCATTCTGCTAATTATTGTGTATCGCTACTGGGACCTAGTTTCTTGTATAAGCACATGTAACTCTCTGAGACTGTAAAGCAAGACAGTTACTAAATCATTTAGTTCTGGCACCTAGTAAGTCTTCATAAACATCAATTTCCTTCTGTCTCTGGTGTCTCTGACCAAGGTAGTTGAACACATTAGCAACTAAATATTTTTAGATTTTAATTTAACCTGACTGTGCAGTGCCCATGCCAGCTCCCTACCTGCCCGGCTACCTTTGCCTTAAGTGACTGCTTCATTGTGGACCCAGGTTGTCCTGCGACATATGTCTCTCTCAGACCTTCTCGCCTCCCTCGCCTGGCCAGTCCTCGTTCTCATCACTGCGGGTTATGTGAATCTCTTTCAGTCTTTTCTCCTGTCTGTTCTGATCCTCAGAGTTCAGTTTTCCCTCCTCTGACCACAGCGTAGCCTTGATTGTTGGCTGACTGTGAGCTTGTGTGTGTTTATGAATCATTCTACTAAATGGATTTTTCTTATTAAATAAGAAATACTAGCATTCATTAAGGAATTATTCTCTAATTATACATTATTTAAGTTCAGTTGAGGCCATCAAAGCAGCTTCTGTTTTCTTTCCAGTAGAAAAAGATTCTTTGTTAAACTTGACCTATACGGCTATGCATTCATAGTGTACATGGAAAAAAAGGGAAAAATGCCATTTTACAATTTCATTGCTTGAGATTTCTTGTTATTGGTAGTTGGTTTATGGAAATCTGAGACATTTTTGGCTCTTTTATATTAAAATTGACTAATATTCATTCATGAAAATTTTTAGATAAGCAGAAGAATTTCTCAAAATAATTTTTATAAAGGTTTAGTTTTTAGTGTGCAGTCTCATTTTTGTTTAATTACTTTCTTTACCACTTTCAACTTTACAAAGTATGCCAACAGGGTTTCATTTCAAATAGCAAATTGAAATTATATAAAATGTGACATTTTATATTTAAACTATAGGTTTAATATAAGGGGAGAGAATAGAATCCTAATTGACCTATAATTAACTTTAAATTCTAGTACCAGAATGGTGTTCCATCAATGGCAAGAAAAACTATTGTATCACTCCACTGAAATCATTAACATAAGGCTGATTTTGACTAGTCAACTTACACAAGGCTGGCTTGGTGAAAAAAGTAAATTCCACTTGATTTCATCCTTTTAAAGTGTTTACATGACTTACAATGTATATTACCTTGGAGATTATTTGCTTATAAATTAGTAAAGATTGTACAGTTCTAGAAAAGAAAAAAAAAGCCTTGTCATTTTCTTCCCTTTATTTTCACATTTTTAGGCAAGGCCACGTGAATCTCCCTCCACTTGAGTTCAAACCGGCACTAATGTTGGAAACCTTCAGCATCAGCGCTGTCATGATGGAGAAGTCCGTGTGCACCCCACAGAACTCCACCAGTGCTCTTTCTTTCCACGATCTCAACAAGCGTTACTACAACACCTTCCACTGCAACTTCACCATTTCCTGCCAGTCCATAAGCCAGCACGTGGACATGGCTTTGGTTCGTCTCATTCATCAGTTCAGTACAATGGTGGACGACATCAAAGCCACTCAGACTGACATTAAACTGAGCAGATACACAGCTGGATCCGCTTCCCCAACACCTACCTTCAAAACCAGAAAGCATCGGGACTTCCGCTCCTCTGACTTCAGCCGCAGTTCCCGAGGAAGTCTTAATGGTGGCACCAGAGTCAATAATGCAAAGAACAAACGGACCAGCAGTGAGAATAACAAAAAGGACTCTCGAAACAAAAACTCACTCGGAAGATCTGAGAGGAGAACTTCCAAAGTGTCCAGGAAAGGCTCCAAAGACGTGGTGGATCACATGACGATCCCCATGGATGACTCCGACTCCATCACCGTGTCGGAGCAGAGCGAGCCCTCCGCCGAGTGCTGGCAGAACATGTACAAACTGCTGAACTTCTACTCTCTCATCTCTGACCCAACAGGAATACTGGAGAAGTCTTCAGACGCGTTTGGGCCAGCAGGTAATGGATGGTTTTGTATTTTTCAAATTGCTGTTTGGAGTCACACTTCCAAACCCATGTGTTTCTGTTTCCTCTCGAAGGCATTCGGAGCCCGACCGAGCCAACCTGCAAAGTGGTGTTTGAGAACGAGCAGGACAGCAGCAGTGTGACGAAGACGCAGAGGAAGCGCAGCTTGGTGACTTCGGAGCCCCAGCACGTCACCCTGATCGTGTTTGGGATCGGCATGGTGAACCGCACACACCTGGAGGCGGACATCGGCGGGCTCACCATGGAGTCCGAGCTGAAGAGGATCCACGGCAGCTTCACGCTGAAGGAGAAGATGAAAGGTACGGCCACGGCCCACGCGGGCTGCTGCTGCGCGCCGGTGGCTCCCAGGTCTGCTGGCAGTTCTAGAGACGACTCCCGGGGGAGCAGGGAGCCACCTTATGTCGTTCTTGTCCCTGTTCTTTCCGAGTTTAAAATGTCCAGGTGTTCTGCGCTAAGTATTACTTCTGAGACTCACAGTGTCAGCAGGCTGTTTAATGCCTTTAGGCTCCATACTGCATGATTGGCATGTTAAACGCAATATTTAGCATTATTCCAACTTTGACATCTAATATATATGTATATATGAATACCTAGAGATAAAAAACTTCAAGGAAACTTTTTAAAGTAGTTTGAAGTTTATTGTAACTTTGAAATTGTCATTGAACATATTATGAATAAAATGCAATTTTAATGTGAAGTGAGTTATCTTATTTCCAGAATTCATGTAATTATTTTTTATCATATTTCAGATGTTTTACATCAAAAGATGACTGAGACATGTGCCACTGCGCATATTGGTGGGGTTAATATTGTGCTGCTTGAAGGAATCACACCAAATATACAGTAAGTGTGTTGATTTTTATTATTTTCTTAAATTTATTAGTTATAGTTTTATAGGAAACTTAAAATTCATTGGATAAATTCCACACCTGCTGAGTTTTGACATTTATGTCCTTAATGTTTTAGATACTGGGATTCCATCATTAAGAATATCACACAATGAAATATTTTCAGAAAAGTGATTTTTTTTCCTCTTTGAAACTGGTTTCACTGCCTCCCTTGCTCCCCCCCACCCCACCCCGGAGACTATACTCCTGGGACATTATAAGATTGTATATCAAGGAAAATGATTACCAAAAAAGAGAAATGATTACAGTGCAAATTTTGGTTAAACATAAGTTGCAAAAGCTCATATAATTCAAGTAGTTAAAGAAAACAAAATTATAGTCAAAGGTTATAGACTGTCTTGGTTTTATGTTAAACAGTCATTACCCACATTTATTCTGGGTCTTAAAACTTTCTCTTGCCAGTTTTACATTTAAACGATTTAACTGTACTGCCTAGGAGACCCTTATAGTAGAATAGGTAAGCTTCTTACAATGACTGACATTTCATATCACCCTTCTTTTGACTCTTTGTCCTTTTCATTGTATTCTTGGATCTGTTCAGAATTGCCCTGGAGGTAATGATTACCTTTTACACGATATTCTGACCACTCATCTATTATCAACACATTAAACACTAACAAGGTAGCATTATATACCTTCATTCCTAACTTCCTTTCAATGGAGCAGTTTTATGTTATAATGACAAAACGTATTTAGGTAAAATTTTAAGAATTTGCTCTTAAGGCTATACCTAGGTATTGTTATCCTACTATGGTCCTAGAGAGCCTCTATCATGCCAGGTACTGACTAAATAGAGAATTTGGTTCAGCATTATAAAAATTAAGTATTAGTTGTAGACCGACGAGTTACCGGTCTACTCATGATATTTTAAATGTGCACAATGTGATAGCCGTCTGGGGAATGTTTCCCGAGATGGATGTGTAAGTCTTGCTGGGGAGTTTGGACCTGAAACCTTAGAACCAAAGATAACATATTTTATTTCAGCTGCCTGAATGGTCCAGTTCACATCTCTTAAGAAGTCTTTCAAAAGTCCATAAAATACCAGTGGTTGGGAGGGACGAGACCTTTCCTGATTCTTCATTGTGGGAGAGGGACTATTACTTCGTAACTGTAATCTCGAGAAGAACCTACTGTGGGCAGGAGCCTGAGATGATCTCACAGTCCTGTGACCTGGGTGGTTTTATCCCCACTTTACAGAACAGGGTACTGAGATTTAGAGAGATCAAAGTGTTTGCCTAAAATGCTTCACATCCTACAGTAGAAGGAAGAGAGGCCAGAATCCAGCCTCCTGGCCCCTCACTGTGCTGCTTCTGCAGAAAGTCATCACAGACCTCAGGCCCCGTGATGCCGTGTTGACTAAATTTACAGCGCGCACCATGCTCGTCTGGCCTATTCAGAAAGGAAAGCAAATCTCTTGATCTGTCCTGTGTTTTATTTACTAAGTCCTATTGGACTCTCGTCTCCATTATCTATTAGTTCTTAGAAGGGCACAAATAGTCTCGAAACTTGCATAACCTATTTACAAAACAGATTTTTAAGAGTATTGAATAGTTGATTCCCGAACTTTTATATTTGAAAAATAAAAGTTATTACTCACTGCCAGATTCTAGTGGTCTTAAGTGTTTCTGGAATTATTCCTTGGCTTTTAATTTCCAATTTTAATTAAAAGGAAATGGACCTAAAAAAAATAGTTTAAAAGATTCTTTGAAGGAAAGTTTTACGAGTGGGAGAGAAAAGCTTGCCAGGTGATAGGTCACCTTGTGACTGATCTATGCATGAATGCTCATCTGCTTCCTTTTTGTTTCCTGCTTTCTCCTGAATCTTCATCTGTAGACTGGAGGATTTTCCTACATCTCCTACAAGCACAGCCAAACAAGAGTTTCTGTATGTCATATTATTCTTTTTATGGGCTTGTGGTTAACATAGTACTGAATAGTTTTAAAGATAATGTTACCTGCATGGCTGTGAATGTATGTAGTTATTATTTTGTAGTTTTAATATAGACCTTTTTATAGATGAAAGCTTACTGATATTCTAGGAACACATGCAGGTAAGGGCTTCACTTTTTGTTTTTTTGTGAAAGATGGTAGCACTGTAGTTGTGTGTTGCTTGTGCTGTTTTTAGACATGTTACTGTTAAAATTTATATTATCACATATCCTTGTTAATGTTTGATGGGGTGGTAGAAACTAAAGTGTTTCACTTTGCAAAAGAATTTTCACTAATTGCAAAAATTATTAAAACATTAACATTGAAAATATCTACACAGCCCTGGCCGGTTTGGCTCAGCGATTAGAGCCTCAGCCTGCGGACTAATGAGTCGCGGGTTCGATTCTGGTCAAGGGCATGTACCTTGGTTGTGGTTCATCCCTGGCTCTGGTTGGGGTCGTGCGGGAGGCAGCCACTCGATGTGTCCTTTTCACGTCGATGATTCTCTCTCTCTGAACAAAAAATGGAAAAATGTCCTAAAATGAGGATGATAAAAGAAAGAAAGAAAGAAAGAAAGAAAGAAAGAAAGAAAGAAAGAAAGAAAGAAAATATCTATACATATTAGCCTTACAATTCTGTTTTTAAGATGAGGAACATTTACTGCTATAATTGACAGATTTTATGTATGGCTTTTACTATATGTGCTTCTATATTTTGAGTTCCTTGATTTGACTCATGTATATCTGATATCTTGTAGTAGTGAGCTATCCTGAGTGCTATATTTAAAACTAGTCATTACGCCCTGGCTGGTTTGGCTCAGAGGTTAGAGCTTTGGCCTGCGGTCCAGAGAGACCCGGGTTCGGTTCCTGCTAAGGGCATGTACCTCGGTTGCAGTTTGTCCCCGGCCCTGGTTAGTCGTGCGGGTGGCAGCCACTCGGTGTGTCCCTTTCACGTCGATGTTTCTCTCTCTCTTTCTCTCTCTTCCTCCCACTCTATCTGAACAAAAAATGTAAAAATGTCCTCGGGTGAGGATAAAAAAAATAATTAATAAAATGTAGTTTTACTTTAAAAAGGAAACAATTAAAAAAAAAAAAAAAAGATAAAACTCGTCATCGTATGAGTCTTATCACCATGACAGATTAATGTTACTTAACATTGGTTATTTCTTTGGACATTTTTTATAAAACTAAATATGCTGAATAAATATTTGTATCTGTATATTACGTTCCATATTGGTAAGATTATCATACTTGGTAAAATTTGTTTCATTGCATATTGATAACAGGCCATAGACAAAATATCAGTCACCAGCCCTTTGTAGAGATTAATGTGAACTATGTCACTTTATAAGCCAATTAATAGTACTAAAAAAAATAAATGCACTAATATTAAATTAGATAAATGATTATTTCCTGTAACTTACTCTTCCATACTAGTGTCATCTTAACAGGTATTGATAAAAAGCTAATCCACTTCACATAGTAGCTACAGAGGACTTATTCCCCTTTTATCACTAAATTATCTGGACACATAACAAAAATAATCAATACTATGACCTTAGAGGGGGTGCTTTTAAAAGGCTGAAGATGACATTTTCATCCACTTACCAGCTATCAGTTACCTGTTACGTCCTGGGCACCGTGGCAGGCTTCAGAGCTGTGACAGTAGCACATGCGAGGGGCCCTGCAGTGACGTCCCTCACAGCCACCCCTCTCCTCTAGTTTCCTGCTGAGAAAGTTAACATGTGAAGCACAGTTGCCAAATGGAAAAATTCCAGGACCTTTAATAGCTGGCTAGCACAGAACCCCAACGCCCCCCGGCCCCGTGCATAGACGTGCAGGCACAGCTGCACTGAGGCAGGCAGCGTCCGTCATCTGCTTCTCTCCCTGCCCCTAAGCTTGGCCTGCATGCTCAGGTGGGCGGGGTGGGGACCCCAAAGCAAGTCCTAAAGCAATTGGCTCACCCTGGTGCATGCACAAGGCTGGCTGGCCTATCTTTAAGGCCCAGTTGCCTGGACACAGGGAGTAAAAGATGGTGAGAAGTCCTTGCCTGATGAGGGACTGTGGCCATTGTCACTGAGGCTCGCCGTGGATCCGGTGGACCTAATTCACTGTCAGGGAATTGGTTCTATCACCAGCCTTCCTGGTTACTCACCACGAGCTTTTCACACAGATGAGGCATGCCAAGTCTTCTCTTTAGAGAGAGTTAACCACTCCTTTTTGTATGACACAAGTCCTGTATGTACTACGTGTTTCAGTTGAAGTGACAATTCTCTTCAGGGATTAAAATAAAATTATGAATAGGTAACTCTTACTGGCAACTTGTAAAGTGTTTATCATCACTCACTTGGGGTCTCTTGACACTTTGACAGTTAAGCAGATGTCCTCTACAACTTCTGGCTCGAGGTGGTGACTGTAGGACCATCATGTTGTCCACCTCCAGGCAGCACTGCTCACGTGGGCGTGGTGGCATCATCACAGGGACCACAGTGTGCATGGGGCCCCTGGGGTGGGGTAACAGCCCCTGAGTCCTTCCTATCGACGTCCCCCCGGGACTGCCGCAGCAGGGTCTCCAGCTGCAGAACAGTCAGCCCCCAGCTTTCGCTGCTGACCTTGGGCACGTAACTGCAAACCCCGTGTTCTGTATGTGCTCATGTCATCAGAAGTACTAATTAAGCAGATTTCTGTAGACTGTAGGACACACTTCTTTGTAAATGTATGTTTAGTTTCATTCGATAGATGGATGCAGTTTGCAAGTAGGACCATTTTCATTTTAGCATCCTGTAAGTGTAAGCATCCAGGCTGCTGTTGAAATTGAATTTAAGATGAAATCTCCTCGATGATAAACAGCAGCTTTGTTTATTATAATATTTAAGAAAAGACTCAAAATTCAGTGACTCGTCAATATCCTTGAATCTGGCCAGACCCTCATGCTGGCTACACCGATACTTTTTCTTTTTCTAGTCAGTGATAGTCTCTTGGAAATAGTTGTCTTGGTAGAAGAAAACAATTTAGCTCTTTCTAGTACCCACTTGTAAATTGTATATAATATCCAGTTTTACTGTTTGTAAGTAGTCATGGTGTCTGATAGAGCCACTGTTAGGCTTCTCAAGGTTTATTCCAGCAGAAGTTAAATGTGATAGGCTGATTCTGTAGATCCCAAGACTGTGAGTCAATTCTTAGTTTAGCCTTTGCAGCCTAAGCAGAGATAAATGTCTGTGAACTGACACATGTTAATGTGACATTGCATTTTGCATGTTTTGCTAAATCTGTTTATTTTCAAGAATCCTTTGCCCATTGGAAAGATAACATTTATGTTAGAAGCTATCCTTTTACTATTTGGGCCTTTACTGGTGCAGTTCATTGGCAGGAACCTTTCTGTTTATATCACACTGCTTCGTCATGGCTTCTGCATGTGTGGCCTGCCACATGCTGTCCATGGAATTACACGGTTGACATGTTGAGAGCGTCCTTCTGCAGTGCTTCTTTCTGCTCCTTCATTTCACAGGATCCAGTGAGTGCCCATCAGGCCAGGGTGCTATTCGAGCCACAGGGACAAGAGAACACGAGATCAGGAAAGAATTCTCCGCTTTATGTCTGCACCAGTGCAGTGTAGCGGTTTTCAGCTGGCTAGTAGTTACTGGTTATGAATTGGACTTCTCTCATTTCCTTGTCACTCATCGAAAATAGAAAACCCAAATTTCTTTCTTCTTGTTCATTTCTCTTAGTATACTTTAATATATTACATAATTATTAGATTAAATTATTTGATTAGCTTTTAAGAAGTATATTGAGTATTTTTATCATTTCATATTCAGTGTCTGTACTTTCTTAGTGGTTGTACAGATCTCTAAAGTAAGTTGGAGGAGAAAAGCGGAATTCTGAATGGAGAAAAAAAGAAAATGGCACTTTGTGTGTTGCATGTATGTAATGTGTCGGTGTGCATGCGTTTACCTACCTGTGACCATGGACATATATTCTTCCATAAAATAGAATATTTGGTGTGTCTAGCAGACATTTTAAAATATATATATTTCAGTATTTTTAGAATACTTATTTCTTCAGTGTATGATGTAAATGCATGAAAAATCTTAAGTCGTTTAGTTCAATGAATAATTGGAAAGTATTTGTCTTTCTCTCAGAAATACTTTCCAAAATCTCTCTTTACTTGGCTGCGTTTTAAGAGCCCTCGCCCTCTGCTTGCAGAACTGTGGTGAAGTGCAGCATTGCCAAGTCCCAGGCCCTGTACAGCGCCCAGAGGGGGCTGAAGACGAACAACGCGGCCGTGTTCAAAGTGGGAGCCATCAGCATCAACATCCCCCAGCACCCTGCCACCTTGCACAGCATGATGGTCCGGAGCTCTCACCAGCTGTCGAAGCAGATCTCAGACCTCATCCGGCAGCCGTCCACAGTGTAAGCTATTCCGTCACCTCCTGTCATTCCCTGTCACACCTCACGTCATTCTCTGCTGTGTGCGCAGCAGTGTGGAGGAAGACGGGGTTTCTTCTAAGCATTGACCATGACAGACAGTGGGGCAGGTGGAAGTAGCCGCACGTGATCATGGGCAATATTGGATATCATATCACATGTCACGAGTGCCGTTGTCAGTCCATGTTGCATCAGTACAGTTTAAGAGGCCCTAGAGATGTGTAGGTGTCATAAGGGGTACTACTAAAGAGCGAAGTGACAAATTCTAGGACTGTGCAATCTTGTACTCTTAACTCATTGAAATTTATGACTGCATAGGTTTCAAAAATGTCAGTGACCATATATGTCCCATACATGGTTTTGTGCTGTCCTTTCTATGAAGTGACTGTATGTGGTTCAAGGCAGGGTATGATCATGCCACATAAGTGTTTTAAAGGGCAATAATTCAGACCAAGCTAGACATGCTAATCTATATTCTCTGTGTCTGAAGCCCTTGTTCATGGGTCTTCGTTGCTGACTTACTAGTCTCCAAAGCTATAAGTTATGAATAACTAATATAAATATGATAAGTAAAAGCTAAAAAAAATTTTCTTTTTCCTATTCTATAAGGTAAAAAAACACTAGTGTATCTTTTGATAAAGCAATGCCTTTTCCAATTGTTCTATCAAGATCTTTAATACTGATATAATTCATGTCTGAAGTTGCGTAAGTAGTAATAACTTGAACATTTCTCTTGTCAGTGGCATATGAAATCCAGAATGTGTACATGAGCCTTAGTTTAAAATAGTCTAAGGATAGCCCCGGCTGGTTTTGCTCAGCGGTTAGAGCGTCGGCCCGCAAACCAGAGAGCCCTGGGTTTGGTTCCCGCTAAGGGCATGTACCTCGGTTGCAGTTTGTTCCTGGCCCAGGTTGGGGTCGTGTGGGTGGCAGCCAGTCGATGTATCTTTCTCACATCAATGTTTCTCTCTCTCTTCCCACTCTATCTGAAAATGAATGCAAAAATGTCCTCGGGTGAGGATAAAAAATAAATAAAATAAGGACTTACTCCAAAAATTCAGACTCTGGAGTCAGACTGATTGCGTTCAAATCTTGGTTTCACCACTTTCTAGCTGTGCTCCCTCCTCTACAAAGTGGAGATGCTAGTGTCCACTCAAAGCATTGTGTGAGTTAGATAAATACGTAAAATAGAACACACACAGCACTGAGAACACACCTAGCACATGTGAGCACTCAATTATTGTGGTTGTTGGTGTCATAATTGTTATTAATAGTAGTAGCAATAGTCTTTTATTTTTAGTGGTTTTTTTTTTAGATATTTCTTTTTCTTTATTGATTTTGGGGGGGGGGGGAGACGGAGAGAGAGATAGAAACATCCATGAGAGAGAACATCCACTGGCCACCTCCTGCATGCCCCCCACTGGGGATCGGGCCCACAATCTGGGCATGTGTCCTGACCAGGAATCAAACCGGTGACCTCTTGGTGCAGGGGTCAACGCTCAACTACTGAGCCACACCAACCGGACAGTAGTAATAGTCTTACAAGCATCAGTAGAGTACGCACGCTAAAGCCATGTAATTCAGAATGATACACAGCTCAGTCTGAAGTCCACTTAGTTTCACAGTGATGCTATGAATGGTTTTGGTGGTACAACTTCCTGTTGATGTTGTTACTGCTTCTATTTGCTTACTTCTCTGGGTCATCAGTTTTCCATAGCTGTTTCTAGAAAGTCTTGACATGATTTGGAATTAGAAATAAAACATCTGTTTACAGTGTATATTTTCTATTTTTATTGAGAACTCCAATAATTTTATATAATAAAATTCATTCTGTGTCTTTTTAATTTTTTTATTTGCTTTATAGCCCACAGCCTGTAAAAGAAGATATTGCAACCCCCCTACCTTCAGAAAAAACCCCAACAAGTGTTAATCAGACCCCCATTGAAACAAATGAATTTCCTCAGCTGCCAGAAGGCTTGGAAAAGAAGCCCCTGGTCCTGAAGTTCAGCACCATGCTGGACGGCGTCGCCATCGGGGCCGCGCTGCTGCCCTCCCTGCGGGCCGAGTACAAGATGGGCAGGATGCGGAGCCACGGGATGACAGGTGGGCTGCCGCCGCCTCTCAGTGCAGCATTGCTGCATGATTCCGACCGTTTGATGGAAAGGAAATCTCGGTTTTACAGATAGTATATGAAAAATTTTAAAGTTTTCCTTAATGACCAGCGTGGACCCAGACTTATTGGACTATGGAGGCTATTTCTCCAGTTACACTCAAGTTGAATAAATTTCTACATCTGTCAGATTTCTGTTGCTTGAATAAGGTGGTTTAGGTTCACATGGGTGCCTTTAGCTCAAATTAGAGGTACTTTGACTTCTTTGAAATAGCTACTTCTAAAAGGTTTTGTGATCCTCATATATCTTATCAAAAAATTCTTTGCTGTGCCCTGGCCGGTTTGGCTCAGCGGTTAGAGCGTCGGCCTGCGGTCTAGAGAGGCCCGGGTTCGGTTCCCGCTAGGGGCATGTACCTCCGTTGCAGTTTGTCCCCGGCCCTGGTTGGTCGTGCGGGTGGCAGCCACTCGATGTGTACCTTTCACGTCGATGTTTCTCTCTCTCTCTCCCTCTCTCCACCTCCCGCTCTGTCGGAACAAAAAATGGATAAATGTCCTCGGGTGAGGATTAAAAAAAAAAATTCTTTGCTGTTATATTTTTATCCTGAAGTGTATGACATATGTAAGTGTAAATTATATACACACAGTTTAAAGGATAATGAAGAACTGTGAACACATCAGTCTATTACACACCTAAGAATTAGGGTTTTTTAAATTTTTCTTTGAAGTTAAAAATTTTATACTTAAGGTTTCTGTGCATATTTGGAATATATACTTATTTACTTAGATACCTAGTTATCCAATGCTGAGTTGGTAGTTATTACAAATAATGTATTTTGTAAAATGGCATTTTCTAAACTGTTTGGTGGTACAAATGCACTTGACACTTATGTTAATTTTATACTCAGCAACCATATTAAGCCTTGTTATTATTGCTAATAAGATTCTTTGGAGTTTTCTAAGTAGATATTCATACCATATGCAAGTAATACTTCTGTTTCTTCCTTTCCAGGATTTATGTGTTTTTGTTGCTTTTTCTTGTCTTTCTGTGCTCTAACCACAATGTTCAGTAAGGGGTATTATGGGCATCCTTTCTTACTAACTCCAGTTTTTTAAGGAAGTCAGTATTTTTCAAATAAGTATCATGTTTGCTCTTGGGTTTGCTTGGTTCCTTTTATCAGGTTAAGAAATTTACTTCTTAATGTGCTGACTTTCTGTGAAGAATAACTGGAGAATATTATCAGATATTTGTTCTGCTTCTGTGAAATTAAAATGTTTTTGTCCTTTATTCTGTTAACATGATAAGTTACATTAATAATTTTAAAGCCCAGCTGGTGTGGCTCAGTGGATTGAGCGTCGACACATGGACTGAGAGGTCCCGATTTGATTCCCGGTCAGGGTACATACCCAGGTTGTGGGCTCGATCCCCAGTAGGGGGGCGTGCAGGAGGCAACTGATTGATGTGTCTCTCTCACATCGATGTTTCTATCTTTCCCTTTCTCTCTCTCTAAAAAATCAATAAGAACATATTAAAATAAGTGAATAATTTTAAAAACATCCACATATACACATATGAATATATACATGTGTGTCTATATAGTATGTGTATGTGTTTATTCCTACCCCTCACATTTTAGGTTTTTTTTATTGAGAGGGATTTTTCTGGACAGCTACATTTTCTTTCACTGGAAACAGAAATACTCCACAGTGAGTTTCCCAGCTTTGGCAGTCAGCACTGGGCAGCCTTCAGATCTGGGCTGACAGGAAGGTGGGTTCATCTCGGCCCACCTTCAGGGGATCCATGAAATGCAGAGGCAACAGAAGCAGCAGCCAGCAGCCAGTTATGCAGGTTGGAATAGGAAGACACAAATACTTAGTAACAGCAAGGTAAACGTATGGTCAAATGTCCAGACAGGTCAGAACCCATCATTCTTCTTGAAACGAAGGAAAGGGGCAACAAGATAAACGAGTGGCTGCACTAGTTACAGGGCTGACCGGAGGCCTAGGGTCAGGTCAGTGGTGGTCTCTGTACTTAGTGATGCTGCTGGTAGTCATTGTAGCGGTGGCCACTGCGGTAGCAGTCCCCACCCCATACGGCCTGCTGCTGGTAACTGGGAAGTCTGCCTGGACGAATGCGGAGGGGAGGAGGCCAGAGCAGTCGCACTAGTTGGTGAGAGAGCTTTCCTGTTTACAGCTAACTCACTCCAAGTACAAACTCACTGTGTGGCGAGTGAGCATAACGCACGTGACACAAAGGTGACCACTGATTCGTATTTTCCAAAAGAATTATTTCTGGCACAACTGAGAATACTAGGAATACATAACAAATTATTTTACATGTATCTACTTGTACATTTAGGAAAACTAGTCTATTTCGTGACGTTGGAGTGGAGAGAGTCGGTAGTGAACAAGACAGGTGGGCAGACCTGGTTGGGCGGAGAGGAGCGTGTGCAGGTACACTGCGCGGTACACACGGCAGGCAGTGGTAGACTTGATTCCCCGAGGCTCCTGCTACTTCCTAATGCGTTCTTCTTGTACCTAACTTACTTGTTACAACTCTTCTGTGACGAGGGTGATTGCTTTTCTTTCTACCTTCTGTGAAATGAGGAACATTTGTATGTGATTCTCTAGCACTTAATGTTGGGTGCCTAGGAAGCTTAATAAGTAATTCTTGCTGGCTTAATAATACTACTGATTCTTTGTAGTAACCATACACATATTTAAAGATAGGAAATATAAGCAAATTGAAATAATCCTTTCCATATCTTTTAATATAGGTTTTGGGATACGCATACATTTTTCTCAGACACCAATTTTGAACAAAGTAAGGAGTGAGTGTGTGAATGGGCACCAGACTGAACAAGCAATAGCTTTTCTTCTTTCTTACAGGTGCACAGACCAGGTTTACATTTGAGCTGCCAAATCACAGATTGCGTTTTACTTCGAAAGTTTCTGCCACAGATATGTCAACCATTCCTCCTTCTGCCAGTCTGACCCTGCCTCCCGTGACCATGTCCGGGAAATACGTCATGGAAGAGCATGACAGTTATTCTGACCAGGTGTGGAGCATAGACGAGCTGCCTTCGAAGCAAGGGTGCTATTTGCAGGGCGATTACCTGCGCTGTGTGGCCGAGGTGAGCGCTTCCGTTTTCTCCCCCTGGCAATGGACGTCTCCAGGCCTCAGGTGCGCCAGAGTGTAGAGACCCAGACCGTAGGCAAATTATTCAGTCGTTTGTCCCTACAGAATTCTCTACCACATCTGGGGTGTGTGTGTGTGTGTGCGTGCACGTGTGCATGTGCACGTGTGTACGTGTGTATGTCTCTCCCTGTAGGGTTATTGAAACATGTTTTTTTTATTAGTCATCTTTGAATTCATTATTTCTTACATTGGATTTCACATCCATCTCTGCAATGTTTCATGGTTCATTTTATTAAAATGATATTTATTTATGGTTCTTACAACAGTGGTCATTAAAATAAATATTACTCTAGACAAAATTTCAATTTTGAAATTAGGTAACATAATTAAAGTATAATTTCTATTCATCTTCAAATGATTTCTTATACTTTATTGGCTACTTTTTCTTAAAATTGTGGGAATGATCCATAATAGGCCAGTAAAGTGTTGGAGAATCTGAGTATTTTTAACATTCTTCAGAGTATTGATTTCAAATAGTATGTAGATAATTGTTTGTCCACAGAGTTTGGGATTACTCATGTGAGCAAAGATGTATCTAGAACGAAGCCGGTCAGTAGGTCAGCCTAATGCTCTAATTTTGTTTGGCAGGTTGGTTCTTTTGAACATAATCTCACAACTGATCTTCTCAACCACTTGGTGTTTGTCCAGAAAGTGTTCATGAAGGAAGTTAATGAAGTAATACAAAAAGTCTCCGGTGAGCTGCTCTGGCCCCTTATAATACAGAGCGTATAGCAGCAAGTTTAATTCTCATTGGTGCAGGGTCTGTGGGTCTGTGGTCTGAGCATTGAGCCTGTCACCGGGATGTAACTGAGTGACGCCCTGTCAAGGTGTGCCCTGTCAAGGTGTGCCCTGTCAAGGTGTGCCCTGTCGAGGTGTGCCCTGTCGAGGTGTGCCCTGTCGAGGTGTGCCCTGTCGAGGTGTGCCCTGTCAAGGTGTGCCTTTTCTGGCTTTCCCAGCTGTAGATTCTTTTGCTTATTACTTTTGTCATGTGTAATACTTACCTTCCGAGAGAGAGAGAGAGAGAGAGAGAGAGAACACGAACTTAGTGTATGTCCATTAACCAAACCAATCTTACTCATTTGGGAACAAAATTGAGATCAATATTAAAATTGCCACTTTATACCTGGTGGTGACTGTGTGCTGGCTACAGGGTAAATTATTTATAACAACCTTTGTATGTTTGCTGTCCCTCAAAGAGTAGATTACAATTGAGCTTCTTAATCATAGTTTTACATTTTAACAGGAAATACATGTTTGATTTAAAAAATATTTAAGTGCCTTTTCATTCACAAGATGAAGTATTAAGGGGAATTAGGGTAGAAAACAAGTTGATTCTGTATAACAAGTCTCAAGGCTGAATATTTCCAGTATGAATATAATCATGTCAAAATAATAGTTAAACCACATCTATAAATTTAATTCATAATGAGGTAAAAAAAAAAAACTGTGGAGTTAATGTGACTAATAGAATGTGGCTCTGATATTTCTATAAACTATAATGATTATGTAGTACATTTTGCAAGAGGTGGAGCATCTGCCTTTAAATTTTAAGAATTTTTTTTCTGATACCAGATAAAATATGTTCAAGGTAGTGATAGATAACACAAAACAAATATAATTTTTACAAATAGACTTTTTTTGAGGTGAAATTGACATATAACATATTAGTTTCAGGAGTGTAACATAATAATTTGATATTTGTGTACACTGTGAAGAGATCACCATAATACATCTAGTTACCATCCACCACCACAAAATTATACTTTTCTTTTTTTGTGAAGAGAACATTTGAAATTTACTCTCCTGGAAACATTCAGATGTGCACTACAGTGTTGTTGACTAGCATCACCGTGCTGTACATGACATCCCCACAACTCAGTCATTTATATCTGGATGTCTGTACCTTTTGTCCCCTTCACCCATTTTTCCCGACCCCAACCCCCTTCCCTTCTAGTTGCCACCAATCTGTTTTCTGTATTTGTGAGTTTTGTTTTTCATATCCCACATCTAAGTGAAATCATACAGTATTTACCTTTCTCTATTTGACTTATTTCACTTTGAATAATACCCTCAGGACCCATCCATGTTGTTACAAGTACACGAGGTCTTTCTTATGGCTGAGTGCTATTTTATTGTGTGTGTGTTTATCACATCTTGACCCATTCATCCATTGGGGGACCCAGGTTGCTTCCATAGCTTGGCTATTGTAAATAATGCTGCAGTGAACATAGGCATGCATCTATCTTTTGAATTAGTGTTTTTCCTTTTCTTCAGATAAATAGACTTAATTTTTCAGAGCAGTTTTAGATTCACATCAAAATCGAGACAAAGGTATGAGATTTCCCAACTATCCACTGCGCCTGCGCATGCACAGCCCGCCCACTATCAACATCCCCTGCAGAGTGGGACATTTGTTACAGCTGATGAGCTCACACTGACACACCAGTCTGCTTGCTGAGAATGGGGTGGGAATTGTGGGGCATGAGGAAAACCATGAGGACTTGCAGTAGTTGCCGTGAGGAGTGTGTTGGAGACATGGCAGAAGGTGAAGAGTTCGGTCACCAAACAGCACAGGTGCCTAACCGCATTCAGCAAAACACTACCTGAGGGTCTGCTAAGGTACTGTTGGCTGGGATCTGAAGCTATTGGTAGCTGCCCGTAGGAACTCATCTAACTGGGGAGATGGGAGTGTACATAATAGAACAGACGTGTATTTCATGGTGTGCTTCACGGAGGAAGAAATGACTGGATTCTGATTGTGGTTCATCAGGGCGGGATCTGAATACACCGATAGGTGATAAAGAGCTTAGAGAGCATTTGGCACCGAATGGGCACTCCACTGTTGTCTCAGCATCACTGGTGCCAGGGTCGGCACAGAGGTTGGCTTGGTTGAGAAGACAGGAATGAACATGAATGGAATATGAGTGCAGGGACAAAGAAATTTTAGGAAAGTAAGTTCAGGGAACAGTGGTATAAGAGGGATGTGCTTTAGAATACAAATGGCAACAAGTAGAGAGAATAACAGTTTAGTGTTTAGAAATAGCTCTGAAAAGGAAGCCAACTGCCATCAACTAGGTCAAAGGAATGAATGATACAAGACTTCCAAGTGGTGGGACGACAGAAAAGGCGTATTCGAATGAGGTTAGGGAAGCAGAGAAGCGAAAGATGCTCTGCACAAGGAAGGTGTGTGACTGCAGATGGACATGGAGACGGTGGGCTTGAGATGGGTAGGTGACAGGTGGAAATGTGTGCTTAGATGCGGTGGGGTTAGGGCATCAGTGGTGAGGCCTGCGCGAGAGAGGGTTGTGGATTTGCAATAGAAGGTGGAGAGAGGAAGAACTTAATTATAAGTTGGAAGAAAATGCAAGCATATGGGCAGGTAATGAGCCCTGTAGACGTGAGACTAAACCTCTTCTTCCACAGTACAGATAACGTTTTAAACACAATGTTCTGGTGTTACCGACCCACAGATCTTGAATAACCTGTTTAAAAAGATTGGGTTAATGATCAGTGAAAAGAAAGTAACTTTTATGGGTTTTTTAAAATGTACAAAATAGTAACTTCCTTTTAACGAAATTACCCTAAACCCTCAGTTATCCCAAACCTTCCATTATTTCATCGCTTTTAGGTGGGGAGCAGCCAATTCCCCTCTGGAATGAACACGATGGGACAGCGGATGGAGAAAAGCCTAAGATTCTACTTTATTCCCTCAACTTGCAGTTTAAGGTGACAGAACAATAATAATGCTACTCTTAGAAGAATTTTCTAGTTAATGCCTGCTGTTCTGGAAAATTCATACGATACATAAATATGCCAGATAGAAAATAGAAATGATATATATTTACTCAAGGAAGAAGCTTTACAGTATCCTCTAGGGCCTTTTTCATTTGTATTTTTCAGTATGCATATATTTCTGCATTTTAAAAGACCTTGGGTGCCTTTCCATGCAGAACATTTAGCTCAACCTGCAAGAAATATTTTGTACACTTGTCCAATTAACTGTAATACCTTAATAGAAACTTTATATTTCCATATTTAAGCCATTAATGTTCTTAAAAATAAAAATTATTCTTACTGATAGTTATTTAATTGTAATGTATTTAACCCATGAATGATCTAGATTTTAAATACAAAATACTGAAATGAAATTTAATAGCTAAAAAGTCTCTACTAACGAGAAATTAAAGAATGTTGACAGTTTAATCAGTTTATTAGGCATCCCGTGTGTGTTTTAAAACATTCTGTTTTATTTATCGTATATTGAAAGGTTTCATTTGAGTGGTGGACATTGTTGATTTAAGTCTCTTTTCTACTTAATCCGCCAGGGTATTCAAGTAACAGCTACGACCCCATCAATGAGAGCTGTGAGATTTGAAACTGGGCTGATTGAACTGGAGCTTTCTAACCGGCTCCAAACCAAAGCCTTACCAGGGAGCAGCAGCTACCTGAAACTGTTTGGTAAATGCCAGGTGGACTTGAACCTGGCACTAGGACAAATCGTCAAGCATCAGGTGAGCGTGGAATGTGTTGACATAGAACTGGGGCTTTTAAATTTTGCATGTCAATTACAACTACATTAAGCATCATTATATTTATGAAAATACTTTGTATAAGTTGCTAAAATTTCTGATTGCAAATTCTGATGAAAATGTATTCATGAAGGCCTTTACAGTTTTACCTTGGTATTTTATTGAGCGTTTTGGTGATGTATTGTTATAATCTAGTGCAAATGCAATCATGTGAAACTTAATCCAGTATCTTCATAAATATTTGCTTATAAGTTCTCTTTATTTGTTAAACATTGTTTTTATTTTATTGCTTTGCGCTAACATTGATGAGTTTTTAAAATGTTACTAAGTTTCTTAGCTATCCTATAACATTGACAGGTTTTGCATACCATAATATTAAACATAAGTATACACAAACAGCAGTAAGTCAGACTGGATGTTATAAAAATTAATATTCACAACTCATAGGGGTTATTTTTTGTTTTGTTTTTTATTTTGTTAAAATTTATGTAGATTTTCACCTTTTCCCTCTGTGAATTGAAGAACCAATGAAATGAATACCACTCACCCTTTCAAAATTGAGTGCGGGGGGAAATGAACAAAAATTCCTTCTCATCTCTAGAAAAATAATTTGTTCAAGTAAAAACATTTTGAGAGGAGCGAGGATCTAATTATCTTGGAATATTTAATACATTGCCAATCAGAATATGAACCTCATCCTAGATTTTGCATGAATTTGATATTTGACTTTACATTTAGTTCTTAAAATACCCATTCATCTTGTATATTGATTTCAGGTGTTTATGTTGTAGAGTATAAGGTATGTATCATTAGTGCGTGAACTTGAAAATAATACACTATAACTGCTTTGGTGCACTACCAGTAATGGTGTGATTTTAGTTTCTTTAATTAACACATTTTCCATTATTTGATTTTATTGAATTTTTAATTTAGGTTTATGAGGAAGCTGGTTCTGATTTTCATCAAGTTGCCTATTTTAAAACCAGAATTGGATTGAGAAATGCCCTCCGAGAAGAAATCAGTGGTTCTTCAGATAGGGAAGCTGTGCTCATTACCTTGAATAGACCTATTGTGTACGCGCAGCCCGTGGCCTTTGACCGAGGTGAGAGTCAGGCAAGTCTTGTTGGATTTAGAGTGTGTGGTGTCCCAGGCAAAGATCACTGCAGTTCACCAGTGTAAATCCGAAATGCGAGCCTCCCAAGGGTATTTAAAGTTATTTGCTTTCTACATAGATTGCAATGCTAAGATTTTTGCTTTGGGTAACTAATGCACCCATTTATTTGGTATTGTCTTGATTCACTTATTGTCTAAAAATTTATTGTGTACTGCCTAGAAATGGAATTTGAATACTGAAGACAGTATCCTGCCCTCTGGGAACTCTCAGCCCTGTGGGAGGAGCTAAGTGGCTAAGTGGAATCAGAGCCCAGTTAGAGGTGGTGTTCTAGGGTCTCAGGGAGTCTCTGCCTTCACCTGTGCTGCTTAGAGCAGATGCCAGTTCCTCAGATTCACCTTGGAGTGAGGAGTTCACCAGGGAGACAAGGAAACAAAAGCTTGTCTTATTTGCCTCTGCATCCAGTGGCAGAACAGTCCCTGATGTGTAGCAGGGAAAAATAACTGCTTGCCAAGCGGCAGAGAGCATGGATGCAGGTACATGAGCACAGAGGTCTGAGAAAATGCAGCAGCAGCTTTCATGAAAGAAAGTAATGCGAGATAAGGCTGAGCAGATCGAGAGGGTCTGAATAATGCGTATTGGATGAGTATGTTGGAACTGACTTTGGTGGTAGACGTTGGCTGGTGATAAGATCAGTTGGTTGGAAAACTGCCCTTTTCGCAACATTATGGATAACATTTTATTTTGCTTGATCCAGTGTCTGTTCTTTTCATTTCTCATCTTACTGACTTCTCATCAGCTTTCAACAATTCCTTACAGTACTTTCTATTCCTTTATCCCTGACAGACACTCACTTTTCCTTCTCCTCTGGCCCCTCCTCCATCTCCCCTTTAGGCTCCTCTTATACACAGCATCCAATAAAGGATCTCCTTAGAATTCATTCTTGTTACACACTTACATGTCTTTGACTCTTCCCTACACCCCTTCTTCTCTATGTATACTCCACCTCTGGTATTCTGCACCTCTCCTCCAGGACGTTCTAACATTAGCAACAGTAAGCTCTGCAGAGCCAAGGGCCATGGCTGCTTCCCTTTGTTCTTCCATCCCAGTGCCTGACACACAACAGGTGTTTCACAGACAACTTGCTGAATGAATGAGTGGACCTGGATTGTCTTCTTCCTTCTGCTAGTGTACAGTTGTCTGCTTTCTGCTTCTTTGTTTCATTTGTCAAGTTGACCACATCCTCTTATATCCTTTCCAATTCTAATGCTACAGTGTTCTGGGGGTGATTTTTATCAATCAGTGTAATTTTCCAGCTATTGAGGTTTACTTGCTATATAGCTTTACAGTGTTGTTTATTTGTGTGTGTGTTTAAATTTTCTCTCTGCCCTGCCTTAATCATCAAAAGCTGTGCTGTTTTGGCTGAACTATAAGGCTGCCTATGACAACTGGAACGAACAGCGCATGGCTTTGCATAAGGATATTCACATGGCCACGAAGGAAGTCGTGGACATGCTCCCCGGAATCCAGCAGACCTCCGCCCAGGCCTTCGGGACGCTCTTCCTGCAGCTCACTGTGAATGACCTGGGAATCTGCCTGCCTATCACAAGTACTGCACAGGTACGGGCTCAGGTCCTCGTCCCACACCGAGAGCCCACAACTCTGCTGGCCATTTCTAGGTGTATAGGGTCACAATACATTTTTTTTTTTTTTTTTACTACTCACCTGAGGACATTTTTGCATTTATCTTCAGATAGAGCAGGAGGGAGGAAGGGAGGAAGAGAGAGAGAGAAACATCAATGTGAGAGAGACACATCGAGTGGTTGCCACCCACATGACCCCAACAGGGGCCGGGGACAAACTGCAACCGAGGTACGTGCCCTTAGCAGGAATCGAACCTGGGACTCTCTGATCTGCAGGCCGATGCTCTAACCCCTGAGCCAAACCGGCCAGGGCACAATAAATTTCTTAAGAGAACAGTTTATAACTTGAGTTTAGTAAACAGCAAGTAAGATTGAACTCCTTCAACCATTATTCATTCATCTACAGTGTATTAAAGGCGAATCTCAAAGACTTTTCTCTTATGCACTCTGATGTCCTTCAGAATAGTGATGAGATTGACACCTGTCTGATAACTCTTAATTTTGACCTTGACCAATAAGCAGCAGAAATTTTCTCTTCATAATTTGGGACCAAAAAACACATATTTGCATGCACGTGTGTGAGAGAGAAAAGGCCATGAAACCCTGCAGACCAAGAAGTTGCAATTAAACAAGTACAGAGGCTTATATTTTACTGTTATATTAGCTTAAAAACCTGTAAGCAGTTGTTGAATCAGTTTATCTTGTAGTAAACTTTGGGTGGAGGATTGGCACCGTCTGTGTCTCAGGAGTTGAATGGTAACTTTTAACGGCATGATGGATGGACTCAGGAGGGTCGCACACTCCAAGGGTAGGGGTCAGAATGTGAACAGACACTCCCCACGATGAAAACAGAAGCTTGAGATAGAAAAGCAGATAGTCTTTTGCAAGTTAAGTTTTTTGTTTGTTTGTTTGTTTGTTTTTTAAAAAGCACATGGAAATGCATTTCACCTGAGTAACCTAATTTTTGAAGTAGGCATCTTTCTAAGCTGCTTTTCAGTGACGCTTTTGGGCTTGCCCCTAATGGATTTCTGTCCCCTTGAGTCCTATGAGAATTCCCAAATACGGAAGTTGCCACCTTTTGTCTTGTTTCTTCGATATCTTGCAGTCCAATCACAGCGGAGACCTGGACACGGGCTCTGCCTTGGTGCTGACCATTGAAAGCACTCTCATCACGGCTTGTTCCTCAGAGTCTCTGGTCAGCAAAGGGCACTTCAAAAACTTCTGCATTCGCTTTGCTGATGGCTTCGAGACGTCGTGGGATGACTGGAAGCCAGAGATCCGCGGGGACCTAGTGATGAATGCCTGTGAGTGTCTTCTTTTCTGCATGAGCTTTAGAAAACAGAAACAACCTCCATCTTCACTTGTAAAATAAAGGATGTTCAGATACAGGACTGTTACTGGATTTTGTGAAATGACGGCTACTTCTATTTAAAATGCCAGAGTGTTGGTGAGTGAACCGGGTGGCCATTCTTGTTGATGATGTGGCCTTTGAAGGCTCCCTCGTTCCTTGACTTGTCCTGCAGTCGACTCACATTTTCTATAGTTTCCTATCATTGACCAGGTAAAGCATCTTTGTTCTGCAGGGATTTTAAAGAAAGTGTAAAATCCAGTTCAGCATGTAACACAGAACAGGTGTAGATAACCAGGAGCAAGAAGCTTGCCTTAATTAATGCCGACACGAGTACGTCCACATGTCCGGATCTGTGGGGTAGAGTGTAAACAGTGTGATTCCTTCGGTTGCATAACACTCAGGTCGGGAATTACTGCAGCTGTGCGTATATGTTATTTTGAAGGTGTAGGGGTTTATTTTGTCCATTTTAATAGTTTAAGTATTATAACAGTTAATAAAGCATCATGAATCCTAATGAGGATAATTATACTTAAAGAAGGAAAGGTGATGAACTAAAATGCTGCAGCCAGTCTTGTAAGCCAAGACTGATGCTTGATTACGTTTCAAAAGGTGGCGTGCTATTGTTTATACCATGTTCCCTCTGCAGTGGGAGAGAATCTTCTTCCAGTTCTGGGTTTTCATAGTTGATGACGTTGTAGTTTTCACTAACAGTAAGTATACTTAGATGTAACTAGCGTAATTTTTTTTTGAGGAGTTGAGTATAGGGCAGAGAAATAAGAGCAGTAGGAATATGCCTCAGGATTTCTTTTTACAGATCATTTCTGCCCTAGAAAAAAGATGGCCCAATCAGATTCTCGCTCTAGGTGATAATGTTTCTTTGGGAAATGCAGTGAAAGTTAGAATGGCCAGTCTAATATGTAGAATGTAGGAAGAGTTCAAAAGACCATGTAAATAGGTAGTAAAGGCTAGACCCCTTTCATTAACATGAACTTAGAAAAATTACATAAACCATGAAGTTTGAAAGATTAACACCTGAGTAGCATTCGGTCATGAGAGCCTGAAATTGTCCTTCTGGGTTCAGAGTAGTGGTTGGTCCAGCTCGGCTTTCTGTCTCTGCCGGAGGCCACGGGCGCCCTGGGGAAGAGGCTGGCCGGCTTCCTCCCTCGCTGTCCAGACTGGATCTGCTCCTGGCATCTTAATATTCCTTCTTAATGCGACAGCTTTGTGTTCTGAGAATTTATAAAAACTTTTTTAAACTTAATTTTAAAAGATTCTCTGACATTTCTTGAGTTTTTTACAACTTATTATTATTATTTTTTTAGTTACTAGTTCTTCCTTTCACTTGGCCTCAATTATGTTACTCAAATTTTAAAGGGTTTTCCTTTCATTCTGGCATTCTTAGATTTGAAAGGGTAGTCTAGGTTTCTTTTGCTCTGAAGGGTGACCATGACTATGAAGGCGAACTGGGTGATCTTTTACCCTGAATCAAGAGCTAGTTCTTTCTGTTTTATAGTTGTGTCTGAGGCATAGGTACCATAAGGTTCAAAATATATTTAGGTTTTAAAGTCATTGGCACTATCTTAAAATTAAAAACTACATAATAGAAATTGTCACTTAACAAATAGACCCTTTCTCCCAAATTAAGTTGCAGTTTTTCTACGACTCAGATTCAGGTAACGTTTGAATACCAATGTGAGACAGTGAGTTGCAGAAGGTTATTTCATTTAAGATGTATGTACATTTAGATTGAAATTTGGTTTCCATTAAGGATTACTGAAAAGGGGTTTAATTCTGTCTTTAGACTTTACTTTGTTTAAAAGTTATTTCAAGGATGATATGTCCTTGACTGTTTAAAATTGTTGGTTTAGTTAACCTCTCTGTTGAAGCTAACATTAAAGCAAAGTGGTGGTAAACGTTTTGAAGCTAAAATCTGGGGTGTTCTGGGGGAGGTCCATGACCTTATGAGTCGTCAGGGAATCCAGTCTTTTTTTTTCTCCTTTGAGATGTTCCTGGTCAAAGGGAAAGACAAGACTGATAAGTCATGTCTGTGACCTAAAGTGGCAGTTCTTAGTTGTCATTTTAAAACCATTTTCATCACTCCTGATGTCAGAGATTGTCATAGCAGCCAGAAGCTAGAGCTCCAGAGTCAGCCAGGGGTCGTCACTCAGATAAGGAAATCCCATGCAGAAGGTGAAGATAAAACTGCAGTTAAATTCCTAAAATTATAGAATAAAATCTTTTGAGATAGGAAGTTTATACTGCACATCATCTAAGGCAGCCCTTTCGTGCCACAGATTAGAAACTGAGGCCCAGAGCAGCCAGTGGTCTTGTCCATACGTCGGTGTCACTCTCTGGGTGAGGAATTGCAGTGTGATGTTCGGTCAAAGCGCAGTTCACTGAACGGCACCCCGGTGCTCTCTGCAGGTGTGGTCCCCGATGGCACCTACGAAGTGTGTTCCCGGACGACCGGACAAGCAGCCGCCGGTAGGTCCGCGTCGGGGTCACCCCGCGGCGTGGGTGTGTGGGGGGGGCTGCCTTGTGTTGGGGGGAGGGTCTTCTCACCGACTTGTTCTGGCATTCCCCAATTCCAAAGCATTTGTAGCAATCATTAGCACATTTAATTTAGCAGTTATAAATCGGACACCTGCTCTGCAGAAGGTACACTGCAAATATTTTGGGGAAGACAGACTAAGGTAGACTTTCTACTCCATAAATTTAAGTTTTAATAATTAGTTAAGGCTCTACTGCATAATTAAACTATAATACATGATAAATATAATAAAATGTAAAATTCTAATTGCTATTGAAAATTATAGGAGGAGAGAACATTTTTAAATTTGGAAGGATACTAGGATCAGAGAACGCTTCATGGAAGAACAAGCATTTAAACAGGAACTTGAAAGATGGATAAAATTGTTTCTTAGCAAAAACTGGGAGGTATAGGTCACAGAAAATTCAGGCAGAGAATGTCATATCAGCTGTGATGGCAAAACACAGTGTCTAGTTAGAGTTGTCTAAATTGGCTGGAACAAAGTTATGTAAGAATAAGATGAGTAAAACCTTAAATCCCAGAATCAGGACTTGGAACTTGATTTGGGGGATAGTGGGAAGGCCACTAAATCTTTTTGAGCAAGAAATCAGATGGTGACAGTGTGAGAGGGACATTTTCAAGAAAGGGAGGAGAAACCCCTAGGAAACCAGGTGGGAGGTAACTGTGGAGGAATGGGCTGTCTTGATTAAGGTGATAGCTGGTGTAAATTTTTTTATTTTGCTTGATATAAAATTAGGGTAAGCTGAAGGGAGAGATTTGTTGGAAGGCTCTTGAGTGTTGAGAGGGGTGGGAGCTGACTGAGGTCAGTGATTTCCTTCCTTCCTTCCTGTTCCTCTTGCCTCCCCAAGCCTAGCCTCAGAGCTCATCCTGAGTAGGTGTCCCAGAGAGCAGCAAGGTGACAGCCACTGACGGGACTGGAAGGTCAGGACACGTCCAGAGTCAAGCTGGAAGGCGGGGCGGTGACGAGAGAAAGGTCACACTAAAGTCTTTGTCAGGACTTGTTCAGAAGGGAGGACAAGCCCCTCAAACTAACTTAAGCCAAAGGGGCCTGTTAGGAGGATGTTTACAGACCACGGTTAAACTGGGGATTAGCTGTCTGGCCGAAGGAAGGAGCCGGGTCAGTTGGCCCCAGGAACCACGGAACAGGTCCATGTCGGCAGGACTCCAGCTCTCGTCTCGTCCTCTGCTCTGTCTTCCCACCGAGGCCGCTCCTGACACGTGGCGGGAAGCGAAGCCGGCAGCAGCTCAGGAGCCCCGGGCCCTCTTCGCCAGAGGAGGACGGTCTTCCGAGTCCAGGGGCAGGCTCTTGGTTTTCCAGCACTGACCCTCCCCTGGGCTAAGTGCCTGCAGTGCTTGCTGGTGGGGAGGCCACGGCAGTCTGCACTGTGGTGTGGGAAGGGACCGGAACGGGGAAACCACAGGCCCCAGGAGCAGGTGCACACTGGACGGTCAGGGACTCAGTCCACAGGCTGTGTTGACAGACACTGGTGCTCCACGAGCTGCCATCCACTTCGTCCCTGAACTGCAGAATTATTCAGATAGCGACACTCAGGGTGACCGGCGTCACTTCTCGATCCCGCAGAGAGCAGCAGCGCCGGGACCTGGACGCTGAACGTGCTCTGGAAGATGTGCGGCATCGACGTGCACATGGACCCGAACATCGGCAAGAGGCTCAACGCTCTGGGCAACACCCTGACCACGCTGACGGGGGAGGAGCTCATAGACGACATGGCCGACCTGAACTCCATGGACATCGGCGACCTGTCGGACGAGGACGAAGTGGATACCATGTCTCCCACTATCCACACTGTATGTAAACTCACCGTGGGCCTTTCCCAACTGGCCCTTACCCTGGGGCGGGATATTATAACTCAGTGTTATTTATTGTACTGTGGTTGCTAATTGTGCAGGAAGGAAGGGACTGGTGGTTCCTGGGTCTACATTTTATAATAATGTTTTAATGTCCTAATAACATCTTTTAATTGAGTTTCTTGTTTCATAATAATGTCTATCAACCATCTTGTACCTTAACCTACAGATAACATACTAACATTACAAGTGCACAGGTCCATAGAGACAGAATGTAGATTAACGGTTTCCTTGGGCCAGGGGTGTCGGGAGGTGCTTGGAAGGGGACCGGGAGAGACTGCTGACAGTTATGAGGTTCCACTGGGGGGTAGTGAAAAGGTTCCGGACAGATTGTGGTGATGGTTGCGAATATACTAAACACCACTGAACTGTACAATTAAAATGGGTGAATTTTATGGCATGTAAATTATATCTAAATAAAGATGTTAAAAAATAATACTCAAAAGCAAAGTACATGAACATAAAATGTATACATTTAAAAATATGTATTTCCATCTATACTTACATTTTATAGTGTCGAATTTTTTGATAGTTAAAAAGAAAGTTACTCTCTGCTTTCATTCTGGTATTGATTTTAAAAAGTTTTAAACTATCTTTTAACCATTGTATCATGAAATACTTTTGTTCTTAGAAAGACATTTTTTAAAAAATTGATGTTACTGTTTATCATTTAGAGTTCAGATGGAAGTTCAGTAAGTGGAGATGGCCACAAGCTCACCTTTGGGCAGCGACTTGTAAATCACCTGCTAGGCCTGACGCCCCCACACCAGCGCTATTCTGTTCCTGCAGAGTATCTGTGTGACCCCGAGCTGGGGGGCTCCCCTCAGCCAGGCCAGGCCCATTTGAAAGTGTGCAGAGCTCATTCCTGGGGAAACGTAGGTGGTAACTAGATTCCTATGAAAACGAAGGGATGTTAATCACTGGAGAATTCCAATCATCGTACTTCCTGTAGATGCCTCTGATTCTTGCATGCTGCTTTGATTTGTGTCGTTTTGTGATAGTGTAGATTTGCTGTGTGACCAAAGGGTGATCTGACCGACGTGCCTTGGTTTTTCAGGAAGCTGCAGAATATCGACGACAAGGAGCGTCTTGCAGTCAGCAAGGAGATCTGAGGGGAAGAAAGCTGGTGAAGCGAATAGTGGACATCCGAGAGCTGAATGAGCAAGCCAAAGTCATAGACGACCTGAAGTGTGTACCCGACATTTCACTCCACGCAGTCCTCCCTGGCGCAGAACCCGAGTTCTAGGTGTGGGCAGACTGGCCGTGGGCCAGCACAGCCCTTGGTCACAAAGGAGATGAGCAGGGCCGGGGGACGGTGGCAGGGTGCTGAGCTCTGCACCCACCAGTGACCCGGTCAGGCCTGAGACTGCTCTGCTGCTCGCCACAGCTCCTCGTGTGCGAGCAGTTTATGCCCGCTGTCATGTCACACACACATGTCTCCACGTCTGCACGTGCACTGACATGTATCTTCACATGCCTATGTAAATATGTACACTAGTCCTTTGCCAACATTAGTATTTCAGGAATTCACATTTTTGAAAGGGGAAACAAATTGAGCATTGATCAAGTACGTACTATGCATTTGACCTGTTACCTCAGTTTAATCTCCACAGCATTCCTGTGAGGTTAGATGGCATTATCCATACTTCATGGCTGAGAAAATGGCCCGGGGGAGATAAAGGGTTAGAATTTGAACCAGTGGTCTGAATTCAGAGTTCACACTGGTTTTGCCTGCCTGTAGTAGCCCTTTTCTAGGGGTGAGGACTGTGGGGCGAGGCGAGGCGAGGGTGGGGGGTGTGCAGGAGGAAGTGTGTGCTGGTCATTTATTTTCTGTATCTTTGTCTGCTGGATGGTACTAAGATATACTTTTTCTATAAGACTATTCTTGGAAAATTTTGAAATTTTTGTTTTCTCAGAGGTGATAGTCATGCCTCCTCTTTTCTAATCTTTGTACACCTGTATTTATATATATATTTTTTTGCATGCAAAAACTTTACACAAATATGTGCATTTTGTACAGTGGAAGTTATCACCTAAAAACTTGTTTGTCATTTAGTTCTGACACAATGATTTACATTTTCCTGTTGACTTACATGACAGTTTGAGTTTGTTCTTGCGGGGGGCGGGGGATGACTTGAAGCAAATATGTTTCCTTCCTTAAACTCTTCCTAGAGGCTTGACTTGCAGGCCGACTTTCACGTGCAGGCAGGATTCTGCTGCAGATTGTGCACAGCGCCACCCGCTGGTCCCAGGGGCTCGACGCAGGAGTGAGCAGGACCATTTCCTCTCACGACAGAGCGAGCTTGGTTGAGCTCATGAGGGTCAGCTTCATGAGCGACTTTGGCGTGTTCAGATATAATCTGATATCCTGAAAAGTGAAGGAATTAAAAAGGAGGAAGTAAAAATCAGTCTTATTTTGTAACTTCTTTACATTAACTGCCAAATTTGTTTTTTATCCAGAAAATTAGGTGCAAGTGAAGGAACCATCAACCAAGAAATCCAGCGTTACCAGCAGTTAGAATCTGTTGCTGTGAATGACATTCGAAGAGACGTTCGTAAAAAGTTACGGCGGTCCAGTATGCGAGTGAGTCAACATTTGCCAAGAAGCTTATTGAACTAAACCTTTTCTTTCTTTTTTCTTTTTTTTTGTAAGCAATTTTCTTTTTTCTATTTTTATTAATTTATTTTTGTTACAGATGTTTCTCCTTTCCCCCTCCATGACATCCCCCTCCCCATCCCGCCCTCCCCCCACCTGTGCCTCAGCATTGTTGTCTATGTCCATTGGTTACACATGCGCATAAGTTCTTTGGTTTATCCTCCCGTCCCCCTTCTTTGAGGTTTGTCAGTCCGAACTGTATTCCTTTCTATGTCTCTGGGTCTGTTTTGTTAATCAGTTTATTTTGTTCATTATATTCTGCAAATAAGTGAGATTATGTGGTATTATGCTAAGCGAAATAAGCCAATCAGTGAAGTAAATTTTTTCTTTTTATGAAACTTTCTGATGCTATTTCTGTTGTTCTCTTTCTTCCTCTGTTGCTGGTGATGATGCCTCCGGATTTGCATAGCTCTCATATGTGCACCATGCAGCACTCAAGTACTTTATGTCCAACAACCCATCAAACCCTGCAGCAGCCCTGTGAGGAGTTTGTACCATTCTCTCCGTTTTAAAGAGGAGGAAATGGAGATAGAGAGAGATCAAGTAATTTGATCAAGGTTATACACCAGCAATCCCCATGGAGCCAAGAATCAAACCCAACACTGGGACTCTACAGTCCCTGCCCTTAGTCACTATGTTTTGTCTGCCTTTCATGAAGTCACACTTCTTTTTAGTGTGTACCTCAAATGTGAAGTCTTTGAGATGTCCTACCCCACCCCATTCCCAACAGCTGACTTGGCCTCTCTGCACCTCCTTCTTACTTTACCATGTGTTTGTTCAGTTGCCTCTGTTAGAGTTTGAGTATCTTAAAGAGCAAGTTATTTATCTTTGACCCAACGACCTACCACATTTTCTGGGATTCAGTTCAGTTCCTGAACAACTGAAATAAATATATAGCTATACACATATAGTAGGAAATAATTATAAAACTTATTCAAATGGAGGTAGGTTGCTTTAGGTCAAGGTGATCTTATTAGTGGAGAAATTACTTTTAAAAAATATATAATTGGGTTCTTAACTTTTTTTTTTAACCAGAATAAGGTTTTTGGTGACACCCCACTACATACAAGCAGATTAAGCCAGAGCTGTTGAATCAGAGAAAGGGGGAAAAGTACAAAGATCGAGCATTTATTGGCTTGAACTTTCTTCCCTTCATCACCCCCAGAGTCCCAGACAACCTGGTTTGAATACTGTTCTAAATTATTTAAATTAAAGATAAAATCCAATTTGAGTTATTCATCACTGGCTTCTGATACTAATAAATGGGTAGAGATGATCTATAATACATAGTTCTGTATTAAAACCTTTGGTACTATGTACCTAATAATCATACAATATAGTTAAAATAATGCTTGCATAGTATTTGTAAGGTAGCTTATACTTGGTAGTCGACTGTTAAAAATGAAACTAGGGACCCTGGCCGGTTTGGCTCAGCGGTTAGAGCATTGACCTGCAGTCCAGAGAGACCCGGGTTCGGTTCCCGCTAAGGGCATGTACCTTGGTTGCAGTTTGTCCCGGCCCTGGTTGGGGTTGTGTGGGTGGCAGCCACTTGATGTGTCCCTTTGATGGTGATGTTTCTCTCTCTCTCTCTTCCTCTCTCTCCCTCCTAATCTATCTGAACAAAAAATGGAAAAATGTTCTCAGGTGAGGATACAAAGTAAAAAAATAAAACTAGGTAGAGAGGATTGGGGAAATGATTTAATTAATTAATTTTTTTTGTTGTTAATCCTCACCCAAGGATATCTTTCCATTGATTATTTTTACTTTTTTTATGTTTATCATGCCTTTTTTTTTTTTTTGCAATTTTTATTCATTTATTTTGTTAAAGATGTTTCTCCTTTTTCCCTCCTAGAAACCCTCCTCCCGATCCCATTGATTCTTTTTAGAGAGAGTGGAAAGGAGGTAGGGAGAGAGAGAAACATTGATTGGTTGCCTCCTGCATAACCCTGGCTAGATGAACCTGCAACCCAAGTTCGT
Source organism: Molossus molossus (assembly GCF_014108415.1). NCBI lineage: Eukaryota > Metazoa > Chordata > Mammalia > Chiroptera > Molossidae > Molossus > Molossus molossus. Next base: position 124,599,462 of record NW_023425377.1, on the reverse strand, counting down.
GTCCTCGACTGGGTATCAAACCCTTGACCCTTTGGTCCAAGGGCTGACCCTCTAACCACTGAGCCAAACCAGCCGGGCAGGATTGGGGAAATGAGTGAAACGTGTGTGTTGCTAACATCTGTCCCTGGCGTTTCCCCTCACTGCCCTGGTAACCCTTGTATCGCACATCACCGTATGGAGTCCTTCCATGGCGCCCCGTCTCCCATCTGGAAAAGAGGGCTTCGGTATCCTTTGAGACGACATGGAGGGACCTGGAAAGTATTATCCTAAGTGAAAGAAGCCAAGCAGAAAAAGACAAATACCACATGATCTCACTTATATACGGAATATAATGAACATAACAGTCTGTGGAATACAGTAGACCCAGACACATGGAAGTAGGGCACAGACTGACATCCCTCAGAAGAGGGGATGGGGGTTGGGGGGTGGGAAGAGATAAACCACAGAACTTATATGCATGTATGCGTGACCAATGGACATGGACAACTAAGCCGGAGACAGGGTGGAGGGGGGTGGGGTGGGGGATGCCAATGGGGTAAAAAGGTAAAATATCTGTAACAAAAAAATAAATAAAAATTCATAAAATAAAAAAAAGCAATGGAAAAAAAAAAGAAAAGAGGGCTTCAGAGACGGGGCGTGTTCAGGTCACCCCGTCCGCTCCTTTGCCATAGTGGAGAGTCCTGTCTCAGGTGTCCTTAGGTGGTGCTTGAAGTGATTGGTGGTCTTTTCCTCTTTGCTTGTAATTCTCACGTCCTTTTCTCTTCCTTTTTAATCTTTTCCTTTCTTCTCGTATTGTTGCTGTACCCGGCAGCCCGCTCCCAGTCTGCTCCTCTCTCAGCCCAGCTGTTGGCTGTACTTTCCCTGCACAGCTCTCCTGACAGACGCAGAACTAACGAGCGGCCGGCTCATGTCCTACTTGGATCTGCCCACATTGTTAAGTGACACTTAAAGTCACTTGTCATCGACCTGGGGAAATGGCGCCCTTGTTCATAGCAGTTTATAGTCACCCTCTTCCTCTCCCTTCATCAGGCTGCTTCCCTCAAGGATAAGTGGGGTTTGGGCTACAAACCGAGCTACAACCGGTCGAAGAGCATCTCCGCTTCCGGAAGACCACCTCTGAAGCGAATGGAAAGGGCGAGGTAACGCTGCTCCAGCCAGCGGGCGCGCCGCCCGGCTGCTGTCCAGGCCCTGCTCTTCACTGTGTCCCGTGGGGCTGATGAGCTAGCACAGCGGGCGTGCCGCCCGGCTGCTGTCCAGGCCCTGCTCTTCACTGTGTCCCGTGGGGCTGATGAGCTAGGACAGCGGGAGTGGGTCCCTCCGGCAAATTCCGGCCCTGCTGGGTGCTGTCGCACCGAGAAGGTTGAGGGATTCTTCTGTCACACTTATGCCACAGTCATCGTGTGCTTTTCAGGAATGAAGCCCATTGCTTTTTGGACAAGTTTATGTGTAAATTTATAGACTATCCAGAGACATGAAAATGTGCCCATTAGTAGCTGCTGCTCCTCTACATTTGTCATTTTAGAAGATGTGATTTCATACAGATTCAGCATATGAAAAAATGGAAAATTTTATGTATTGAAGAAAAATACTGTTTTACTAGTAAATGAGCACTATAAAGTAATAATTGTAAATTCTTTTTTATATGGTTGACTTTTAGAAACTGTGTCAACAGAACATTGAATTATTTTTATGGGATGCTAAAGGTTAAGAAATGCAATACCAAAAGTAGAATCCTTGAGTAAGGAAATATTTAGAAATAGAACATAATGTCATTAAGTGGACTGTTTATAAAGTCCATGGATTTTTTTAAAAATCGGAATGTCAGTGTTTTCTAACTTTATGTTTCACTCATAGTTCCCGAGTAGGAGAGCCCGAGGAGCTCCCAGAAATCCGTGTGGATGCAGCGTCGCCTGGGCCCAGAGTCACGTTCAGCATCCAAGACACGGTAAGAGAGACGCTGGCTAGACCCGCAGTGCTGGGCAGTCGCAGACGAATAGCTAGACCGTTGCAGAACGCTGGTTCCTGCCTGCGTCCGCGTGTGCACTGATGGTCGGAGCACCCTGCTTACCAGCGGCAAGGCGCCGCCCACATGTTTAGTGCTTTGTGTGTAGAATCAAGACAGCTGTTTGTTCTTAGGTAGAAATGTTTTCTTGAATAATTTTTCTTTTCATTACAAATCCAAATTAAACTAGGTCTTATACGCAAATGTAAATGTGGAATGTTTATACTTAATGTGTTTTATTACTTATGTATTTAAGTGTAGAATATATAGAGATAATAGCAGATATAAGAAGTGAAAAAGTCAGCTTTAAAGTTGTATTCTAATTTTATAGCATATTAAAAATGTTTGTTTTATTGTATATTTACTTTTAAGCCATTGTTTCTATTTTTGTGAGTAAATTTTTTTAAGTTGAGAAAAAAACCGTTTGGGGAGGCACACCACAGTCTAGCTGTCCTGGGGAAGGGTATTTTCAGGTGCTTCTTAAGAGTAACATAAAGTCTGCTTTAAAACTAATTAACCACCCTGGAAATTGCTTTCAAAATGCCTTCCTCTCATTTCATACTAAACTCAGACCTCCAAAATATTTTGCATAAAGGTTTAAGATTGTTTGGTTAATAAGCTCTTGCATAAATATATTTTAGTGTTATACTTCTTTAGAGTTTAATATTAATTATTCTTCAAAATTAAAAGTCTTAATGAAATTACCAAATCAACTCAATGAAATTATAAACCAAAAAATGCAATTTTATTATAGTTATTTGCCCCATATTCAACTGCAAAATGAATATTTTCTTTTAAAAAATTAGTTAACTAGTTCAAACTAAAATCAAACCTGAGAACAAATTAATCATTGAATAAACATTTCTTTTGAGTCATTGGTATAAAAAAATGTATAAAAACAATCTATTTAGAAAATTATTCTCATGTTCAAAACAGTATGGAAAATGCGCCATACAGTCATAATTTAGAAGTCAAATTAACATTTTCATGAGCTGTATATTTTCCCTAAATATGTCATAAAAGTAAAATTGAATTTTTAAAAAGTGCCTGTATACCAGTTATGTAAACCTTCATCTAGAACTTTTCTATAAGGTTACTTTAATTTTTTTTTTTAATCCTCACCCAAGGACATTTTTCCATTCATCTTCAGATAGAGCAGAAAGGAGGGAGAGAGGAAGAGAGAGGGAGAAACATCGATGTGAGAGAGACACATTAATTGGTTGCTGCCAAACCAGCCAGAGCCCTGTCAGGTTACTTTCAAGCTGACACTTACTCCACATATATTGTTTTTCTTCCCCTACCGTTTAAGCTCAAGTCTCAATTCTATATCCCACAGTTCCACTGGATTCAGTGACACTGAATTTGGTTTTAGAACTATTAGATTATAACACAGTGAGCTTGATAAACATGTCCTTTTTCTAAAACTGAACTTGGAGATAAATCATTTACTGTGAACTGAGTGGGTTCTACTAATTAAGATGATTTTTCCCTGTCTGACATTTTCAAGTGGATATAACTGACAAGTGACATGATATCATTGTAGGTAGACAGCATAATGGTTCAATGTATGTACATATTGGGAAAGGATTAAGTGATTCTTAAGTGCATTAATATTTGAAATGATTCAAGTCGTATTTTTTGTTGTTTTTGTTTTTTATCCTCACCCGAGGACATTTTTCCATTTTTTGTTCAGATAGAGTAGGAGGGAGAGAGAGAGAAACATTGATGTGAAACATCCAGTGTCTGCCTCTCGCACAACCCAACCAGGGCCGGGGACAAATTGCAACCACGGTACATGCCCTTAGCGGGAACCAAACCTGGGTCTCTCTGGACTGCGGGCCGATGCTCTAACCGCTGAGCCAAACCGGCCAGGGCTCAAGTTGTGTTTTTAAATAGCATTGTACACTGTTTATAAAAAGCAGTACATAAAAGTTATAAATTCCAAAACACATCATTAGGCATTGTTAATAGAAAATAAATATAAAACAAAGGGATTTTATTCATCTAAACTTTTACTATTTTTAAAAATTGAAGATGTTCTGATAGAATCTGATTTACTTATTTACTAAATAACATGCATATAATAAAAAGTGAAGAAAAGCTGAATCCTGCAAATGTTTGAAATTTTGAATTAGGAAATTAGAATTTCACTAGGTGTATAATATAGTAGCAGCAATAAGTTGCTTCCCTGGAACAGCATAATTGACAGAGAGTGATCACATTCTCAAGGGATAGTCAGACAACTCTCAAAATTGGGAATCGAAAGTAGGTCATAGGAAGTTTTGCTGTTTCTTTGACCTACTTAAACACAATGGCCACAGGGTGCAATCCTCAATTTGTGACATGATGGGTATACAAACTATGCACAGCATTCCTAAGTTTGATGGATAAATGTGTCTGTTTCCAAAGTGATTTGCTTTTGTCAGCCATTCGGGCCTCATTCGTATGGGGCATACCTAGGCCAGGCCCCTGCAAGAGCTGTAACTGCTCGAGGGTGCACGGTCCATCGCTGGTGCCCTCCTGTCCTCTGATTACAGCCGATCCTTGTTTCCTTGTCTCCGCAGCGTGTCTAACTTACACTTGTACTAGCTGCTATGATGGTCTATGCTTCTCTGAGTCAAGTTTCGCTCTGGTGTCAGTATGTCAGTGGTGTGACTTTCTGTGGTTTGACCTTCCGCTTCCTTCTCTGCTGCACCATTTCATAAGTTCATGAATCTGACCTTTCTTTCCATTCAGAGTGAGGAAATTCGACTCTGAGACAAGTTTTAAATGCTTAAGCATACATCGTTTTCTTTTTTCATCGAGAAGAGATTCATAATGTGAACCTGATTCACGTTTTCTCTTTTTACCATTAGTTTCCCGAGGAGACAGAACTGGACCTTCTGTCAGTCACCATCGACGGTCCCTCCCATTACTCATCCACCAGCGAAGGGTCGCATTCTGTGTTCAGTTCTCCCAAAACTCCAGGCTTTTCACCAGGTGTCGCTTTTCAACCTGAAGACGGTCGACGAGATGACAGTATGTCTTCCACAAGTGAAGATTCTGAGAAGGAAGAGAAGGATGAGGACCACGAGAGGGAAAGGTTTTATATTTACAGGAAACCCTCGTGAGTAGCCTTTATGTGTTAAGATCCTTGGGTAGCATTTCTGAATCTAGAACTGAGCTTAAAGCATTATATATAACTTAACTTTCACAGAAAAACATCTTGATGTGCTTAACGGAGTGAGACTAAGAGACATGTCCATGGTTTACTAATGTAGTTTAGTTCTATATGCATTGTTTTGTTCTTTTCCTGTACTTCTGTCTTTTAATAAAATCTTGGAGGATTACAAAGTTCCATCTCCTCCCAAATGCAGACTGGTGCACATACTCATATTCCGCCTCCCTTGCACGGTGGTCCTGCCTGTGTCCTCGGCACCCAGCCCACAACCAGGCACACAGCAGTAGCTCTCAGAACATCCATGTGGAATGAAATGTGATGGTGACACGTAGGAAAAACTTCATTTAGTGTGAGCTAGTTGAGTATTTTGTGTGACTTTATAAACTAGCACAGTTTATTTGTAGACTGTTGCTCACACGGCCTGTCGGAGAACAGTTTGTTAAAAGCTGACCACTCACTGCAACATGATGACCAGTGGTTCTTTCTGCAGACACACGTCTCGTAAGAAAGCCACAGGCTTCGCTGCTGTGCATCAGCTGTTCACAGAGCGCTGGCCCACAGCTCCCACCAGCCGGAGCCTCGGCGGCACAGCCACAGAGAGAAATATCGACTTTGAACTTGACATTCGGGTTGAAATTGATAGTGGAAAATGTGTGCTTCACCCAACCACCCTCCTACAAGAACACGATGATATAAGCTTGAGGAGGTAAGAAACTGGTCAGAAGAGGGGCCGTGTCATTTCTTGGTTAGAAACACTATTTATATGGTATAAACACATTTTCCCCACTTCCCGAAATGCAGATTTAAAGAGGAGATTTAATCATACTTACAATGTTTGAGTGGTTATTTGTACAGTATACTATTTCTTTAGATAATTGTATAATTTTTTTGGCAACTAGAAATGAATGATTAAGATCCTAGAAAATTATTTAATTAAAATAGTTTCATCTTTGGGATTTTCTTTTAAACAAATATGACTTTCTTGGCTGGTCTCTGTCCTTGCATTATGCATGCTTCTGCTTTAGAGAGCGATGCAGAGCTCGCACTGTTTGGTTGTTGAGAGTGAAATGGGAAAGACGTAAGAGAGGCGGGGCAGCTGCACGCGGGCTTCCCCGTGCGGGACATCCTGGTGTAAGTGCAGCTGCGCCATTTGTGTCCATCGACGATCATCAGTACTGTGAACAGGTGGATGTTAGACTATTTTTCTTTGAAACTTTGTTTTGCTTTTTTTTTTCCTAATCTAAAGGAATTATGAGAAGATAATAATGATTGGGTGGGTGGGTGGGAAGGTAGATGGAACCAGAGGGCAGCTGCTGACAGTCCTTGAAGCTGGGAGAAGGATTATGGGTTCATTACACCATCTGCTTACTTTTTCTAAGTTTGAAATGTTCTATAATAAAAGGTCTTTAAATGGTCTGTTTGTCTAAGGAGGCTTTTATGAAGTCACAGGATAAAAAGTTAAATTCTTAGAAAGGTAGTAGTGATGATAAAAGATGACTTTATTTATTTTGGGTTGAATCATCATAAACCACAATAACTTGCTAGTATTCCACTGATTTTTGTTTTGTTTTCTTTTTTTAAATCCTCACCCGAAGATATCTTTCCATTGATTTTCAGATAGAGTGGGAGGGAAAGAGAGAGAGAAACGTCGATGTGAGAAGACACATTGATTGGTTGCTACCCACATGACCCCAACCAGGGCCGGGGATCAAACCACAACCCAGGTCCTTGCCCTTGACCAGAATTGAACACGAGACTGGTTCATGGGCCGACGCTCTAACCACTCAGCCAAATTGGCCAGGGCTTTTCCACTGTTTTTACCTTTGTAAAGGGCATTTTTGTTTGGTTCATCCTACTATGTTCACGTGAAATGGTTGCGACCTCAGGTGAGAGTAAAGGTAAGTGCGCAGACAGTGCAGCAGAAATGCACGTGCGAGGTGTTACCCGTGCAGTCTGAGGCCGCGCAGTCTGAGCTCTCTCCACCTCACTGCCGAGGGTGGCATTCTGTTTACCGCGCCAACAGCAGCTTGATGTTAACCAGCAGCAAAGGAGAGACATGTCCTTTTTTAGAAAGATAAAACATTTTTTTGTTTATAGGAGTTATGATAGAAGTTCCAGAAGTTTAGATCAAGATTCTCCTTCGAAAAAGAAGTTTCAAACTAATTATGCTTCTACCACCCATTTAATGACTGGCAAGAAAGTGCCATCGTCCCTGCAGACCAAGCCGAGTGACCTGGAGACAACAGTCTTCTACATCCCTGGCGTCGATGTAAAGGTACAGACCTCACTGTCTAGGATGTGGGTTAGATAACTAGTATCAGTGTTATTTTCAAACCGTACATGCACTTCCTTCACCAACTGTATTGAAATGATCCTTCCCGACATTTTTCTCTAACATGAGCATCTGCAGTGCGGTTGTCACTTTAGACAGCTTTCCCCACAACACTGGGGCAGAAAGAAGCTGATTATATTTCTCATACGTTGATCTCATAACATGTTTGCTAAGCTTACCTAGTGTGACTTTATTAGACAAATATATTTTAGGTTCTAGAATCACAAAACCCTAGAATGTTAAGCTAGAAATAACTTTAAATGTTATAAGCGGGTGGGGGTGGGGAGGCCTTTATAATTTAGAAAATGAAAGAAAGCTAAGAAACTTGCTGGGGTCACAGAGCTAACTTATAAATGTGGGACCTGGGTCTTCTGACTCCCGGGCCCATGTTTGTTCTACACATTTTCTTGTATTTCTTGGTTTTTCTCATCCGTGTGATGTTAACTTTGAAAGTGTTATTTTTTCAATACAGTTGCATTACAATTCCAAGACGCTGAAGACTGAATCGCCTAACGCCTCCAGAGGGTCTTCCTTGCCCAGAACACTCTCCAAAGAGTCCAAGCTGTCCGGTATGAAAGATAGCGCCGCCTCTCCTCCTTTACCTTGCACTGTCCAGAGCAAGACTAACACCTTACTTCCTCCCCAGCCCCCACCTCTTCCCTCAGGTACTGAAGGAAAATGTACTTGGCTTTTATTTTGTTTCATAACTTAATGTTTAGTCATCACCGACTTGCTCTAGTGAAACTTCAAATGCACATGTTTAAGAACAGAGGAAATAAACCCTGGCCAGTTTGGCTCAGCGGTTAGAGCATCGGCCTGTGGTCCAGAGAGACCCAGGTTTGTTCCCGCTAAGGGCACGTACCTCGGTTGCAGTTTGTCCCTGGCCCTGGTCGGGTCGTGCGGGTGGCAACCACTTGATGTGTCCCTTTCACGTCGATGTTTTTCTCTCCCTCTCGCTCCCACTCTATCTGAACAAAGAATGGAAAAATGTCCTCCGGTGAGGATTAAAAAAAAAATAAAAGAACAGAGGAAATAGACTTAATAATGATTGTACAAAATTTGTAGGTGGAAGTGTAAGCCAACTACTTTGGGCTATTTTTCAAGTTGTTATTATCTTAGAATATCAGTTGTTAAAATAAACTTAATATATGTACTTATTTTTTTAGATCTGTGCATATTTGGAAAAAGTTATATGTTGTTTCCGTTTGGGAGCTGATGATATAGATGGGAATATCAGACTTACACAAGACAGTGTACACTGGGCTTGACCACATACATTATCCATCAGTGCATCACACATTACCCACAACTTGGTGGCTTATAGCCTCAGACATGGTTTCTGTGGCTCACAGATTCAAGAGCAGTTTGGCTGAGTGGGTCTTTACGAAGATGCTGGCAAGATGTTGGCAAGGGCTGTGCCATCTGCATGCTTGGCTGGGTCTGGGATATCTGCTTCGATCCTGTCCCGTGGCACATGGCTGGCAAACTGCCTCAGTCCTCTGCTGGGCTGCTGGAGTGTTCTCCTGGCAGGGCAGCAGGGGTCCCTCAAAAGGAGGGATCACAGAAAAAACATTGCTGAAGCAGCCCCATCTTTTATGGCCTCAGAAGTCACATGCCATCCCTTCCGCAGTGTCTGTTGATCCTGCAGCTCAGCCCTGCTCAGTTTGGGAGGGAGCCACACAGGAGGCCAGGACCATTGGAAGCTGTTCTGGAATCTGAGTACCATGCCACGTGAATAGCACCTTACCTGTATAGAATTTCCAAAATGGGGAATGTCAGACTGGACAATAATTACAGTCGGCCCTCGTTTATCGCGGTCAATCAGTTCCAGACTCTACTGCAATAAATGAATTTCCGCGAAGTCGGATTCTTTATTTACAGACATGTCCCTCGCCACTTCGCGCTTCGACTTCGCAGCTTCGCTCTGTCACAGATCTTTCGAACACTGTGCTGTACTGGAAACCACGGTAGAGTGCAGCTGTGAGGGTGGGGGCGCAAGGTGGCGAAGTGGCAGGACGACTGTATTCGAAACAGTTTCAGTAGGGAGATGGAACTTGATACATAATCTTTCTTATTTTTTATCCTCACCCGAGAATATTTTTTCATTTTTTTTTCCTTCAGATAGAGTGGAAGGGAGGGGGAGAAAGGGAGAGAGAGAGAGAAACATCGACATGAAAGGGACACATCGAGTGGTCGCCACCCGCACCCAACCAGAGCCGGGAACAAACTGCAACCAAGGTACATGGCCATAGTGGGAACCGAACCCTGGTCTTTCTGGACCACAGGCCAACGCTCCAACCACTGAGCCAAACTGGCCAGGGCAATACATAATCTTTTAAAATAGCAGTAATCATGATAATAATGCCAGTCTTTTTATATCATTTTCAGTTGACAAGATACACCCGTGTCCACTAAGTGCAGGACAGATATGGTTATTCCCATTTCATCAATGAGGACAGTCAAGGCTCATAGAAGTTGAATTTCCTTCCTAGGTTTACAAAACTAATATATGTTGGAGTTAGAAATCGAAGCCAAAGTTAGCTAAGTCTGAGGTGGCTATTGCACTCATTCTACTGATAGGGAAATATTTAGTGAGGTAAAGACAGCGATGGCAGCACTACAAATATGTACAAGTTGAGAACAGCAACAACACAGGGAAGCCTGAACATAAGACATTTTTCTTCACCTGTCTCAAAATATTGTCAGAGTTCTGTCTTTTTAAGTGGACAAAATAATGCTAATGAGAAACTTAGCAAAGTATAAACTTGAAAAGCTACCGAAATGTGTGAGCTAGAGCAAGTAGGCATGACTTGTGCAACCTACATTATTTGTCATTTTGTAGTCTAACTTTAATGTGCCATTTCTTTCAGCCTGCTCTCTGTTACATTCTCGTGTGGTTTTCAATATGAGGTGCTTCACCTGATTAAGCTGTCATATAATTCTCACGTGTCACAAAATTGTCATGTTTTATTAAATTCACCTCACACTCGTCAATATTGTAGCCAAAGGAAAAGGGAGTGGAGGAATCAAAACAGCCAAGCTGTACGCCTGGGTGGCTCTTCAGTCGCTGCCGGAGGAGATGGTGATCAGCCCCTGCCTGCTGGACTTCCTGGAGAAGGCGCTGGAGACCATCCCCATCACACCGGTCGAGAGGAACTGCACAAGTGAGTGTCTGCCAGGTCTGCTGCCCCGTGCACACCCTGGGCCAGTGTGCGGACGCCTGAGGCCGTTACAGATCACTGCATGACGTGCTGAGTGCTGACCAGAGAATCACAGACCTGAGCAAGAGCTTGAGAGGCCCTCTGGTCCTCATTTACAAGTGAAGAAACCAAGTCCCGTGCAGTGCGTGGCTTTCCTGCAGCCACGGCCAGTTCTGACAAATCACAGCCCTAGGTCCTGGGGTGTCTCCGAGACTGGGAAGTCCTTGGGGCCAGTGTTTGGGGTAGCAGTGGGGGTGGGGTAGGGATCGGGGTTTGGAGGAAGGAACGAGGGGTTTGACTGGGAGTGTGGCATGATGGGCCCAGAAGTAAACATGGCCGTGTGTTCATAGCCTGAGCTCAGCCCTGGCCCTGTCTAATGATAAAACTTACGACTCAATGTCTTAATAGCGGTCAGCTCCCAAGATGAAGACATGGGACATTTTGACATTCCGGACCCACTGGAAGAGTCAGCAACATCGCTGGTGTCGTCCTCCACGTCTGCTTACTCCTCCTTCCCGGTGGACGTCGTGGTCTATGTCCGCGTGCAGGTGGGACGCCTCACTTCTGCTTGTTTTAGAGAAAAATGCATTGCTTGAGTTTATTTGAACCTTTCCAACACGATTTCCCTTTGGAGTTTACTTACCCTTGGGCTCCAGACCTTTGTATGTGCCGTGGCCAATAGGTCACCAGAACCTCGGGGAAATACCTGCAGTTTTGTGTGTTTGCTTTTTCGCCAGGGGGGTTTCAGAATTCAGATCTCATGCTTTTATGAAAAAAAATACAAATATATATGTTAAAACTTTTTTTTAGCATTATATGCCTTTTTTAGTATGGCGCCTGTGTTTCTTGCCATTATGACCCTTTGAGGGCAGATATAAAGTGTAATTGAGGTATAGTCACAGTAGTGTCTTTGTTAGATTTTTGCCAAGAGTTATGTTATTTTTATTTAACATTTTATTTTAAAATGCAGTCCTGTCAATAGGCCTTTGGGAGTGTATGTTAGCATCTGATGGAGTCCATTTAGTAAGAGGATTTGAAAGCTACTCGTATCTAAACTTGAGGCTTTAGTTTACCCTCAGTTAACATTTGATGAGCAATCTCAAGAATAAAAGAAACACTAATGGTCATCTGTTCAGACCGTTTCTGTAGTAGCAGTTTGGCCAAAAGAGCTTCCTTCTGGTGTTTCGCACTAGCTTTTCCAAGAGCTAATGAAAATGTGTGACAAGTGAGGGCTTGAGAGAGGGTTGATGAAACTTCTATTAATATAAGTCTTTTTAATTTTTAGTATAGGGGAAATTACTTTCTATACTTGATTATGAACAAGTATAATGTGAATATAAACATCTTTAATGGTCTGAATTATCTAAATATCACTCAGCTATAGCTCCTCAAATACTTAGATTTTTTAAAAATGATACCATTTTGTTAACACATTGCTTATTGTCTCGTGTCTGTTTACAAAAGCTGGTGCATTATACACAAAATCCTTTTCTGTGTCAGTGTGTTTGGTACGTGTGGACTGAAATGGAAATGTAATTTTTAGAATCGAGTGTGAAATTGTTTAACCTAGAACCGTCTTTTGTTCTTGTTTTTTGGCTTTCTGTACTTTAGCCCTCACAGATCAAGTTCAGCTGTTTACCAGTATCAAGAGTAGAATGTATGCTGAAGCTGCCATCCCTGGACCTGGTGTTCTCTTCAAACCGGGGAGAACTGGAGACTTTAGGGACCACGTGTCCCACCGAGACTTTATCCCCTGGAGGTAATGCCAGTCAGAGTGGAGCAAAGGCCTCTGCAGGCAAGACGGGAACCCCAGGTAAAGAAGCCTTTTACCCACTGGTATAGAGCCAAGGACTGTCTACTGCTCGTTCAGAAGGCCTCGTGTTGTTTATGTGTAAAGCATTGTGGGCATCAGCCCGACCACCCTGACAACACTTGGTTCTCTGAGAGAGAGAGGTCTTTACTTTTTGCTTTTTATTTTATTAGCATATATGCAGGTGTCCCTTTATTTTTTTTCAATTACAGTTTCCATTCAATATTACTTTGTATTAGTGTCAAGTGTATATCATAGTGGTTAGACAATCATACATGTTACAGAGTGATTCCTCAGTAAGTCTAGTACACACCTGACACCATTCATAGTTATTATAATATTATTGACTCTATTTTCTGTACTGTACTTTACATCCCCATGACTGTTCTGCAGCTTCCAATTTGTACTTCTTAATTCCTTCACCTTTTTCACCCAGCCCTCCGTCCCCCTCCCCTCTGATAGCCATCAGTCTGATCTCTGTATCTATGTGTCTGCTTCTGTTTTGTATGTTGGTTTATTCTATTCTCCAGATTGTACATGTAAGTGAAATCATATGGTACTTGTCTTTCTCTGACTGACTCATTTCACTGAGCATAATACCCTTGAGGCCCATCCGTGCTGTTGCGAACAGTATAACTTTCTGCACCTGCGCCCTTGCTCTGCATCCACTGTTTCCTACTAGAATGTGAACTCAAGCAGTCTGATTGGACTTGTTCACAGTTTGTCCAGCCCCCCGCCCCCTCCCCTGCTTAAACCCTGACTATTCTGTGCCTCTCCCTTGGCCTGTTCCAGTGGTGCAAAGGAGAGAGGAAACAGGAATTCATGGATTTGGCTAGTCATATGTATAAATGTTTCAGGGTATTCAACCCTGTCTTACCAAGTAAATTAATTGGAAAGTACATCTAAGACCTTATTTTGTTTTCAAGGATTTAAATCTATTGGTAAGTGCATGTTTCAGTATTTCTGTTTTATTTTCAAGTCATGTTTGGTTGCTTCTTGAGATTGTGCAATGGGCTTTTTTTATTTTCTGTGGCTGATAAAGAGTTTGGATGTCTGTACTGGCGGCAGGTTCGTCAGGACTAGGCAGCCCTCTTGGCAGAAGTCGGCACAGCAGCAGCCAGTCAGATCTGACCACGTCAAGCAGCAGTTCGTCTGGGCTGAGCTTCACTGCCTGCATGTCCGACTTCTCCCTGTACGTGTTCCACCCCTACGGAGCCGGGAAACAGAAGTCTGCTGTCTCCGGCCTCACGTCCGGGTCAGGCGGCTTAGGTACGCTCGGCGCGTTGGCGTCTCTCGGTGTTAGAGCTGTGTCCAGGCTTTGGTCTTTTCAGAAGCCATGCTACCTATAGTGATGGGTGCAGAGCGAGATCAGAAACTTAGCCATGTTCCCTCTTGAAACTATCTGTCCTGTCTCTACAATACGTAGAAGTATGCAATAAATAATTCAGGTAAATGAATTGTACAAGAATTGTAAAACTCAGAATATTTTGTAAGTGATATACATATACACAGCACAGTAATTTCTTTGGATACAGGTTTATTTGGATAAGAAGTTATATTCTACAAATAGCAAATTTTTAAAGTGTGTGCATCATGTTTATTAATTTAAAATGAGATTATTTTATCATTATTATTATCACTATCATTAGTCAGAGAACTTAAATTTCACTAGTATTTCAAAGTGCAGATTTACCTCTAAAAATGCTCATTAAATTCTTGTGCTTAATTTTTTACCTCATTTAAATGATTTTAATTGATGTGTTTAATTCCAGTGTTGGATAATTTCATGGAACTAGATAGTTTTGTGTGTGTGGTATCTGCACACCTGTATGTGTAGGTATATGTACTCATGTATGTGTGTGTTTTTTTAAAGGGAATGTGGATGAAGACCCCACTTCAGTCACTGGCCGAAAAGACTCACTGAGCATAAACCTGGAGTTTGTGAAAGTGAGCCTGTCTCGGATCAGGCGCTCCGGAGGCACCTCGTTTTTTGAAAGTCAGTCTGTAAACAAGTCTGCAAGCAAAATGGACACAACGCTGATAAACATTTCTGGTATTCAGTTTTATCGTTTTTATTTTTTTGATATATTTTATTGATTTTTTTTTTTTTTTTGAGAGAGAGCGGGAGAGAGAGAGAGAAACATTGATGTGAGAAAGGAACATGTATCAGCTGCCTCCTGCACGCCCCCTACTGGGGATTGAGCCTGCAACCCGGACCTGTGCCCTGACCAGGAATCGAACCGGGACCTCTCAGTCCACAGTGGGGAGGGACATTCAATTTACTGAGCCACATCAGCCAAGCAAGTTTTATTGTTTTTAATTTAAAGATTGTTTTCCAGAATTAAATAAGGGGCTTCTTTTTAACAGTGTTCAAATATTACATTTATTTAACAAAACGAGCCTTTTAGTGATAAAGGAAAAGGGAGGAATGACAGTCCAGCCTGGGGCATGCTCTCAGCCCAGGTGATCAATGGTAGAGATAGGACTTCTAGATGAATACATAGAAGAATTACCCGCGGGCCAAAGTGCACCTAATCCAACCACCTAAAACTGCTTCCCTTAACTTCTCCTCCATGACTTGGTAAAATTTCTAATTTTTTATTTGATTTTCTAATTGCAAATTCTTAAAACACTAAAGAGGAATGAGTTAAAGATGCTCCACATGCATTTAATTTTAAATACTCAGAAGCCATCTGCCCATGGCTGGAAAGCTAGTTTCGGAGCTAGCTCTGCACGTGCACACGACTCCAGGCCGGGCCCAGGCAGCGTGGACTCTGGGCAGAGACGCCATCAGGGGTCTTCAGGAAATGGGGTGGTAGCGTCATCCCCAGTGATAACAGACAGTACTGTACACTGAACAGTCTATTGAGAAGCTAGACAAATGGGAGGCTGTTGAACTAGGCCGAGCAGCAGGGGCTGGAGGCCGGATTGTGACCGTGATAAAGGAGAAGAGGGGCGGCGTCTAGAGAAAGCGAGGAGAGTCCACAAGCTTGGGGACAGAGTGTGCGAGGAGCAGCAGACAGGATGCCTCGCACTCTCAGCCTAGGTGACGGGACAGAGAGGTCGCTAACCTAGGTAGAAAATAAAGAAGGGAGGTGCCTCTGGGGCATTAGGTGGAAGGGCGGGGTAGGCAGCTGCTGGTGGGCTGGCTGTGGGCTGAGGCCAGACTGAACCAGGTCTGGGAGACGAGGTGTGCAAGCCCCCCAGAGGCCTAGAGGAGGAATGAGGAGCGCAGCAGCTGGGCTCAGCGCGTCGCCTGCGCACAGACCAGCCCTGCCCTGCCCACAGGAAAGCAGCGGCCCCTCCACACCGCCACGTGGCTTGCAGCTGCTTTGGAGGAAGTGTGTGTCCCAGCTCATCCCGTGATCCATTTGCCATACTTGAGAAGAGCCCTGTGTTAAAGCTGAAAATTTGTCTGTAGACTGACCTTTAGACCCTCTCTGAGAATTTCATGCTAAAGTGATCATTCCAACTTGCCTTCACCTCAAAAAAGGAATAGAACTAAAGTGTTAGAACGGGCTATTTTTCTCATGTGTGGAAGGAACATATCACTTACCAATCATGCTGTGCAACTTACTTAGATATTTCATGAATTGTAGCAGTTATAATTCAGTTGTGTAATACCATGTCATATTTTGCCATGTGAAAATATTAAAGGTTTTGGAAATCTGTTCTAACAAAGTTTTTTTATTTCTGTATCAGCTGTTTGTGACATAGGTTCTGCTTCCTTTAAATATGATATGCGCCGACTCAGTGAAATTCTGGCATTTCCGAGAGCCTGGTATAGGAGAAGTATTGCAAGACGCCTCTTCCTTGGAGATCAAACTATCAATTTGCCAAGTAAGCTTGTTATGTAATTAGACTTATACATAGGTTGCTTTTAATTTTGGTTACAATTGTAACAAGATCCATGATTGGTAACACAAACTTTGTCTCACTTTGCAAGTTGTACCGGGCAGTTCATTCCCTCATTCAACAGACATCGGTGGAGCCCTCTAGTGTGCCAACCTTTACAAAAAGCTTGCCCTCTCAGAAACCTCCTTCAGCTGACATACATTTCAGCTATTCAAGTTAAAATCATGGTTAGTGAAGCATCGAAAATAGAAAGTGTTGGACACATGCTACCATATTGCATTTTTTTCTCTTGGACCTAGATTGTGTAAGTGCAAGGGAGAGTTAGCATGATAGAATACAAAACACACGCAATTCGATCTCAGTCTGTCCCATCTGTAAAATGGGAACACAGTGCCTCTCCAGTCCTTATGGTGTTTCTGTGAGAAGGAAACTGGCAAGCTGGACTCTACTCTGCATACTGTAAACCTCTGTACACTTGTCAAATAGAGAACTAGAACTGTGTGATGTGATTAGAAGTGATCGGGTGGTGACATTATTTTAGAACATGCTGATTTTTGTTCATTGTTTTTGTTTCTACTTTTCTATTAGCATCTGGCCCAGGGACACCTGATTCCATTGAAGGGGTGAGCCAACACCTTTCCCCAGAATCATCGAGAAAAGCTTACTGCAGGACCTGGGAGCAGCCCAGTCAGTCGGCCTCCTTCACCCACATGCCTCAGTCACCCACTGTGTTCACTGAGCACATGGCAAACAGCACCATGTCACCAGGGACAGCGGCCCAGAGCCTGAAATCCCCGGCGTCCATACGATCCAGGAGTGTGTCTGATTCTTCAGTTCCCCGGAGAGGTGACCCTGCTCTCTCTTATCAGTAGCCCTCCAATGCCCCCAAGATAAAAATCTTGATGAGTTACTCTCAGATTTCTGTCCCACCTGCAGGGAAGGTGGGGGAGGGGACAACAAACACTTCAAAGTGTCTGTCAGCAGAAGAGACAGCTGGGTGGCTCAGCTTGGACAGGGGTAGGGAGAGAGAGGAGTGAGCTCCAGATGGTACAGTTATTTTTCTTATTTATTTTCAATTACAGTTTACACTCAATATTATTTTGTATTGGTTTGAGTTATACAGCATAGTGGTTAGACAATCATATACTTTACAAAGTGTCCCACTGATATTTCCAGTACCTACCTGGCCCCACACATTGTCATTACAATATTATTGACTATATTTCCTATGCTGTACTTCATATCCCCATGACTTCTATAACTACCAATCTGTAATCCTCAATGCTACAGTTATTTTTAGAAGGAAAACAGTCCTGTAAAACATGTTTGATATTGAAAAAGTTCATCTTTGTATTCATTCAGTCATTCCTTTATTCACCCAGTGTTTTTTAACTCTGATGTGCTCAGCACTCTACTTGTGTCTGAACATATAAAAATGAGTGATGTGGTTCATACCACAAGGTAAGATTAGAGAACAACGAGCCAGTGCTGGATTCGAGGTGTGTGTGAGTCTGTAAGACAGAGACGGACGCAGCCTCTGCGTCTCGGAACGGCTCCCACCTCCGGGCCCTCTGTTTGACAGTTGCAACTTGGGATTCCCGCCTCTGTCGAGCGGCCCAGCGCTGACCGATCTGCGCTGCTGTCCCTCGAACACCGAATTCCGTCCTGTGACAGGCAGCCCTCACAGAACTTGTAAGCTGCAGGGGTGCGGCTGCAGCGCCTACTGAACGCCAGCAGACAGGGTCCCTTGGGCAGTGTGACAGCTATTCAACGTTAGGCTTTAACACAGGAATATATTTTCCATTTTTGGATTATAGTAATGAGTTGTTTTTGCTTTGTAATCACTGAGCATCTGTGTGAATAAATGTACATTTCATTTTTCTATTTTTAGATTCATTTTCAAAAACATCAACTCCTTTCAACAAATCAAACAAAGCAGCAAGTCAGCAAGGGACCCCGTGGGAAACACTTGTTGTGTTTGCTATCAACCTGAAGCAATTAAACGTCCAAATGAATATGAGTAATGTAATGGGAAATACAAAGTAAGCTCTTCACATACAAAGGAAATACATTTAATCATTAGTTGTGATTTTTCTTACAGTGTAATAAAGCAATTCAAAACCTTTTCCAATGATGATATTTTTGAGATGGTAAAAACAGTAGATAAAAGATATAAGTTGCTTTTTCCTGAAAATGGCTTAATCAAATCCTAAAGATACTATAATGTAAAACAACATGAACTATATATTTTAAAAAGAGAGAAAATTATAAGTAAAATAGCATAATTTTCTAGTTAAGCAAAATGCCTCATCATAAATGTTAATTAAACATTTACTAGTTTTTATGATAAACTTTTTTAAATGTTCTGAAATCATCTAACTATTGTTTTAATTTATGTCACTGGAAGCCAGATGTCTAATTAGTAACCTTTTCCTTTTTTTAGTTGGACAACGAGTGGTTTGAAGAGCCAGGGCCGCCTGTCGGTAGGAAGTAACCGTGACCGAGAGATCAGCATGTCTGTCGGGCTGGGAAGATCCCAGTTAGACTCTAAGGGAGGGGTCGTTGGAGGGACCATCGATGTCAATGCTCTGGAGATGGTTGGTATGTTGAAATTTTACAACTAAAAAATATATTGAAAAAAAGTTTTTAAAAATTGATTGTGCTGAGTTTTTCCTATTCAGTTTATCTGTGAAAACTAATTTTTATTTCAGCTCATATTTCTGAACATCCTAATCAGCAACCCAGTCACAAAATCCAGATCACAATGGGCTCCACAGAGTCCCGCGTGGACTACATGGGCTCCAGCATCCTCATGGGGATCTTCAGCAACGCCGACCTCAAGCTGCAGGACGAGTGGAAGGTGAACCTGTGCAGCGCCCTGGACTCGAGCATGAGTGATAAAAGGTGCTCGGAGCAGTAGGGCCTTCCGAACGTCACATGGCTCCGGACATGTTTTCTGTCATCCAGTGAGAAAGCACAAAGTCTTTCTCTCTCAAAACGATTCTACATTGCGCAGTTAATGTGAATAAAAAAGCCGGGGGCGGAGAGAGAATTCTTCTTGTACTTTCAAATCATCTTCTATAAGTTATATGATAACGACTCTTTTTATGTTCTAGTGAAATTTTTGTCCATGGAGATTTGAAGTGGGATATTTTCCAAGTAATGATATCAAGATCAACCACACCAGACCTGATTAAAATAGGAATGAAGCTCCAGGAATTTTTCACGCAACAGTTCGACACCAGCAAACGAGCTCTGTCTACCTGGGGACCAGTTCCTTACCTTCCACCGAAGGCAGTGACGAATAACCTGGAGAAAAGCTCACGAGAGCAGTGTAAGAGTCAGAGCTGACCTTGTAGCGCTGATCTTTCAGTGAGCACCCTGCAGCCTGCGTTTGAAGCCCTGGAGCATCTACGGGCCGTAGCTACAGTGAGCCTGTGCTCTTCCCCAGCTCACTCCGCAATGCCCCTAATTCCTACCCACGTGGGCTCCAAGGCCATTATTTGAGAAGTCACTTTTTTTTTTTAAATTCTTACCCGAGGACACTTTTCCATTGATTTTCAGATAGAGTGGGAGGGATGGCCCTGGCCGGTTTGGCTCAGCGGTTAGAGCGGCGGCCTGCGGTCCTGAGAGACCCGGGTTCGGTTCCCACTAAGGGCATGTACCTCGGTTGCAGTTTGTCCCTGGCCCTGGTCGGTTGTGCGGGTGGCAGCCATTCGATGTGTCCCTTTCACATCGATGTTTCTCTCTCTCTCTCTCTGTTCCTCTCTCCCCCCCCCCCCACTCTACCTGAACAAAAAAAAATGGAAAAATGTCCTCGGGTGAGGATAAAAAAAAACACAAAAAAACATAGAGTGGGAGGGAGGGAGTGAGGGAGAGAGAGAAACATCGATGTGAGAGAGTCATTACCTACTGGTTGCCGCCTACACAACCCCAACCAAGGCTGGGGATCAAATCACAACCGAGGGACGTGCCCTTGACTGGAATTGAACCTGAGACCCTTTGGTCCACGGGCCGACACTAACTGCTGAGCCAAACTGACCAGGGCAGAAGTCACTATTTCTCTCCTCCCCCTGCCAATCCTTCCTAAACCACCCATACCCCACGTTCCTGAGTACTAGCTGTGGCACTGCACGTGCTGCTTAAGAGCATGGGCTGCAGAATCAGCATGTCTGAGTTTGAATTTCTGAGCTGGGTCATATTAGACAGGTTGTTATTGTCACTCAGTGATTCAGTCGGCAGACCTTTATTAAGCATGCCACGTGCCTACGCACTGCTGTAGGCAAAGGAGAGCTAGTGGGTCAGGTCCTAGTCTTGTGAGGTTTACACTGCAGTGGGAGAGACAGCCCATCATTAATTTCCTAACTGAAATGCAAGACAGTTTCAGGTAGAGAATTGCTGTGGAGAGGTGTGAAGCGGGGAAGGGAACGTGAGGGTGTGAGGACAGCTATTTCAGAGGGGGCTCGGGAAGCCGTTCTCTGTGAGAGAGAGCGAGGCTGAGGGCTGGGGAGGGGCTCCCAGAGCAGGAGGAGAACTCTGAGGGTCACCAAGGTGGTCGCTGTGTGGAACAGGTGAGCAAGCAGGAAAATGTTGCACCTCAACTCAGAGAGAGAAGCCACAGATAAGAGTTTTAATATGATGAGTAGCTATTGGAGAGTTTTGAACAGATTTGATATTATTTTACTTTTTCTTAAAATACTCCTTTGTGAAGCATCACTGGCTACTGTGTAGAGAACAGACTACAGAGGGTTAAGGGTGGAGGCAAGGAGAGCACGTGTGGTCATTGCCATCATCACACACACTTACGGGCCACGGGGAGCCCGCTGTGGGAGTCCAGGCTACAGGTGGTGGCGGCTTTAACTAGCGTGATAGAGGTGAAAGTGGCAAGAAGTTGTTCAAGTCAGGATCATTTTTAATAACTTCTTATTATCACAGAAGCAATACTTGTACATTGAAAAAAACTAGACAATACATACAAGCAAAAGATAACATCCCATTTTATCCAAAAGTCATCCCTGTGAACACCTAGGAGCATGTACCTTCACCTGTATGTGCATGTGTACTTTTTACCAGAATACTGTTCATACTGTTTGGTAACCTTTTTCACTCAACAGTCTCCCACTTTCCATTTTGTTAATTTATCTCTTCTAGCCTGTGACCACATTCTGCAACTGACCTAAAATTATCCTAAAGTCTGTCCAAACGAGTATATCCACGTCAAGGTCCCAGGTTAGATCTGGTGATGTTCCTTCACGCTCTTTCGTTCCGCGCAGCCCCGACCAGCCTGGTGTGAGCGGCCGGGCCAGTGGTCCTGCAGAATGTCCTGCCTTCTAGATAGTTTCAGTTGCTTCCTCTGGTTCCATTTCCCTTGTTGTTCTACTCTAGTCCCTGCATTTCCTTTCGATTAAAATTGGTGCCAGTCATATACAAATAGAGGGGAGTGTTCCCCAGACGCCTGGCCCTGGCTCTTTAAAAGGTCCTTATCATGGAAGGTAGACAAACAGGCTCAGGGAATTGTTCTAGATTAAAAGAAACTAAAGAAACATGCAAACTAAATACGATTCCTGGTTGGATCTGGAACCAGAGCTGTGGGAAAACCACCAAAAAGGAATTGCTGCTTTACTTGCACAGTCCAGATAAAATACTGAGTTTACAGAGTTACTGTGAGAACTGTATAAACGTCATGCAGGCATTAGTCATTGCAGCAGTGTTAGCTGCAATTAGTAGCAACTAACCACTTTCCTTAGTTGTATCCAGCCCTATGCTACATCTGTCGGGAGACGGCATGTTTATTCACTTCTTCTTCATGTTGTTTTCATCCCTTCCTGGAGTCACTGCAGCTGTAGAAAAGGGCCCTGCTCCCTTCCAGCTGCCAGCCATTGCCCTTCAGGCTGTGCCCTGGACAGGCACCCAGGACAGGCCTGTCTGGTTCTCTTGCAGTGATGGATGCCGCGCACCACCGGCACTGGCCTGGAGTCCTGAAGGTGGTGTCAGGATGCCACATATCCTTGTTCCAGATCCCGCTACCGGAAGACGGAATGCAGTTTGGAGGGTCCATGAGCTTACATGGAAATCACATGACACTAGCCTGTTTTCATGGTCCAAATTTCCGTTCAAAATCCTGGGCCCTTTTTCACTTAGAGGAACCAAACATTGCCTTTTGGACCGAAGCTCAGAAGATCTGGGAAGATGGTAAATTGACACTTACCAAGCTTTTACTCTTTCCTCTCTTCTGATGTAATAATACATGGCAGAGGAACTTTTCTCTCTCCTTTCTGTTTGTCTGTTTTCTCTGTAATGTTTCTGAAGTCCATGCTATTTGTTATGTGCCTGACACCTCAAGGAGTTCCCTGCCAATGAGTCCATTTTTATAAAGTCTGACGTGGTGAACTTGTTTGTGAACTTGCCATCTGCTGTGTTTCTTATTTAGGCAGTTGAAGTTTCTATGGCTACTGCTGGCCATAATCATAAAGGTAGTATTGTAGGTATTTCTTCATAAACATGAACAAAGAGACAGTGGCCGAGTAAGGAAACGGCCCCCAGTCAGCCAGAGGCGGTGGGCGAGGTTCGGCACTGAGCTCCCCCGCGGCACCCCAGAGCCTTTCACTGCCGTTTCCTACTCGGGTTTCTTCATGTGACCAAAACAATGGTTGATGCTGTTCATCTTACTTGGGATAAATCCATTTATAACTAAAAGAAAGAAAACTTGTGATTTTTTTTATCACTTATATACTCATTTTCACAGACCTCTATCTGTTGCTCTGAACACAACTATTTTCTTGCATCTAAATGTAGTTTGTTACATTAAGAAACTTTTTTTCCTCTAGGCTCTAGTGATCATTCTACATATATCGTACAAACATTGGATTTTCATCTGGGCCATAATACCATGGTTACTAAACCATGTGGTGCTTTGGAAAGTCCTATGGCAACAATAACCAAGATAACAAGGCGTCGCCATGAAAACCCACCCCACGGAGTAGCCAGTGTGAAAGAATGGTTCCATTATGTTACAGCCACGAGAAATGAAGGTTAAAAGTTTGAATTTTGAGGGGGGAGATATTTATTTTGTTTTTTCTATTTTGGGCTCTGTTGACTGTTTAGAAGTTAAGTGGGGGGAAGGGTTTCATTTACTCCTGCTTACATAAGTAACAACATTAGTACATGATTTCTCCACGCTGATAATGCAACATCTCATAGACTTATTTTAGATGTAACTGAAAACATTCCAAATAAAACTGGCTTAAATAAATGAAATTAATTTTATTTTATGATAACTAGAAAAATATTTTCATACTAATGCTAAATATTATAGGTTTGGGAAAGTTATTATACTACTAAGTAATAGAATGCCACAGACGTAAGGTTCTGGATGATGAAATAACATTAAACTAAATAATGTTATTCCTATGAAGTCGTAAGTTTAAAGAGAGTGGTTTTGATGAGTTTTTCATTTGATTAGATTCACCAATCTTGTAATAATGAGGTCATGAACATTTTTACTTGGTGGCGGCTTTATGTTCAAGTTACAGTACTGCTTTTGCCAATCATTTCATTTGTGTTAGAAATCTGACTAGACTGAGACATGTTAAGACTTGAATATGTTATTAAAAATGGTGTTTTAAGATGGAAAGGATGATGGCATGGGCCCCGTGGAAAATAGTTACTATGGACTAGGTAACCCCAGGGATCAGAGACTTCTGAGAACAAAGAGGCAAGGAAGCAAATGAGAAGAGTGTGCATGTACTGACTGTCCTTCCAAGTACACATTTCGGGGGAGGGGGTCATTTTTTGGCTGGGATGCTATGGTGGGGCTGTTAGCATATTGAACTGCTCCCTGTGTACCTAGAAAGATGCTAATTTTATAAGACAACCATAATGTAATCTAGCATGCATGTTGGGTAGAATCAGGACTTCTACCTGATTTCAAGATCAGGATCATATTTAATCACAAATTCTGTAAGAGTGAAATATTCAGTGTATGGAGAACGCTGAGATTAATGAAGCTCTTACATTCAGACATGAATTCAGTTGAGAGTAATATTCATCTTATATTTCAAGAAACAAAAAACAAAATAGATTGAATTCTTGGATTTATCCAAACCATGTTATAATGCTTCAGTCTTAAGAACTGTGATATATATCACTATTTGTGTGTGTGTGTGTGTATAAATATAATCACTGCATATATATTAACCTAGCCCTATATTTATTTATGTAAATATGCCTATACCCCTATCTGCATGTACAAGAGATACATAACTATTCTCAAGACCACAACTTCATGGGGCTCTATTTTTTCAAATGTGAGTTTATTTTCCAACTTCTGACACGACGAAAGCTCCTGGGTCAGGTCACGACAGCTGCAGGCCTGTCGTGCTGCCCGGTCTGACTCACTGTCTCCTGCGCACGCAGAGCTGACCCTGCTCCGTAACGTGGACGCCAGCAGCACCGAGAGCAGCGCCGCGGTGAAGAACGCCAGCCTGCTGAGCGGGTTCAGGGGGGGCTCCAGCTACAATCACGAGACAGAGACGATCTTTGCCTTGCCCAGGATGCAGCTTGACTTCAAGTCCATTCACGTTCAAGAACCACAGGAGCCTTCATTGCAGGGTATGTGCAGAAGCAGTTTTTAGTCTCTGAAATTAATAAAGAAAACGCTAAAGGAACTTCAGACTACTGTTTTCCCATAGTTATTTGTGAAACAATATAGTCTGATCATATAACTATATAATTATATACAATAATGTAAATTGATTTTCTGGGTCAATTTGATTGATTTTCTTACCAGCCATGTGACCTGTGGCAAATAATTTAATCCATCTGCACCTCATCCTCCTCAGTAAAATGGAGGCTAATCACTGGACTTGGTTCAGAGGGTTTTCATGAGGAAAAGATGGCACATAAAGTGCTCAGCACACCGTTGTCATCCTGTGACTCACATACAGAAACACTTGTTTCTCCACTGTCGCACTGACCCTTGTGGCTCCCTCGGAGCAGAGACAGGGACTTGTTCAGTAACTTTTGCCATAAAAGAGCTTGGCCCTTGCAGACGCCAGCCTGAAGCCGAAGGTGGAGTGCAGTGTGGTGACAGAGTTCACTGACCACATCTGTGTGACGATGGATGCTGAGCTCATCATGTTTCTCCATGACTTAGTGTCGGCTTACCTGAAAGAGAAGGAAAAAGGTGGGTCACAGATTCTTGTTTGGGGGGTTGTGTTGTTTTCTTTAAAAAAAACTTTTTAATTGTTGAAAGTATTACAGATGTCCCCTTTTTTACCCGCTGACCCCCTCCTCCCTGTACCCGTACCCACCCCGCTCCTGCCCTCCTCAGCCTAGTGTCCACGTGGATTGGTTGTGCGTATCTGCATACAAGTCCTTTGGTTTCTCTCTTCCCACCCCTCCCACCCCATCCCTCTGAGGTCTGTCAGTCTGTTCCCTGCTATGACTCTGGGTCTCTTTTGGCTGACAGCTTATTTTGTTCATTATGTTCCAAATTGTTTGTTTTTCTTTCAAGCTTCAGAAAAGGCAGCTGTCTGTCATGTATGTGAATTTTTAATGGTCTGATGGTAAATGAGTAGAATGTGTCTCCTTCCTCTATGAGTTGCAAATATCAATCAATAAATGAAATAAATATAAATAATCTATTAGTAAGACCATGTGGCAGACTGAGTGTCTGCTGGGTACACACAAGACTCACTCTAACCATGCCTCACGCTGAATGGTATTTTGTACATCACATGTTTCCATGTATGGGTCAACACTATCAGGCCTTGTAGTAGATTCTCACAGAGTAGGAAAGGAAAGAAAACCTCTTTGAAGAAAGATTACTATTCAAGCGAAATGACTAAAGAAACAACTACATGATAAAGGAACATGTTGCCTATTATTTATCATCATCAATTTAGAAAGATTTCATCTTTCATAAGACATTCGACTGTTCACCATATGGAATGAAAAGGCTGCTTACATAAAAAGCTTCTAAGTTAGTACTACATTCAAATACATATATTGCCATTAACATACTGAAACCAGAGTTGCACACATGAAATGAATGAATTATGTGGTATGTGAACTGTATCTCAGTGAAGCGGTTAAAATGATAAGTCACCCACCTCCAGCTGTTCTTAGCAAACCTGCAGTGTCAAGTCCAATGCCCCAGGCCGGCTGTCAGATTTCTGTACCATTAGTTTCAGGCCCACAGATACATGTAAAACATATGCTATTACTCAAAAATAAATGATAATGTTATTTCTAATTATAAGATAATGCAATAACTCTGACATTGGCTTTCTCCAAGCAACACTAATTATTGGCACTTAGTTAAGGCTCATTTAAAAATACTACTTTTTAAGAAATGCAATTAAATGAGGCTTTGGCCAGTTCATAAGTAAAGTGATAAATGGAACAAATTATTCTGTTTATATGGTGATTTAAAATAAACTTACAAGATATGTATTTGCAATATTAATTTATTATTTTCATCATAGCCATTTTTCCACCTCGGATTTTATCTACTCGACCGGGACAGAAAAGTCCAATTATTATACATGATGATAATTCCTCTGACAAAGACAGAGAAGACAGCATCACGTACACCACTGTGGACTGGAGAGATTTCATGTGCAACACGTGGCATCTGGAGCCCACGCTCAGGTGAGCAATGGGCATATATGTTTACCCATATTCTATGGGCTTATTAAGAGGAAATGGGTATAAATTATGTACTAATTAGGTTATTAAATATTTTTTACCAAAGTTATATTTAGAAGTTAGCCAGCTGTAACCTCGACAACACCTGACTGCCGTTTCTGCCGTCCCTCTGCTTTAGCCAGAGTTCCAGCGCAGGAGCGCGGACGCTGGGGCTAGCTCAGCGCCGGCTAGCTGTCCACTGCGTGACCTTCTGTCAGTTGATCACCAGAGTGTCAGAACAACTCCGCTCCCATCCTGGCTATTATTTTTTCACCATCTCACCAAGATGTTGTTTTCAGGCGCTTGAGGTCGCTACAGTAAACTTTTAGTTTGGGAAGATGTAGTGACAGTCACACGTCACTGAGGAACTACACAGGTTCTCACATACGTCATGACAATATAATAGGCTGGACCGTGTCACAGTGTCTTTTTGTCTGTATAGGAAGCAATATAAAACCATCCGTGAAAAGTCCAATTTAATGCTGTCAGATTTCAGTTTCTCTACTGAGTCATGTTCTCAGTTCTACAATCCCAGTTACATCAACTTGTTTTCATATCATAATTTTAAAAGTATTGTCTAATTTTAACTATTTTTATATTCGCTGCTGTAACCAGCAGTACTTGCTCTCTGTGCCCTTGTCTGTGATCAACACTCACAACCTCCCTGCTCCTTTCCCTGTCCTCGCGTCGGCTTTAGCGATCGACATCACTGTCTGACCCGAGTCATGGTTTCCAAGGCCCTCACGCAACACTGCACGATGCATAGGTTTCATTTAGATAAGCTGTTATTCAGACACACTTACACCAAAATAATTCCAACCAACAAAACCTCCATTAGACAGCGGGCTTTCTAGTCAGTGTAATTTATTGTAACCAAATTGACAAAACACTTTGGGGTTAATAGCACATAAATGTGTGAGAAATAGTAACAGTGTCAATACTCAGGAACAACATTAAAATATCACAAAGGTCTAATGCAGAAAACTACTTTAAAAATCTGTTTTGTACTTGTAAATCTAAATAACTATAATTGACTAGTTAAGTCATCACCTAATGTCAATAAGTTGGTTCTGTAACTCTAAGGGAAAAACATATAATGAAACCAATTTTACTATAGGCTACTTAATATAACAAGAGTTAAGTTCCTACAGTGTTATAACGAAAGGGTGTTATTCAAGGACCTGCTTTATCTTTTCATTTAAAATAAGCATCAAATAGTTAAGTCTGCCATAAATATGTCCCTTGCTTTGGCAAACTACCACGAGACTAGACATGTGCAGCGGTGGACAGCAAGGGGCAGAGCAGTGGCTCTGGCCTGCTTTCTGGCCAAGTGACACTGCCCAAGGGCCGCCTGAGGGCCTCATGACCAGTACGCTCTGCCTCAGCTGCCTCAGAAGAAAGATGCAGGGTTGTTAACAATGGTTCAAGTTCATTGACTCAGAATGCTTGTAACTCTTAGTTAGGAGTTTCAGCAGATCGATGCTTGAACACCCTTCCCCTCACTGAAACAGTGGGAGTGAGGCACTGGAGATTAAAATGACAGTGTTAACACTGATGACACTGGTGACAGCGGTTTTCTGCTGGAGTCCGGGTGTGGACTTACCCTGCAGGGGCTCAGTGCCGGGGGGCTCACAGGCGCAGGGGCTGGAGTTGTGTGGTCAGCAGCACTGGGTACGTCCCCAGCCACAGGCAGCCAGGCACAGTCTGGGGCTCACCTACTGAGGGACCTGTCCTTGGAAGACCTGTGGCGTAAAGGAACAGGCCAAAATGAATGTTTCTGAAAGAAGGCAGGGAGAAGGGTACTGAACTACACTACTCACTCAGTTCCTCCATAAATTTGCCAGATAAATCATCAGTCAGAGAGCAGAGGCCAGAGGTGTTTCACTAATGGCTATTCCTCTACACCAGCGGTTCTCAACCTGTGGGTCGCGACCCCTTTGGGGGTCGAATGACCCTTTCACAAGGGTCGCCTAAGACAATCAGAAAACACATATTTCCAATGGTCTCAGGAACCGAGACACCGCTCCTCCATCCGTCTCCAGGCGGGTCCGCCCACATGCAGATGCGCCCACAGACAACACGAGGAGCTGTATTCAAGGGTCCAGCATTAGGAAGGGTGAGAACCACTGCTCTATACAGAGAGAGATACTAAGAACAGGAAGAACATGGTTCTTCCTTCGAACATAGTTAGCACAGCAAACACTGTATATTTTATTCTCCCCGCCCCCACCACTGTGCCACATACTTGAATTCTATTTTTTCAGCTTTATTGAGGTGTAATTGACAAAACAAAGATATTTTAAGTGTATGACAACCTGACTTGACATACATACACATTTGAAAGGATTTCTCCCACCAACTTAATTGACATCTTTTAGAATGAACTCAGTGTCCTTTAAATGTTTAAGGTGACTATGTAACTTTAGGCTTAAAATGATCACAGTGAAATTCACTGAAGTCCATTACTGTATGTAGGCTTATCAAAGATACTTATAATCACACATTTTTAATGCTATTATAGTGAATCCAGGAATTGTAGGTTAAATTATTCAAATGCACCTACTGAAAATATTTTTGTCTTGGGCACATTATGGAGGCTGAGTGATGCTCTTGAACTTACCTTCAGGACTGTGCTGGGACACTGCATCTCTAATTATTATTTATAATTATCTTAGATTAATTTCTTGGACTGGAAGAAAAATTGATCCAGTAGGTGTTGATTATATTCTTCAAAAACTGGGCTTCCATCATGCCAGGACTACTATTCCTAAGTGGCTTCAAAGAGGAGTCATGGACCCACTGGACAAAGTTCTGTCGGTTCTTATCAAAAAACTCGGTACTGCACTACAGGATGAGAAGGAAAAGAAAGGAAAAGACAAAGAAGAACACTAAAAAGTAACTCAGTCTGTGAACAATTATGATTTTGTGTCCGTTAAGTTTTATTACACTGGAGTGTTTTTTTATATTAAAGTTATTTTAGATATAATTTTAAAATAATTCTAATGTTGTGGCCATTATATTGAAGTTAACCTGTTTGTTCTAGTTCCACCGTTCTATATACAGTGAAGTATTGCCTGATAATGTAAATTTTGTGAAAAACTAGATTCAAATGTATTCATCTACTCAGTAGGGTTTATAATTGTATTATGTGCAATATGATTCCTGCATCTTAAAATATTTTGAGAGTAACTGTGAATTTCCTGTTTTTGGCCATACTTTTAGAAAAAGTCTTGTTCATAATGTGATTTTTTTTTTTTTGGTCATTAATTGCTTTTTCTTTTTTTAAATTTAGACTTGTATAAATACCTATTTGTATATAGTTTGAGTAATTGTGTATGATTAAATACCACTAAAATATTGTTTGTAACTATTGTAATAAAGTCACAATAATTGGTTTCAGTCATAGTTGTTTTTGAGTCTTCTTCCTTTGATAGCTTATTTTTATAATTAAGAGATGCCCACCCTGTGTTAGCTATTCAGTGTTTATATAGAAGATAGTCAATACTTATATAAATGAACTCTGTATAAAACTTAGCTGAAGGAGGACACAGTCAGAGTACATTCTTTTTTTTTTTTTAAATCCTCACCCAAGGATATTTTTCCATTTATTTTCAGAGAGAGAGGGAGTGAGGAGGAGGGAGAGAGAGAGAGAGAGAGAGAGAGAGACACGGAAACATCGATGAGAAAGAGACCCATCTACCTGCTGCCTCCCACACAACCCCAACCAGGGCTGAGGACCGAACTGCAACCAGGGTACGTGCCCTTGACTGGAATCGAACCTGTGACTCTTTGGTCCACAGGCCGACGCTCTAACTGCTGAGCCAAACTGGCCAGGGCTATTATAGTACATTCTTTATGAACATGTGTATATGTATTCTTTTGGGCATATGAAGGTAGGTGTATAATGCATATATTGTGTTTATAAAGGTATATGTAGAATGTACATGCATTAGTATAATAAAAAGATTTTTAAAGAATAGCAAAATCTAAAATAATACTCAAAAGTAGCTATAATACTCT
The DNA here is from genome assembly GCF_014108415.1 of Molossus molossus. Taxonomy (NCBI): domain Eukaryota; kingdom Metazoa; phylum Chordata; class Mammalia; order Chiroptera; family Molossidae; genus Molossus; species Molossus molossus. The sequence continues at coordinate 124,568,394 of NW_023425377.1, read as the reverse complement.
TAATCACAACTCAGATTTGAAATCAGCCAAGTCAGAACAGTCCATTTAAAAGTTGGGTAAACAATGGAATTAACCCAGAGCTAGAAAACACCTCAAAGTGTCTCACGCAGAATTTGCTCTCAGGTGGATAAGGCGTTATTTGCTGTGACAGATTTAAGAAAAAAAAAAGCCTCCAGAAGAGCCAAGACACTTAGACAGCCAAGGACATTGGTAGAAGGATGGACAGATGGATGGACAGATGAACAGTGTTAGTAGGGAAATTAAAAATTGTTCTCTATTGTCACACAGCAACTTAGTAACACAAAACTAAAACCCTAGTGACTAGAGTCATAATTTCGTATTCTTTCTGCCTGATCTCTCTATTCTTCCTCTAACCACCCCTACAGATGGGGGCTATAGGAACACTGTGTCTATTGATCAAACTTACTAAAGAAGCATATCCGATTCCTACTTTGGATCTACTGTCTAAGATAATACTGCCAGAAAGGTACTTCATAAAACAAAGTAAACAAAGATTAAACAAATTAGTTCCTTACTTGAGTCTTTCAGGTATTAATTCTCTGCTTCAAAGAAAATTATACCAGTAAGTTCTAAATGTTAACATTTTCCCATGGCTTTAAGTATTATTGACATGAGATTACAAAAAAAAAAAAAAGGTGTAAGTATAGACTTACCCTATTTCTGGCACTTAGAGTGGTAATGCTATAAAAAGAAAAGGGCAGCCCTGGCCGGTTTGGCTCAGTGGTTAGATCGGCCGCCTGCAAACTGAAGAGTCTCAGGTATGATTCCAGTCGAGAGCACATACCTGGGCTGTGGTTCCCAGCCCTGGTCAGGACAGTGCAGGAGGCAACCAGTCGAAGTGTCTCTCTTGAGATGATGTTTCTCTCTCCCTCCCACTCTATCTGAAGATAAGTGGAAAAATATCCTTGGGTAAGGATTCACAAAAGAAAGAAAGAAAAGGGCAATTTGAATCTGTATCTATTCAAACTTTCTGTGGCTCTGTTGGACAAGGCTATGAGAAAACCATATTTGTGCATTGTTTATGGGAAGTTAAATACGAACATTATAGGAATTCCAGAAGAGAAAGGGACAGAAAGTATAGTTAAAGAAATAAGGGGTGAGGACTTCCCAAACCTGAGAAGAGAAATGGATATCCTGATCCATGAGGTCCAGAGGACCCCAAACAGCTGAACTAGAATAGGGGTACAGAGAGACATTATAATTAAACTATCAAAATTCAGACAAAAATAATTTTAAGATGAGCAACAGGAAAAAAAGAAGGTACATACACAGAATACACGGGAACTCTTCAAGACTACAGGCAGAATTCTAAACAAATTTTTCAGGCCAGGAGAGAATGAGATGACATACTCAAAATATTGGGTGGAAAAAACTGTCAAACAAGAATTCTATACCCAGTGAAGCTGTCCTTAAGAAATGATGCAGAGAGAAAGACTTTCCCAAACAACACCTGAAAAATTTCATTGCCAGCAAACCTGCCTTACAAGAAATGCTAAAGAGTTCTTTAAGTAGAAGTAAAAATAAATAAATAAATAAAATTAAATGGTAATTAACATCAGAAAAGCACAGAAAGATAGTGTAAATTCTCATTGGTGATGACTATATATAATTATAGTTAGATTCTGCAATATGGTAATAGTTATCTAAAATTCACTTACAATTCTAGTTTAAAAGTTAAAGTAATAGCCCTGGCCAGTTTGGCTCAGCGGTTAGAGCGTTGGCCTGCGGTCCGGAGAGACCTGGGTTCGGTTCCCGCTAGGGGCATGTACCTCGGTTGCGGTTTGTCCCCGGCCCTGGTTGGTCGTGCGGGTAGCAGCCACTCTATGTGTCCCTTTCACATCGATGTTTCTCTCTCTCCCTCTCTTCCTCTCTCTCCCTCCCACTCTATCTGTACAAAAAATGAAAAAATGTCCTTGGGTGAGGATAAAAAAAAAAAAAAAAGTTAAAGTAATAAAAATAACTAAGTACAATAATCTGATCGTAGTTATACAATATAAAAAGCATGTAAATTGCAACAGTAATAATCTAAAATGTGACGAGCAGAAAATGTAAATGTATAAACTTTACAAGTTCACTTGAAGTTGCTACCAGTTTAAAATAGGGTGTCATAAGTTTAAGGTATTTTAGGTAAACCTCGTGGTAACCACAAGGAAAAATCCTGTAGCAATTATATAAAAGAATACATAGAGAAGCCAAACCATGATACCAAAAGACATCAAACACACACACGAGAGAGCCAGGTAAGAAAAAAAGTAACAGATCTACAAAACAACCAGAAAACAAAATAGCAGTAGTAAGTCTTACCAACAAATAAAACTTTAAAACTAAATGATTAAATTATGCAACTAAAATATAATGGCTAAATGGATAGAAAAACAAGATCCAACAATATGCTAAAAGAGATTCACTTTAGCCTTAAAAACACACATAGACTGAGAGTGAAAGGATGAAAAAAGATATTTCAACACATTTTGGTGATCACGAAAGAAAGATACATTTTTACTGAAAATGCATTGCTTAATGAGAGGAATGAGCCTTTTTTTTCACCCAATTACCTGTGTATTTGTGGATGGATATTACTCGTTACTGTGATGAGGTATAATTCCATCAATACTATTGTTATTTTTGTTTCCTTTTTGGTGAAAATGGTATAAATCAACTTCAGAAACCTGTCCATGTAAAGAAGTAGAGGGGTGCTTAAACTGTGTCATAAGGACGTCACTCAATTCCTTGGCTCCTTTGGGCGTGCCAAATCCGCGTTAGAAATGCACTACTAAGATACGGTGAACGACCTATCAGCTAACACCTCCGTGCAGCCAAGAGCTGAAAACACCCACGCTGGGTGGAACAGAATGGACCCATCAGTTCTCAAAGCCTCCACCTGTTTTCCCAACTGTCCGGCGGAAGTCTCGGGTGCTTTATTCTGGACCCGACAGGCTCGGAGGAAGCCCAGCCCGTCCAGGTGCCGTGACAGCGCATAACTGGGGATGAAGCAAAGGGTTTCCTCGAAACCACCTTGGATAAAGAGGGCCATGGATAAGGAGGCCCGACATGAGTCCCCGTGCACAAGGTGGCCCCAAACAGGGACCTGCGATGGCTGTGGGGCCACCCGGGCGCAGAGTGAGTGACCAGGTCCCCCGGCGCCACCGTATCAGGCTTTCCGTCGAGGAGCTCGGAGCTCGGCTTCGGGCCGGTACCTCCACGCTCAGAGCACGTGGCCTGCGCCAGCGCCGCCAACACACGTGAGCATGCGCGGCTCCCCACGCTCGGTGACGCAGGCGCAGGCGCAGACGCAGGGGCGCGGCGCAGGCGCAGAGACGGTTGGTGCTCGGAGGAGGCCTGGGCGGGCGCGTCAGTCTGGGCCGCAGGGCCACCCGCCGGGAGACCGTCTTGGGAAGCCGCAGCGCTGGCCGCGGGGCTCTCACGCACGGTGGCCTGAGGGGAGAGGTTGAGGCCGGAGGTGGGCCTCAGCTGCCCGCCCACGAGGTTGGACCAGCAGGGCCGCAAGGACGATTTCGGTGGGTGGGACTTGGGCCGGGCCCGGCGGGTGCCCCGGACCGGGTGCCCCTCCTGCTCCTTCCCCGGAGCCCGAGGGCTTCAGGCCGGCCCGTGGAGCGCAGCCGGGGCGGGGAGAGGGGAGCCGGGCCCTGCCCCGTGGAGCCGGCCGAGCAGCGCCGCCGGTTGGAGACGGGCCCGTGCGGGCTCGTTTCCTGCCAACTTTGCCGGTTCGCAGGTGAGAAGATGGCGGCCAACAATGGCTGGTTTCAGCAGAGCTCCAAGGTCCCTAGCTTTGCCCAGATGCTGAAGAAGAACCTGCCGGCCCCGCCGCCCGGCCAGACGGTGACGACGCCCGCAGCGCCGTCCCCGCAGGGCGACAGCCTGTCCCGCATGGCCTCCAAGGTCACACCGGTGACGGGTACGGCGTCCCTTCCACCTGCGGTACTGCCCACGTCCCTTAGGACTCGGGCCGGCCAGTCCGTGCCTGCGGGCTGGGGGCCGGCCCCTGGCGCTCGGGGAGCCCGCAGAGGCCCTCCCCGCGCTCGGCCCTGGGCGGCCCGTCCAGCGTGTCTTGCCACGTGGAGGTGAGGCCGTAACCCCTTCGCGTGGGGTTCCGGGCGCAGCCGGGACAGACACGCCTGAACAGTGAGGCCGGCTCCCACGTGAAGGGTGATATAAGAGTCAGGGGGGCCCTGGCCGGTTTGGCTCAGCGGTTAGAGTGCCCGCCTGCGGTCCGGAGAGACCCGGGTTCGGTTCCCGCTAAGGGCACGTACCTCGGTTGCAGTTTGTCCCCGGCCCTGGTTGGTCGTGCGGGTGGCAGCCACGCGACACATCGATGTTTCTCTCTCTCTCTCTCTCTCTCCCTCCCACTCTGTACAAAAAAAAAAAAAAAAAAAATGGAAAAAAAGAGTCAGTGGGAAAACCAGAAACGAGGGTCCAGTCGCAGACCTGCGTTGTACTCTGTTGTCGGCCTTAGTGTCCCAGTGGCCAAGAGCGCCCCGAAGACCTGGGCAGGACTGCAGTTGGGTGATTCTTGGGTACCCCTTGATGACACGCCAGCGACCTAGCCCCTCCTTGCAGAACAGCCGTCGCGCTCCAGAAGGACAGGTTGCACTTGGCATTTGTGCCACAATTGTTTAGGAGAAACTTGTCTGTCATGGAAGAAAACACAGATGGCCAAGTGTGTCAGGGACAGTCTTCCCCTTTAGGGAAGAGCTTAGTGCTTTTTTTACTTGTCTTTTTTTGTTGTTTTTAATTTAGCAAATTGACACGTGTAAACATTTATTTTTTAGGTAATTTTCCAGAACCATTGCTTTCCAAAGGTCTTTCATCTATTTCAAATCCTGTCCTTCCGCCAAAAAAAATACCTAAGGAGTTTATAATGAAATACAGACGTGGAGAGATAAACCCTGTGTCTGCCTTGCACCAGTTTGCACAGATGCAGCGGGTTCAGCTGGACCTTAAGGAAACAGTAACAACAGGTAAGTGAAAGCTGTGTCTGCTCATTACAGGACGGGAGAATTTTTTCCTGGTAAAAGCAGAGCGTGTAAGTGGCACTACATTTGATTATTTTCTATATTCGTGTAATGTTGGGGTTAGATAACTAATATTTTTTGGCTAGAATATTTCAGAAAAATTTATATTAATATTTCTTTAGCCTTTTGAGAATCTGCAAACAACTCATACAAAAGATTTATAATCATGGGATTTTGATACTTTGTGTATGGCTAGTTGAACTGAAATTTCATTATCCTTGTGCGTTATTGGCAGGTGTAACTACTTGTAGATTAAACATGCTTTTCAGGGATTTTAAGTATTTGGACTATGATTATCTTATGAGCAGGATTCTGTGAAGTTGATGCCTAACAAAAATCATGGTCACATGGCACATGATTGATACTCGTGTGCAGTCTTGTCTGTTTCCTCGGTTGTCTCTAACTGCCCTCAGCCAGGAATCTGTCACCACTGTGGCTGTGGAGTACAGATTAGTAACATGCAGAAAGCAGCTGTGTCATCACCTCTGACCAGCGACCAGGGAGAACTTAGAAAGGTGGAGGGGTAAGAGAACGAGTACTCTTAAGAGGCACTGACAGTCTTAAAAACATGTTTAACATGTGTACATACATGTGTGTACATGTCTGTGCAGATAGGGTCTTAATGTAGAGGGGAGTTTTCCTAGGTCCTGCCACTGTAGGTTTGATTACATCATGTGATCAATACTATGAGCTTAATATCCTGTAACTGGTCAGCTTTCCTCCACTCTCAGACTACCCTTGGAAGAATGTAGACTATTGGTCACAGTAAGAAAAACTTGATCGGGGCAAATTTTCATCAGTCTGAGCAAAAACTACTCAAAACACAATCCACTGATTATTAATAGTGTTTATTTTATGTACATAGTGCTAATTGAATAATCTCATTCAGTGGGTTTGTTGGTGAGATCAGAGTATCAGTATTTTTAACGTGCTCTACAGGTGACTTAGATCTGTTCATAGTAAAGTTTGAGAACTGCCCTGGCCAGTTTGCTCAGTGGTTAGAGTATCAGCCCTCGGACCAATGAGTTGCAGGTTTGATTCTGGTCAAGGGCATGTACCTCAGTTGCGGTTCATCCCTCGCCAGGGGCCTGCGGGAGGCAGCCAGTCGATGTGTCCCTCTCATGTTGATGTTTCTCTCTCTCCTCCCCACCTCCATTCTATATGAAGATAAACAGAAAAATATCCTTAGGTGAGGATTAAAAAATATATATGTATACGTGTGGTGTGTGCGTGTGTGTGTATATATACATACATATATAACATACAAAGTTTGAGAACCTGGGGTATAAACAAGATAAAGCTTGAAGGCTTCCCGATGCATCCAGGACGCTGACACAGAGTACTTATTAACGATTTCATGAGTAATATCTCACACACAAGAATCATCTGGGCTACTTGTTAAATATACAAACTTTTCTCAGGTTAAAGAAATTTGGATTGGAACCCAGGTGGTCCTGAAGGAAGAAACTTGGGAAACTGAGGTCGTAGATGATGGGAGGAAAGCAGTTTCCCAGATGCAGTCAGGAGTTGCTTGTAACCTTGATGTACTTCTTCAGAAACAACCAGCAGTTAATGTAATATTTGAGAAGATAATATCAAGTGACAGTGTCCTTAGCCATCCATAACCAGAGTAGAGACTGACGTTCCCTAAAGACCTCCTAAAGTCCAAATACCAACAACAAGTAACACTTGAACTGGAACTCATTGGCCTGTACATTTAGGAAATGATTTCATTTCATTTTTTTATTTTTTTTATCCTCACCCGAGGACCTTTTTTTTTCCATTTTTTTGTTCAGATAGAGTGGGAGGGGGAAAGAGGAAGAGAGAGAGAGAGAGAGAGAGAGAGAGAGAGAGAGGGAAACATCGACGTGAAAGGGGCACATCGAGTGGCTGCCACCCGCATGACCAACCAGGGCCAGGGACAAACTGCAACCGAGGTACGTGCCCTTAGCGGGAACCGAAGCCGGGTCTCTCTGGACCACAGGCCAAGCCAAACCGGCCAGGGCTCATTTCATTTTTTATCAGGAAAATATGAAAACTAGTAAAAGTAATTGTGTAAAGGTAATCCTAGGAATTTTGCATGATTGGTAATCTTTATTTTGTTTATATTTTGGTTTTCCTTGTGATTCCTATTCCTCTACCTTTCCTAGGACTGAGATGGGTTGAGTTGCTTACAGTGACTCCCTGAGAGGTACACAGGATTTCTTTAAAGGGATCCTTTCTGGATTTTTAAGAATATTGGGGCACTTGGAGGGAGGGAGAAATTCAGTTTTATTGGTATTGAAGTTTGAAAAAAGAGAGGTGTTACCAGAATCTGCACATTGTGCCTGTCATAGGTCATTTGATAGATGTCTCAATGCTTAGCATTGTTGGGCATTGTTTAAGACAGTGTCGCTCCTCGTGTGGCCTGTACTATGAAGCTGGCCTGCTGCTCATTAGGAATCTGGAGCCAGCTGGGCTGCTTGAAGGACTCTTCAGAACTAGTTCAGGGACCCCCCCCAGATTTCCTTTTTACCTCTAATAGGCCTACAAAAAACCCCTGCTGATCCGAGATAGCTGGTTTTCCAGTTTTGTACTTGGATGTTTTCCTGTGTAACATATTTTTTTCAGGGTTATACTGTGAAGTCCTGCAGCATTTATTCTGAGTTGTTTTTCAAGGTAACGTTTTAGGACCATATTTTGCTTTTTGTGCTGTGGTGGATGGTATTCAGTACAAGACTGGACTGGGACAAAATAAAAAGGAATCTAGATCCAACGCAGCCAAGTTAGCTCTCGATGAGCTTCTGCAGGTGGATGAACCTGAGCCAAGAAGTTTAGAAACACCAGGTAAGGGCTCTTGATTATAAAGTATTTATAAAATATATCATGTTTAGAAGGAATCACCTGAAAGGTTTAAGGAAGTTACTTGGCAACTTCGAGTTAGAAGTAGCAGGGTCTGAATAATTTTCTCCATTGCTGTCTGATTGCTAAGGTATTTAATAGTAGTTTAAATCGCTTACATCGATTTCAGTCCCAGAAGAGAAAGATACGTTGCTGAACTGTCAGATAACTTGTCAGATGGTCAGTGGGTTTGAGTCCTGAAACTTGCTTTTCTCTGCAAATTATTAGATTCTTATTTTGTATTTAACACTGTGCATTTAATACTTAAAGGTTTTTAATGCAATTTTTGTTAAGTTTGCCTGTGTTAAAATCAGTCATGCTAGAATTACTTGAGAAAACAATGGCTTAAGGTAGAGTAGAAAATATGCTAAGAGTGTGAACTCCAGAATTAGATTGCCCAGGTTGGAATATCGACCCTGGACAGACAAGTTATTTGCCTCTAAGTTTATCATTTGAAAAGTGGGGACGATGGTAGTGCCCGCTCCTGTGGCTACCGTGCCAGGCCTCTAAGTGCACGTGAACAACACGTGATCAGTGGTAGCAGTTCCCATTAAATACAAATTTGAGAATGTTAACATGTTGCATATGTTAGCATAGTAAGCAGTTTTTGTCATATTTCATGTTACATTTTAGTTTACCCTTTGGTTTAGTATCATGTTTTGTTGTTTTTCCTTGATTTCCTAAGTTTGGAACCAAATTGCAAAGCCATTGCAAAGAATGGGACTAACAGCTTTAAAACTTTGAATGTAGTTCCCCTAGAAAACACTCTGGTAAAATAGCATTAATTGCTTCGTGAAATAAGCCAGGTAAGAGAAAGACAAGTGCCGTGTAATTTCACTCATGTGGAATCTAATGAGCTAGTAATCAAAATAGAAACAGAATCAGAGATAGAGAACAGGCTGACAGCTTGGTGTGTGTGTGGGGGAGTTGAACCAAAAGAAAAGGTGATACTTTTTACTTATTAAATTTTTAATAGACTATTAATTTTAAGTATTTTGCATAATATTACTGTAAATAGAAAATTGTTCTAAGCATCTAAAACAGGGTTTTACTTTAAACTCTTCAGAACTCTTCAGAACACCTGCTACAAAGCAAGCATAAGCAAGCATAGTAGCAGAAGATTAGGAAGCCCAGAGATGTGTTTGAGACTTGGCTGTTGGATATTTGATGGTCTAGAGTTGGCAGAGTATACAGAAGAAAGTAATCATTCTGGGGTTGCCATTTTATTACAGAATAGTAAGGTGCTTGCTCTTTAGAACGATGGTGTTTTGTCTCCTTACACATTTGTGTGCTTACAGGTCCTCCTCCCATCCCTGCAGAACCTGCTGCTTCACCTGAGCCAGCATACGTTTCAAAGGTGCATTATGGTAGGAAAGTCCTTTATGGTGTTCCTTTTTAGAAGAGTAACCCAACTAAAAGTGATAACAACATATCATTGTTGAGGGGGAAGAGATAAACCACAGAACTTATATGCGTGTATGCATAATCAATGGACATGGACAACAAAGCTGGGGAGGGAGCAGGAGAGATGGGGAGGAGGGTGTCAATGGTGGGAAAAGGAGAAACATCTGTAACAAAAACAAATTAATAAAAATAATTTAAAAAATAAACTGCAGTAAAAAACATAATAAACCAAAAATTTGCATTCTAACCCATATATATTTGACTAAACTTACTATTTAAAGCAGAAACATTAAAATTTTGATTCTTTTTTAAAAGCTTCAAAAATATGCATAAGTATGAAACTATGCATTAGTATTTTATCATTCAAACCTGTCATACTTCCACAAAGAGGAGAAATTCATATGCTGCTAAATATTAGAGAAACAGAGAAAGGAGAAGAAAGGTTGAAGAACTGCCTTTTCCTAGGAGCAGATAGTTCATCAGTGTCATGTAACTGCTTTTCTGAGAATTCTTTGCCTTGGTGGCTGATCATTCATGAGAACCAGTGGCTTTCTTGTGCTTGATGGTTGGGACGTTCATGTCAAATAATTTATTCACTTTTTTTTAATGGTAGTTACTTGTTGCTCAAGCCCAAGAAAACTACAACTGCAGTTACAAGTACTTATTGTGTGACCTAGGAACAGTTATTTCTCTGTGCTTCTAATTTCTCCTTTTATAAAATGGTCACTACAGTAATTATGGTGTAGGGTTATTAAAAGGAGTATAAAGTATTTTGATCCGAGCCTGGCACACAGTAGATGCTCACTAGATTGTAACTACTAATGTTGTCACACTCTGGTGTTCAACATTGTGTGGTAGTCACTGTGTACTGTTTCTGTTAGGCTATGAATCCCCTGAACAGCAGGAACAGTTTTCAGGTTTGTTTTTCTTTTTTGTTAATCCTCACCTGAGGATATTTTTCCATTGGTTTCTAGATAGAGTGGGGTTGTGGGAGAGGAGAAATATCGGTGTATCAGTGTAAGAGAGACACATCGATTGGTTGCCTCCCGCATGACCCCGCCGAGGGCCAGGGATCTAACATGCCCTTGACCTGGAATGGAATCTGAAACCCTTTGGTCCATGGGCCAACTCTCTCACCATGGAGCCAAACTGGCCAGGGCTAGAAAGTATTCTTAATTTCTACATTGGCTACATAATAGTAATACTCAGACTACAGAGTATTTGTAGAATTAAAACAAGAAATTAGAAGTCTTTTTTCTAGGTCTGGAGACTGGGATTTGAAAACAATTTTATGCTGAATGCTTGGTTTCCATTGTTATTTTATAAGACAGAAAGGCTTTGCTCATTTGCCTGCTTGCACAGAAGGAAAGGTCAGGCCAGAGAAGAGAGGCACATTCCAAAGGACTAGACCTCATGGTCCTGAGCATTGATGAGCAGAAGGGCAGCGAGGGGCCGTCCGACAGCAGGGACCTTTTAGCATGAGAAGGAGCTCTGGTCTTTCTTTTCAGCCTCTGTGGACGTTTCTAGTGAATAGTGGGACAGAATTCCAGGTAGATTTGCATATAATACACATTACTAGTACGCTGAGAAAACAGGTCCATCTGGTAGGAAGGAAGAGCATGTGGTCAACAGTACATTGAAGGAGATGCAGAGTAGAGTCAGGTTGGCTAGGGTCGGGTCTGGAGTTGGTGTCAGTCAGAAAAGGGAGAACAAGCATCATCCTTCAAGCTCGTGTGTAAACACAGAAGTTGGATGTTACTGCTTTTGAAGAGGAAGGATTTTCACCCATAAAAATCTGAACAGTTCCTGTTGAGCCAGCTATAGAGGGTACCACTACTTCCAGCCTGTCTGCTGCACCGTATCTTTGTTAGAAATAGTGACATTTGGCTCTGAAGATAGGATCATGGTTACACACAATACTGAAGATTACTTGAAATTAGCACCTCCAAATCAAAGAGCATTATGTGTGGCATTTCATCTCATCCTTTATTTCCAATAATTTGAGATAACATTTTATTCCCTCAGGAGCCAGCACACATTTAGAGGGGAAATAGCATTGCCGTTGCTCCTTGTTCCTTCACACACGCGCTAATGAGACACACATTTACTGAGATTCGATTATATTCACATTATTCATTAATTCCTGTAACACTGAATAAGATCAAGAGGTAGATCTGATGTCATTAACTCACAAATGTTCTTTAAGATATAACCTTTTAAATGTGCAGCAAAACAGCTCTTGGCAAATTCATAATTCTTGTTCTGTCAGTACTAATTGCAGTGTATTTTTCTGTTCTATATCATAACACAAAATAGTTGCTAACTATATAGGATGTAAGTAAATAAATTATAGTGGAGTACATTCATCCTGTGGAACCATTAAGAAAAATGAGATAGCACTAAGGTCTACCCTTGAATGATGTCCAGGACCAAGAAAATGCAAAAAAGTGGGTTTTAGAATGTCCCAGTTTTTATTTTTGAAAATGATGTGTACATATAGATTGTTTTTCAGACTATTCATAACAAACTGGTAATAGTGGCTGCATTTGGAGAGGGAGACTTCTGAATGGATATCTCTTACATTGCTGTTTCAGTTAAAAAATAGTGCCCTAGCCAGTTTGGCTCAGCGGTTAGAGCGTCGGCCTGCGGTCTGGAGAGACCCGGGTTCGGTTCCCGCTAAGGGCATGTACTTTGGTTGCAGTTTGTCCCCAGCCCTGGTTGGTTGTGCGGGTGGCAGCCACTAGATGTGTCTCTTCACATCGATGTTTCTCTCTCTCTCTCCCTTCCACTCTATCTGTACAAAAAATGGAAAAATATCCTCGGGTGAGGATAAAAAAAAAAATAATGTTTTTATTTTTTTTTATTTATTTTTTTTATCCTCACCCGAGGACATTTTTTTTTGATATTTTGTTCAGATAGAGTGGGAGGGAGAGAGAGAGAGAGAAACATCGATGTGAAAGGGACACATCAAGTGGTTGCCACCCACACAACCCAACCAGGGCCGGGGACAAACTGCAACCGAGGTACATACCCTTAGCGGGAACTGAACCCTGGTCTCTCGGGACCGCAGGCCGATGCTCTAACCGCTGAGCCAAACCGGCCAGGGCTAAAAATAGTTAAGTTTTAAAAAGTTATTAAATTAAATACTACTTCTCTTGTATCTCTTGGTGATAAGTAGAGCCAAGTTGCTGAGTCCTTCTCATTCATATTTTTACTACATAAGGACCAAAACCTACGCACCACACATTGCTGGTTTTGACCAACCTGAGTGAAATGTATGCTAACATGCAATTATAATAATCTCCACATGGCATGCTGTGTGATGAGATAAGAGAACATAGCCAGAAGTTCATTCTCTTTCCCCCAGAGCTTCATTTTGTAATTAACTTTCTTTTTTTTTTCTTCTTCATTGATCTTTTGAGAGAGAGGAAGGGAGAAGGAGAGAGAGAGAGAAGCATCGATGAGAGAGAACATTGATTGGCTGCCTCCAGCATGCCCCCCACTGGGGATCGGGCCCACAACCTGGGCATGTGTCCTGACCAGGAATGGAACCAGCAACCTCTTGGTGCGTGGGTCGACACTCAGCCACTGAGCCACACCTTTCTGACTGTTCTTTCACTTTCATTGATAATGTAGCTTTACCTGTTTTTGCCAAGAAGAGAGCATTAGCAATATTAACAAAGAAAAATTCAAGTTTAACAAATATAAACAAAAACATGTAAATGTGAAGTGAGTCACAACTAACTGAAGAGAGTTGCATCCAGTTAGCATAACATTCATTAGCTGAGAAGGTGAACATGGAACTTCTATTATTTGTGTGCCTATATACATTACACACACACACACACATTTTTTTAATCCTCACCTGAAGACATGCTTTTATTGATTTTTTTAGAGAGAGAAAAACATTGATGTGAGAGTAAGACATGTATTGGTTGCCTCTTGCACACACCCAGATCAGGGATCGAACTGCAATCATGATATAAATATAAACTTTCTTACATCTCTTCATAAATTAGTAACTCATTCAATTGTGAGATTATAACATGAATAATAGAGGCCTCTGGGAGAAATCATAATGTTCAAATTCATAATGCATTTTATTTTTTTTCTAGAAAGGAGACACATGCAGTATGCAAAGATTTCTCATATTGTTAAAGAAACATTTAATCAACTTATTTATAGTCATTCAGAATATCTGAAATGTAGCAATTCATTGGCTGCTTTTATAATTGAAAGAGGTAAGTCCAAATATTTGGAATGTGTTAGTGTGTAAAAAAACTATTAAATATCTTAATGGTCTGAATTATACAATAGTATTTTAATTAACTATCTTTGCTCCTATTGACAGTGGTGTTTTATTGATTTGAGGTGGCCTTTTCTAGTAGGTGTGGGTTATTAAACACAAAGATTCCTAAAGGTAAATGTAAAGTATACTGACCAGTAATCAATAATAGATACAGAATGGTAAAATGCCTAACATTTTAAACAATAATTCTTCAGTCTAATAACCTGAAATCTAATCCCCATTATAACAGACATTGAGAAGTACTCTATAAAAACGAACATACTTTCTTCATTTTGAAGTAAAAAAAGATTAAAATATAAAAAATCATGAGCCCTCTGGTTTTTCTTGTGGATATTATATGTGATTTCAACTATATTTTATCTTTTATTTACTCTTTAATATTCTAAATTGAACATTAATTAAAAGTGTTTGAGCTCTATATTCATCTCTAAGTAAGATATTAAAGATGATATAAAACAATTTGAGATTTGGTTTGTATTCTTAAGTCCAAGATGATACAACTTAAAAACTGGTTTCTGTAATCTAAAAATGCATAATAATGCATAGATAGGAAAGAACTGATTGGTTTAAAATCTTTGAGAACAGGTGAGACTTAAACTGGATCCTTAAGGGTTAATAAGGTTTGGATCAAGGAAAGGAAGACGTTGTTGGAGAGAGAGAGAGAGACACACACACACACAGACCCAAGGAGAGGGGGCCAGCAGTGAGAGACTGGGACAGTGAGAGAGGACTTTGGTGCGAGTGCAGAACACGTGTGAGGATACAGAACAGGTTGGTAGATGTTACCAGTTATGGAGGGGCTTAAAAGCCAGTCAAAAGTTGGATTTAATGAGTTTGATAATAAATTGGGAAACATTTTTGAACAGGGATTGATAATGTACTATAGTTTTGGGAACATTAGCATCAGACTCAGTTCTGCAACTTCAGTCACTGGAAAAGTTATATACTTAACATTTCTCTGCTTCAGTTTTCTTCTCATGTATTAAAAATAGAAATTGTAACAACACTGACTTCACAGAGTTGTTAGGGTTAGATATGCTAGTGTAAATAAAGTAGTTAACCTGGTACTTGGCATTAAGTAAAAGCTTAATAAATTACATTTGTGATTATTTAAGATAATTGATGTTTAAGCAGTACTGAGAAACAATTTTTTAAAAATATTACAAGAATTTAATCTGAATTAGGGAATCACAGCTAAAATGGTTGTGTCGGAGTTACCTACATTAGAGTTGAATAGACATGAACATGAAGAGAGAAAGTAACATCATTTGAAGTTTACATGGGAGAAGGGTGCTCTCATGTGCACAGGGCAGCTGCCGCCAAGTTGTGTGAAGAGTGTGGGAGAGAAGAGTAATCCGACTGGAAACATGAGTGAAGCTGAGTGAATTAGTGCCCGTTCCTGGATGAACTCCCACAGTCCGTACATACTTGAATGCACTGTTACAGACCCCAGGTGGATGTTCCTCGCTGCCCAGCCAGCCTGTCTGCAGTGGGACTGGTCACACACCCTTCCATAGTGGCCTCATACTTTGGCTTTGTTCTCAAACGCCCACCAGCCTCTCTTCCATCCTTACTGTCATTTTCTTTTTCTGTCACAATTTTTAATTGTGCCTGTAAGAAGTTATCAAATCTAAACTTATGTCCTCTTCTACCTGTCTGAGTACTTTCCTGCTTATGTCACCTTCTCTGTTGTTACAGTGGAGGGGGGAACTCTCCTCCTGAAGACGAATCCCTTCCCTTAAATTCTGATTCCATTCCCCTGCCAAGGCGACGAATGCCTTCTTTTGGTTATCCCCCCTTTGTCTCTCATTCTACCACTTCAGTGTCTGCGTGACACTGCAGGTCGAGCTAGAGCTGAGAACGAAGCTGAATTCACAGCCACACTGTTGCCCTGTGTAAATCAGAACTTACATCACCATCCCAGAACTCCCCTTTTGACCCCACACCTACTGGGGGAGCAGCTGCACTAGAGATAGTGGAACTTGGTCTTTACCATCCACTCCTGCCCTCCCCTGGTGATCCCCGTCTCGGTAAATGGCGTTCCCCTAGTAACACCCTGCAAGTTATCTCTAAGTCCTTTTGATTATATCCCTAAACTCTGCCTCAGATCTGATCATTTCTTCTCATTTAGCCTCCCATCATTTGAGACTAAGCCATCGGTTCGTACCTGGACTCCAGTAAAAGGCCCCTAATTCAGCGTCTGAGACCCTGCATGTCAGTCTCCAGAGTGTGGCCCACTGTGCTGTTTGCTCCCTTACCTTCAGGAGCTTCACCATAGCTCGGGTGAAATCCACAAACTCCTTGCCGTGGGTCTGGAGCCTCTCACCTCATGGTGTGCCATGCCTTTCACTGGGTCAGCCGGGGTGTGCCCGAGCTAGTTCTTGTGGCCGAGCCACCCCACCTCACCCCATGCTGCTGACTCCTGGTCCTGAAATGTCACTGTTTCCAAAGCAGGGAATCCGCAAGTGGTAACATTTCCCCCATTGTTCTTGACCTCAGTCCCATGTTTGTTTCCTTCAGGGCCCTTGTCACAGTAGGTGGATTGTTTTGTCTTTCTCTGCTCCTATTAGAAGCTGCTTTAGGGCGTCTGGCTCAGCTTGTATTCCCAGCAGCTATCTCAGTGCCTGGTGCTTGTTAGGACCTTGGCAATTTTTGTTGAATTAATGGAAGTCCTACAGGTAACTAAATGGGAAATTGAACTTTGAAAGACTAAGAAGAGAGATTTCCCCAAATCATCAACACTGAAGTAAGGAATGAGCAAGATATCCAGAGGGGAATATTTAGAGAAGGAAAAAAAAAAAAGCAATGAACTGGTGACCAGGCTGTAGAAAGACCCCATAGTTAGGGTGTGAGAGGCAAAAGGAGCAGTGTCTGAGCACAGTGTCGGGATCTCTAATGATGCAGCAAGAAGTAAATGGAAGAGCTGGGTGCTCATTTCTCTTATTTAAAAAAAAGCCATTTTGGCAGAGCAAAGAAAAACTACAAACTAGAAACTGGTTTGTAGGGAATTTGAGTGGATTAAGAAAAAATTAGAGATACTATATATAATTTGCTTAATGCAGTAGTAGAATGGCAAATGAAGTCTCAGCCAGCCAAATAAATGTGGATGTAGGAGAATTAGATGCATATTTGAAAACCAAAGATATCTGGTGATTCTGGTGCTCATGGTAAAAATTGAGATGAAGTATAAAATAATATAAAACATGCTGTTTTAATTGAGCTATTGAAATATTTAAAAATTTTTGCGTCTTAGAAAAATCTCAAACTCTTACTTGAAATTGGAGAATTATTTTTTCATCTTTTCGGTCAGTATATTTTACTAACTTTAGAATGGTAAGTTGGAGCTGTGGCGGTTGAACCCAGGGAAGGGGGACATCAGACTAACCTGCTGCTGTACCACCTTCTCCAGCTGGACGGCACGAAGTCGTGGCCCTCGGCACCGGCGAGTACAATTACAGCCAGTGCACCAAGCCGGACGGAAGGGTGCTGCACGACACGCACGCTGTTGTCACGGCCAGAAGGTCTCTCCTTAGGTGGGTAACAGATGCGGCAGATGCCATCGGACTGTGATGTTCTCATCCCAGAGGAGCCCTACACATGCCTTTCAGCCCAGTCTTACTTGTCCCAGCATCTGATCTGATGATCTCCATGTCACGTTTGGAAACCTCGTCATGGTAGCTACCATGTAGCTTGATTAAGATTGTCTGGCTCCAGTTTTAAGAGTCCTACCACTCTTTTTTTTTTTTTATCCTCACCCGAGGACATTTTTTGTTCAGGTAGAGTGGGAGGGAGAGAGAGGAACAGAGAGAGAGAGAAACATCGATGTGAAAGGGACACATCGAGTGGCTGCCACCCGCACAACCGACCAGGGCCGGGGACAAACTGCAACCGAGGTACGCGCCCTTAGCGGGAACCGAACCCGGGTCTCTCAGGACCGCAGGCCGACACTCTAACCACTGAGTCAAACTGGCCAGGGCCACTCTTTTTTTTCTTAAGATAAAATACCATCCTTATGACCAGTGTAAGTAATTGGAGAGTATAGCATTAGATCTAGACCAAGTAGGGTTGGTGGTATTTCACCCCTGAAGTAGTCATACTTATACAGAGCAACACCAGAAATGGATGGGTTTCCATTTGTGAGGTCTGTGCAAGCTGACCATGTAACAGAATATATAAAAGGTAATCTCAGGCGGGCAGATCTCAGACGGAAAGGGGATGAGGTGAGCAATGCCTAGCTGCTTTGTCCAAACTTTGATCAGTCACTCTGCTCCTTGTTTATAAAAGAATTGTAGCAGGCAGGAGAGAGAAGCCAGGATGGGACTGTTTGGAAGTTCCTTCATATGAAAACAGTATCACCCTCACAGTATCTATCCACCAGCTTTGTTTGTTTGCTTTCTCTCTATTAATTTGTTTTTGTTACAGATGTTTCTCCTTTTTCCCCCACTGACACACTCCTCCTTATGCTCCCCATCCCCAACTTTGTTGTCTATGTCCATTGGTCATGCATACATGCATATAAGTTCTGTGGTTTATCTCGTACCACCCTCAATACCCCCCCACCCAGGCTTGTCAGTCTGTACCCCACTTCTATGTCTCTGGGTCAATTTTGTTAGTTTGTTTAGTTCATTATATTCCACTAATAAGTGAGATCATGTGATATTTGTCTTTCTCTGCTTGGCTTGTTTCGCCTAGCATAATACTCTCCAGTTCCTTCCATGCCATCTCAAAGGATAAGAGATCTTTCTTTCTTATAGCTGCATAGTATTCCATTGTGTACATGTACCACAGCTCTTTTATCCACTCATCTACTGATGGACACTTGGTTGTTTCCAGATCTTAGCTATTGTAAATAGTGCTGCTCTGAACATAGGGGTGCATATATTCTTGCTGACTGGTGTTTCAGGTTTCTTAGGGTATATTCCTAGAAATGGAATCACTGGGTCAAATGGCAGTTCAATTTTTAACTTTTTGAGGTAACACCGTAGTGTTTTCCATAGCGGCTGGACCAGTCTGCATTCCCACCAGCAGTGTACTAGAGTCCCCTTTTCTCCACACCCTCGCCAACACTTATTGTTTGATGATTTGTTGATGGCGGCCATTCTGACAGGTGTGAGGTGATAACCTCATTGTTGTTTTAATTTGCATCTCTCTGATGATCAGTGACATTGAGCTTTTTTTTATATATCTCTTGGCCATTTGTATGCCCTGTTTGGAGAGGTTTCTGTTTAGGTCATCTGCCCATTTTATAATTGGGTTCTTTGTCTTCCTTTTGTTGAGTTGTATGAGCACTCTATATATTTTGGAAATTAACTCCTTATCTGATGTATCATTGGCGATTATGGTCTCCCATATAGTGGGATCCCTTTCCGTTTTGATGACTGTTTCTTTTGCTGTACAGAAGCCTTTTAGTTTGATGTCGTCCCGTGTGTGCATTTTTTCCTTTGTTTCTCTTGCCTTAGGTGTTGTATCAGTGAAAATTCTGCTACATGTGATGTCTGAAATTTTGTTGCCTGCATTTTCTTCTAGAATTTTTATCGATTCATTAGTTACATTTAAGTCTTTTATCCATTTTGAGTTTATTCTTGTGTATAGTGTAAGTTGGTGGTCTAGCTTCATTTTTTTGGCAAGTAGCTGTCCAATTTCCCAACATCATTTATTGAAGAAACTGTCTTGAGTCCACTGTATGCTCTTGCCACCTTTGTCAATTATTAATTGAGCATATTGTCTTGGGTCAATTTCTGGATTCTCTATTCTGTTCCATTGATCTATCTGCTTGTTCTTGTGCCAGTACCAGGCTGTTTTGATTACAGTAGCTTTCTAGTATAACCTAAAATTTGGTAATGTGATCCCTCCAACTTTTTTCTTCTTTTTCAAGATTGCTGTAGCTATTCAAGGTCTTTTTTGGTTCCGTATAAACTTTTGGAGTGTTTGTTCTACTTCTGTGAAATATGTTGTTGGTATTTTGATGGGGATTGCATTGAATCTATAGATTGCTTTGGGTAGTATGGACATTTTAATGATGTTAATTCTTCCAATCCATGAACAAGGTATATGCTTCCACTTTTTTATATCTTCCTCTATCTTATTTCAATGTCCTGTAGTTTTCTGCAAATAGATCCTTTACTTCTTTGGTTAAGTTTATTCCTAGGTATCTTAAGTTTTTTTGCTGTGATGGTAAAAGGGATTGTGTTTTTAGTTTCTCTTTCTGTGATTTCATCATTGGTGTATAAGAATGCCATCAATTTCTTGATGTTAATTTTGTATCCTGCTACTTTGCCAAATTTATTTATTAAGTCTAGTAGATTTTTGATGGAGTCTTAGGGTTTTCTATGTACAAAATCATGTCATCTGCAAATAATAACAGTTTCACTTCCTCCTTTCCAGTTTGGACCCCCTTTATTTTTTCTCTATGTCTAATTGCTATGGCTAAGACTTCCAGTACTATGTTAAGTAATAGTGGCGAACGTGGGCATCCCTGTCTTGTTCCTGTTCTTAAGGGGAATGCTTTTAGTTTTTGCCCATTGAGTATGATGTTGGCTATAGGTTTTTCATATATGGCTTTTATTATGTTGAGATATGATCCCTCTATCCCCACATTGCTGAGCATTTTTATCAGAAACGGGTGCTGGATTTTGTCAAATGCTTTTTCAGCATCTATTGATATGATCATATGGTTTTTATCTTTCATTTTGTTTATGTGGTG
The DNA here is from genome assembly GCF_014108415.1 of Molossus molossus. Lineage (NCBI taxonomy): Eukaryota > Metazoa > Chordata > Mammalia > Chiroptera > Molossidae > Molossus > Molossus molossus. The sequence goes on along the minus strand of NW_023425377.1, from coordinate 124,548,044 downwards.
TATCACACTTACTGATTTGCGATTATTATACTATCCTTGGATAAAACCCACTTGGTCATGATGAATAGTTTTTTTGATGTATTGCTAGATCCGATTTACTAATATTTTGTTAAGGATTTTTACATCTGTGTTCATCAGGGAGATTGGCCTATAGTTTTCTTTCTTTGTAGTGTCTTTATCTGATTTTGGAATTAGGATTATGCTGGCCTCGTAAAATGAATTTGGAAGTATTCCATCTTCTTGGATTTTTTGGAATAATTTGAGGAGAATGGGTATTAGATCTTCTTTGAATGTTGGGTAAAACTCCCCCATGAAGCCATCTGGGCCTGGGCTTTTGTTTGCTGGGAGTTTCTTAATTACATCTTTAATTTCTTTTGTTGTTATTGGTCTGTTCAAGTTTTCTATCTCTTCCTGGCTCAGTTTTGGGAGGCTGTGTGTTTATAGAAACTTGTCCATTTCTCCTAGATTGTCCAATTTGTTGGTGTATAATTGTTCATAGTATGTTTCCATGATCCTTTGTATTTCTGTGGTGTCAGTTGTTACTTCTCTTTTGTTTCTGATTTTGTTTATTTGGTTTCTCTCTTTTTGTTTCTTGGTGAGTCTGGCTAAATGTCCATTGATCTTGTTTATCTTTTGAAACAACCAACTTTTTTTTTTTATTGATCTTTTGAATTGTTTTTTTAGTCTCTATGTCATTTATTTCTGCTCCGAATTTTATTGTTTCCTTCCTCCTACTAGCTCTGGGTTTTTCTCTTTGTTTGCTTTCCATTTCTTTAAGTTGTAGGGTGAGATAGTCAGTTAAGAATTTTTCTTGTTTCTTGAGGTAGGCCTGTAGTGCTGAGCTTCCCTCTCAGGACTGCTTTCGCTGTGTCCCACAGATTTTGTGTTGTTGTGTGTTCATTTTCTTTGGTTTCCAGGAAGTTTTTAATTTCTTTCTTAATCTCGTTAGTAACCCATTTGTTGTTTAATAACATGCTATTTAGCCTCCAAACATTTGAATGTTTTTGTGTATTTTCATTGTAATTGAGCTCTAGTTTAATGCCCCTGTGATCTGAGAAGATGCTTGATATGGTTTGAATTTTCTTAAATTTGTAGAGACTTGCTTTGTGTCCTAACATGTGGTCTATCTTTGAGAATGACCACGTGCACTTGAGAAGAATGTATATTCTGCAGCTTTGGGGTGAAATGTTCTGTAAATATCATTTAAGTTCAACTGACCTAGTTTGTCTTGTAAGGACTCTATGTCCTTGTTAATTTTTTGTCTAGATCTATCTAGTGGTGTCAGTGGTGTGTTAAAGTCACCCACTATGATTGTGTTGCTATTGATCTCTCCCTTGAAGTCCTCCAGAAGTTTTTATCCACCCGTTTTTGGTTCTTTTACCCCACTGAACTTACTTTATGTAAAAATTTTTAATGGAAATTTTCACATACTCATACGTGAGAATTGGATAATGAATTGCTGGAGTATTTTTATTTTTTTAATCCTCACTCAAGGATATGTTTTCAAATATCTTCAGATAGAGTGTGAGGGGGAGGAGAGGAGACATCAGTGTGAGAGAGACACATCGACTGGTTGCCTCCCGCACAACCCCAACCAGGGCCAGGGATGAACTGCAATCGAGGTACGTGCCCTAGACTGGAATCGAATCCACTACTCTTTGATCCATGGGCCATCGTTATAAGTGCTGAGCCAAACCGGCCAGGGCAATTGTTGGAGTTTTTTAAGCAAGTTTAGGTATACTACTTGATCTGGAAAACTTAAGTATGCATCTCTGATTACAAGGAAAGAATCCTATAATATTAAAAGGAAAGTTTGGGGGAGTCCATTAAAGTACTGCAACTTACTGTCCCACCCTTTTGGTGCTGCTGAATTATATGACCTCTTTAAAATTACCTCATTTAGATTCATTTCTTTCCATGCTTGGCACTGTTATATACTGGTGCTTAATTTTTTATTATGTACTTATTGCTGATAATAGGATTAAAACCGTTTTTTTAAATGAGCATGGTAGTGTTTGCCCCTGATTTGATTAGTAGGGTCTTTCAGGAGCTCTGTCTCACTTCTTAATACAACTGTGGTCTTCACTGTGTTGTTTCTGTGCTCTTGTGTTTGTCTTTGGGATCTGAGAGAGGAGGGAGGAGCCGGAAGGAAGGTGGGTCTCTTGCAGGGTGTGAGAGCTGAGCAGTCACATGTGAGATGAGTGGCCTGGTGCCCAGGGAATGAACGGTGCCTAAAGGCAGGTCCCGGGCAGACTGGCTCCAGCTGAGGACTTCTCACAGGATTGATTCTTCATTAAATAAGGCCAAGATCATTCTAGGAATTCCTGTCGGTATCATAATTTTGACATACCAGGACATTGCTCATGACACATAGAAATATGATATTCATTAAGATAATTTTTAAATTGTATGACTTGATAAAGTTATAACTCATTTATTTTAGGTACTTTTATAGACAACTCTTACTCTTCTATAGCAAAAATCCTGCTATGATGGAAAAATCAATATTTTGTACAGAACCAGCTTCAAACTTACTCACTGTCAAACAGAATATCAACGTTTACCTCTATATGAACCAGCTTCCTAAAGGATCGGCCCAAATTAAGTCACAATTGTAAGTATCATAGAAGTTGTTTTTAAACACCGCAGGATGGCCATGTCAGGCATTCGGAATCCCGTCAGCAGTGTAACAGGTCAAATCACACCCCGTGTTTCCCTCCAGCCATGACCTGCCGAGTGTAGACCACAAGAGGCCCCAGAGTCTGTCTCCTTCCCTCCTGCAGTCTAATCTGTTGCTGCTAATAAATACCAATGTACTTGACCAGCTTTTCTGTGCTATTGAAAATCTTCTGCTTTCTAGTTTGAAATTCATAACCTTTAGAAAAGTGTGGATTTATTCACATACTAATACAGGAATTAAGGAAGGTATTTTGTTCTCCTGATGAGTGTGTAGCCAAAACCTCATTATCTTGATGAATGAATAGGCTTAGTTAGCATGGAAATTAACCCAGAAAAGCACAAAGAAGAAAGTAAAATTCTCTTAAAATTGACCATCTTAAAAATTCTTCTACTAACACCTTTGAAAACAGGGCAATGCGTGTTCTTTGAGAGAAACTTCAAGAAAAATGATTTTAGATTTTATTGTTTTAACATTGTATTGGAGATGAATCTTGAATACAAGTTGTCAGTTTTCTTTTTTAATTTCCTTATTTTGTAGTTAAAAATTTTTTTTTCATACAGAAAAAAATAACTCAAACTATGGTTATGACAAAAAAAATTAGGTTTTCCTTTGATTTTAAGGCACAAAGAATTTGGCAATAATATGAAATTTGTCTTTGTCGGAAGATCTAAGTATGGTTACTTTCTATTTGGAACCAACTCGCTCCACTCCTGCCCTGTTTTGGGTTTGCATCTGCATCTGTTACTAGGATTAAATGGACACTGGCCAATTAAACATGTTGACAACAATTCTTAGGTACATGTAGCTTTTACTTTGTCGACTTTGTTTTTAAAGGAAGAAATTTTCTTTCTTCAGGCGTCTTAATCCACATTCAATATCTGCATTTGAAGCCAATGAAGAACTGAGTCTCCATGTTGCTGTTGAAGGCAAAATTTATCTGACTGTCTACTGTCCTGCAGATGTGGCCAATAGAGTAAGCAGTATGTCCTCGAGTGACAAACTGATGAAATGGGAAGTGCTTGGTGTCCAGGGGGCGCTGTTGAGTCATTTCATACAGCCAGTTTATATCAGCAACATACTTGTCGGTGAGTGGACCCAGCACCTCCTGGCACTTTGACAGGGAAAAGCACTGTATTTAGCAGTATAACATCACATTGCCCATATGTGACCCTTTATTTAAGGGAAGAAAACAGATCCACTGTTTTGTTGAGCTTTTCATTTTATGGTAACTTGTAATCACACTTAGTATAACGTGACTTTTGTCAAAAGATTCATGAGAACATTCAGATTCAGCGTCCTTCCCATCCCAGTGCCCAGACACCCATTTACCTCCATGGCTCCTGTCATGACTGTGTCATCTCTTGTTTTTTTTTTTCTAAATTAAGAGTTTATGCCTATAGGAGTAAGTGCATACCTTCTTTTAAGTTTTATTTTACACAAATGGGATCATACAATTTATACTCTTTTGCATCTTTTTTTCATTTTACAGTGTATCTTAGAATTTGTTTACATAAGTATGTGAAGAATTTCCTCATTTATTACTCATGACTGCTATTTCTTTGTATAGGAGTATCATAAGTTATTTAACCAGTTGTAAGTTGATGGGATATTAGATTGTTTCTGAGCTTTTTTTTTTTTAATCCTCACTCAAAGATATTTTTCCATTGATTTTAGAGTGGGAGGGAGGGAATGATAGGGAGAGAGAAAGAAACATTGATATGAGAGAGACACATCGATTGGTTGCCTACCACATGACCACGGCAGATGTTGGAAATCAAACCTGCAACATAGGTATGTGCCCTTGACTAGGAATCGAACCGGAGACTCTCTGATGCTCCAACCGCTGAGCCAAACCAGCCAGGGTGGTTTCTGATCATTTATAGCTGCAAAAATGCTACAGTGAATGACCTTTTTACATTTGTTATTCACACATGTAGAAGTACAGCTATAAGATGAATTCCTGGAAGAAGAATTGCAGGTCAAGGATACATTCATTTGATATTTTAAGAAATATTACCAAGTTACCCCCAGATCACATTCCCACTAGCCATATGACTTACACGAGAGTGCCTGTTTATTTACATCCTCAAAGTGGTTATTTCTAACTCTGCTTTTTCCAAATGTGTGTTCTTGTAAATGATGCACTTCTTAGATTTAATTTGTTATTAAAGTTCTTTACCATGTTTTTTTATTTCTTTCAGTTTATGCGCGTTCTCCAGCACCTGACACTTCTGTCATTCTCCTGCAGGAAAGGCTAGTTCTGTTCTTCATAAAGGTCTATGAGTTATTTACAAATGTCTGTGCTCTCTAGAATCACAGCTTTGGCACTTAAGGCTTTCTTTGACTCTTGTGAGGAAAGATATTTTAAAATATATTATTTGTATAACATAACTTAGTTTCATAAGAGGATGGATGTAGATTTTTATTTTTTTTTTGTATTTAGTTAGTGGTTTGGAATACAGGCATAAAATTTAGACCTTGTCATTTTGACTGTCATTTCATACCTAGTGATGAGAAACATCAGGTAACATTTAAAACACTGTTAGACTGTAAAATTGCTTCTGCTCTCCTTGGCATCTTTGTGGGACACATCTAAAGCTAATTTATTGCTGTTCTGTCTGGTATAATCTAAACTATCTTAGTATGTATAAGTTATTCGTAAAAAAAAATCAGATTTATGTACCTCTTAAGATTGTTACTGTATATCTGGGGATGGGGTGGGGGATAGGAGTTCTGAGGCCAGGAATATACATGTAAAAGAGCATCGCCAGGTGCTCACTTTGAGAAATACTCGTTTAGAGTACCAGACCACTAGCCCTGGCCAGTTTGGCTCAGCAGTTGGAGCGCTGGCCTGCGGTCCAGAGAGACCTGGGTTCGGTTACCGCTAAGGGCAAGTACCTTGGTTGCAGTTTGTCCCCTTCCCTGGTTGGGTCATGCGGGTGGCAGCCACTCTGTGTGTCCCTTTCACGTCGATGTTTCTCTCTCTCTCTCTCCCTCCCACTCTATCTGAACTAAAAGTGGAAAAATGTCCTCAGGTAAGGATTACAAAAAAAATTTAAAAGTACCAGAACACTAAAAGAGTGTGATTTGGATAGCTGAAGATTCAAAGTTCAACAAATCTTCATAATTCATTGAACTCACACTCTTTTCATGCCATTCCTGATGGAGGGCCATCTAACCCTGACTTAGAAGCATCCAGTAGATCGGAGTGGAGGATCCGAACAATCTATTCCATTAATCGTTTAAGAAAATTCTTATTTAGAATTGAAATTTGCTTTTCTTGAATTCTGTACTAAGCGACAATACAGATTGGATCTAATTTTTCATGATAATGACTTTGTCCCCTTTTCTCTGAAGTCTCACAAAATCTTTTGCAGTTCTTTATTTTGATTCTTAGAAATCTAAATTAATTTAATCAGTTAAAAATGGAGAGATATTTTAAGACTTCATTTAACTTGTTTAAAATTTTGCAGAAACAAATCTGCTGTAGATGTTCTCAGGTGTTTGTTTTGTCATTTCATCGTAGTCTTTTTTTTTAAGAGAAAAGTTTTAGACTTGTATTTAAAAAGGCATTTACTGTTATTTTAGTATAAAATAATCCAGGGTAATATGGGGAAATTTCATTTTGCTTAGATATTAAACAATATCTGGATTTATATTAGCTTTCAAGCTTTTAAGGTATATTTTTTTACCTTTGGTATTAAAATAAGGTCATCTGTGGAACTACTTCAGAAGTGTTTGTTTAGGGTTATTTCCACCAAGGAGTCCCTTTCACGTGCTGATTTGACTTGTAGGAGTGGACTAGAGAATACCCAGTACTGGTTCCCTCCTAGTGAAGGAATCTATTTTAAACAGTTCCTGGACTTTTAAGAAGCATTTGATAATCCTAGAGATTTTGGTGTGCATTCCTTTTTCTCAGATTGGTAATAGGAGGTTCAGAATATTACTAAAACACTTGCCCTGAATCATTCAGTCTGCCTGTTAGCAGAGCCTGGCTCAAACCCAGTTTTCATAACTTCTCTGCTGCTGCCTGTATTGAATTGAGCTCTGACAGCTTCAGCTGGGCATAGCCGGCACCTGGAATCGCACTGCCGTGCCTGTTCAGCTTGAATTCTTTGAGACAGGCACCTTGGTCTGGCTTGTACTAGGTCAGTAAGTGTTTCGTGAATAAATGCTTTGAGTCAGCATGTTTTATTTTTGAAAGTGCTTTTATTTTTCTGCTTGATACTAACTCTGCTGTCTGGCACACTTGAAAAATAAATTTTATCTATTGTTCCTCTTGCTGCAGTTTATACTCATGTGGGAAACTTTTAAAATAATATGGGGCCCTGGCCGGTTTGGCTCAGCGGTTAGAGCGTTGGCCTGCGGTCCAGAGAGACCCGGGTTCGGTTCCTGCTAAGGGCACGTACCTCGGTTACAGTGTGTCCCCGGCCCTGGTTGGGTTGTGCGGGTGGCAGCCACTCGATGTGTCTCTTTCACATCGATGTCTCTCTCTCTCTCTTCCTCCCACTCTATCTGAATTAAAAATGGAAAAAATGTCCTTCAGTGAGGATAAAAAAATAAAATGATATGGGGATGGCATTGGCAATTCCATGCTAATCCCTAGTGATGCGCACCCAGGGATGGTGGCTCTGCCCTCGGTAACCTAATCTTTCACATTCCTTCTCGCCAGGTAGTTCCTGAGCCTCCCCCTGCCTGCTGTCATGACTCTCAGGGCACCGTCCACCTCATCTACCGATGAGCATTTGCCTTCTCCTGTCCAGACAGCATGTGTGTTTCACAGGAACAGGACTTTTCTCCATGTTCTGTAGTGCACGGGTGACGGTGTTCAAATGTCCTGCCACAGACCACCTCTGACGCTCCAGGCGTGGAGTGCCGTGTGCACGGGCGGCTGCAGGCTTTGAGCTGGGCACTGTTTTATTCACGAGCCAGAGTTCCTTCGCTGCTTCAGCAGCGTCCGCGCCTCGGGCTTACTGTGGGGGAGCTCCCGAGGCCTCCTCTGCCTGAGGAGCTGTCCCATTAGGGAGGTTTTTTTGTTTTTTTTTTAAAGTGGAGGCTTTTTTTAAGAGAGAGAAGGGAGAGAGACATAGAAACATTGATGTGAGAGAGAAACATCAGTTGGCTGCCTCCAGCACGCCCCGTCCTGGAGAGCCAGCCCGAAACCCGGGCATGTGCCCTGCGTGAATAAAATACCTCTCAGACCATGGGACCATGGTCAAGCCACTGTGCCACACTGGCCAGGCCGGTTAGGTAGATTTACCTTTTGACTTTAGCCTTTGAGTTTTATGCTGTTATTTTAGATCATTTTGGAGAAATCGAATAAAAGTTTCCCAATTATATGACATAATTTTAGATACATGTTTTTCAGAAAAAAGATTTATCCTCAAGATATAATCAAACTCTACTTCAGATACAGTTAATAATTAAAGCATACATAAAGGGGAAAAGTAAAATTTCTAATAAAATATTAATACACTTGACTTTTTGTATTAAATTAGCTTTTCCATCATCCCAGTAAAACATGTGGTGAGACAGTTTGATGTTTGAGGACCCTTACACAGAGTTGGACTTGCAGGGTTTATTTTCTTTTCCACGTGTCTTGCTCTTTTAGGCCCAGCCATTTGTCATGGTCTCGTTACAGTTTCCCTGAGTCTGTTTGGGCTGCTGTGAAAAACAGCACAGACCAGGTGTGAGTCCAGTTTCTGGTGAGGCCACTGCTGGTTCAGAGATGACTGTCTTCACTGTGTCCTCACATAGTGGGAGGGGCGAGGGTCTCTTTTTTTAAGGGCACCAATCCCATTCATGAGGGGCCCACCCTTACAACCTAATAAGCGTGCTAAGGCCCCACCTCCAAATACTAGCATGTCGGGGCTTAGGTTTCAGTATGTGAATTTTGAGGGAACACATTTAGTCTGTAGGACAGTATGTAATAAATATGTAACATTTTCTTTTGAACCCTTGTCTTCCATTTATACAGATACAGTGACTATCCCATAAGCCTTATGTCTTCCTTGATTCTGTGCCCAAGTATATCTTTAGCCTTCAGTTTTCAGTATCTCTTGATTTGGAACATTCAAAGGAGTACTTAGAAAAAGTGTCGAGCAGCTCACGTTCTTTTTACATCGTTTCTGTTTCCCAAATATCATAATGAGTGTGAGTCCAGTGGCTAACAACATCTACAATGATGTGACACAGAACTTTATTTGTGAAATACGTCTAGTGGTTCATAAAGATTCTCTTGTTATAACAACCTCCAGCGCTCTAAGGCAAAAGAGATCCGCTATAGAATTACTAAATTTTAAATAGGAATGACTGTTCCCTAACTTCTGTATTAAGTTGGTGCAGCTGGTTTATTATACTAATAACATTGTATCTTTTTGAGCTCTGCTCTTCAGCAATTACTTTAACTGAGAACTCTGAGCTTTTGGTATTGCCCACAATTTTAACCAGAAATGGTCATTCTTTAAAAAAATGCCATCTTGTGAAGCCAGAACATGTGGTACTGGAACAGTCGTCATTTGTGGCCCTCAGATGTGGGCGATACTGCCCTTCCTCCAGCTTTCCCTCACCTGTGGTGGCCTGCTGCATCACCTGCTGGATTCGAGCTGCAGTCTGAGGAATCGCGACCCAAAGAGCCGGTTCTGTCTGCAAAACCTGTGAAAAGGACCAGTTTCACTTCTGGGTCAGCTCTGGCTCTGTGCTGTCACCCACCGGAATACTAATTCATTCTTTCTTTCTGTAGAAGATTCTGTTTTGCACGGAGATTCTGGCTGCCGTTACCTGGTACAGAAGTATCTGCCAGTGAGCAGAGGTGGGAGAGGGAAGGTAGCAGGACACAGGATAAGGGACATGGACTTGCGACTTTCCAGTCACTTTTCTGTTCTAGGTGTCGCCCTCACTGATACCGTGGTTCTGTCCTTGCCTTCTAGGTGATGGGAGCTGCAGTGACACTAGAGGCTTGGAGATCGCCATCAAACAGCGCGTGGATGATGCACTCACTTCGAAGCTTCCCATGTTTTACTTGGTTAACCGGCCTCAAATTAGCTTGGTGCCCTCTGCATTTCTGCTTCAAACAGACGTGGACTACAGATCCTTGAGTCTGAACTGGGCACAAGGGGACATTTCTTTGGAGATTGTGGATGGCCTAAGTGGGAAGATTACTGAAAGGTCAATATAATTCACTTATTCAAAAACTACGTTACTTTCACAAAGGAATACATTTGAATACAAGTTTGAAATGCATACATTTCTAGAAAAAATATTTCTAAAACTGGTACAGAAGAGGGAAAAGTCTAAATAGATTTTTTTCATGAGAAAGTTATCAAGAAGATGCCATAACTCCTCCTCAAAGAAAACACCATTCTGAGGTGGCTCAGAGAAATTTTATAAACCTTTAAATAACATAACTTTCCAATATTATCTAAAAATATGGCAAACATCCAAATGCTTTTATTAGTCAGAGGTGTCATTGATATTTATATGTGCTAGAAGATTGCTGCTCCTGCCCCAAAAGTTACAGACCAAGCTCACCCTGGCATTCCAGCAGGACTGCTAAATAAAGGGTTAGGGAGCAGAATCAGGCAGTGCATTCAGGTAGTGACGTGTTTTATACAACAATACCAACTGGTACTTCTAGGAACGTGTGGGTGTAACATTTAAAGTAACACCAGATTAGAAACTCTTTATTAATGTAATTTGTCAGATTCGTTGATGTAGGGGAAAAACATTGTGTCTCTACAAATTCTAAGAAAGCATATAACACAGCTCTATAACTGGTCTAGATAAAGATACTCCTCAGTAAAACAGGATAGATATTTTTGTTAAGGAGCAAGTGTATCTTTATTAGTCGAAAAGTATCACGATTGATGATGAAATTTAGAGGCATTGTCACTGACTTCTAAACAGACATGATTGTTCACTGTTGTTGCTATTTAACATTTAATGCATTTTGGACAAGAGAAAAAAATGAGATATAAAATACTGAAAAGGGGGACGTAAATTACCACTCTTTGCACATGGTGTCATTTTATACCCAAAAAGCCCGAGAAAATCATCTGAAAACTACCAGAATGAAAATCATGGTGGAAAATCAATAGAGAGATCAGGAGCTTTCATGAATGTGTGTTAGTGTCACTGCCTATAGACTACCTCAATACTTAGTGGCTTAAAACAGCAGCGTTCTTACTGCTCACAAGTCCTGAGGTCAACTGAGCTGATTTGGTTGGGCTCCCCCAAGCATCTGGGGTCAGCTCTAGGTTAACTGAAGGTCAGCTTGGCAGCTCTGGGACAACTGGGCTCTGGTCCCTGTGTCCTCTCAGCCTCTAGTAGACTGGTCCGTGCTGGCTCACGTGGCAGCGGAAGGAGTCCCCAGACAGTGAGAGCACAGCCTCCCGGGGCCCCAGCCAGAGCCAGTCACAAAGCTGGCCCAGATTCAAGGGAAGGGAAAATCAAGCACACTGACCGACAGGTGAGTCTGACAAATGATATTGTTAAGAGCACGGAGATGGAGAAATGAAGGATTTGGGAAATTTTTGTAATCTATTACGAGAGCAAGTGATGAGAAGGTACGATGAAGGGAAGGAGTTTCAGTAGCAAAAAAAGTTCATGATATGTGGACGCACTTTTATTTAAAAAAATATACATCTGCATGTGCGTACAAACACACATATGTGGAAGGTCAGGAGGTTGGTGTGTATATTTCACTTTTTGCGTGAGTTAAAATTGACTCAGTGAAATGCACTGGACAGTTTCATTAGTTTTGACATATGTATATACCTATGGAACCATCACCCCTGTTAAAATGTAGGACATGTTATCATCCCAGAAATTATTTCTGTGCCCTCTTCCAGTCAGTTCCTAGTAGAACACTGTTCCAATTTGGATCACTATAGGTTAATTTTACTTTAAGCAATAAAAATGTTCTAAATATCCATCATCTTCTTTAATTTTAATGCAGTACTGTAATAACTTAAACTGTGATTTTATTAAAGAAATTAACTTCAGAAAGTAAACAGTCCAAATATTTTTATGTTAAAAAAAATTCACTATTGGTGTTGCACATAACTGAGATAAGTATCTGTCAATGCTTTGTTGACTGGAATCCCTACAACTACCAGCATAGTGATTAGTGACTGCCCATTTCTTTGTCTCAGTTCCCCATTTAAAAGCGGGGTTTCCATGGCAAGTCGGCTGTGTAAGGCTGCGATGCTAAGTCGATTTAACCTGCTTGCCGGTGAAGCTAAGAAAGACGATGTACTTGAAGCTAGTACGTATCATGCAGCTAAGGTAAGTCCTCACAGGAATACAGTTGATCATAGGAATATAATTAAGACAAAAGTAGTGCAGGAATTTCATGATGATGCGTAGCAAATATTAGTTGAACAGTTCCTGAATACAGGATATTGTCATGTAGTGGTAAACTTAATTTTTAAATAACCATGCCAGAAATGGATACATGAATAAGTTTTGTTACTTGAAGTAGCCATGCTGTATGTGCTTTGTATGGTATGTACTTTGTATGATATGATACGTACTTTGTATGATGTGTACTCTGTATGATGTGATATGTACTTTGTATGATTTGTACTTTGCTCAAAACCTGCTGTCCTGCCGAGAGAAGCAAAAGGATCCTAACGCTCCTTCTGTACATATTAACTGTGCACACTAGAGACGTTAGTTATTCTAGAATAACACATTGAGATAGCTCAACAAATTAATTTTTCTCTCTTAATATTGTGAAGTAGCTTTCATTTCAGCATGTGATTTGGGCCTAAGTAAGTAGGTGATGTAGATGACCGTTTTCTTTCTTTAAAAGTATTTATTGTTTCACCCTGGCCAGTGTGGCTCTGTTGTTTGGAGCATTGTCCCATACACCGAAAGGCTGCAGGTTAGATTCCAGGTCAGGTCACATAACTAGTCCAGTCCCTAGTTGGGGGAGTATACGGGAGGCAACCAATCAGTGTTTCTCTCTCACATCAATGTCTGTGTGTTTGGGTGTGTCTGTCTCTCCCTCCCTCTCTGTTTCTCCCCCCTACCCCCACCCCCACCTTCTCTTCTGTCAAAAATGAATAAGCATACCCTCAGGGGAGGATTTTTAAAAAGTATTCTTTTTTTTAGTATTACATACATAATGCATGTTTAAGTAGAGAATTTGGTCATTTTTTTAAAGTACAGGGGAAAGTAAGAAGAACCCAAACAGGCCCATACCAAGACACATAGTAATTAAAATGCCAAAAATTAAAGACAAAGAGAGAATCCTAAAAGCAGCAAGAGATAAGCAACAGGTTACCTACAAAGGAACCCCCATAAAGCTCTCAGCTGACTTCTCACAAGAAACACTACAAGCCAGAAGGGAATGGCATGAAGTAATCAAGGTCATGAAAAACAAGGATCTGAATCCAAGACTACTGTACTCAGCTAGGCTATCATTCAAAATAGAAGGTCAAATAAAGAGCTTCCCAGACAAAAAAAGGCTAAGGGAATACATTAGTACCAAACCAGCACTGCAAGAAATGTTAAAAGGACTGCTAGACATATGAAGAAATGCTCAACATCACTAATCATCAGAGAGAGGCAAATTAAAACAACAATGAGGTATCACCTCACACCTGTCAGAATGGCCGCCATCAACAAGTCATCAAACAACAAGTGTTGGCGAGGGTGTGGAGAAAAGGGGACTCTAGTACACTGCTGGTGGGAATGCAGACTGGTGCAGCCACTATGGAAAACACTATGGTGTTACCTCAAAAAATTAAAAATTGAACTTCCATTTGACCCAGTGATCCCGCTTCTAGGAACATACCCTAAGAAGCCTGAAACACCAATCAGAAAGAATATATGTACCCATATGTTCATAGCAGCACTATTTACAATAGCTAAGATCTGGAAACAGCCCAAGTGTCCATCAATAGATGAATGGATAAAAAAGCAGTGGTACATATACACAATGGAGTACTATGCAGCTGTAAGAAAGAAAGATCTCTTATCCTTTGAGACGACATGGAGGGACCTGGAAAATATTATCCTAAGTGAAATAAGCCAAGCAGAAAAAGACAAATACCACATGATCTCACTTATATACGGAATATAATGAACATAACAGTCTGAAGAATACGGTAGACCCAGACACATGGAAGTAGGGTACAGAGTGACAACCCTCAGAAGAGGGGGTGGTAGGGGTGGGAAAGGATAAACCACAGAACTTATATACATCTATGCATAACCAATGAACATGGACAACAAAGCGGGGGACGGGGCAGGGGGGATGGGAAGGAGGGAGCCAATGGGGTAAAAAAGGAGAAACATCTGTAACAAAAAAATAAAGTACAGGGGAAATATTACTTGTAATCCCATTTACTAGTCAAATACAATATTCTTAATCTTGTAATCATCTTATTTCAGTTAATTGTCATGTATATAAATTTTGGGATACACATAATTTTAAAATATTGAAATAATCCTGAATAATGATCTTTTTTTTTATCCTCACCCAAGGACATTTTTCCATTTTTTGTTCAGATAGATTGGGAGGGAGAGAGAGAGAAACATTGACGTGAGAGAGACACATCGAGTGGCTGCCACCCGCACGACCCAACCAGGGCCGGAGACAAACTACAACCAAGGTACGTGCCCTTAGCGGAAACCGAACCCAGGTCTCTCTGGACCACAGGCTGACACTCTAACAGCTGAGCCAAACCGGCCAGGGCAAAAAAACAATCTTTTTACAACTTTGGAAATTTACTAAAGGCAGAAAACATACTGCCCTGGCCAGTGGGCTCAGTTGGCTGGTGTCGCCCATACACTGAAAGGTCGCCAGTCTGATTCCCGGTCAGGGCACATGCCTGCGCTGTGAGCTCGATCCCTGTAGGAGGAGGTGTGCAGGAGGCAGCCATGGGTGCTCCACTCTCACACTGATGTTTCGTTCTCTCCCCCTTCTCTTCCTCTCTCTCTCAAAATCAGTTTAAAAAATGTGTATGTTCTTGAAAAACCACTAGAACTCTGGATCAGAGCAACAGGAGTTTGTGTATCTTTGCCTGAGGCTGTTTCTGGTCCCTCTTCCTCTCTGCTAGTTTGAATGGCGAGAACTGTAGCTTTACCAGAGGGAGGGTGCCACCAAAAGTAATAGATTTGCTCCTAGAAGAGGTAGTCTTGACTTGGGGCCTGGTCATCTAAAAGTGCTCAAACTGTAGGAAACAAAGGGGAAATCAGTAACTTAGCTGGCCCAGGAGTGAATGCAGTCCTGGTAGGGAAAATGGTGGACCAGCTAATGACTCGCGTCGATTTTAGAAGCGAAGGAGCCATGGAAGGACTGAGATAAACTTTCCATCTCTGCTGGCTGAGAAACTATACCCTGTCAGGGAGGCCCACGAGGAGCCAGTGAAGAGTGAAACTGTGGAGGAGAACCGACTGCAACAGTAACTATACCCTCCCCCTCACACACAGGTGGATCAGAAGAAGGAAGGTTCCTAGGTCCAAGGTGTTTGAGCACACCGTCTGCTGAAATCATTGCTTATCACTGAGCCTGGCAGAGTAGCCACTGGGAAGCCAGGCCAAGACATGCGAATAAGAATAAAGCCATGAAAGAGACAGCAGCATCTGTACACCATGGGGAAAACAGATCTCACAGTGTAAGCAAGCTAAATTTAAAAAAAAAAAAAAAAATACAACCTTTGAAAAATGAAACAATCCAGAGTTACTCTATTATCTTAAAAGTCTAAGATTCAAACAAAAATTGTGGAATATGTAAAAAAAAAAACAGGAAAGTGAAACCTATACTCATGAAAAAGAAAAATGAATACAAACTGGTTCTGAACAGGTCCAGATGTTGAATACTACTTTTCCAAGGCCGTGTACTAAAAATGTATTTTTAAAAAGACTAGAAGGCAGTAAAGAGGGAGCAGATATGAAACCTGAAAAATAAATCATGAAATGGCAGACATAAATTGACTATATCAATATGTACATTAAATTTGAGCAGACTTAATGCTCCAGAAAAAAAGGCAGAGGTTGTGAGATTGGGTTAAAACAACATCCAACTACATGGTGTCTGCAAGAAACACATTAAATCCTGAGATACAAATCGATGGAGGGTAAAAGGATGAGAAAATAACAAACCATGCAGACAGTGGCAATAAGAGTTCTGGGGGGTTATGTTAATATCAAACAAATACACATGAAGATGAGAAACATTACTAGAGACAGAGCAATGTGAAATGTTAATACATGAACAAATAACAATTATGTGTGTATGGGTGTATCAACAGAAATCATTATACATTTGGAAATTAAATAATCTCTGAAAAATTCGTGCATCAGAAGAAATTGTAAGGGAAATTAAGAAATATCTTGAACTGAGGGAAAATGAAAATGTAAAATTTATGGGATGTAATCAAAGAAGTGCTTAGAGAGAAATTTATAGCTTTAAATGCTTATATTAGAGAGGAAGAGAAGCATGAAATCAGTTATTTGAGGTTTCACCTCAAGATGTTAGAAGAACAAATCAAAACAAAATGAAGAGAGAGGAAAATAATACAGAATAAGGTGGAAATCAATGAAATCAAAAGTTGGAAATCATTGAAAAAAGTAAACAGAATTGATAATCCTTTAGGCTAACCAAGAGAAAAAGTAAGATAACACAAGTTATCAAGATCTAAATGAAAAGAAGGGTCATCACTATTTTAACTGAAGAGCTAAAATAATTGTAAAGGAATGTAATGAACAACTTTCTGTCAACAGGTTAGACAAGTTAGATAAATGTATACATTCCTAGAACACAAATTACAAAACCTGACAAACCAGAATATCTGAATTGAACTAAAGAAATTGAATTACTAATTAAAACTCATTCCCTAAAGTAAAGCAGACATGGCCTCACTGGTGAATTCCATCAAACAAGCAAGAAACAGTGCAAAACCTGTTGAAATCCCTTCATACAACAGAGGAGCACAGCACACTTCCAGCTCATTCTCCAAGGCCAGTGTTCCAGGAACATAAATGAAAAATTCTTAACAAGATACTGACAAAAAAAAAATCCAGCAACATATAAAAGGGGTTATACACCTGACCTAGGAGATTTATTTCAGGAATTCAAGGTTGATTTAACATCAGAAAGTTAGTTGATGTAATAATACATCATGTGAATAGATTGAAGTTCAAAACCCACATAATTATCTCAAAAGATGGACAAAATGTGTTTGACAAAATCCAACACCTAATCACAATAAAAACACTGAACAAATAAGAAATAGAAGTAAACTTTCTCATCTTGATAAAGAACACCAATTAAAAACCTATGATTGACATCATACTTAATGGTGAAAGACCTTCCTCTCTCCCCTCTCAAGATTGGAGAAGACAGCAAGAATGTCAGATCTCACCATGTCTGTTCAATGTGGTTCATGTCAAGGGAAGGAAAAAGAAGTAAAAGGTGTCCAAGACTGGAAAGGAAGAAGAAAAACTGTCTAAATGATGTAACCTTGTATGTAAACTATCTTACGGAACTTACCAAGAACCAATATCTATATGTATGCGTTCAGCATAGAGTATAAGAACAATATAGAAAAATAAATTGTGTGTACATATATATGGAATGAATACTCCAAAATTAAAATTGGGAAAACAGTTTTATTCACAGCATAAAAAATAGTTAGAAATAAATTTAATAATGAAAGTATAGGACTGAACACTGAAAATGATGAAACATTGCTGAGAGAAAGAAGACCCAAATAAATGGAGAGGTGTACCATTTCATGGATGGGAAAACTCAATATTGTTAGGATGTCAGTTCGGTCCAAATTAATCTATGGATTCAATGTAAACCTCATAAAAAATGCAGCAGGATTTTGTGTAGAAATTGGCAAGCTGATTCTAAAATGATCCAAAGGATATAGAAGAACTGAAACAATTTTTTAAAAAGAATAAAGTTGGTAGACTTATCCTACCTAGTTTCAAGATCTATTCATAAAGGCACAGTAATGAAGACAGTGTTTTGATGTAATGATAGATCAGTGGAATAGAATAAACCCATATGCTTGTGAGCAGTTTATTTTGTACAGAGCTGCCAAGGTAATTTAATGGGAGAAGGAATAGCTCCTTTCAACAAATGGTGCAGGGACGGTTGAATATCTGTGGGCAAAACAAAGAAATTAATTTAGACTTATACCAGACATGCAAAAAACCCTCAAAATCGATCATAGATCTAAAAGAGCTAAATCTATGAAACTTCCAAGGAAAAAATGAGAAAATATTCTTAGATTATGCAAAAAAATTATTAAATATGACACCAAAAGCACAATCCATAAGTGAAAAAAAATTACTTAGATTTCAAAATTTAAAGCTTGGTTTCAAAAGTCATCATGGGGACTAGGTGGACAGGGACTGGGGGGTGTGGAATGGGGACATCTGTAATAGTGTCAACCATAAAAATAAAGAAGGAAAAAAAAGGGAAAATGAAAATACAAGCACAGACTAGAAAAAATACTTGCAAATCATACATCTGACAGAGGTCTTGGATCTAGAATATATTATAAACTCTTACACTAAGTATTAAGAGGACAAACAGCCCAGTGTTTTTAAGTGGCAAAGAATATATCCACAGGGCTAACAGACTTCTATATAAAAGATTCTCATCCTTGTCTGTGGCCAGTGTGGCTCAGTGGTTGAGCATCGACCCATGAGCTAAGAAGTCTCAGGTTCAGTTCCCGGTCAGGACACATGCCCAGGTTGTGGGACTGATCCCCAGTGGGGGGCGTGCAGGAGGTGACCAATCGCTGTTCTCTCTCATCAGTGTTTCTATCTCTCTCTCCTTCTCCCTTCCTCTCTCTCTCAAATCAATAAAGGAAAAAATTAAAAAAAAAAAGATTCTCATCTTTCTTAGTCTTTAGGGAAAGGCAGAATCAAACCACAATGCGATATTGCTGCATGCCCGCTAACGTCCAGAAGACGGACTCGGGGTTGTCGTGGAGAGACGAGTGCTCCTGCACTGCTGGCAGGAACAGAAATGGCACAGCCACTTGGGAAAACAGTTCGGCAGCTTCTTGCAGTGGTGACATACACTGACCATGTGACCCGCACTTCCCCTGGTACCTCTTGTGGGGAAATACAAGCACATCCTCACAAGACTCATACATAAATGTTTACGATAGCGTTATTCATAATAGCCCCAAACTGGAACAATGCATAAGCAATGCGATAGATGTGTCCATACGATGGCTACTGATCAGCAATGAAAAGGAGCAAACCCCTGTCGCTTGAAACAACATGAATGAATCTCAAAACATGCTAACTGGAAGGAGCCAGATACAACAGAGTCGATATTAATGTTAATCAATTTTTATGAAATTTCTAGAAAAAACAAAACTAAGTCCTGGAGACTTGTGGTTCCCCAGGACTGGGTCTGGGGATACAGACTGCTCGCAGGTGAAACTGCAGGTGATGGGATTATCTTACAGCTGTGCTAGGGTTGCACACCTGGATGAATTTACTGAAAGCACCAAACTGTGTACATGCATGGGTGAATCTAGGGTGTGTAAAGTATACCTCCATAAAGTTTTATTTGCAGTTCATCTATATGTTCACTTATAAAAAATGGAAGGAAATAAACCAAAATATTAAATGTGCTTATCTATAGTTTGGGAATTAAGGTAATTTTTTTCTTCTTTAAGTTTTATCTATTTTTCAAATTTTCTGTAATAAGTATGATTACTCCCTTAATTAAACATGTTAAAGAAAAAATTGTCTTTCAGGAGTATTGGGAAGGAAAATTTTTAGTTTCAAAAATAATATTGAGGAAAAATAGTAATTCAAAATATTTTAATTTTTTAAATGTCAAATGAAAGAGACAAAATTAGGATTGCTTACTTTTCATAAGACAAATCCTGCGTGTATTCTATAATTCATTTTTTTTCTTTCTATAGTGTTTGTCTGGATCCTATCAAGAAGCTAAAACTTTGTTGAAATCCTACTTACAACAACATGGCTATGGCTCCTGGATTGTGAAATCTCCCTGTATAGAGCAGTTTAGCATGTGAATTAGGGCTCACTGTCACATTAAACATCTTTTCTTGTTTTGGTGTGTTTTGACTAATAAATTAAATTTATATATATTGGTGATTTTCAGCTTTCAAAATAAGAATCTTGCAACAGCAGTGTCTAGAGATTGCTGAAAATTTGTAAATATTCATGTCAAGTACACTGAAGTGTTAGGGTTTTGAAATTCTATTTTTTTGAAAAACAATTACCTTATTCATTATGTATTTACTTTATGTATTTTGTATTTACTTTTACAAACATTATAAAGCCATCACCCTTTTTGTAGTCTAAAAGAAAATTTATTCTTTTAAGGTTTTGTTTTAAAGCTATCCATACAGCAGAAGGTATTCAACATTATGTCCTTGTATCTCACTTAATTTTTTTAAATTAAAAACTAGAATCCATGAATACAAATAATTTTTCTCATTTGTTGGCTAATTCAACAGACATTTGAGTGCCTAATATTTGAAATCACCATGCTACGTGATAGTAAAGAGCAGTAACTAAAACATTTCTCATGTCAAACTGCACATGTAAATGCAGAAAAATGTTAAACATGTTAGAGAATAACTTTATAAATACATTATTCTTAATAATAGAAGATTATCATAAATACTTTACATAAGATTGCTCATTTTCAGGTGTCCAGTATATCCATCCAAATGTGATTTAATTCTTTATAATTTAGATTAGTGGGGATTTCTAGTAAGATCAATAAAGGATTGTTTAACTTTATATATGTTTATACAATGCTTAAGTGAGAAGAGAAAGTTTACTTACTCTTGAGTAGGATATGTATTGTTAGTGAAACTGAGTTTATTCCATACTTTAGCCTCTCTAAACTAGTCCTTTGTTTCAGTCACAGGTGAATTAATTAAACATTATTGGTTTCAGACTTTAACCCTATTAGCTTGGATCCCTATTAAATTTATAAGCTTCTTGCCACACCGTATGAACTGTTATAATTTCTCACCGGGTTGATGTAGGGGTTTGTTATTGGTGGTGGTGGTGGTCTGTTCTAACTAAAAGTATGGCAGAGTTCAGTTGATGAGCACTGAAGTCGTTCTGGAAAGACATGTTTTTCGGAAGACTACATTCTAGACTTACTAATATCAGATTGAACCATGTGAAATTGCCATTTTTGATAGGCTAAAGGGGTCAGATATGGGCAGTTTCATATTGATCAACACAAATATACGATGAATAAGTTCCATTTTATCAATCACATGATATTTATTGCTTGTTTCTCCAAACTGGTATTTTCTTGTTAAATATTTTTAGTCTCTTTTCTGAATTGTTTCTTTCCACAGCTAATTTCCAACCTTTATATCTATTATTTTTTATAGTTAATTTGCCTTTGAAAATACAAGATCTTTCACCTTCTCTTGCCTCTTCACATTCGTGGGTATTTTGCTTTGGACTGACACTTAAAAATAAGGAAGAGTACCAAGTGGCTAGGACTTGCCTTTGAAAGTTTTGCCTAGATAGTAAAGGCCCTGTGTCAGACACTGCCATGAGGGTCGGTAAAAGACCATTTATTTTCTCAAGTAAGAAAAAAATGAATATATCCAACAGTTTTACAGACAGAATCTAGTAAGTACCTCTTATTTACGCAACGTATAGTCACTGAGTGTCTCTGTGTCATGTCTACTCAAGTATATGTACTGTTTGGTTTAGAGAGAAAGATCCTATCTAGAGAGGGCTACCAAGAGAGACTGTGTAAAGGATGAAGGAGATGGCATTTGGTAGAAGGCCGTCATTGGGTGGAAGGGACATTGGCCTTTATGACTGTTATAAGGTATTTAATCTCTTAGCTCAGTTTTCATCATTACAAGGATGAAATTTATACTACTGGTTGTCACTACTTTTCAGGGGTGGAGCTTGATAGAAAGGGCCCCGAGCTGCCCTTGGAACAGCCATGCTTACTGTCTTCCTTTATCTGTTACGTGTTGGGTTATGCAAGATATTTTCCTTGAAGAAAAGTAAACTTCTGCATTCAGACTTCTAGCCTGGCCGGGGTTGCTCAGTGGATTGAGCCTTGTCCCATGGACTGAGAGGCCCCAGTTTGATTCCCTGTCAGGGCACATGCCCGGGTTTTGGGCTCGATCCCCAGAAGGGGTGTGCAGGAGGCAGCTGATTGGTGTAGTTCTCTCACATCGATGTTTCTGTTTCTCTCTCCCTTCCTCTCTCTCTAAAAAGTCAATACAAACATATTTTATTTGTTTGTTTGTTTGCTTTGGTAAGTGCCCCTAACGGGAACCGAACCTGGGACTCTCTGGTCCACAGGCTGATGCTCCAACTGCTGAGCCAAACCGGCCAGGGCCATATTTTTAAAAATAATAAAATAACAAATAAATAAACTCAGACTTCTAAAATTGTTCAAAAATCACTAGTTGCATCTAAGTTGAGGTCCTCTTTCAGCTCTAAGGCTCTGTTACCTGAGCGAGCATTGGAGGGTGTAAAGCAGAGGAAGTGGGGAAGGGGGAGTCGGTGCTGAGGCCAGGCACAGGGCTCTCGGCGGAGGGCCGATGGCGCATGCTCTCGGTTTGGGAGGCAGAGGGAGCTCTTGGAGGACTGTGTAAGGAAGCAACATACATTTAAACACCATTCCATGGTATTTTCTTTGTTTACTTTGGAAATTTGCAAACATACAAAAAAAGTAGAATAGTAAATGAACCCCCATGTACCCATCACCAAACTCAGTAATTATTTAAAAAATGGCAATCTTGTTTGATACATACCTCCTCAAACTGGTTTATGTTACAGCAAATATTAGACATGTTATTTCATCTGAAGATACTTTGATACGTATCTGTAAAATGTGAGGACTGTTTAATTCACACATATGTATAACTACAATTTAGTTAGCACACCTTAAAAATTACCAGTAATTCTCCCATTAGCTCATAAATGTTTAGATTGTTGGAGCCAAGATCAAAATAACATATACTAGGATTTGTATGTTTGTTCAGTATCTATTAATCATTTTCTCTTAATTTGGTTCTTGAAAAAAAATGGGGGCTTTGTTTGAAGCACCCCACAAACTCCTTTTTGTTGCTTACATCTCCATGATGTCATTTAACATGGTCTTTTGTTCTCTGTATTTTCTGAAACCAATAAATCTAGAGGCTTTCAAATTCAAGTTCAAACGTTTATTTTATTTTATTTTTTCTTTTTAAACTTATCTTTATTGTTGACTGTATTGCAGAAGTCCCTTGGTTTTTTCCCCCTTGATGCTCTCCTTCCTAACCCCCCCCCCCAGCCTTCCCCACACGTTTGTCGGTGTCTATTGGTTATACATATATGTATGTAAATTTCTTGTTTTCTCTCTCCCCGTCCCACTCCACCCTCTTCCCTTTGAGGTTCAGTCTGACAACTAATTTGTACTTCTTAATTCCTTCACCTTTTTCACCCCTCCTCCCAAACACCCTCCCATCTGGCAAACAACAAAAAATTCTCTTGTATCTGAGTCTGTTTTTGTTCTCCTTCATTTTGTTTGTAGATTCAATTGCTGATAGATATGTATTTATTGCCATTTTATTGTTGATTTTTTTTTTATCTTTTTCTTCTCTAAGAAGACCCATCAACATTTCATATAATACTGGTTGGTGATGATGAACTCCTTTAGCTTTTTCTTGTCTGGGAAACTCTTTATGTGGCCATCGATTCTAAATGATAGCTTTGCAGGACAGAGTAATCTTGGTTGTAGGTCCTTGCTTTTCATCACTTTAAATATTTCATACCACTCCCTTCTGGCTTGCAAAGTTTCTTTGGAGAAATCAGCTGACAATTTTATGGGAGCTCTGTTGTAGGTAATGAACTGCTTTTCTCTTGCTACTTTTAAGATTCTTTATCTTGAACCTTTTGCATTTTGATGATGATGTGTCTTGGTGTGGACCTCTTTGGGTTCATCTTGTATGGGACTCTCTGTGCTTCCTGGACCTATATGTCTGTTTCCTTGACTAAGTTTGGGAAGTTTTGTGTCATTTTTTCAAATAGGTTTTCAATTTCTTCCCCTCTCTCTTCTCCTTCTGGCACCCCCATGATGTGAATGTTGATACGCTTGAAGTTGTTCCACAGGCTCCTTATACTATCCTCAGCTAGTGCATCCTTCATTTCTGACTGGTCCTTTATTATGCTCTTGAGGTCCTCACTAAGTTCCTTGATGTTTTCACAAAGTCCCTTGAAATGCTCATTAAGTTCATTGAGTGTCCTTATAAGCAGTGTTCTGAACTCTGCATTTGTTAGATTGCTTACCTCCATTTCATTTAGTTCTTTTCCCGGAGTTTTGTTCTGTTCTTTCATCTGGGACATGATTCTTTGTCTTCTCACTTTGGCTGCCTCCCTGTGTTTGTTTCTATGTATTAGGTAGAGTTGCTATGTCTGCTGGGCTTCCCAGGGTGGCGTGTAGTAGGTGTCCTATAGAGTCCAGGGTCACAGCCTCCCTGGTCATCTAGCTGGGCCCTCAAGGTGCACCCCTCATGTGGACTTTATACCTTTCTGTTGTAATTGAGTTGTTGTTTTTTTTTTATTCTCACCCGAGGACATTTTTTGCATTTATCTTCAGATAGAGCAGGAGAGAGGGAGGAAGAGAGAGAGAGAAACATTGACATGAGAGACACATCGAGTGGCTGCCACCAACACGACTCCAACCAGGACGGGGACAACCTGCAACCGAGGTACATGCCCTTAGCAGGAAATGAACCCAGAACTCTCAGGTCTGCCGGCCGACACTCGAACCACTGAGCCACACCAGCCAGGGCTGTAATTGAGTCTTGATTGCTGTTGGCATGTCAGTGGGAGGGTTTTACTCAGGCTGATCAGCTGCAAGGACTGAGTGTGCCTACTGTCCACCAACCTCTGACTTCCTTGGATGGTCAGCTGTGCAGGGGCCACCACACAGAGCAAGACTTCAGCAGGGCTCTCGTACCCACTGAGTTCACATGGGTGTGTCACTTGTGGAGGTGGTTGGGTGGTGGTGCTTCAGCATGGACTGAAGCTGTCCACTGGGTGTGCTGGCTCTGGGGCAAGGTCAGCCACTGCCTGTGTTCTACCTGGGGCCACCAGGCATAAGCTGTAAAGCGATCTGCCAATGGCTGCTGCTTGTGCTGGGCTGGGAGGAGCCCAGGCAAAGCCACGCTGTGAAACAAGGCCACCTGGGGCCACTTAGTGAGAGGTATGGGGCTCGCTGAGACCAGATGCTGCTTGTTTGAGAGAATTCAGGAAAATCTCAGGCAGCAACCAGAACAGGCCAATCCTATGGTAAAGCCACTGGAAACAGCTTGGGTGGGACAGGGCCTCAGGGAATCAAGGGCGGAGCAAACAGTGTGAGCCAGGTTGCTGGGGTCCCAGATACGGTGGGTGGCTGCTGCCCCAGGGAGGGGCTCACCAAAGGAACAAAGGCCTCTGCCAGCACGTCTGTCCCGGAGAAAGCCCCTCTCCAGCCCTCACCCAGATGCCAAACAGCTCAGTCCTTGCCCGTATGTCTCTCGTGCCGTTCGAGCTGCGTCCCTTCCACTCTGGAGCTCAGAGGGAGCAAATCCAAGTAAGTCCGTGCGCGGGCCCTTTAAGAGGAGCTGAGCTGCCTGGGGCTCCAGAAGCCTCAGCCTCCCTCAGCCTCAGTTCCCACTGGTTTTCCAGCCAGAAGTGATGGGGATTCTCTTCCTGGCACTGGAACCCTGAGCGGGGCGCCTGGTATGGGACTCCTCAGGGAGGACCTTCCAGCCGAGGTGGCCTGATTTTTATCCGCCACACGTGGGTGTGGGCCCAGCCGGTCCCGCTCCCCCTACCAGTCTCCATGTGGCTGCTTTGATCTCGTAGTTGTAGGACTTCCATTCAGCTCGATGTCAGGCGGTTCTGAAGGATGTTGGTTCTGTAGTTTAGTTCTAATTTTGATGTGGTTGTGGGAGGAGGCGAGACCACAGTTACCTACCCGCCATCCTGACCGGAAGTCCAAGTTCAAACTTTTGGCAAGAGTATTTCACAGGCAGTGTTGTATACTTTGATCAAAAGACAATAGCTGGGTTGTCTTTCTCTTTGTGACGTTAGCTGTCATTGACAATCACTGCCTAATCCATTATTTGATTAGGGGTTCCAGGTGATAATCAAATTCTTTCATTAGCTGAAATGCATCTATTAAATGTGCACTTATATATTATTTGATTACCTGGGGTATAGTTGGTAACAGAAAGATTGAATTATTTCTCTTTGATGTTGAAATAAATAGTTGGTTCTCAGTCTTCTTTTAAATATGTCCAATGAGAATTTTATTAGTATCATGAATTTAAACATATTTGTGTCTCAGTTATTATAATCATATTCGTATTCAGATTGTTCTCTTTTGTCAGTGGGAGTCTTTTCTACATATTTCTTAGTATTTTCTTCTAATTGATGTTTCTAATGCAATTTTAAGTACTATTGTTTTGTATGTTTCATTTTCTATTTATTGATAATATGTAGGCATGTTGATTCTTTCATGGCGGACTCACATCCAGTGATCTTGCTAAATTCTCACAGTTTCTTGTGGAGCTTTTTGAATTTTCTTCACACACAGTCATGTCATATGTGGATAATGATGGATCTGTTTCTTCTGTCCCAATCCTGTAATTTCTTTTTCTTTTTTATTTCCCCCTATCAACAACTTCCTAGTAAATGTGGATAGAAGTGGTGATGGTGTCCTTGTCTCACGTGGGCACCGTGCCGTGCTGGTGCCCGTGTCTTCTGAGCGTGACGCCTGCAGTCCTTGTTGGCTCTCTTCCTGCTCCCGTGACCGTACTTGCCTACTCAGCTCGTGCTTGGAACGGCCCTGCTCTGAAGAAACCTAGTTCCTTTTCATGGAAGGTGGTGTCTAAACACCATAGTCTGGATGCTGAGGGTGCCTGCTAATACTGGGTTGGTTGGTTTTCCCTAGGTCTTTCTCTTCAGAGAAAAGAGCTTGGAAATATGTGTATCAATTTAAGATAAAATAATATATTTAGTTTATACTTTCATTTCAGATTCAAGTCCACAGAGTTTTAGTTCCTCTGTTATATGTTACGTGCCACCTCCTTCCCCTACACCAAAACCCTGATTCCTGTTGATGCCAAAATAACTTCTTTCCTTTTCTCTGGCACAGACACAATAGTGTCAGAGTAGCTGTATTGTCACTGTCATCAATAATGTCGTCACTGAGAACAATTTTAAATTGTTTTTGTCCTTAGGATACATCCTGCCATACATGTACAATCAAGTAATGTGTTTTATTTATTTTTTTATTATTTTTGTTACAGATGTTTCCCCTTCAGGTAATGTGTTTTAAAGTAGTTTAACTTCTGTCTGTGACTTATGCCTCCAATTCGATCCACAGTTAAGATTATTCGTTCAATTTGGCTCTTGATATTAAGAAATTGAGATTTTAAGTTATGTAAAAATATGGTACTGCACCCACAGATTCCCCAGGGCCTGTGCTCACTGTGGCCCTCGCCCCGCATCGGCATTGACCTGTGCTGCCATTGGTGACGATTTACTGAGGGGCGCTGCACCCACAGATTCCCCAGGGCCTGTGCTCACTGTGGCCCTCGCCCCGCATCGGCATTGACCTGTGCTGCCATTGGTGACGATTTACTGAGGGGCGCTGCACCCACAGATTCCCCAGGGCCTGTGCTCACTGTGGCCCTCGCCCCGCATCGGCATTGACCTGTGCTGCCATTGGTGACGATTTACTGAGGGGCGCTGCACCCACAGATTCCCCAGGGCCTGTGCTCACTGTGGCCCTCGCCCCGCATCGGCATTGACCTGTGCTGCCATTGGTGACGATTTACTGAGGGGCGCTGCACCCACAGATTCCCCAGGGCCTGTGCTCACTGTGGCCCCTGAATATACCAACAACCCAGTCGCAGGAGCCTACTTGAGAGTCTGCTGCACGGTGCGTGTCCGCTGCGACCACGGTGTCCGTGGGCACAGATGGCACCTCAGAGTGATGCCAGGAGGGCCTGGGCAGGGTTGGCGGGCAGAGCCGGGCCGGGACAGGCTGTCGGGGCTGAGCTGAGCGGCAGAGCGCTCTGCTGGTGGGGGGAGGGCGGGGGGAGGGGAGCAGAGCCGAGGGAGAGTCTCCCGGTGCTTGGGCGGCGCAGCCCCCCCCCCCCCCAGGCCTCCCTGAAGCCCCCCGGGACCGTGGAGAATCTTCCGCCCTCACCCCTCCCGCGGGGCTGCCCCATGGCAGCCCGGTGGAGCCGCGGGGCGCAGAGAGGGGTGCGGGCGGGGCATGCGGGAGAGGCGCCAGTGCCGGGTGGCAGCCGGAGGAGGAGGGTCTGCCGTCTGCGGGGGTCTGCGGGGGTCTCTCCGCCCGAGGAAGCCACCAGCTGCGGCAGGAGGAGCAGGGGCGTCGGAAGCCCGTGTCCCTGGCCCGCTGTGGCCGCGGCAGCAGCTCGGAACTTTCAGAATCACGTAGCTGGACGTTATTTACTCATCATCTTTATTAAATAATAAATACTTTGGGATAAATAATTTACGAACATTCAGAGCCCGTAGGGCTTACAAGAAGAATCCTGAGAGATCCATAGTCATGACCCGAACACAGCGACCCCGGCCGCGCACAATAAATACAGGTTAAATAAATAGGGATGTAAACACACATCCCCGAAATAAATAGGGGCGCGGGCGCGGGCGCGGGCTAGGCGCGCGCGGCGTAGAGGCGCTGGCACAGGGCGATCCACCGGCGCAGGAACAGCTCCACGTTCACCGGCTCGTCCCCGTACTCGCAGGGCGCCCCGCCCGCCGGCTCCTGCAAGAAGCAACGTCCTCAGTCCGGCCCCCTCGGGCCTTGTTCCCTTGTTCCCCGCTGCAGGGGCGCAGGCTCAAGGCCTGCGTTTTCCAGAAGGTCCAATGTCTGAACCCCGGTTCCTAGCAGCGACCCAGGCGACCTGCCGAGCCTGCCTTCCCGCCCCTGGGAGCCCTGCCCCTTCCCGGGGCACAGGGTTCTCCCTCCGCGATGCGCCAGGAAGCACTTTAAGTGGCAACAGGTCTAGACGGGCACCTCGTGAAACTGCAGGTCGGTCAGGTCGAGCCCTGCCCTCCTTCCCGCTGCCCCGTCTGCCCCTCGGCCTGCCCGCAGGCACGCGCACCACGCTTGCTGGGTAGCCCTCGAGGCCCCTGCTGCCCTCCCCGGGGGGTCTCTTCCTACTCCCCCAAACCCGATGGAGCAGCCAACAGTAAGTTAGGACGATCTTGGGGAAAGTTGTGTGAAGAACAGATTGTGAATGCTCATACCCACCCTGCCCCACCTCCGTATCAGTCGAGGACCAACTTCTGAAAGTCTGAACATTAGAAATTTTGTTCTGTGGACTGACACTTTGGAAATTAACCTCCTCTACTGGTGGGAGCTATTTCACCTCTGAGGCTAGCTGACAAGCTAAGAGAATACTCTGATACACAGTAAGATAGAAGGCTTTTGAAATTTGAAGTAATTCCTATCCTGGAAACATAAACCAAATGAGGTACAGGATTCTCTTTAAATAAACTGTTGTAGCCCTGGGCAGTTTGGCTCAGCAGTTACAAGGACCAGGGAGTCCTGGGTTCGATTCCGGCCAAGGACACGTACCTCGGTGGCAGTTCGTCCCTGGCCCTGGTTGGAGTCATGTGGGTGGCAACCACTCCATGTGTCTCTCTCACATCCATGTTTCTCTCTCCCTCCTACTCTGTCTGAAGATAAATGTAAAAATATCCTCAGGTGAGGATTAAAAATAAATAAATAAATAAACTGCTGTAGTCTTATATACTTCTGTAAAAACATCATTGAATATTGTAACCTCTTAGAGGGTTAGATTTTTTTTTTTTACTATCTGGCTTTTGAAACTCAGAGTCTCTGATTTTCACATAATTTTGTCCTAATTTTGCATCAAGAATTTAGAGTGAGTTTTCTGATACTGGTCGAGTATTTTAGAGCAAACCTCTTGACATGGACACTGAGTCTGTCGATGTCTAGATGACATTGCTCTGATGTGTTATTTTTAAAGAATTAAATGGAAAGGAACAGTCTACTAACAAAATGGCTCTTGCTTGGAAACAACTAGAATGTTAGAACCTTGGTTCTACTATCATTAAAATTATTCTGTTTATTTAGCTATTCACCTATTAACTCATGAATTGTGTACTTTGGCAAACGGGGTGAGAAAAGGGAGATGTGAATCTCTTCACATCACCCGAGTCCCTTGCATATTTCATGCTTCCTGTGCGGCTAAAAGTACTGAAAGTTCTGAAGGTATTATCTGTCAATCAGGAGTTAATTATCTAGTCTGTTGGCCATTTTAATGGTTGCCCTTTTTAAGACAAATCTTGTAGTTCTGCCAATGGCTGAGAAACCCCACTTAAAAGCTGTTAGGTCATCAGTGCTGGCCATTCTGGAAACTGATCTGAAGGAATTTTAACAATATGTGATGAAACCTGTCTGCTTTCTGTGCACTTCAGTTCCGTGTCTTCTCCTACTCCCAGCGTGCTGGTAGTGTGAGGGGTGACAAGGAGGGGCAGGGCGTGTCCCCGCATGCGTGCGGCTGGAGAACCCCTGGCTCTGCCCTACCCCTTATACCTCCCAGCTCCACACTGTGTCATCTAGCTCACAGTGACTTCACAGGTAGGAGTACTTCACAAATACCACAGATGCTGTGCCACTTTAAAATGCCTCCCCGTGGATTTTCCTCCCAGGCGAGCAGGTGGAGTAATGCCTTACCTTTAGTGCCTGAACTAGTGTGTTGATATTTCTCACTGAGTCATTGATATTTCTCAGGGGAGAGGTTTTGCTCTTATCTAAGTTGAGCACGTCCTGCAGAGGTGAGAGTTCTTCGACCAGACACTGCAGGTGTTTCAGCTCCGTGGCCTTGAACAACAAAGACAGTTACCAGGTCAGTCTGCCCTGATGGTCAATCAGAAAGTAACTTCAAATTTGTTTTAGTAAGAGTAGCAGTACATAGCTTTTACCACTCTCTCCATTCTCAGCATTACTGTCGAGATGGACCGATAGAGTTTTACTTTATAAGACTGGAAAAACTAGAGTTCAACTACCCATGATTAGAATGAACTATTAGCTAACAAGGAATTAATCATTACTTTCAGTTTAATTTGGTTTTGCAAAAAGTCAACGTTTCTGCACCCCATTGCAAATCACAGACATAGGCTGACTTCGTTCCCAGTCTGCACAGAAGTTACTCGGACCAGAGTAGTCAGATTGTGGAAGTACGGGGCCACGGGCTGTGACGCCAGCACTATTTCGTGGTTCACAAGTTGAGAACCAGGGACCGCTAGGCCAGAAGAAGCCCTTGGGGCCACTGGCTGCAGCCCTAACATTTTGTAGATTAGCGATGGTAGCTCTGTATATAGTATTGGCTCTCAGAACAGCAAGTCACATATCACTGCATCTTAATTGTTTAACTACATTACGATGCCTTCAAAGGGGTATTAATACCAACCAAATAAAACGTCACAGTTATTTGAAGGATTTTTCAATGAGCCTCCTGATTCAGATACACACACAGCATGATAATACTGCACACTTCTGTGGTACGCTGTGATTTCAAAGTGTTTGTTCCCAAATAAGCCCATTCACATCTCTCAGCCGCATTCTGAGACAGAAATGCAGTGTCATCTCCATTTCACAGAGAAGGACGGTGAATCTCAGAGCCTGTGTCCTCCCCAAGGCCACACAACCAACAGGAGCCGGGATTCAACCGCTTCTCTGTCGCCATAACGTAGCATCCTTCGAGTTACATGTTCTTACAGTTTTCTGCAATCTCCGAGACATGGAATGGTGGTAACGAGCAAGTGAATGGAGTTCATCACATTACTTTTGGTTTCAAATAGATCTTGAGCTGTCATTTAGAAAGTGTTAGATTTCAAAGAATCTACCACCCTCTAAACTGCGCACACATCCCCTGTTATCTTTCTAACAATCTAGCGAGGGAGAGGGAGGGCTCCGCCGCCAGGTCGGAAGCCGGTTTCATCTGCAGGCCTCCCCGCTGCCTCCTGCAAGTGCTGGAGCTCAAGGCTCGAGTGTTTGGCATGAGCAGCCAGAACGAGCCCCTCACAAAGCCTAGAGCCTTTCAGTGACTGGAGGTAAGAGGTGTGTGTGTCTGACTAAGCCGGAGGAGATCTCCGAGTTATTTCCTTCTCATCTTTCAAAAGATAGCCTAGAGCATAACTTAAGTAAGTCTGAGGAAAATCAGTGGGATTGCATCTATGATCCTTTAAGTCCCATTTTTTCTGGGCGTAGATGCCCAGCACTGGTTCTGCCCTTCTCTGCTGACCAGCACAGCTAGCTGTCAGCAGCCTCACTTAGCAATAAGAGCATAGAAGACTATGCCTGTCTGTCTACCTGAATCCCCAAACAGCCAGATGGAGCTTCTGATCTTGGAAAATGAGTCATGCAGCATACGTCTCCAGGCTACTGGCATAAAAGATGTGTAAGCCCCGTTTTTTACTTTCTACTCCCCAGGGAGAAGTTGGTCTTCACTACTTATTACTAGTGATAGCGGGTGTTTGTATGGTGCTTACCCTATGCCCGATGCTGTTAGAGCCCCTTACATTTACTCACTGACCCTCACAAAACGATGTGAAGCATACACAAGTGTTCACAGATGTAGGTAAGAAACTGAGTCACAAAGAGAGCAGGTGGCTTGCCCCCACCCAGTTCACCAAAGCTAGGCTCAGGCCGACTGGCCCTGGGTGTACGCTGCTTCTCAAAGACAGACCTTAGGACTCTCCTAAAACAAAGCATCCCTTTTAAAGTGGGCTCCTCTGACATCGGTTGTGGTCCTTTGCATAGTGAAATCACATAACAGAGTATCTTTAGGGTTTTACATGTTCAAAGGAAGCAGTAAGTCGACAATCGTTTTAGAAAGCAGTCCCAGCAATAAAGTGAGAATAGTATTCTTGTCCTCTTTCCTTCCCACTTCCTCTCCCCCCAAACACAAACAAGCGCATAGAAATACATAGACAAAGCCACTTTACAGAAGCCTCCCTCTCGAACTTGAGTGTTTTTTCAAATATGGAACTTAGTAATATTTCCTCTCAGGCGCGATGCAATCAGTGGGCAGATTCCCACTTGGCTTCTTAATAAAACACAAAATGAACTTAGAAAGTGGTACTTACATTCCTGGGCATGTAGAATTTAAACGTGAGCAGCATGGAGCGCTTGGGGTTCTCGTGGTTCTGCGAAAGCACGACAGACGGTTATTACAAACCACCCCAGAGAGGAAAGTCAGGGGCAGTCGTGGGAGCCAGGGGACCGACTTACCTCGAATACCTTCAGAAGCAGCTGCAAATCCAGCATCAGCTGCTCCAGCTGCTGCTGTGTGTCCTGGCTGGAGCTCCAGGTGGGTGCAGCGTCTGTGAGGAGCACCAGCGTTAGTGCGACGCAGGACAGCAAGTGCATCTTGTGCATCGTGGCAGGAGGTGAGGTCGCTGTCGTTGTGATTGGAGAGCTGATAGGGAGCTCGAGAGAGAGAAGCAATTTATACTGTTAATTCTGGAAAGATATTATGGGGGTGTCAAAATATTTTACATATTACACATATTTTCAAAGACTCTACCTGTGTGGCAAAAAAAAAAAAAAAAAAAAGCATTACCTTTATTTTTCCTCTTCTGATGACTCTTTGGAATTTCTTCAAACCCCCATGAGCTGACTGAATGGATGTAGGTGAAATCCCTCTTGGGTTCAGTAGCCCACACTTCTGTGGTGGTTCCAATGCATACGCCTCACGCCTTCTGTATGAAGCAGTTTTTCCTCCTTTCATTAAGGGGGTGGGGAGACCAAAGTGGCTTATGAAAATTTTCTCTTTGTCATAAACTGTGCTGAACTTGTGGCTCACCCTGCCGTGGTGGACACGAGCCAGAGCAAATAGGTGATAAGAATAAATGTTTAGATTTGTTGATTAGACAGGAAGAATATTGGTTTCCGGTTTCAGGATGACTTTTTCATCTATGCGATGCCTGCGCTCATGCACACGGCCTGAGAGGTCCCCTCTTACATAATCTGCAGGAGAAGCACCAAGCGGACACATCATGCCCATTGATCTGCAGATTCTGCTTTAAGGTTAACATGTTTCTCATATCTGTTTAAATCTCTCACTGTCTGTTTTACTTTCTAAAAACATACAGTGTTCAACAAATACTCAGAACACGTGTTCTAGCCAAAGGTACTGATGTGGGGGTGTGCGTGACCATTTTAGTTTTGCCCCTTTATTATTTTGCTGGGTATCAGGGGATAGAACGAGAGTTGCAATGTCTCTCCCTCTCCGATGGCTTATACTTCGTTCAATATAAGGCAGGAAACAAGCATAACAATAGGGCTCCCCGTCCGTCTGTCTGAAGCGTGCGGACTGGGATGTCTGGATTCCACTGGGGCGTTCCTTAGGAGAAGGGCAGGATCTGGCCGGCACGCGGCGTGCGGCATGGCCCAGCTGGCTGGGGAAGAAGGCATGGCCGTAAGAAGCACAGAAGGAAATGGGCCGTGGAGTGCCCGTGTGTGTGTGTGTGTGTGTGTGTGTGTGTGTGCACGCGCGCGCACATGCGTGCACCTTGTGCAGTGAGAGCAGTCCTCAGAGCAGGGGTACCTGGGCTCATTTATTCCAAGACGACTCTCCTAATACAGCAGCCAGAACTTGGGGACGGCAGCTGTTAAGAGGGACGTCCATGATCATTCCTGGAGCACCTTTATGAAAAATGAATAAACTTCTACCAACAACTGGGACAGACAGACACGTGCAGACAAGGGGTGCGCTCGGGCTCTGCTGTTTGATGATAGACTTGACATGTGTTGTATGTAAACCTGCCCGCGTTCCTGGTTTCGATGTTTTCGCCTCTTCATAGATTCGCATTTCTCCTCGAAAGCTCCTGGGACACTATGAGTGTAACAGTAATAGTTGCCAAATAGGATGAGTGTTTTGGCCCTGGATGGTTTGGCTCAGTGGTTAGAGTGTTGGCCTGCGGTCCAGAGAGACCCGGGTTCGGTTCCCGCTAAGGGCATGTACCTCGGTTGCAGTTTGTCCCCGGCCCTGGTTGGGTCGTGCATGTGGCAGCCACTTGATGTGTCCCTTTCACGTCGATGTTTCTCTCTCTCTCTCCCTCCCACTCTATCTAAACAAAATATGGAAAAATGTCCTCAGGTGAGGATTAAAAAAATAAATAAAATGTTATTAACCCTTTCAAAAAAAAAAAAAAGCTGAGTGTTTTGTAATTGGGAGACTGAGAACGCTCGGGCTGGGCGTTAACTTGTCCTCAGTACAATGTACAGTTAGTTATGCCTGAGGGATGGGATCCAGAGATAGGTGTAGACCTGTCATTTCAACTGGGGCAAATCCCAAATCCCAACCTAGTTTCTCCTTCCTCAAAGGAATCGCTCGTGACGCTTCCATTTTTACTGCTGTGCACCTTTCTTGTCTAGTCTTTTTTTATTTTATTAATTTTTTAGAGAGAGGGAGAAAGGAAGAGAGCGAGAGAAACATTGATGAGAGAGAAACATCGATCGGCTGCCTCCTGCACGCCCCCTACTGGGGATCGAGCCCACAACCTGGGCCTGTGCCCTGCCTGGGATTCGAACTGGGACCTCTCAGCGCACAGGGCAACGCTCAACCACTGGGCCGCACCGGCGGCTCCTTTCTGGTCGGGGGGGCAGGAAGCTGCAGCACAGGGCGGTCGGGTCCCTTCTGGGCCATTCAGCCCTCACTGCGGGAAGGGCCCCAGTGGGGACTTGGCATCGGGAGGTTCTGACGGCAGCGCCCACTCCCCTACCATCTGTCTTCCTCCTGAAGGGACCTGGGGCATAGCAGGCCGGGCGCCCGCGGACCCCAGCCCGACCCTCCAGGGAGTGGACAGGAGGGTGTGAGGAAGGAACGGGCTTCACACTGGGTTTGACAGCATCGGAAACAACAGTCCTGTAGCCTGAGGGCTAGGAGGGGGGGCAGGCAAGGGAGGCCCTCGGAGGACCTGCGGACAAGCCCTGGGGAGGAGCAGAGAAAGGGTGCTGTTTGTCCAGGCTGCACAGTGTGCTGAACACAGCATCTCGGCAAACTTTAAAAATAAGCAATTATGGCCCTGGCCGGTTTGGCTCAGCGGTTAGAGCGTCGGCCTGCGGTCCCGAGAGACCCGGGTTCGGTTCCCGCTAAGGGCACGTACCTTGGTTGCAGTTTGTCCCCGGCCCTGGTCGGTTGTGCGGGTGGCAGCCACTCGATGTGTCCCTTTCACGTCGATGTTTCTCTCTCTCTCTCTCTCTCTCTCTCTGTTCCTCTCTCTCTCCCCTACTCTACCTGAACAAAAAAATGGAAAAATGTCCTCGGGTGAGGATAAAAAAATAAAATAAAACAAAATAAAATAAAAAAATAAAAATAAGCAATTATAGATCCTCAGGCGGAAAAAAATTAAGGAAAGCCCGATTAGAGACAAATGATTTTTTATTTTTTAGAAGAGAAGACATGGGTTAGAGACACACAATCATAATCTTTTCTTTTTATTACAAAAAAAAAAAAAATGCAAAACACTTCTCTGTACCTTTCAAACCAAAACCACAAACTTAGCATCAGTTCTAAGGGGAAGGCTATTCAGTGATCTTGTTTCGCTTCTGTAAAGATGTCAGTGTCTCATCCCAGCATCATCAGCCCAGGCCGCTACCCTTCCAGAGTGGAAGAACTCGGGCCCACACATTTCTCCGTGTGGGGGCTTTTCCAACGAGGCCTTTGATGTGCTCAGTCTTGATACTTCTATTTCTCTGGCTATTTCCGTTAGAGAATGGGCCAATGCGGAGACGTTCTGGGACAGCAGAAATATTACTGCGTAGCCGGCACCATGGTGGGGATGGGCCTTGTTTTGTGAAATGCTCAGGAGAAAACTCCCACACCGTGGTGGCGCGACAGAGTCAAAGAAAGACCACTAGGGAACTGAAGTCCAAATAAGAGCCGTTTGTTAGCCGGCGGCGTCTGATCCCGGACACCCCTGTGACAGAGTCTTCGGAGATCAGCCCCGACCTCCTTACACACACACCTTCTAAAGCTTAAAACCACATTCCGGTTCGCACTGGGGCAGAGCTCGGACAGAGCGAAAATATGCAGTTAGGCAGTTGGCTAACCTGGGAACCTGACGTTTCTTGGTCCAGTGTCTGGGGACCGGACATTTCTTGGACAGGGGCTATTCTAATTTACTAAGGTTATTATGATCTCTATCCTGTTAATTAAATTCCTTACAAAATAGATTCGGCTGGAGGACACACAGTGATTTTACCGATCATCAGTTATGGGGCTATAAACATGCCAGTACAACACGCTGTGGATACTCTCACTTTTTTTTTTTATCCTCACCCCAGGACACTTTGCATTCATCTTCAGGAGGGAGAGAGAGAAACATCGATGCGAGAGAGACACATCGAGTGGCTGCCACCCACACCACCCCAACAAGGCCGGGGACAAACTGCAACGGAGGTACGTGCCCTTAGCGGGAACCAAACCCCCAACTCTCCGGTCCGTGGGCCATCGCTCTAACCCCGGGCCAAACCAGCCGGGGGATACTCTCACTTTTAAGGTGACTGACACATGAGCTGGCCTCTCTGGCTCTACTGGTGACCAAGTCAGCAGCCGACTGCTAGCTGCCCAAAGCCGCAGCCCAACTTCCCCTTTGGAAATAGCAGGGTTTGTGACTCGGCCGGCAGCCCAACTTCCCCTTTGGAAATAGCTGGGTTTGTGACTCAGCCTCCCGGCCCCAAGGGCAGCCGGGTTCTGCGGAGAGGAAAGCCCCGCCCCCAGCTGCCTGTCCGGAGGCTGGCCATCCAGTCACCACGTTGTCCGTGGGTCAGAGCCCGCTCCAGGACGCAGCTCCAAGACTCCCTCCTCCCCCCCCTCCTCCCCCCCCCTCCCTCCCTCCTCCCTTCCTCCGATGGGTCCTGAGCTGAAGCCTGAACTCCGTGTGGAGCGCGAGCCTGTGTGGGCGCCCCTCAGGGCACACTTCTCCCCGTGAGCTCAGGACACACTGTGGGTGCCTCCCTGCCAGCCAGGCACTGCGTCTCAGGAGACGTCTGCACCCCGGGCGATGACGGGTGCCCAGCGCTCGGCTCTCAGGCCGCTGGCTTCTGCGGCGGTGCCCATGTGTGCCCTCCCGTGTGGTCACTGTTAATGGTGCTCCTCACCTTCGGGTGGAAGACTGATTTATTCCCTTCGTACTTGTCGTTCTGCAAGTGTCTCAGATTCATTCCCTCACTGAGTTACATGTTACTGGTGAGACACGTGGCATTTCTAGAGATTGAATGACTTGCCCGAAATCATATTCTTAAGTTGGAGGTGAAATCAGAACAAAAACCCCGGCCTTCCTTACTCCCGACCACCTCATATTGTCCATGTGAAATCGGGGCGCCAAGTTCCAGGCCACCAGGCCCAGCAGGGAAGGCCGGGTGAGAGTGTGCCCCTGAGTGTGCCCCTGACCCCCTCACTCAGATCCCCCTCTGGGTGAGAGTGTGCCCCCTGAGTGTGCCCCTGACTCCCCTCACTCAGATCCCCCTCCGGGCGAGAGTGTGCCTCTGAGTGTGCCCCTCACCCCCTCACTCAGATCCCCCCTCAGGTGAGAGTGTGCCCCCTGAGTGTGCCCCTGACCCCCTCACTCGGATCCCCCCTCAGGTGAGAGTGTGCCCCTGAGTGTGCCCCTGACTCCCCTCACTCAGATCCCCCTCCGGGTGAGAGTGTGCCCCTGAGTGTGCCCCTGACCCCCTCACTCAGATCCCCCTCCGGGTGAGAGTGTGCCCCTGAGTGTGCCCCTGACCCCCTCACTCGGATCCCCTCTCAGGTGAGAGTGTGCCCCCTGAGTGTGCCCCTGACTCCCCTCACTCAGATCCCCCTCCGGGTGAGAGTGTGCCCCTGAGTGTGCCCCTGACCCCCTCACTCGGATCCCTTCTCAGGTGAGAGTGTGCCCCTGAGTGTGCCCCTGACTCCCCTCACTCAGATCCCCCTCCGGGTGAGAGTGTGCCCCTGAGTGTGCCCCTGACCCCCTCACTCGGATCCCCCCTCAGGTGAGAGTGTGCCCCCTGAGTGTGCCCCTGACCCCCTCACTGGCTCCCCCTCCGGGTGAGAGTGTGCCCCTGAGTGTGCCCCTGACTCCCCTCACTCAGATCCCCCTCCGGGTGAGAGTGTGCCCCTGAGTGTGCCCCTGACCCCCTCACTCGGATCCCCCCTCAGGTGAGAGTGTGCCCCCTGAGTGTGCCCCTGACCCCCTCACTGGCTCCCCCTCCGGGTGAGAGTGTGCCCCTGAGTGTGCCCCTGACCCCCTCACTCGGATCCCCCCTCAGGTGAGAGTGTGCCCCCTGAGTGTGCCCCTGACCCCCTCACTCGGATCCCCCTCCGGGTGAGAGTGTGCCCCTGAGTGTGCCCCTGACCCCCTCACTCGGATCCCCCCTCAGGTGAGAGTGTGCCCCTGACTCCCCTCACTGGCTCCCCCTCCGGGTGAGAGTGTGCCCCTGAGTGTGCCCCTGACCCCCTCACTCGGATCCCCCTCCGGGTGAGAGTGTGCCCCTGAGTGTGCCCCCTGAGTGTGCCCCCTGACCCCCTCACTGGCTCCCCTCCAGGTGAGAGTGTGCCCCTGAGTGTGCCCCTGACCCCCTCACTGGCTCCCCCTCCTGTCGCCTGCCCGCACCGCCCCCGCCCTCCAGCAGCACCAGGGCTTCTGAGCTCTCAGCAGCGGATTTACAGGGGTCAGGGCGCTACAGCAGCAGGGTCTTGCTCATGTTTTGAATCTCTTTCTGGGAGTTTCCAAAGCACCGGGGCACTTGATGTGTTCCCACCCCTTCTCCAGATCTGAGGTGAGAAGCTGGTGCCCCTGTGCACTGAAGCTGTATGTGTGCAGGGTGCGGAGCTATGGTGACGTGGGGATGTCACGCTAGGCAGTGGCCTGCACCTGGCCACCAAGAGCCACCGGCTGTGCTGTGTGGTGAGGATGCGAGTGTCTGCAAAACCCTAGACGTCTACTCTTTGTGTCAAGTAAGACCCTGTGACGAGTCACACCGTGGTTACCAGAGGCAGAATGTGATCATCTCCCAACATTAACCGTCAGAGATTTGCAGAGTGCGTCAAGTTCATAAAGATCTTCCTCATCCGCTTATCTCTCTCTTTTTTAGAGAGAAAGAGAGGAAGGGGGAGGGGAATGGAAACATGGATGAGAGAGAATAGAGAACATCGACTGGCCGCCTCCTGCACGCCCCCCACTGGGGATCGGGCCCACAACCTGGGCATGTGCCCTCACCGGGAATCGAACCCGCGACCTCTTGGTGCAGGGTCGGTGCTCAGCCACGGAGCCCCACCGGCCGGGCTTGGCTGTATGTGCTTCGTGAAGAACTTCGTCTCCTTCATACATCAAGAGTTAAGCTATGCACCTGCTCAGTCTGAGCTTCCTCCTCTGCCGAGGCGAACGTCCTCACTCAAACCTTGTGGAAGCACAGTCGTCATCCATGTGGCAGGATCTTCCTCCGACTGTCCTTCCTGCCTGCCCAGCTTCTGCTTTCCTCGCCCCGGCGCTGCGGACGCACCCCGCCCAGCCATCGCTCGTCGTCTTGCTAACAGATGCGCGGGGCAGAGTCAGCATGTTAAGAGCTCATTCTGAGCAAAGGTGGGTTCTAGTGGACGGCGCCCCGCCGGGCAGAGCGAAGGGGGTTCGGAGGCGCTGTACGACGTGAAGGACTTCTGGGGCCAGGACGGAGCAGGACCACAGGAGGTTAGGCCACAGCGCTGCTGGCCACTGCAAGGTCACTGCCTGCAGGGTCAGAACTCTGCCCGGCGGCCACCTCGCGGTGCTGACCAGGGCGCTCCTGCCGGGTGTGCGACCCCTCCCGTGAGAGCAGCACCGTGACTGAGGCTGGTCTCGGGATGTGGTGCTTAGCATCGGTGACTCCATTTGGGGCCTGTTGTCTTTTTAATGCTAAATAATATATTTTTAAAGAATTGCCCTGGCCGGTTTGGCTCAGTGGTTAGAGCGGCGGCCTGCGGGTCCAGAGAGACCTGGGTTCGGTTCTCGCTAAGGGCACGTACCTCGGTTGCAGTTTGTCCCCGGCCCTGGTCGGTCGTGCGGGTGGCAGC
Source organism: Molossus molossus (assembly GCF_014108415.1). NCBI lineage: Eukaryota > Metazoa > Chordata > Mammalia > Chiroptera > Molossidae > Molossus > Molossus molossus. The sequence goes on along the minus strand of NW_023425377.1, from coordinate 124,507,271 downwards.
CACTCGATGTGTCCCTTTCACATCGATGTTTCTCTCTCTCTCTCTCCCTCCCACTCTATCTGTACAAAAAATGGAAAAATGTCCTCGGGTGAGGATAAAAAAAAAAAAAAGAATATAGCCTTATATTTTATTTAAAAATTATAACACTATTATCTAATTATAAAATAATACATATTCATTATAGGAAATTTGGAAAATATAAAAAAGCCTAAATAAATGAAAATTACCTCGAATCGTACCAGGTAATAACTATTGTTATCATATATTGGTATTTGTCCATCGAGTCTTTTTTCCTGTGGTTTTCTTTCATGCTTTTACCCTTTAATAACATTATAAATACCTCATATTAAGTATTCTTCTAGCCTGGCCAGTGTGGCTCAGTAGTTGAGCGTCGGCCCCTGCACCCAGAGGTCTCCAGTTCGATTCCCGGTCAGGGCACATGCCCAGGTTGTGAGCCTGATCCCCAGTGGGGGGCATGCAGGACGTGACTAATTGATGTTCTCTCTCATCGATGTTTCTATCTCTCCCTCTCCCTTCCTCTCTATCTAAAATCAATAAAGAAAAAAAAATTTTTTTAAGTATTCTTCTAAAATGGTTTTAACAGTTATAGAATTCTGTTGTGTGGCTGTACTCATTTTTTGGAATTCACATGAATTCTAATCATTCACAAGTACAACTAGTGCTGCAATTCACCAGTGTCTTTAGCACATAAGTATTTGTACAAGTTTCTGATTTCCTCTTACGTTGAAATCCTGGACGTGGAATTCCTGGGTCCAAGAATAAGAACACTTTGAGGTTTCTGATGCCTATTCAGAAAGTTCGTCATAACTTGTCACTCCTCGCCGGCGGCGTGAGCCTGTTTTTCTCTGCTGCCTACGTGGCTCCACGTTACGGACGAGGGCGGGTGGTCTGCTGGAATGCACGCTGACCCGCTGCTGTGCTGAGGCCCTCGGGTCCACATTCGGAGCTGGGAGTCAGCCCGACCTGGGTGTGGGCCGTTTATCACTCACTGCCTGTCTGACTTTGGACGAATTACTTGTCGCTGAGCCTGTGTTTCCACTTCTAAAACGACAGCAGGGGTTTCGCTGGACTCTCACGGATGACACATGAGCTTCAGTGAAAGCCCGCGGCACCAACGCCCACTGAAGGCAGGCGTGGTCTCGTGGCTTCTGCTACGCGACACCCTCCCCCGTCCATTTAAGATACTTTCTTCTGCGTGATGACATTTGCTTTGCATAATTTCTTGATGTCATCCAAGTTTACCAATCTGCCTAATTTAAGAGTTGCTAAGGAGATGGAAATGTTTACCATGCCAACATCGCCCAGGTTAAACTCAGGGAAACATCTACTTCATTGACCAAATAATTTTTAATCGTTCTATATGGTTACTAGATGTAAGGTGTCATAGAAATATTATCCCATAATGCATCAGTCCCAGCTAAGGGGATCCCTGTCCACTGTAGGGAAGAACAGTCATTTCTGCTGAGCCCTTCTACGTGCTTGGCTGCGATCAAGCCCCTCACTGTCCCCCCGCCCCACCCCCACAAGCTGTAATGAAAGAGAGATTACAGGAGAAAAAATAAACAATTCTAATTACATACGTCTGTACATACAGAAACCTCACCAAGACTGAGACTTAAAGACAGCCAGACCATCGCGACTTGCACCCGTTCCTCAGCTAAGGAAGGAGATGCGGGGTCTGGGCCTTCAGGAGGAAGGCAGTTCCCGGGACGGTGAGAGAGGGAATCTCTGAGAAACTGCCCTGCAGGCGAGCCTCTCGGGCAACAGAGTCGTCGCTCATACTAGTCCTCCTCCTGGTACAGGCCCCTTTCTAACGCAAACTTCCTTCGTAAGTGCAGGTTCCCCCGACCAAAGGGTTGACTTCTGTTTTCAGAGCCTCTCCTGTCTGCAAGTTTCTCAAAATAATCAACTCAAAATATTATCCTGATGCCAAAGAGGCATGTTTTGAGGTGGCGTATTCTGCTGCCCTCACACCTGACCTACCTGGGTCTGTAAAACAGAGGTGTAAGGGATGCTGTACTAGAAGACAGTGACTGCGAGGGGATAAGTAGACAGCTAACCGCTAAGGGTAAAAGGTTTGGCTTCTACTGGCGTAAGTGTAGACATATAGATCAATGGAATAGAATTGAGAATCCAGATATGAACCCTTACACCACAGTCAATTGATTTTGGCAAGGGCTCCAAGACAATTCGATGGAGGAAGAGGAGTCTTTTCAACAGCTGAGACAACCGGATATCTACATGCAGAAGAATGAAGTTAGACCCCTATTCATGCTGTCTACAACTGTGAACTCAAAATGGGTCACAGACCTACATTTTAGAGCTTAAATTACAAGACTTAGAATAAAACATAGGAGTAAATGTTTTTTGTTTTTCTACTTTGAATTAGACAATGGTTTCTTAAATATGTCACTGAAAGCAAAATTAATAAAAGGAAAAAAATGATTTGACTTCATCAAAAAAGTTTGGGCTTCTTCAAAATTGAAAACGTATGTGCTTCAAAGAACACCATGAAGAAAGTGAAAAGAACCCACAGAATGAAAGAAAATATCTGCCAATTATGTATCTTTAAGTTATTTGTATCCAGAATGTGTAATGCACCTCAACAACAAAAGACCAAATAACCCAACTTAAAAATAACCAAGTGGAAAAAAAAAAAAAAATGGCCAAATGTTTTGAATAGACACTTCTCCAAAAAAGATGTATGCATGACCAGATAGCACATAAGAAGATGCTCATTATCATTAATCATTAGGGCAAAGCAAAGCAAAACCACAATGAGAAGGCTGCCTCCCCATTAGGATAACTAAAATAAAAATCAGAATAACAATATTGGCAAGGTTGTCACAAGACTGGAACCATGATGCGTTGCTGATGGGAATGTGAAATAATGGTACAGCTGCGTTGGAACACAGGCAGTTTTTCAAAACCTTGAACATCGAGTGCCATATGACCCAGCAGTTCTACTCCTAAATATATACTCAATAGAAATGAAAACATAGCTACACGAAAACACGCACCCATGTTCGCAGTGGCCTTCCTAAAAATGTGCAAAAAGCGAAGCAGATGCACGTCCCACCACCTGATGCGTGGATCAATAAATGTGGTACGTCCACACAATGGAAAATTGTCTGCCAATACAAGTACTGATGAATTCTACAACACGGATGAACCTTGAAAACGTGATGCTGATTTCGAGAACCTGGTCACAAAAGTCCAAACATCCTATGATTCGACTTACGAAATGTTCAGAAAAAGCAATTCTATTCTGGCAGAAATCAGAGCCGTCGTTTCCAGGGGCTGGGATGGGGGCACTGCGGAGTGACTGCGAATGGGCATGGGGTTCTCACCGGCCGGTGAGCCTGTTCTAAAATCGGATGGTGCTGATAGTTGCACAGCTTTGCGAATACACTAAAAACCACTAAATTGTACACTTGTCATATGTAAATTATATCTCAAAGCTGTTAATTTTTTTCTAGCTTCACAGTTGTGGTTGAAAGATAGGCAGTGCGCTTTTGGTTTGTGGCTACACTGAAATAATGTTTCCCCAAATGAAACTGTGTTTCTCTCTAAGAATTGCGTGAGCAAGGAGCGGGAGGGCTGGGGTGGGGGATCGGCATTACTGAGCTGGGAGGAAACCCGGTTCTCTCATTCCAGTGTTTAACCTCAGAGAGGCTCACTCTGAGAAAAAGCGACTCTTTCCCCAGTTTTAAGTCAGTGCGAGATCTAAGGTGGAAAAAACAGAACTGAAACCGCAAACCCATGGCACACAGATCGAGTTAGATTCCATGAGTGAGCAGTCACAGAAACAGCCGTTATCTTTCAAGATTATTTTTGAATTTTTTGAAAAGGTGTTTTATTGGCTTTGAGAGAGAGAGAGGAAGGGAGAGGGGGAGAAATATCAGTGTAAGAGTGGAACATCGATGGGCTGATCGGAGCCCCAAGCCCGGGCATGTGCCCGACAGGGCATCGAACGGCGTGGGACAGCGCCCAGCCCAGGGAGCCACCCGACCAGGGCTAGCCATTATCTTCTAATTCTGTCTGCAGTATCCGTGACTCAAACTCTACCATAACCAGGGGTATTGTTTCAGGAACAAACACTTGATTAAACTGGAAAACTTGCTTTACATTTCATAATTGACCACATTAAAGAGATAGTTCAACTGTATCTGAACCTAATTCTAAGACTACAAATGCCTTCCAGCATTACTAGTATTTTTCACAGCGTTATTGAGGTATAATTGATATATGAAATATTGTACATATTTATTGTGTACAATTTGACAAGTTTGGACATAGGCATATCCATGAAACCATCACCACAATCAAGCTAATAAACATATCTATTACCCACCCCCCTTTTTAAATCCTTACCGGAGGATATTTTTCTATTAATTTTCAGATAGAGTGGGAGGGACGGAAGGAGAGAGAGATTGAGAAACATCGATGTGAGAGAGATACATCAACTGGTTGCCTCCCATATGACCCCGACCAGGGCTGGAGATCAAACCGCAACCAAGGTACATGCCCTTGACCGGAGTCGAACCTGCAACTCTTTGGTCCATGGGCCAACGCTCCAACTGCTAAGTCAAAACGGCCAGGGCTCTTTTTATGGTAATAACACGAGACCTACTCTGCTAGCAAAGTTCTCAAGCTCACAATACAGTATTGATAAGAAAAGGCACTATTTTATCAGCAGATCTCTGGAATTTACCCATCTTGCACAAGTGAAACTATACCCGCTGAACATCAACTCACCATTTCCCTCCCTCCAGCCTCTGTTCCTGTGAGTTTAACTATGTCAGACACTTCCTCTGAGACCGGCTTATTTCACTTAGCATGATGACCTCCATACTAGTATATCATACTATTGTGATATCCTTCTTTTTAAAGGCTGAATGATATTCCACTGTATGTATATAAAACATTTTCTTTATTCATTAGTTGACGGATATTTAGGTTGTTTCCATATTTTGGCTATTGTTAATAATACCGTAATGAACATGAGAATGCAGCTCTATCTTCAATATCCTGATTTCATTTCTTTGGAATATATCCAGAAGTGGAATTACTGGATCATTTGATAGTACTGTTTTTAATTTAAACTGTTTTTCAAAGCAGCTGTGCCATTTTACACTCTCATCAGCAGTGTACAAGGGTCCCAATTTCTCCATGATCTTACCAACATTTTTTATCTTTTGGCCTTTTTTTTTTTTTCAATAACGGACATCCTAACAGGGGTAAGGTGATATCTGACTGTGGTTTTGATTTGCATTTCCCTGATAATTGGCTATATTGAGCTTCTTTTCACGTCTACATGGGCTCTTTGATTTGTATGTCTTCTCTGGAATATATTTCGGATATTAACCCCTTATCAGATATATGTTTTGCAAATATTTTCCCCCATTCTGTAGGCTGTCTTTCATTCCACTGTCGCTGTGTGAAAGCTACTCAGCTTTGAAACAGTCTCCCTTGTAGGTTTTGCTTTTGTTGCTGTGCTATTGCTGAAGCTTTATAGTTTTAGGTCTTATGTTGTAAGTCTTCAATCCACTTGAGTTGTTTTTTGTGTCTGGTGTAAGATGAGGGTCCGGTTTCATTATTTTGCATGTGGATATCCAGGTTTCTCTACACTCTTTGTTGAAGAGATTATCCTGTCCCCATTGTGTATTGTTGTGCTTTTGCTGAAAATTCATTGACTGTTATATGCATGGGTTTATTTCTGGAGTCTCTGTTCTGTTCTACTGGCCATATGTCTGTCTTTATACCAATATCCTGTAGTTTTAATTACTTTGGTTCTATAATATGTCTTGAATCAGGCAGTGTGGTAGCTCTAGCTTTATTCTTTTTTTCTTTGACTATTTTGGGACTGTTATGATTCCAAATGAATTTTAGTATTTTTTTTCTATTCCTTTAAAAAAATGCCATTTGAATTTTGATGGGGATAACACTGAATATAAAATTTTTCTTTGGGTAGGATGGACATTAAACAATATTAAGTCTTCCAATTCATGAACATGGGATGTCTTTGCCTTTATTTGTGTCTTCTTTCATTTCTATGACCAATTTTCTGTTGTTTTCCAGTATATAAGTCTTTCACCTCCTTGGTTGTTTATTCTTAAGTATTTTATTCTTTTTGACACTATTGTAAATGGGATTTTCCCCCTCGTTTTTCAGAAAGCTCATTCCTAGTATATAGAAAAACAACTGCTTTTTGTATGTGGATTTTGTATACTCCAACTTTACTGAATTTATTTAATGGTTCTAACAGTTTTTTATGGAGTTTTTAGGGTCTTTTAAATAAAAGATCATGTCACCTGCAGAGAGATAATTCTAGTTTTCCTGTTACTATTTGTATGGCTTTTATTTCTTTTTCTTGCCTAATATCCCTGGCTAAAACTTTTAGTATTATGTTGAATTGAAGTAGCAAGAGAGTGGGCATCCTCGTCTTGTCAATCATCTTAAAGGAAAACCTTTCAGTTTTCACTGTTCGGTATATGTGCCCTTTATTGTGTTGAAGTGATGCCTTCATTGTGTCCTTAAATAAGGTGTCCGTCCCCTTTTCCTTCTCTTTCTTGTACCCCACAACACACATATTGGTTCATTTGATGAAGTCCCAGTCCCTTAGATCCTCTTCACTCTTTTTCATTTTATTCCTCTGACCGAATAATTTGAAATGACTCCTCTAAAATTTGCTGATTTTTTCTTCTTCTTGATCAAGTCTGATGTTGAAGTTCTCTGTTGAATTTTTCAGTTCAATTATTAAATTCTTGACCTCTCAAATTACTGTCTGGTTTTTCTTTTTTTTTATGGTTTTCATATCTGTTGATATTTTCACCTTGTCCATGTGTTGTTTTCTGATTTCATTTAGGCGTCTGTGTTTTCTTGTAATTCGTCGAACTACTTTAATCGAATTCTCTTTTAGAAACCATGTAGATCTCCATTTCTTTGGGGTTGATTACTTGAGACTTATTTTTCTTCAGTTTTGTCATATTTCCCTGAATTTTCATGCTCCTTGTAGCTTTGCATTGGTGTCACACATTTGAAGAAACAACCATCTCTCCTAGTCTTTACAAATGGGCTTTGACAAGGAAAACTTGTCACCAGTCATTCTGACTAGTTTCTGGGAAACTCTCAACCTTCTCTCTGGGTGTACACACTCCAGTTCTCTCCCTCCTCTCCAGGGTTCAAGTTTTTGGTGTTGTTTTGGTTTGTCTGTTGGTTTTCAACCCTCCAGGTTCAAAATAATAGAACTCTCAACAAACTTAGATTATAGGCCAAAGACAGAAAAGCGTTTCTCTGGAAAAGATCTACATTTTCTTTCTTTCTTTCTTTTCTGCTATCAGATGGGCCACCTTGAGTCCCAGCCTATCTTATTCTTGTAGGGTTTTACTAAGTAAGAGGCAGCTGACCCATCCCAACATTCTTCAAGTTTCCTGTTGCTTCCCCAGATGCTGCACCTTTAGTAGGCATGTGTCTGTCCCCCAAGGTAACACATTTTCACCAACTGTTTCCCAAACAAGTTTCTAGAATCTGCGAGCCAGCAAGAGTAACAGGGCATCCATTGTCATTGGTTCCACTCTCCCCACTTAACAAATTTCACATCGTGTTTTAGGGTCTGTCTGAGACTTGGAGCACTTCGGTTTCGGGTGCCAAATTCTGCGTCAAATAGGATACCCCCAGCCATAAGTAATAGAAGCCCTGCTTCAAATAGAACTGAACACCAAGGGCGTCTATTTCATATATGAGGAAATCTAAAAGTAGGGTAGATTCCAGAGCCAACTGATTCAGTAGCATAGAGATGCCATCCAGGACGTATTCTCCGCCGCCACAGAGTTGGCTTCCTGCTAAGTCTTGTTACTCTGGTGGTCATAATGTGGCTGCCAGAAGCAATTAGAAAAAACGTACTTCCCTGTTCATATCCAGCGGGAGAAAGTAAAACTAGTTCCTTTTCCCAGAAACTTAAGTAGGTCCCAGATCCAAACTGCCTTTCCCCTACTTAACCAGTTCGAAAGGAGACAGTCTTATGATTGGCTTACACTGATCTTCTGAGATAGAATGGATGTTGGAGCATTAGCTCCATTCTCCTCTGTAGCCAAGCCTATTCCACTGAGCATTCATATGCAAGTGATACCCCTTCTCTCAGTAGTAGCTGAGTCTTTCCCTGTGCTCTCCTACCCCTCATATCTTAGAGTGAGGGCTCTTCTGCATGGATGAGTAGATGTTGGCAGAAAAGTTGAACAAGCTATGCATTTATTATTTCACTTTGGGCTTAAGTCATTGTCAACAGCAACACTTGAGTAATTCAATAAAGCTCTCTGGACTCCCTGTGTCTTTTAGGCAAGCTCTAAGGTTGAAAGTAACGTAAGTCAAATAGAGTGCTTACATGTTTGTGTCACGTCTGGCTATCTGTGCTTGCCTGTATTGGCTTAGTAGCTTGACAGTGTCACTGTTAATGCCTGTGGTTCTCAGTCTTACTTATATCGTATGTCTGTTGCCTCATGGTGACAAAGTGGCTGCTACAATTCCAAATATTGCGTTTATATTTTAAGCAGGAAGAAGGGAGGAGGGCAGTAGGTGACTATGGAGAAGGGATCTACGTAGAACAAACAACAAACACAGTGTCAGCCACACACTGCAAACCATGTAAAGTATGTAAGCATATGCTGCTCAGTGCAGAGTAAGTTACCTTCTTCCAGAAGCTGGAAATGAATTTATAGGTGGTGATGAGCATAAGGGTCTAGACTTGCCCAGTCCGGCTGCCCCACCCTGTCGGAGTTGCTTCACGGGACCTACGTGGGCAGCTCTCCTAGATTTGGGAGACCATGTGCTATTCATGGCTCCCTGTTACCTTAAGGTTTTCAGTCCAACGTCCTGCGTTCCAGTCCAGTTGGTCTGGAGAACTGAACTGCAACTGAGGCTGCAGGAAGCTGTGGTTGACCTGGTTTCTCATGACCCCACAAAGAGCCTCCATGATCTTATTCTCATAACTTCTTCACAGTGTCTGGGTGAGGGATAGGAGATTCCTTGACTCTCCTTTTCCTCCTCTGTCCCTACAAGTGGCTTTTGCTGTTTTAGGGTCGGCAAGCTCTGTAGATGGTGGAAAGAACTTGCCTGAGCCTCGAAAGTGGTCCCTGCTTTGCGTCGACTCCCTCGTCTTCTCTCCCATCATCCGGCCTGTAGCTTACTGCACAGTGGGTGTGCAGAGGCTGCAGGAGAAGGGAAGGGATTGGAGCAACAGGGCTTCACTTTGACCTCCGTCAAGCCCTGCTTTGCTCCCAGAGCATCTGGGAGCTGGATGCAGACGAGGGCAAGACTAGAGACCTCCTTCCTGCACCGCCTCTTAACCCCAGGCTAGCCCAACGCTGAGCAGAGCAGAGCCCGAAGCCCCCTGGTGACTCAGAAACAGTCGAGCCCCAGAGTAGGCGGGACCGAGCACCGAGCAGGGGTCTTCCGTTGCCTTCAGTTCCATCTCTTGTCAAGACAGTGTCAGTCTCCCCGCATGCGCTTCCCTCGAGAGCCTGCTTCTAAAATCCCGCCGTGGAACAAGCCCTGACCTTAACCAGTGGCTCTGTTCTGAGCCCAAGAGGAGTGGAAAATCACCCTGGATTTCTGAGTCTAGGGAACTGGCTAATGGTTTTTCACACTTGCCGTTTGAGGGAAAATAATACGTGTTTTCATTTTCTATGGAAAGTGTACACTCATACAGAGAGTGATATACAGGTAGAAAGTCCACGCCAGAGATCCACACATTACCCTCAGGAACAGGTGCAGCCTCCGCGACAACGAGGACCAGGGAGCAGGAAGTGCCCGGGTCTGGAGAAGCTGAGTGATGACAGCCCTACACGTGGGCCCAGCCCGCCTGCGCTCGTCGCTCCAAACACTTTCAGTTTGGCCCAGGGGCTGTGGTTTCAATAGGCTTTGGCTTCTTTGGAAGGGAAGGACATTACTGTGTTTTCTACTCAGAAGCAAGCCTGTGTTTTCTAGACCCTCCAACAGCTGTGGGTGTTCAAGCGTCTCTCAGGGCTGCTTGTGGTTGGCAGATGGGGAGGGTCCTGATTTCCTGAACAGGTTGTGGGTGCTCAGGAGTGAATCTTAAAGATGCAGCTGAGGGATGCCCGGCCGGTGTGGCTCAGTGGCTGAGCGTCGACCCCTTCACCAAGAGGTCGCTGTTTCAATTCCTGTTCAGGGCACATGCCCAGGTTGTGGGCCCGATCCCCAGTGGGGGGCATGCAGGAGGCAGCCAATCCATGTTCTCTCTCATCGCTGTTTCTCTCCCCCTCTCCCTCTCCCTTCCTCTCTCTCTAAAATCAATATTAAAAAAGTTTTTTTTTTAAGATGCAGCTGAGGGGGAAGGGGAGGACATTTGAAAGTCATTCAGTTTGCTGTACTGCCTCCGAAGGTGCCTGACCCCATGTTTGCACACAAGGCAGGAGGAGTCCCTCTTACTCAGCCTTTTCTGCTCTGGTCTTCAACCGCTTGATAAGGCCACACACTAGGGGGCGACTGCTTTACCCGGTCCACCCTTCAAATCATCGTTTCATCCAGAAACACCCTCACAGACACAACCAGAGTAATGTTTGACCACATAAAATGAACCATCAAAAGCATTTTTCATGATATATAGTCTTCATGAGCATCATTTACATAGCCATTTTGGATTACTATATTTTTAAATAATTGTCTACTTGTTCCCACTTATAAATAACACCATGGTGGACATGTTCACGATACGAATATTTCCGTATTTTAAACTATATCTTTGGAAAAGCTCCCCCAGGTAGGTTTCATTTTGTCTGGGGGGATGAGGTGTATGTTACGTTTCCCAGGGCAGCTGTAACACAATCCCACCCCCTGGGTGACTTAAAGCAATTCAATTTATTCTCACAGTTCTGGAATATAGACACCCAAAATCAAGATTTCTAGCAGGGTTGGGTCTGATAAGAGTCTTTTCCTTCCCTCTCTCCTCGCTTCTGGTGGCTGTTGGCAATCCTTGGCATCCTTGGCTTGTAGATACAATACTTCTAGCTTTGCTGCTTCTTCTCTGTATTTTCACGCGGCCTTTTCATGGGACACCAGTCGTCATATTCAGGGTTTACCCTAATCCAGGATGGCCTTGTCTTAACTAATTGCATCTGCAAAGACTCTATTTCCAAATAAGGTCACATTCATAAATTCCAGGGATTAGGACTTCAACAAAGCTTTTTAGGGGACACAATTCAACCCATAGCAGGATATCTGGCTATTCCTGGTGGCTACTGCCAGATTGTATCACAAAAGGCCTGTATTTGTTTGAAATATGCCAATGGGGTATGAAAGTAATTTTATTGTATGTGTTTTATATTCTTATAATAGTTATGGGCATACTTTGGAGATATTGAGAGTTTATTCCAGACCACTGCAATAAGCAAAAATCGTAATAAAGTGAGTCACATGAATTTTTTGGGTTCTCCGTGCATATAAAAGTTATGGGTTTTTTTTTTAATTCTTACCTGAGGACATTTTTTCATTTTTTGTTCAGATAGAGTGGGAGAGAGAGAGAGAGAGAGAAACATCAATGTGAAAGGGACACCTCGAGTGGCTGTCTCCCACATGACCCAACCAGGGACAAACTGCAACTTAGATACATGCCCTTAGCGGGAACCGAACCCAGGTCTCTCTGGACCGCAGGCCAACACTCTAACCACTGAGCCAAACTGGCCAGGGCTATAGCATTATGTCTAAAAACAACCAACATACATACTTTAATTTAAAAATACTTTATTGCTTAAAAAAAAAAAATGCGAACCATCATCTGAGTCTCTAAGGTTTCTGCCGACAGAGGGTCTTGCCTCTGGGTTGATGACAGCTGACTGATGGGGGGGCGGGGGGCTGAAGGGGGTGGCTGAGGGGGGGTGGCTGGGGGGAGGGTGGCTGAAGGGGGTTGGCTGAAGGGGGTGTGGCTGTGACAATTTTCAAAAATATGACAACAACAAAGTTTACCACGTAGACTGACTCTTCCTCTCACAAATGATTTCTCTGTAGCATGTGATGTGGTTTGATAGCATTTTACCCACAACAGAACTTCTTTTAAAGTTTATGTCATATTTCAAATCCTTTTTTGTCATTTCAACAATCTTCACAGCATCTTCACCAGGAGTGTGTTCTGTCTCAAGAAACTACTTTCTTGGCTCATCAGTAAGAAGCAACTCCTTAGTCACTGATCCAGTCTGAACATGAGGTCACAGCCACTCGGTCCCATCCTCAGGCTCTGCTTCTAATGCGACTTCTCTCGACTTTCCCACCCCATCTGCCCTCACTTCCCCCGCTGAAGTCTAGAGCCCTCAAGGTCGGCCACGAGGGTCGCCCAGCTTCTTCCAAACTCCTGTTCACGTGGATATTTTGGCCTCTTCCTGTGATGCTTTGTGGCATCTGGATAGTGGGTCCTTTCCCGAGGTTTCCAGTGGACTTTGCCCAGATTCAACAGAGCAATCACTATCTATGGCAGCTTCACTAAATGTGTTTCTTTTTTTTTTTTTTTTTATCCTCAACCAAGGACATTTTTCCATTTTTTGTTCAGATAGAGGGGGAGGGAGAGAGAGAGAGAAACATCGACGTGAAAGGGACACATCGAGTGGCTGCCACCCGCACGACCGACCAGGGCCGGGGACAAACTGCAACCGAGGTACATGCCCTTAGCGGGAACTGAACGCGGGTCTCTCTGGACTGCAGGCCGACGCTCCAACCGCTGAGCCAAACCGGCCAGGGCTAAATGTATTTCTTAAACAATAAAACTTGAAAGTCAGAATTACTCTATGACCCACGGGCTGCGGAATGGGGTTGCGTTACAGGCGTGGGAACAGCGTGGACCCGTCAGCGCGCTGGGTGGCAGGTGCCCGTCAGTGTGGTCCCTTGAAAGGAATCTTCTCTCTCCGAGCAGCATTTCTCAGCGGCGGCTGACCCAGCCCGGGAACGAGCCGTAGGCGGCGGTGCTGTCACCGGGCGCAGAGCAGGTGCAGCCGAATCCTCAGGGGCCCCGGCGTTTCCAGGCTACATGAGCGCTGGCCTCCACGCCAAGGCCAAGGCGGCGGCTGCACGGCCCTCCGGGGTCGGCCTGTCCTGTGAGGCTCTGGGCCACACGCGGCTCTCGCCGTGAAAGTGCAGGCAACGGTGCTCCCTTCACACGAACCCCCGTTGTTGGCGCAAACACCTTCGTCACTCGTCTTAGCAGGGTCTCCGTGACCGCTCGCTGCAGCTTCTACATCAGCCTTGCGGCCTCGGCTGCACTTCGATGCCAGGGAGGCAGCTTCTTCCCTGAAACCTCACGAACAACCTGTGCCGGCTTCCAGCCGCCTCCCCTCAGCCCGCGCTGAGCCGAGCAGGGGGTCGGGGCCTCGCGTGCGGGCGTCGGCCTACGGGACTGTCCTGCTGACCTGACTTCTCTCCAGGCTCTAGAACTTGGTCGCTATAGCAAGAGGCGGCGGTTTCGCGTGTCACCCGTGGTTCACTGGAGTAGCACCTTAATCTCCTCCAAGAACCTTTGCTCTGCTTCCCCCCCTCGGCTACTGTTTGGCAAAAGCGACCTAGCTTTTGGCCCGTCGAGGCCTTTGCCTTGCCTGTCTGAGCTTGACCACTTCCAACGTGCGGTCCAACGCGAGAGTCCTGGGACCCTTCCTGATGCTGAGGACACGGCCGGGTTATTCCGTCACCGTAACAAATATAAGACAAAAGGAAGCACTTGAACTGTTACGAGGACTATCGAGCGGGACCGACACAGCGAACAGGTGCTGGTGGGAAAGGCTGCCGCAGGCTTGCTCGGCCCAGGCGGCCACGCACCTCCGGCCCGTGATGCGCAGCGTCCGCCCGGTGCAGCGGAGCGAGGTGCGCCCACGGAGCCCGCGCTCGGGCTGCAGGATGACTCGACTCGGCACTTTGTGATGACCCCCTTTCTCTCCAGGCTTCGGGCGGGGACCAGAGCTGCCGACCTGTTCTGCGGGAAGGTGTACAGCTCCCCTGGGCCTGGCCGGGGCCAGGACAGCCGCGGAAGGCCGCGGGGCTGCTCTAGCCCTTCAGGTGCAAGGACGCGGCTCGATCCCCTGTGCACGTGGGGCTTCTGAACGGACGACGGGCAGCAGCGCAGTCTAATGGGGACGTGAACATCATTCTGGAAACTTCAGTATGTCAGTCACACCTGGGACAGGCCCGGGCAGCCCACGCGGGGACGCTGCTCGCCGGAGTAGTGGGCAGGTGCATTTGTCTCTCGGAAGCAGTGTCGCCGCTCATAGGAGAGTGCGCTCCACCTTCCGGAGGCTGTGCTGTGGCGGTCGCTGTCACTACGAATGAGCTGACCTCACTCCCCTTCCAGCTTGTTTACTCTGGTCCCTACTCTACTATGGCTTCTGTTTCCTGCCCCCGCTCACTGTCTCTTGGCTTCTGTCCAGATTGTTGTCTGCTGATTGTGATGCTGAGTGTTCTGAATTCAAACTCCCCAAGAGTGTGACTCAGAGCAGGTCGGCCTGTCCTTCCCTCTGGGGAGCACAGTGCCAGGTCGGGAGGGCACGCGTGAATGGCCTCCCAGTGGGGGCAGTGACTCGATGACCCGCTGTGGACCCGCTGTGCCACCTGCTCTAACCATGGCAGTGCCTCCTGTGTTAGCACCGTGATGACACAGGCCAGCAAGTCTCTCAGAATGGGGGGGCAGACACTCTGAGGTGGGTTACAGGTGAAGGCAGTGTGTTACAGGTGAGGGCGGTGGGTTACAGGTGAGGACGGTGGGTTACAGGTGAAGGTGGTGTGTTACAGGTGAGGGTGGTGTGTTACAGGTGAGGACGGTGGGTTACAGGTGAGGGTGGTGTGTTACAGGTGAGGGTGGTGTGTTACAGGTGAGGGCGGTGGGTTACAGGTGAGGGTGGTGTGTTACAGGTGAGGGCGGTGGGTTACAGGTGAGGGCAGTGGCTTACAGGTGAGGGCGGTGGGTTACAGGTGAGGGCGGTGGTTTACAGGTGAGGGTGGTGGGTTACAGGTGGAGGGCGGTGGGTTGCAGTGTGTTATAGGTGAGGGTGGTGTGTTACAGGTGAGGGTGGTGGGTTACAGGTGAGGGCGGTGGTTTACAGGTGAGGGTGGTGGGTTACAGGTAGAGGGCGGTGGGTTGCAGTGTGTTATAGGTGAGGGTGGTATGTTATAGGTGAGGGTGGTGTGTTACAGGTGAGGGCAGTGGGTTACAGGTGGAGGGCGGTGGTTTACAGGTGAGGGTGGTGGGTTATAGGTGGAGGGCGGTGGGTTGCGGTGTGTTATAGGTGAGGGCGGTGGGTTACAGGTGAGGGCAGTGGGTTACAGGTGAGGGTGGTGGGTTACAGGTGAGGGCGGTGGGTTGCGGTGTGTTATAGGTGAGGGCGGTGGGTTACAGGTGAGGGTGGTGGGTTACAGGTGAGGGCGGTGGGTTGCGGTGTGTTATAGGTGAGGGTGGTGTGTTACAGGTGAGGGCGGTGGGTAACAGGTGGAGGGCGGTGGTTTACAGGTGAGGGTGGTGGGTTATAGGTGGAGGGCGGTGGGTTGCGGTGTGTTATAGGTGAGGGCGGTGGGTTACAGGTGAGGGCGGTGGGTTACAGGTGAGGGTGGTGGGTTACAGGTGAGGGTGGTGGGTTACAGATGAGGGTGGTGGGGTACAGGTGAGGGTGGTGGGTTACAGATGGAGGGTGGTGGGTTACAGGTGAGGGTGGTGGGTTACAGGTGGAGGGTGGTGGGTTACAGGTGAGGGTGGTGTGTTACAGGTGAGGGTAGTGGGTTACAGATGGAGGGTGGTGGGGTACAGGTGAGGGTGGTGGGTTACAGGTGGAGGGTGGTGGGGTACAGGTGAAGGCGGTGGGTTACAGATGGAGGGTGGTGGGTACAGGTGAGGGCGGTGGGTTACAGGTGGTGGGTGGTGTGTTACAGGTGAGGGTAGTGGGTTGCAGGTGGAGAAGACATAACTTGGTCATTGACTCTATAGAGGGAGTGAGTGTCAGGAGTGTGTTCAGAATGACTCTCAGGTCTGACACAGGCGACCCACGAAAGGTCCTTTAACAGAAGTTTAAGGGCTTAACACAAAAGAGAGTTTGGGGAGAGAAGATGAAAGGTACTGAGTTCAAGTGTTGGACATTTTGAGTTTCAGGTACCTGAAGTACACACATTTGGATACATGCATCCAAGTTCAAGGGTCATTTATGCAAAGAAAGCTGCTCTGACCACTTACAGGGCACAGGACGGGCTGCACCTCATAACATCCGATACTTGGTGCTGTGCCCTTCGCTGGTCCATGTCACCTTCAGGGCCCAGGCTGTGCTGCCCGCCTGGGCCAGAGCTGCCCTGCAGTAGACACTGGCACAGACCCGCTGAGCAAACACTGGGTGCTTCTCAGGGCCTACGAGTGAGTTATTGTGACCCTGCACCTGCCACGCACACAGCTGGGCACCCCGAGAGGTAGCGGGCCTGTGTGTGGTCCAGCTAGCATTGCACTTCCGACAAACGACAAATACAGCTTCAATGTATCATGTCCTACACGTTGCACAGGATACATTTGGGACACAGCCCAAGTGAGGGGCTTTTGGCTCAGAACTGGGACCGCAGGTCCAGCTCTGCCTGCCGCCCCCAGGGAAGCTGGGCTCCCACAACGAGAGCTTCTTGGGGAGTGTGCCAGCTGATTCTCTTCCCCCTTAGTAACAGTGTTGCTTTGTTTTATTTTATGTTGTTTTTTAAAAATTCCCACTTTGATGGAAAGTAAGTCACTTTATCCTGGGTGTAGACCAGCAACTAAGGGGCCCCCACAATTTTCTTCCAGCCTCTCTGGAGCCCACTCCAAACGCAAGGGTGAGCTGGCACCGCGCGGACTTTCTGCAGCGCCTGCAGGGAAATGAGTTAGAGGGCTCTCCCAGGCGGGAGGGCTCCCCACCCACAGTGTGGTATTTTAAGCCACTCAGGAGCTGTGGCCCCATCAGCCGAGATGTACGTCAAAGACAGTGCTTTATAGTGTGTGAGTTTCCTCCCTGATGTTCTGAACTGGTCTGGAAACAAGATAACACTGTGGTTCTAGCCATTTTCCTGAGCCATCTTTAGGGCTGTCCCGTGTGGTTGATTTGCTCTGTGGAGCTGCTGCATTGTGGGTAATTGTGAAACACAGGGGTGCTTATCTCTCTGACTTCCAGAGGTGATAACCTCCAGGCACTGGTCCAAGGGGCAAGCTTCCGTGCAGAACGGGGGAAGGCTCTGCCCGGCTCTCCCTGCCGGCCTGTCTTGTGTGTATGTACGTGGAGAGCCGTGTACGCCGTTGACTAGATCACGAATAATGTGAATTGGGAATCATTTTTAGTTTTTTTTAATATCTTTCTCTTTTTTTCGAAAATTTGACATAAGCAGTATTACCTTTACAATAACAATAACAATAAATACCACACTCCCAGTAGGAGAAAACAGTTCCGGCCTTCCCTGTGCAGCTATGGGTTGTCCTCGGGTCTCTGTTTCTTCTTCCTCGTCTCCAGAGAAATAAGAGGAAGAAAAAGGAGAGACTCTTCTAAAAGGTTATTTACTAAAAAGGCCAAAAACCAAACAAACAAAGAAACGAAGCAAACAGCTCTTAAAAATGAAAATATACTATTAGTCAAATCTTCACAAAGAGATGGGGGGTTCAAATTATAAGCCAGGAAAACATACAAGCCTGGGATTTGATAGACAGGTTCTTCCGAGAGCAGTGTAGGAGCAGACATTGGGGCAGCCACAGGAAGGGGTTTCGGGGCAGAGGGCACCTGGACCCGAGCCTGAGCCTGGATGCGTATCGCTGTGGACACGACGGAGCATCTCACCGCTCCGTTCCTCAGGGCGGATGCTTCCCAACAGTACAACCCATTTTCCAGACTGGTCTCTCCCCCTGCCTCCCCGGAGACGTGTGACCGTGTATCAGATTCCCGTCAAGCAGGTTTTGGAAGCTTTCAATCCCTAGAAAACAGCTGGAACGTGGAAGGGCTGGCGGGCTTCCCCAGCCCACATCCAAGTTCGCCTGCGTTTCCCTGTGTGTCCCCAGCCACCGCGGGGCGCAGCAGAGGCAGGTGCCGTCACCAAGTGGCACCGTTCTCGCTGTTTCTACCTGCTCGCAGAAATTCCTCCCAGCTAATTCTGAAGGGCCCGGTGGGAGGTCACGGTGCTGCTCACTCCCGGGGCTGCCACCACGGGGCACTTTCCATTCCTGCCTCTTCCAGCACCCCGGCCGCAGGTTGGAGGCTGCCCGTGCCCCCAGGGCCCCGTCGGCCGCAGGCTGGAGGCGGCCCGTGCCCCCAGGGCCCCGTCGGCCGCAGGCTGGAGGCGGCCCATGCCCCCAGGGCCCCATCGGCCGCAGGCTGGAGGCGGCCCGTGCCCCCAGGGCCCCATCGGCGGCGTCTCTCCTCTCCTGGTTCTCCTGCTTGGGTTTCCCACGGTCTGCAAGTTCCGTGACACCGCTTGTCACACATCCCACAGCCCCTCTGCCTTGGACCACGAGCTAATCCATGGGAGCTGGGCTGCAAGATAAGTCTTGGTCTGCTCCCTCCGATCACTGCCCCCTCCCACCGCCGACCTTGTCCTCGTCCTTGGCCCGGCTGGGCTGGGGCTCCTGTGTCCGTCTGGACGAGCTCTTTCTTTCCCAGGAGGGGCATCAGTTTGGGTGGATCGGCCCCCTGTGGCATCTGCTGCCTCCCAGACACGCCCAGACTCCCCTGCATCCCCAGGCGACTGTGGCGGGCCGCGGCGCACCGCTCTGACTCCCATCTGGGTGTCCAGGTGTGACGAAGTGCTTGGTGGGATAGCAGTGCCGGAACCTCAGCGGGCACGGAGGCTGCCAGCCCTTCCCTGGTCTAGGTGGTCACAGCGGGTCCTCATCTAAGACGGCGTGAGTCATCCCAAATGGTCGTGCAGACAAAGGACTCAGACGCCCCCTGCCCGGGGAACGGTGGCCGGCCACAGGCGACTCTCAAGCCGCCGGCATGCTGGCGGGCTGCTGGGAGGGGACAGTGGTTCCCTCCTAGAGGGGTGGACAGCCTCTCCGAGCTCAGTTCACTAGAGCTTCCTGATGCACTGGGGTGTTCTGGCTGAGAGGTCCCTGCACTTGGAAGGATGGGCACACTGTTGGGAGGAGGAGCTGGTCTGACGGGTCACGGCCAAGGGCAGACCCGGACCGACCTGAATCAGAGGCTGGAGGGCCTCCCCGGGGAGCACCTCTGGCCTCACACCCAACCTTTGCAACCAACACTTGAACTTGTGGCCTGGCTGGCTGTCTCCTTCACTTCCAGCATGGTAGCACCTCAGCCCGGGCATGGTCTGGGCAGCAAGGCCGTCGGTTCTCCAAGAGACCCAGCCCCCTGGCCTGCGTGGGAGCCACGCAGCGGCCCAAGCTCTTCCCCTGGCGCTGAGCCTGAAGGCGGAAGGCGGACCTTGACAGAGGGACGGGAGGCACCTGGGGCCCCCGGGGGAGGCTGGAGGGAGCAGGCGGCTGGGCTGAGACCGGCCTGTGGAGACGAACACTGGCTGCTAGAGGGGCGAGGCGGCCGAGCCTCAGCTGCTGCGTCCTGTGCGCTACGTGGGCGGAGGAAGGGCTCACCTGTCGTCGGTGTCAGGATTACTGTCCCCTGCGATTTAGGGCTCAGGTGAGGTTTCAGAGTTACACTTTTAACTTTAAGTCCTAAAATAGTCAACAATTCGTTTTTAACACTCGAAGTTGCTATAATCATTTGCCCTAACCCTGGTCTCCTGAATAAGCCGGCCCGTTCACGGGTCCCTGGAAGCAGTCCAGAGCCTCCGCCCCCTGGTGGGTGCCCCTGGCTGCTGCCCCTGGCGGGTGCCCCTGGCAGGTACCCCTGGCTAATGTCCCTGGCGGGTACCCCTGGCAGGTGCCACTGGCTAATGTCCCTGGCAGGTGCCCCTTGCCAATGCCTCTGGCTGGTACCCCTGGCCGGTGCCCCTGGCTAATGTCCCTGGCGGATGCCCCTGGCTGCTGCCCCTGGTGGGTGTCCCTGGCCGGTGCCCCTGGTGGGTACCCCTGGCAGGTGCCACTGGCTAATGTCCCTGGCAGGTGCCCCTTGCCAATGCCTCTGGCTGGTACCCCTGGCCGGTGCCCCTGGCTAATGTCCCTGGCGGATGCCCCTGGCTGCTGCCCCTGGTGGGTGTCCCTGGCCGGTGCCCCTGGTGGGTACCCCTGGCTGGTGCCCCTGGTGGGTGCCCCTGGCTGGTACCCCTGGCCAGTGCCCCTGGCTGCTGCCCCTGGCCGGTTCCTGGCCAGTGCTCCCTGGTTCTTGGATCCGAGACCTCTCCAGACCTCAGCTCTCCCAGGCGGCCTGGCCTCCTGACTGTCTGTCCTGGGCTCAGTTTTCCAGCCTGGCGGACATACCCTTGTCAGGGAGGAGGGTCAGTGGGAGCCCGGGAAACTGAGGCCAGAGCCTTCGTGCCAGCCCCACACGTGACAGAGGGTTCACCTGGGTGGCCCCTGGGCGCCGGGGGCTGAGGAGCGCCCTGTCCCCAGGGCGGTCGCCCAGTGTTCGCATGACTCCGTCCCAGCAGGGTCTCCACGGGGACAGTTACCACGCGAACCCTGGGAAGAGCGGGAGACGTCGGCGCTCACAGAGCCTCGTGTCGAACATCAGTGTGTCTTTCCCCTGCGGAGGAGGGAGACGAAGGGTGAAGAGAGAGTCGATAAAATGGAAAAAACAAAAACAAACGCTGAAATCCTGGCACCAGATTTACCTTAAAAACCTGGAGTTTTTATTCACGTCAACTTGGATACAAGCCAGAACAGTGGAGACATTTGCCCGAGACTCGGTCTTCCCACCTGTAATCAGACGACTGTCTGACTTTCACGCACTGGCGCCGGGAGAGCCGAGAGTCAGGAGGCTGGCGGACTGTCGTACCTTCCGGCCCCCCGGGGCCAGCGCCCCTGCGCCCCAGACCCGGCTTTCCAAGCGCAGGCTTCGAGGGCATTGAGGCTGAGACCCCCCGCAGAGGAAACGCAATTCCTCCTGCAGTCACAGACCCACGGGTCGGGCAGGGCTCCCCTCATTCTCTCCAAGGTTCCCCTGAAACACGAGTCGCACGAGAAGGCGTGTCTCACACACACAGTCCTGCAGAGGTTTGTAAAATCAAATCTCAGAGGCTGGCTAAGTTAGGACCGCTTGTATCCCCCACTGAGGTTCTTTTGGCGAGAATTATCAAACTACAAAAACTTTCTAAGATTTTAAACCTGAAAAGATGGTGTTTTAATTTTTTTTTTTTTTTTTTTTGCTGGAGGGTGGTTAGGCAGTAGACAGGTCTACTTTTTATCTTTAGTGAAATCAGGATGAGTAAACTGAAAGGAAGGTTGGTTGGGGTTTTATGCAAACAGTTTCTTCCTCCCTCCCTCTGCCTGCCCCGCCCGAGAGATTTGCACCTGTGCTTGGTGCATCCCTCCCCTCTGTCCCCAGAGCGCTGCCCGGCCGCCCTGGGCACTGCTGGCACCTCCCGCGTACACCTCAGGTCGGATGAGCAGGTGAGCTGGTGCCTTAGGGTCCACTTGTGACAGCAGTCTCCAAACGGAAAAGTGCAAACAGACTCCCCGTCTATTCAAACTGACGCAAACAGGGGTGGTTCATACACAGAACTGAGCTCAGTCAGATGCACGGTGAATATACCACAAGCCGAGCCTCAAAGGCACAGTCGATAACAAATGAAGGCAATACCTACCACCTGGAAGGCACCAACCATAAGCCAGGCATTTACATTCTCGTGTATTCTCTGTGGCCGCTCGGATAATGAGATATTGTCATGACGGCTTCGTGGTGAAGGAAACGGAAGCTAAGGAACATTAAGGTTGTACAACGTATGACGCCATCCTTGTCCCTACGGTCACACGCCCCTTGGGCTTAGGTGAGGACAGTGCATTCCCCACCTGTGAGCTCAAGTGCACATGTATAAATGCGTGGAAGTCTCAGAGGGAGGGGAAATAGAGAAGATAATGGAATCACCTCTCCACATGGCTCAGGAGCCTGGTCCCCTGGGGTGACTCCCTGGAGAGAGATAAGGGGGAACAGGGTGTTTTACAAAAGAAATACAGCCTAGTTAAAAATTCAAACTACAGAAATATATACAATAATTTCACTAGGGAAGATTGCTGTCAACAGTATGTGTGTATTCTAGATTCCCCCCACGTATAAATACATAATTATTTAAAAATAGGACCATAATATACACACATAATGTTCATCTAATAACATGCTCTATAATTCTTTTCACATCTTTATGTCATGTTTTCCCAGGACTTAGGGGTATTTCATTGTACCGTAATGCATTTATGTAATATTTCTATTGATTTGGACATTTCAGTTTGTTTTCAATTTCTCGATTTAACAGATGTTCTACAATAAGCATGTTTATGTACACAACCTTTGCAACATGTGTCAGCGAATCCTGAGAAGTAGAATTGTCAGGCCAAGGAGAGGCATGATTTAACTGTTAAGGACTATTGTCAAATGCTCCCCAACAGATGGTACCACTTTTCATTTCCGCCGTCAGTGTGGGAGAGTGCTCACTGTCCCCCACTTTTGCCAACACCAGACATTACTAATGTTTCTAACTTTTGCCTGTGTGATGGGTAAAAACTGTATCTTTTTACTTTTATTTGAATTTCTTTCACTGTTACTAAGTTACAGCGACTTTTCATGTTTCTTGACCCCTTGTATTTCCCTTCTGTGAATTCCTAATTCTATGTCCTTTCTGAACTGGGGATTTAATCGTTTTCTTATTGATGTTGATAAATCTCTTGCATGTTAGGGGTAGTTGAGCATCTGTCTTCTTACATACTAAAAATATTGTTTTCTAGTTTGTCTTTTGACTTCCTCCTTTCCTCTTCCTCCTCCTTTCTCTCTCTCCCTCTTTCCACAGACACTCTTCCTTTCGTGTCAGACAGCTTGATGACGTTTGACTCCGTGTGTTTGCGAGGAAGGACTTCCACGGTCCCGAGCGTGTACAAGCACCAGTTTCTGCTTTCTTCTCGACCTTTGTTTTTTCTCACTCAAATATTTGATCGATTTGAAAACCTGAATTCATTCAAATTTAGTGAGGAATCTAACTCTTCACGTAAAATCATCTGCTTCAAAAATGTCTGCTTTTAAAGGTATATATTTTAGTACATAAGCCAGATCAACCCGGCGGCCAGATGTGGCCGTGGACGGCCCGTTTGTGACGTCCGGTTCCGGAGTCCAGGAGAGAAATCGGACGAGGTCAGACTGGGCGCATAGCTGACGGGCAGGGCTGGGCACACTCCAACCGGGAACGCGGTCTGGCGGCAGCGACCTCCGAGCTCTGCCTCCCGAGCAATAGCGGGATCGGGGAGGCTGACTCCTGTCTGCCTTGCTTGGGGCCTGGCACGTGGGGTCAGCCCTGCCGGGGTCGTGGTTACCAGGGGCCTCGGGACCTGCCCGCACGGGCTCTGCCTGCCCCGCTGCCAGCTCCAGGGCCCTGGGTTTGCTTCAGAAAGAGCCCGTCACAGTCCAGCAAGCTGAGCGGCCCAGTTCGTGCGTGTCAGCGATGGACCAGAAACACGCGAGGAGCCACGGACGTGGTCTCGCCTCTCAGGAAGTCTCCAGTTTGGCCGAGGAAATTAGGTTTTCGCTCATAAAACAGATGAAAACACAAATAAGGATGGTATGATTCAGTACCAAATGGAGCCCTGGCCGGTCTGGCTCAGCAGTAGAGCATCGGCCGCGGACCAGGGAGTCTCGGGTTTGACCCCGGCCAAGGGCACGTACCTCGGTTGCAGTTCGTCCCTGGCCCTGGTTGGGTCGTGCGGGAGGCAACCCATTGATGTGTCCCTCTCACATCGATGTTTCTCTCTCTCCTTCTCTCTCTCTCCCTCGCCTCCACTCCATCTGAAGATAAAGAGAAAAGCACCCTCCGTGTTTTAGCTCAAGCTGGTCGCGTTGGAGGGGGACGGACCTGAGGCCTTGGAAAAGGCCTGGGGTCTGTCTGTGCGCAGCAGAGGCTGTGCAGGCTTGGGAGCAGCGGGGTGAACAGCGGCAGGACACAGAGTGTGTCATGTGCTCGGCCGCAGACGGAGGGGCCCGAGGGTGCAGACGGGGACAGAGACAGGGACATGGTGGGGCCGAACTGCGGCTCTGTGCTGGGCAGACAGGCTGACCTCAGCAAACACGGCTGCAGGCCTGGCTGCGCATCCGGGAGAAGAGGCACAGGCGCCTGACGGGACTTGCAGTGATGGGGACCTCGGGCCTCCACCCGAGGCTGGAGTCCTGACCCGGATCAGAGTGTGAATCAGCAGCGGCTGTCGTTCACCGTCCCCGCGTGACCAGTGCTGGGCACCAACAGAACAGCCCCAGAGCTTCTCCGCGCATCCTTTAGGTCTGTGCCTCGCACGCTGCAGCTGGCGGGAGGGGTGCTGGTGTCGTCCTCACGCTGCGGGGGGACAGCGAGGGACGGAGGGTGAGGGGACTCGCTGGCGGGAGGTGTGCTGGTGTCGTCCTCACGCTGCGGGGGGACAGCGAGGGACGGAGGGTGAGGGGACTCGCTGGTGGGAGGCGTGCTGGTGTCGTCCTCACGCTGCGGGGGGACAGCGAGGGACAGCGAGGGACGGAGGGTGAGGGGACTCGCTGGCGGGAGGGGTGCTGGTGTCGTCCTCACGCTGCGGGGGGACAGCGAGGGACAGCGAGGGATGGAGGGTGAGGGGACTCGCTGGCAGGAGGGGTGCTGGTGTCGTTCTCACGCTGCGGGGGGACAGCGAGGGACGGAGGGTGAGGGGACTCGCTGGCGGGAGGGGTGCTGGTGTCGTTCTCACGCTGCGGAGGGACAGCGAGGGACGGAGGGTGAGGGGACTCGCTGGCGGGAGGGGTGCTGGTGTCGTCCTCACGCTGCGGTGGGACAGCGAGGGACAGAGGGTGAGGGGACTCGCTGGCGGGAGGCATGCTGGTGTCGTCCTCACGCTGCGGGGGGACAGCGAGGTACGGAGGGTGAGGAGACTCGCTGGCAGGAGGGGTGCTGGTGTCGTCCTCACACTGCGGGGGGACAGCGAGGTACGGAGGGTGAGGGGACTCGCTGGCGGGAGGTGGGGTCTGTTCAGAGGAGCCGCTCGGGAGAGCAGGGCAGCGGCCGCATGTAGAGGCGAGATCCCCGGTTCTCCCCTGCTTTGGACCTTCCTTAAGGTCCCTGGGCAAGATGAGGGGGGGTCACAGTGCCCTGGTGAGATGAGGGGGGGTCACAGTGTCCTGGTGGCATCTCCAGCCCCGTTTCGGGGGGCTGGAAATCAGGGAGACGACAAGGTTCACAGAGTGGAGAAAGTCGGTTCAGGTGAAACACTGTTCATTTTGACTCATGATTCTCTCTGCTCTTTGAGTCATGCGTGCGTTGGGCTGCAGGAGCGTGAATAATTCCCTCTTTCCTTTTTGACTGTTAGGTACTTTCTCTCACTTTTCCTTTTTGGTTTTGGGGATTTTTCAGACTTTAATTTGCAGCGGGGGAGAGAGTCATTGATCTTATAACTATGTAACATTTAGGTAAACCAAGTCACAGAGGAACGTTGTCCAAGGCGGCAGAAGGAAGCCCTGTTCACAGCGGCACGCGGCGGCCCCGGCGCTCCGTGCTCTGCCTCCGCGCGCACGGTTTGATCCCCAGGGCCTAGGTGTCCTGCTCTCGTCTCCTGTCCGTCCCGAGAAGCAGTGCGGGCAGCGTCTATTTCCCTAAAAGCAAGGCGGGTCCTTCTCTCAATGCCACTAGGCCAAGTCAAGGTCCACGGGGCACGAAGTAGAAGGGAGGGAGTCTGACAGGATTGGTCCTGCAGTGCCCCCCTCAAAGGGCAGCCAGGGAAGGTGCTTTCCTGCAGTAGCAGGTCCTCCTGGAACGTCAGCTCAGGAATCTAGGGCCGCACCCACTGAGTCTGGTGTTTAAGCGGGGGACCCCGGTGGGCCTGGGCCCACGCTGTCTGCCGTGGGGAGGGGGGGCGGGGCAGGGCCTCCATGACTGTTCCCGGCCCTTTGCTCACGCGGCCGTCGGGCAGACACAGCCAGGTGTTCTCACATCTGCAGTGTGAGCAGCCACTTCCTGTCAGTGCAGACAGAAACTCTGCTGTGTGTCCTTTGAGGTCTGTTCATTTTTTAAAGACAAATCAGTTTATGTCTTTGCTGTGCCTGTGGGTTTGCATGGAAATGCCTCTGTTCGTTAGAAAGAACTCACCAGCACGTGCGCGTTGTTCGTAGACGATGTATCAGCAAACTGCTGCCAGCACTTCCCGAATGGGTCTCAGATTTGCCACCTGGCCTTCGCGCCCACAGCCACCAGGCCGAGCCATCTCCTGCCGGACCTCCCCAGCCGGGACGTTTACAAATCCAACGCCACTTCTCAGTTCTATCCTGCTCAGGACAGAAGTTACCGGACCCCTCACGACCTGGCCTTTGCCCACCTGTCCAGGCTCGGCTTGTCCGGCCCCTGCCTCTGGCCTCCGTTTGGTTTGGGAACCTGGCGAGGGTCCCTCCCTGAGGCTGCGCACAGATGGTGTCCTTCCTGCCGGACGGCGCTTGGCTGGGTACCGCCAGGCCTTCGCTGCCTCCTCTTCCCATCTCAGCCTGCCGTCGGCGCGGCGGACGAACCCCCCCCCCAAGTGGGCCCCCACCTTCACTCCACGTCTCTGTCCTGTTTGTTTCTTTATAGTGATTATGTTAATGTATTTATTTGGTTCCTGTTTGTTATTTGCTTTTCGTTCTAGAAAAACTGAGCGCTCTTTGCTAGCAGGGCCACCTCAGTTTGCTCGATGCACACCTGGCCCCCAAGCACACCCGGTGCACAGCAGGCTCCGTTGCACGTGCCCAGATTCCAGAGAGACCTGCAGTGCACTTTGCTGCTCATTTTCTGATGATAAAAGAAGAGTGTGATATCTGATTGTCGTCAACAAGTTTGACTTTGAGACAACAACCAAGACTGGGTGGGTGGTGATGCAGGTAACTGAGACTAAAATGTTGGTCATAGTCTGGTGATGCTTCACATCCAGTCTCCAGTGGGCTGCACTAAACTCTGGTGTGTTCAGAAGACAGCCAAGGTCAGGGAGGGTCTGGGACCATGAAGTTGGAAAAGGGGTGCATAGAGAAGGGGGACAAAAGACGAGGGTTTTAATGTCAGCTGGGGAGAGAACTGTAAAAACGTAGAATGAGAAAAACATCAAAGAGCTGTTATAATGAAGAGATATTGGATTTATTCTAAATTATTCCAGAAGGGATGTAAGGTCAGAAAAAAACATATTTCAGATCATCACAAAGAAAAACTTGCACAGTTGTCCAAAAACAAAGAGAAATCCTTGTAAAGAACTAAGCTTTTTGTGTACCAGCTTTCGCATCATGGGGGTGCCAGAAGGAGACGTGAGAGAGCAAGAGATTGAACACCTATTTGAAAAAATAATGACAGAAAACTTCCCTAACATGGTGAAGGAAACAGACATACAAGTTCAGGAAGCACAGAGAGTCCCAAACAAGATGAACCCCAAGAGGTCCACACCAAGACATATCATCATCAAAATGTAAAAGGTTAAAGACTAAGAGAGAATCTTAAAAGCAGCAAGAGAAAAACAGCTAGTTACCTACAAGGAAGCTCCCATAAGACTTGTCAGCCAATTTCTCAAAAGAAACTTTGCAGACCAGAAGGGAGTGGCATGAAATATTTAAAGTGATGAAAAGCAAGGCCTACAACCAGGATTACTCTATCCTGCAAAGCTGTTATTTAGAATTGGACATATAAAGAATTTCCCAGACAAGAAGAAGCTAAAAGGAGTTCATCATCACCAAACCAGTATTATATGAAATGTTGACAGGTCTTCTTGGAGAAGAAGAAGATAAAAACTATGAACAATAAAATGGCAGTAAATATATATCTATCAACAATCAAATCTCCAAACAAAATGAGCAAGCAGAACAGAAACAGACTCACAGATATAGAGAACTTTTTGTTGGTTTCCAGATGGTAGGGGGATTGGGGGTAACAAAGGTAAAGGGATTAAGAAGTACAAATTGGTTGTTAGACTGACCTCAAAGGGAAGGAGGGAGGTGGGGCAGGAAGAGAGAAAACAAAGAACTTATATGCATATATGTGCATACCAATGGACACGGATAACAGTGTGGGGAAGGCAGGAGGGGGCAGGATTAGGGACGAGGGGGTCAATGGGGAAAAAAGGGGGAATGTCTGTAATACATTTAACAAAGATAAGTTTAAAAAGAAAAAGTTAGACTTTACAGAAAAAGTGTAAGTTGTTAGAGTGTAATATAAATATATATCAGGGTACCTAATCTAGAATGCATTCTTTTTTTTTTTTTTTTTTTTTTTTTTATCCTCACCCGAGGATATTTCTCCATTTTTTGTACAGATAGAGTGGGAGGGAGAGAGAGGAAGGGAGAGAGAGAGAGAAACATCGATGTGAAAGGAACACATCGAGTGGCTGCCACCCGCACGACCAACCAGGGCCGGGGACAAACTGCAACCGAAGTACGTGCCCTTAGCGGGAACCGAACCCGGGTCTCTCCGGACCGCAGGCCGGCGCTCTAACCGCTGAGCCAAACTGGCCAGGGCTAGAATGCATTCTTAAATAAACATAAAAAAATGCTATCCATGTCAGACAAGTCCACTGGGATGTATGTACCTTGGATCTGCTGTTTAAACTGTAGTAGATATGTTCGTCACACACTAAATCTAACTTTTAAATGTCCTTGTTGAACTTGTTTGAAAATACTTGATATCAAAGGACTAAAAGCCAAATACTACATTTAGAAATGTAAATTATAGAATGGCACAACTATAATGTCAATTTAAAACATCTTTTAATTTTTAATAATCAGCAACATAGGAATGAAAACTAATTTTCAAGTACATAGGGCATTAAGTCAAAATTCTTTGTACCTTAAAATAGCCTCAATGCTAAAATTTGCTTCTAATTAAATCAAAAGCAAAACAAACAAACAAAAATACCAAGCTGTTGGTCTCAACACATGTTCAGGCAAGACATAACATCTTCCAACATATCCGTGTGAAAATGTAGACACATAGTGACTTAAACACTTGGCTCATCTTGGTAAATGGTGGTAACTGTGTGAAGTGAGGGATATATTCATTCACTTGAAGTAGAAATCATTTCCCAGCTGATGCATATGTCCACATATCATGTTGTGCACCTCAAATATATACGGTTCTTATTCGTTGATTATAACTTCAGTGATGCTGGAAAAAACTCATGTTTGGTCAATGAGAGCATATCACTGTGTAGGGCTGGGCCACGTGGCCACGGAAGTCGGGAAGAATGCCGAGCCGCTGGTTTGTCCGTTGCCCACGCTGCGCCAGGTGGGAGACAGAGTGGAGTCATGGCCTCAGAAATAGCTGCAAAATGCCAAGAAATGCTGGAAACTGTGAGAAGTTGCAACCGATTGTGGTAACAAAGGATTGGGGGAAAGGTCAATACTCCTGAGCTGGACAGAGGTTTTCTTAGAGGAGGTGTATGAGTTGGTCCTCGGAGGGTTGAGGACAGCAGAGTGGAGAAAGTGTGGCATTCGAGGGCGTCAGTACAAAGGTCCAGAGATGACACCGACACAAGCGGTCAGTGGGATGGGCCCGGGCAGGAGGGGACGGTGCGGTGCACGGGAGCCTTTGGGGAGTGGGAGCTCACGAGGGAGCGCGCTGAAGTTTTGCGCGTTAGGCGGAGGAGGGCTGTGATGAGATGTGTGTGAGAAACGCCGATGGACCCACAGCGGACAAAACAGCTATGCTTTCAAACTAGGGTGTCCTGCCTTCAGAGTCACATACCAAAAGGTTCACTGAGCATTCATTTTACTTGAAGCTTTGTGGGGGGGATAATTTGGCCTGTAAGCGATTGAAGGTATCATTTTATATCAAACAAATGGGCGCAGACCTAAGACTTCAGGGAAATAGCATCCTTGTTGCAGAATGGCCTTGGGCTGTGCTCCGGGGCTGCTAGTGCTCAAGTTCTTGGTGGCAGGTGGTCCTCGGATGGGGGAGTGTGAGCCACCTGTGAGAGAAGCCACAGAGCAGGAGACGGTGCCCGAGGACTAACAGACACCATGCCCTGGCGCTGCCCTGGGCACTGGGGTGGAGGCCCGAGCACAGCGCTGGCCGGCAACAGCTGCCCATCTGCTGGGAGACAGGCAGCTGGACGGGCAACTTGCGTTTGCTGAGTGGGAGTCTAAGGGGATGGGCGAAGCCAGCTGCTGCTGCAGGAGAGGTGGTATGCCATCAGGTGCCCCCAGTGGTAGCTGCTCCTGAGCAACTGAGAGCTCACGCCTGGGAAGAAAACAGCACATGAAAAAGACAAACACCCACAAAAAGACAAACACCCACTGAGCGAGCTGTTGTTTTCACCCACGCCGTCTGACCTCGCTCTGCTGCTCGCCCACTGCCTGTGCACACGGGCTGGTTTCCCGTGGCGGCTCTGAGAGCCACGCTCTGGTGGTTTCCAGCCTGACTTGCCCTGCCCGTTGAGAATGACAGCAATCAGAGGCTCCTGCAGAACCTTCAGGGGAGGACCCAGAATCCTGTCGCTCTTCGTACAAATCAGCATGAAGATCTTCTAGACATGGAACAGACCCTGCTGAGGTTGGGACTTGGACTATACACGTGACATAGGTCCTCAGGGTTTTGTTTGTTTTTGTCAAAGAAAAAACTGTAGCAAATTTAAAATACACAGTTTCTACCTGTCTTATAAAGTCGTCGTTTGTATGCGTAGAATCGAGTGGACTCGCATTGAATGCCGGTGGCGTGCTGATGAAATGAAGTCCTTTGTTATTAATAACGGTTTTCAAATAATGACCACAAGTAATGAGCTGTTGGTACAAGTTGGCATCTGTCGCACATGGAGTCTGTGCCAGGCCCTGTTCTAGTCCAGCAGCGCTCACTCGTGGGGCAGGAGATGAGTTCATCTCACTGTTGCCAATCAGATTCGGTGGGTACCGTTGTTACCCGCGCTCTGTGGCTACGGTAAATGAAGCGGGAGAGGCGAGGGTGTCCGTCCAAGGTAACAGAGTTAGAACGTGGCAGAGCTGGGTTGTTTCAGAACTCCAGAGCTTAAGTATCTGAACACTGTACTTCCCTCTCTGACAATACTAATCATCATCACAAGTGATGTGTGTGTGTGTGTGTGTGTGTATACATATACACACATATATATGTGTATATATATATATTTATCCTCACCCAAGGACATTTTTGCATCCATCTTCAGATAGAGCGGGAGGAGGAGAGGGAGGGAGAGAGGAGGAAGAGAGAGAAACATCGATGTGAGAGAGACACATCAACTGGTTGCCATCCACACAACCCCAACCAGGGCCGGGGACAAACTGCAACCAAGGTGCCCTTAGCAGAAACTGAACCTGGGTCTCTCTGATCCACCAGCTGATGCTCTAACTGCTGAGCCAAACCAGCCAGGGCTATATTTTATCATTATTGTTGTTGTTGTTATTATTATTATTATTATTATTTTGTTAAACCTTCCCATAAAGAAAATCAGGCCCAATTTCTTCACTGGAGAATTCTACTAAACATTTAATAGACTCTCAGAAAAGCAAGGCAGAGGTACGCTTCCAAACTCACGTTACAAGGCCAGCACTAATCCGATACCCAAATCAGACAGACATCAAAAAATGATAGACCAGTATCCCTCATGAACATAAACGCAAAAATCCTGAACAAGCCCTGGCCGGTTTGGCTCAGCGGTTAGAGCGTCGACCTGCGGTCCTGAGAGACCCGGGTTCGGATCCCGCTAAGGGCGCGTACCTGGGTTGCAGTTTGTCCCCGGCCCTGGTCGGTCGTGCGGGTGGCAACCACTCGATGTGTCCCTTTCACATCGATGTTTCCCTCTCTCTCTCTCTGTTCCTCTCTCTCCCTCCCACTCTACCTGAACAAAAAAATGGGAAAATGTCCTCGGGTGAGGATTAAAAAACAAAATATAACCAACCAAATCCTGAGACACATAAAATGATACTATATCATGACCAAATGAAGTTTATCCTATGAATTCAAGGTTGGTTAAACATTCAAAAAATTAATTTAATGTAAGTCAGTATATTAACAGACTAAAGGAATAAATTTTTGTGGGAAGGTTTATAATTATGAATTCAACTTCTTTCCTAGTTTTGGACTATTTTGTTTCCTATTTCATCCTGCAAGGGTTTTACTAATTTGTGTCTTTCAAGGAATTTATCCATTTCATCTTCTTGTCAAAATTTTTGGCATAAAGTTGTTTATAACATTTCCTACTGTCCCTTCCACCTGTATTAGTGTCTCTTCTTTCTTTTGTGAATTTGGCAATTTAATTTTCTCTCTTGTTTTTCTTGGTCATTATAGCTAGAAGCTTATGAATTTTATTGATTCTTTTTTTTTTTCAAGAATCAGCTCTTGCCCTGGCCAGTTTGGCTCAGCGGTTAGAGCGACGGCCTGCGGTCTGGGGAAGAATCAGCTCTTGGTTTCACTGATTTTATCTACAGTTTGTCCCTTGTGTATTTGATTGAGTTCCACTCATAAGTAGCACTCTCGTCCTTGTGCTCGGCACTGAGAAACCGTTTTCCAAAGGGGAGACTCGTGTTCTCGTGAGTTCATCTGCATCTCTGGGGAAGGTCTGTGTCTAATACAACTCGGGCTTTTATGATAAAAGATGATGCAGTTTTTTAAAAATAAATTAAGAAATTGCTTTCTGATTATTTGAGGAAGTAGAGTTCGGCTCTCACTAAGGACCAGGTGAGCCCTGTGTTCAGATGTCGGTCGTCTGTCCAGGTCTGCGGAACGTGACGGACACTGTGTGACGTTCGGCGTGGTCATCTGACGGACACGGGTGCTGTGGAGACCGCAGTAAGGTGGCAGCGCATCCATGACCCCACGTAGATGCTCTCTTCTGTGGTGAGAACATGTAAGAGCTACTCTCTCCGCGACCTTCGAGTATAGGTACAGTGTTGTTAACCACAGTCACCACTCTGTACATTAGACTGAATGTGTTACAGGTTGGAATTAGAGCAGAAGAGAACAATTGGAGTGGGCGGGAGGGAGGCTTGGGCAGTAAGCTGCTGATGAACATTAGGTCTCTCAATAGGTTCTATAAAAATGTGAGTTTGGAGTAAAAAATAAACCGTATTCCCCCTAAAAATCCTGTGTCTATAAGAGGAAAGACCCTAGATCAGTCTTTCTGTTGTTATGGGTCGTTCGAATAACGTAACTAAATTCCATTCGACTCAATTATCTCCCAGATGTACAGCCTGCTGCCTCCCCCTTCCCCCCTCAGTCACCCCTTTCCAAATAAGGAGAAATGGAGATTTGCTACCGAAAACAGCGGATTGCCACCGTTTGCCCTGTGGAGGGTGAGCGCTGTGGTCGGCCTACTGGCCAAAGGCACGTTGCGTGTCCGACGGCCCGGCTTCAGGTCCCAGCTGGCGGAGAGGTCTGGCAGGGAGTCACCCGCCCTGCCTCAGCCAGGCACCCGGGCGATGGAGATGAGACCTGCCCCAAGGTCTCGGGGGTTCGCCGACTGAAGTGGCATTTGGGCACTTCCTAAGGAGACTGGCTGGTGCCCTGGGGGCTGCCCGGCCGGTCACGCGCGCACCGCTCTGTCCGACGGCACCACACTGGCAGGCTCGCCCAGCCTTCAGGTCTGGTGGGACCGCGGGAGCCGGGCTGATGAGAGGCAGCTCGGGCCACGGGTCACTCGGGCCCACGGTTCAGCATGCAGTCTCCACGAGGGCCCAGCTTGGGCCGAGAGCTGTTTCTCAGAGGGGGAGTCGTATTCTATGGGGGTGGCGGGGCTTTGCTCCAAACCCCAGGACCTGCCCTGCATGCACCTCTGGGCGCTGCAAACAGCATCCCCACCGGCCCTCAATGCCTCCCGCACCGGACCTGCTGGGTCACACGGCCCACTCACGGCAGCCTGGCCCTTGTCCTGGGCCCACGCAGAACTAGCAGCTTGACACATGGATCAGAGAAACAAATCCAAGTGAGGAACAGGTTGCCTGGGAAATTCAAAGCAGCCCACTGGGCACTGTGCCTTTTTGGTGGTAGGAGGAGCCAGACCCAACAACACGCCCTTCACCTTCGAGGTGACATCTCGATGTGCCCCAGACCACTGCGCCCCTAGACTTTTGTCAGATTTATCCCTCACACTCCGGCACGCACACATCTTACCAGTAAGTCTAGAGCAGTTGCTACTCTTAACGCTCTCGGCCCGATCAGCATAATGTCCTCCATGTAAGGGGACAGCGTGACGTCTTGTGGAAGAGGAAGGCCATCAAGATCCCTGCCAACCAAACTGTGACACTGGGCCGGAGAGTGACTGGCCCCTAAGGCAGGACAGGGAAGCCCCCTGGCTGGCCCGCGGGCAGAAGGCAGGGTGGTCCTTACGGCCGGATCAGTAGCGCCCACCAGCAATGACAGGACGAGTTGACTCGCTCCAGTAGCGAGACCACGTCTGGTATAGAGCCTTCAGCTAAAGCAACTGGATAGGCCAGCAGATGGGGTGCTGGGACAGGAGGAATGACCACAGTGGCAGCTCAGGGGTACCGTGGGCCGGCTGTGAGGCGCACCGGACCCCTCTGCCCGGCTCTAAGTCCCACTCTGACTGGTGGACAGCAGTGTCCCTATGTCCTGGGATTAGTTCAGAGCCAGTGCGCAGTTCTCCCCAAAAGCCTGGTTATTTCCCCGCCCTGGTCACAGTGACCGGTGACAGGCTGTAGATCCCTTTGCGGGAGGCTGGGAGAAAGACGGAGCGTCGGTTCTGGGCAGTGTAGCAGGGTCTCTCCTTGGGGGGCCCAGACTCCCCTTCATACAAGAAACTCTGGGCAAGAAAACTGGCTCAAGGCTAGGGATGGATTGAGGGGCTGGGACTGTTTTTATAACTCGGCTTCGAATTTGTTCGTTTGACCTAGAGTTTCCTGCTTTAGGACCAAGTAGGAATGCAGTAGGCGTCCTATCTGCTCCACGTCGAGCAGCACGGGGAGCCGCGAGCCAGCTCGAGGCCTGTGCGGGTCAGACCGTCCTGACCGCGGCGCTGAGCTCGTGTCAGGTCTGTCTGGTTTCTGAGGGTCCGCAGGGTCCTCCCCTCTCCTGGGCCTGGGCTGAAACACGACCGAGGTCAGGACGTCACCAGTAGCCTGACGGACACTGTGTCTGCGGCTGGCAGACCGAGGCTTTGTCCTGAAGGCGGCTGGACGCTGCCGGGATCTGGGGGGGGCGGGGGGCGGACAGGAAGCAGCGGGGTCTTGTCACCGGAGCGGAGCTTCTGTGCGGCTACACTTTTCCTTCCGACGCTGGGTCTCTGCAATACAACAGTCCCTAGAGGCTGGGCCACATGAAATTGCCATTTTTGTCAGTTAAAAAACATGTAAATTGGCAGAAAGCAATGCAGTTCGATCCAATAATATAAAAGAAGTGCATTGAGCTTCTGGGGAGCAGAGCCCTGGTCTCCTTCGTCTGGGGGCACCCAGTGGTGAGCGCGGTTGTCGGTACATCACAGGCTCTGAAAAAAATGTTCGCTGAATTAATGAATCATTTATGCTCAAGATGTAAAAACTTTGGAGTTTACAGTGACGCTTCATTATCTTAGATTTTCCTCTGACTTTATACACATGACTTTACCTTTTTATTAGTATTGTGTTCAGAGATTCAAGTTAGAAAGGCAATTATTCTCAGAGTTAAGAAGTATTTCAAATTTATCTAGACATTTAAACATGTCCTTAGTTCCTGGCCGGTTTGGCTCAGCGGTTAGAGTTTCAGCCTGCGGTCCCGAGAGACCTGGGTTCGGTTCCCGCTAAGGGCACGTACCTCGGTTGCAGTTTGTCCCTGGCCCTGGTTGGGTCGTGTGTGTGGCAGCCACTCGATGTGTCCCTTTCACATCGATGTTTCTCTCTCTTCCTCTCCCTCCCGCTCTATCTGAACAAAAAATGGAAAAATGTTT
This sequence comes from Molossus molossus, assembly GCF_014108415.1. NCBI lineage: Eukaryota > Metazoa > Chordata > Mammalia > Chiroptera > Molossidae > Molossus > Molossus molossus. Next base: position 124,471,327 of record NW_023425377.1, on the reverse strand, counting down.
TCGGGTGAGGATTAAAATAATTAATTAATTAATTAAAAAAATAAATAAAAATGTCCTTAGTCTGAATGGAAGAAAAAAAAAATAGAGAGTGTCTTAAATTTTACTCGAGCTAAGTTTTACTCCAATCACTTGGAAACTAGTCCACTGCTTGTGGCCAAAAAAACTCCCCTTTGAACGTAGCACTTGGGGTTTGTTGGGATTTTTGGGGCAAATTTTTTTCTGGCTTTAGAAAAATGCTAAAAATAAACATATTGAACTCATGGGAAAAGTGAACCATTGCAATCAGATAGAGCCCGTCCAGTCCATGAACGCACTGGAAACATTGTGCTCTGTTTCAGTGCGACAGGAAATAGAAAGTTCTTCAGCAGCGGACCTCTAGGCTGTGTCACCTACTTGTCGAGAAGGCCAGCAGGGTCAGGGGAGCGGCTCAGGCTCTGTCTGCCTCCCGGTGCCACAGTCTTTCAAGAGTCCCCAGCGGGTAAGAACCTACCCTGTTTTGAAAAAGTCTGTAAAAAGTAGACATTTGAAATCATAAAGCTTCTTATAGACTTAAATAAGTAGTGTATCCCCATAGGTTTGCCAATACTATGATTAATCTAACGTGGGAAGTGCCTGGGACATAATAAATACTCAGTAATTATTGGCTATAATTAATTAAGAGAGTCATCAAAAAAATAAATAAATAAAAAAATAAGCATCTTCCTGAGACTACGATAGTTAGCTTCTCTCAGGTACAAGAAGCAGAGCGTGTCTGTCCATCTCTGTAACGATTCAGACTGGACAGCACACGTGAAACCCTAGGAGGCGTCTGAGTGACAGACCCCGCAAAGAGTGTGGTCAGTTCCAGCTCCCCTAAATTTCTCCTTAAAATGGGCATAGTTGCACACACCTCCCTCGCAGGACTGTGGTGGAGATCACCTGTCCTGTTCATAAGATGTTGGCACCGTGCCTGCCCAGTGGGGCCCCTGGCAGAGCGTCCCCGCTCAGAGCCTGCCCTCGGCTTCGGCGTGGACACGTGCCAGCACCAGAGGGCTTGGTGAGCGTCCTGTCCGTCAGTCTGCGAGGTGAGCAGCGTGGCCACGGGGGAGGGCTCCTTTCCTACACTCCTCTTGCAAAGCCCAGGTTCACAAATCCAGGATGTTTGACGGGACTGATTCACCCTCTGCATCAACCAGGGACCTTCTGAACATCCCTCTCCTTGGGCACCACTCAGACCCAGAGAGTCAGCATCTCTGAGCATGGGGAGAGGGAGGGAGGAATCTTGTATTTTAAAAAAGCTTGCAGAAAGAAAGCCCCGGGTGATTCCACGAGATGACCTCTCCATTCTCTCCAAGATTTAGATTCTGTGATTCCAATCACACCTGTGAGTCAGAGTTCATAATTATTATGCAAAATGAGGTCGTTTGTGGTTTCCTATCTTTAGATTATGGTAGAGGGAAGTATCACATAATGGGTATTATCTGATAAGTTAGTGGAGATCCGCTCTAACGCAGAAAAAATGGAAAATTGCAGATTAAACCTTTCAGCTCTAACCTAATATTAGATCCCTAATATTCTGGCGGAAAAAGTGAGCAAAGCAGACGAGATTTTTAACATGCTGTGTTCCGTGCCATAACAACCATGACAAAGGAGGGAAAACACCCAGGGACACGAGCCTGCCGCAGTCCAGGGAGCGGTGCAGAGTTAAGTTCAAGGCAACCACAGAAAGTCACCTTGTTCCCCCGCCTAGCTGACCAGCGGCCGTCTTGAGGCTGAATCAATAAAGAAAATAAACCTTTATAAATTCACTAATTAAAAAAAACTAGAACAAGGCTTGCGGGACTAGAGTGATATTTCAGATGCAATTATGGGCATGCCCGCTGTCTGAGGCCCACGGTCCAGGGAAATGCTACCAATGAGGGTTCCCCCACGTCTGTGATTCGGTCACGGGGAGAACTCGCCACCAGTCTTGCAGACTGACGCACAGATGGTGACCCCCAGAGAGATCACCCTTCTGGGGACGAAGAGCAGACTCATCTCCAGCACCATCTGGCTTCCAGAAAGAGCCCGGCGCTCGGCATGGCTCTGGGCCCGGGAAGCCGCAGACGCCGGTGCAGCCCCGCACCCTGGGAAGGAGGCAGGAGGGGGGCTGTGTCAGCCAGAACTGGGGCTGACGGACGGATGGGGCCGCCCTCAGGAATGTTCCCTGCGCCGTCCCCGCGCGGGCGGCTGCTGGGCACACCAGGCGGTCACCGTGGGCTTAACCGCGCCCTGAACCGCGCCCTGAAGACCTCGCGTGCTCGCAGCACAGGAGAGGCGCACGCTTCCAGCCAGGTGTGTCATTTATAACAGCTTCCCGTACACGATTCCGGGTCTCCCGCGACAGGGGGAGGGAAGGGCCGTCTGAGGCCCTTGAGCAGCAAAGCCCTCGTGACAGGCCGGGCAGCCCGATCCGGCTGCACAGCTGGGCACCACCCCAAAGTCAGCAAAGTGCGCTGGGGCCGCGGCTGCCAGCCCCCCACGACCCCGCACGCCCTGCCCGGCTGAGAAAGCTGAGGCCTGGCGGCCAGCGCAGACTCCTCCACGGGAAGAACGTCTCAAGTGCTCCACATCCTGTCCTGCTTTCGGCCCTGCGACGGGTACTAACCTCTTCACCCCGCGTGGAGATGACAAAGAGCCGATCCGGTTCTGTACTATTTATAACTCTCTGATTCACTCTCCGTCTCAGAAATCTGTGGGTGTTTACTACAGCTTGGCAACTTTCTTTCATAACAGAATGCCCAGCACCCCTCTGCCTGGACCACAGCCAGGCACAGGTGTACCCCGCGCCCCATCCTGCCTCAGGGCACCTGCCTTCAGAGAGGGCGAGGGCCACGGAAAGAGAAATTGTTCCCCGGGGACCTAACCACCAACTGAAAAGGACTCTCGATTACTAGTGACTAGTATTTTCAGTTTCAGCTCCCAGCCTCGGGCTGTGTTTAAAGGGGCCCACTTCGTGGGAGAACTGAAGTCCAGTCGTAGAATGATCTGGGGGAAAGAAAGCTTTCCCACGTGCGTGTCTCAGGTGGCGAGGGCAGGGAGACCTGGTGTCCTGGGGGCCGTGTCGGGGAACAGGTGCTGAGTCTGGTGACCCCAGCGCCTGAATCAGCAGTTCTGCTGCCTTCCTCCGGGGAACATGCGCCTCGCAGCCCGGCCTCACTTTCTCTTTCTCTTTCACACGGGCTGCGTCCTGCCCTGCCCTGGCTTCTCCCCCTGCCCCGTCCTTTCTCCCTGACCCTTCAAGGACTTCTCGGAGGGGGTGCGACGGGGGTTCCATCCCTCTGATGGGACAGGCGGCGGGAATGGGCCAGGTCGAGCGGGGCCTTTCTGCTGGTTTTGTGAATTCAGATCTCAGCGCCGTAGGGGATCCTGGCTGCGGAAACCCAGTCGGATGCGCTGTGACTCAGGAGTGTCGCCCCCGCCGCCGGTGCTGGCTGCTGAGGCCTGCTTGGCGAGAGAGCAGCTGGGACAGGGCTTGGGCTCAGCTGGCACTGACCTGAGGTGCCACCCCCGGCGCCCGGGCCAGAGGCCTGCGGGCGGACAGGTGAAGGGCTGGGCGGGCAGCAGGCCCCGGGCATGTTGCGCAGACTGTGAACCCGCGGTTTCCCCGCAGTGGAAGAAGGATGGGCTGGCATTCTTGGTTTCAGAACGAGGGCTCTGAGATGGCCCATCGCAGTTTTCTGGGGACAGGTGACTGTGAGTATCCAGGCTACAACAGAGCGTCTGACTGACTGACCTGAGCTCCCACGGAGGGCCTCCTTGCCACTCACCCCCACACAGACTTTTCTGCAGCCACAGAACAGCGGGCATGTGGGGGAGGGGAGGAAGGGAGGTGTGGGGGGGGTCTGAGCATAGAAGAAAGAAGACATTGAGGGAAACAAAGCGACGGGTCGTGTCTGTCTCCTGAGTGGACGTGTGCTTGTCCTCTGTCACCCTTGAGACGGAGATAAGAAGGCCACAGAATGTCAGAGACAGCCAGTGAACCCCAGAAGCTGGGAGGAGGCCAGGAAAGGCCCCCTAAGGTTTCAGAGGGAGCATGGCCTTGCTGATACTTTGACTTCGGACTTCTAGCCTCAGAAATGTGAGACAATAGATTCCTGTTATGTAAGCCACCCAGGGTGTGGCATTTGGTGACGACAGCCCAGGGTAACTGACACATCGAGGAGGCTGAGGTGAACCGGGGGTGGCGCAGACCCAGCACTGAGATAAGAGTCTGGGCTGCTCCTGGGCAGACATTGCCGTCACCTGTCCCCCGGTGGGAATCTGCCCCAGACCCACACCGCAGGGGCACCGGTAGCGGCCTGTGCTCTGGGCACGCGTGTGAGAGCCGACACGTCCCTGGAGCCCGGGCAGCTAGTCCTGATGTCCGTGTGGACGCACAGTGGAGCCCCTGGTGCAGGGACTGCCCCCACCTCCCCTTCCCTGTGCCCCGCCGCCTGTCTGGAGCTGGCAGGACCCCCTTTCCCGGGGAGACAGCCGGCCGCGTTTTCAGTGGGTTCACTCCCTCGGGTCTCCAGCCCCGGGAGACGGTCCCATTAAACAGGAAATAAGCATCAAAGCCGGCCCCGGTGACAGCCACACCGGGCGTCGGTAAGTTTGCTCCATCAAGACAAGACAGAGATGACGCAGGCTTTCTGCGGCGCAGCTGGTGGCACGTCCTGTCATGACTGGTAGTCAGGTGCCACCCCACGGACGCGGCTGTGCTCACACAGACTCTCAGGGCTCGCGTCCTGCCACGGGAGGGGTCCTGGGACCTGGGTGGTCCCCGCGCACAGGTGCGAAGCGATGATCGTGTGCGATGATCACGGCAGGGAAAGCGTCCACCTTTGACTTAATGTCCCTGTGAACTAAGCCTTCACTTACACGTGTGCGTCTGGTGATGACAGAAATGTGTCACAGCCGCTTCCAACTCTGTACATTTCAGACACTTTTGTCCTCTGCTCCCTGCGTGACCTGGGTGGGCACGGCAGCACACTGTCCCGCACGGTGCCCTGTAGCCCTGTCTCCGGTCACGGCAGAGAGGTCGGCCAGGCGGGAGCTGGCAGGAGGTTCCGGAGGCCACTCCCACACGAGCTCACCTGCACACGAGGGACTGCGGACCACAGAGGACACGCCTCGAAGCCAAAGTGCACGTATTTCCAGCCGAGCTCCCCCTGAGCCCAGGGTTTCTCCACCTTGTACTTATTCATCGCCTTTTAGACGCTTTTCCCGATTCCCCCCCCGTGAGATTTTAATACGGAAGATACATTTGGTTTAGGAGCATGCATGTTTAGAAGTCTCTATCTGGCGGATACATAAAAAGGGGACGGTGTTTTCCCACATTTGGGGACAATATGCCCCCACTGAGAAAGCACACCTTAGCCAAATCCCCCAGATGTTCATGCCCTCCGGGTGCCACTCAGCCCAAGGGGAGACCGTGACAGGGTCATTTGCGAGGGAGAGAAACGTGGCCGTGCCGGGCACCCTGACAGGTACCTCCCAGTAACACGGGGGAGCAGTTTAAGTGAGGAGTCCTGGGCTTAACCTCGTCTCCTTCACGGTCCACACACCAGCATGGACACGATGCACCTTGTGGCTGACAAAGGAGATGGTCACGGGGAAGTCAGAGCACGTGGTCCCTTGAGAAAACCAGGCACATGTCCCAACCCATACTCACCCCTCGACCGGGGTGGCCCATCACTCCTGGTCTGAAAGGCAGAGAGACAGACCCAGGCAAGTCCCCGGGAGCATCGTGAGAAAACTGCAGCCACACTAGTCTCCTGTCATCTCAAAACAGTGACCTCCTTCCTGCAGTGAGCCTGGTTTTGTGATGTAACAAAGTATCGTTTAAAAGATGGAGTTTCATTTTAAAGTAACTGAAAACATTCACAACAATTGAAATGTTTATACAGCCGTCAATCTATTACTCTAAGGATTGGTTTTGAAAAACAACTTTAAATTCATTTTTTAAATGTTTTAGTTCCTGACAAGTAATAAGACCGCATTCAGCCTGTAACCAGGCCATGTAAATGTCGGACATTTGGTGCTACAAGTAGAATGCACCGATTTCACATTTCCTCGTGCTTTGAAGGGACAGGGACCTTGAAGGCTGAGTCTCTAGCTGTCACTGTGGTTATGAAATGTCTCCCGGGGAGACAGCCGGCCGCGTTTTCAATGGGTTCACTCCCTCGGGTCTGCAGGGTCCCAGAGCGCTGGTCAGTTCCCCCCAGGGCTGTAGCTGCTGCTCAACGGAGCTGTTTGAGCCGTGGGCCTGAGAACTTGGGCGCGAAAGCCTGTTCATGTTTTTACAGACTTAAAATAGAAAGACAGGTTTTACTTTTTTCCCATGTAGGAGAGAGTGGAACATTTTGAAATTGAGAAAGTTAAGAAGAATTCCAAGATAAAAGAAAGTGAGACCTGAAATTTCTAAGTAGTTCTGGGTCTTTTAGTCACAGTCCCCAAGTCATTTCTCATAAGGTGCTTTTATCTTTGGTACGCTCTGTCCCTGTTCATATAGGAAGCACCCTTGTTTACAAGTTTCAGCTTAGAAAATGGATAGCAATTGCCAAACAACCCTGAGTGCAGCGTCCGCTCGTCCCCAAGTGACCTTCGTGCTTGCCCGCAGACGTGCAAACCGTCCTTCGGACCTGCTCAGCTTCCCTGACCACTTGGGATAACAGAGTTTCCAGGTTGTTCTATGGATCAAGTGAGATAATATGTCACAACAGTTTAGAACGTGTCCTGTAGATGCAGAGCTGCTGCCGTTAAACCCAGGCCCCTTCCCTGAGCTCTCTGTCTGCTCGCGGGGTTCCACCCTCTGTCTGAAGCTCGGAGCTTCTCGGCCGTTGCTTCCACAGACGTGCGGAGGGGTCTCCTAATGGCATTGCGGTTGTGCTCTGCTGACACTTCCTGTTTACCTGTCGGAGCTGCTGCTAGTCCCTGGGCGCGGAAGGCAGCCCGCTGCCTCGCTCCTTCATCACTCCGCCCAGGGCCGTGTGCCCCTCGGCACGCAGTAGGTGCTCAGCTGTGTGCCAAGTGAGCGCCAGAGCAGGTGCTGATGGTGTCATGAGTTACAGACTTAGATTTTTTGTAGGTGAGATGTTTTTCCCATGTGGTTTTCAAACCTGCCTCAGTTGTGACTGGCGGCCTCTGTGACTCATTCAGCCTCCCAACCAGAAGCGCCAGGAGCGCTGGTTACAGTAAAAGGCCTTCACGAAGAGAAGCTGTCTACCTACAGCAGTAAACAGAAACCACCTACCACCTAATTTCATGTTGGCCCATCAACCACCAAAGAGCAGGAGTTTTCCATTCCCACCTAAGAAGACTGTCTCACCGGCGGCTGATCAGTCTGGAAGGTGTTTGGATCGGAGCCCAGTGGTCTCCCCCAGACATACACGGGAAGGCTTCTCGCACCCACACTGCGGACAACATCTGCCGTTCATGGTGGGCAACAAGAGGGGTGAAGGCCCTGCCCGGCCCAGGAGAGCTGGGCATGCCTGGGCCAAGTCCCTGCTAGAGAAGGGAAGACGGACCCCAAGTGTCTCAGGGGACAGCAGGCATCCAGGTTATGGCTCTTGGCTACTGACTTCTGAGAGCTCCCCCTGGAGAAAAGAATAATAACTGTGCTGATTTTTTAAAAAACATTTCGGTCTTAGAACTAAGAATTACGTAATTCTTCATTTTATTGGTCTGGATGGAACTAAGAGGGTCGGGGTGATTCAGAAGGAAGCGCCTGGTGCGTTTGTGTACGAGGCTCGGACAGCTTCGCCCAGGGCCTTCCCGTCTCTCGGCGGCGCCACAGTCAGAAGCATCACGTCAGGGAGCCAGGGGTGGACTTCGTTCCGGACACGGCGCGAGGGGTCGGGGAGCCGGGCGCTCCGCTCTGCAGCCCTCTCTTCCGGCGGTCGCCTCTGCCCTGCCTGAGCAGGACGGGGCGAGGTGGTGGGAGCAGCGTGGCCGGGCAGGGACAGGCTGGCAGTGGGGCGGAGGGGCAGCGCCGGAGGGGAGACCTGAGCCAAGGGAGCCCCGGGAGCAGGGAGCCTGCGATGGGACCGCATGGCTGGGCAGGCATGAATCTCACAGGGAGTGCCCTCTCCGAGTCCCCTGGATGGGGTCGAGTACCCTCTCCGAGTCCCCTGGACGGGGTCGAGTGGCAGCGTAGATTCGCGTGTCCGGCAGCACTGGCAATGGCAGTCACGCACAAAGCAGTCTCTGTGCCTCGCGCCCCGTCCGGAGCCAAGGCCAGACCGTTTCTGCCCTCGAGGGGCACAGGTGCCATACGGGAGGGTCAGGTCAGCCCTTGGCTGCGCGGTGTGTGCTGTGCGCATCCACACGCCCTGGTCACTGACGCAGGGGGGTGCAGCAGAAAGGACATGGGATCTTGGAGGACTTCAGGCCTCCCAGCCTGGGTGACTCGGTGGACGTCGTTGACCAGGACAGAACATACAATAGCAGACTGAAGAGACAAACGACGTGTTGCGTTTTAGGTGTCTGTGAGTCATCTGCATGGGGACTCCGAGTAGAAGATGTGGGTCCAGAGCAGAATTTGAAGCTGGAGCTCTGGGAGGATATTTTGTTGTTAATCCTCACCTGGGGCTATTTTTCCACTGTTTTGTTGTTGTTGTTGTTGTTGTTGTTTTAAAGAGAGAGAGAGATACATCGATGTAAGAGACACACATCGATTGGTTGCCTCCCACATGGCCCCAACTGGGGCTGGGGATCAAACCTGCAACCCAGCTACATGCCCTTGACTGGGTATCAAACTCACAACCCTTCAGTCCACAGGCTGACACTAACCGCTGAGCCAAACATGTAATACCTGACTATTCAGTCAGAGACCCTGATCTCTTTTCCCTCAGATTGCCAAATAAAAAAATGACAGCTGGCCCTGGCCAGGTAGCTCAGGTGGTTGGAGTGCCGTCCCTGTACACCAAAGCTGAGGGTTCCATCTCTGGTCAGGGCACACACAAGAAGCAACCAATGAATACATAACCAAGTGGAACAGCAAATCAGTTTCTCTCTCTCTCCCTTTCTCTCTAAAATCAATATATTTTTTAAAAATAACAACGCCCAACAAAACAAGGGCCATCTAGTTGTGAATGCCCTGTTTTGAACCATAAAAATATAGGTCACATAATAAAGCTGCATCTTATTGGTCACGTCGCATGATAAAGTTGCACCTGATTGGTTAATTCTTGGTACCAGAAATCCTTATATACAAGTATAGGCACCTGCTTTTTTCAAAAGTCACTTTGGAGCAAAAAGGGTAGGTAATTACTAATATTATTTCTTTTTTGTAAATCAATAAAAATTATACCTATTTTGTTTGTCAAATTGGCAAGAAATATATTTTTTGGTGTGCTGCAGAATTTCAGTAGTTAGTTTGCTTGTGCCATGAGCTGAAAAAGGTTGAAAATCACTGGTATATAAATAGGAAAAGAAATCAGGACTGGCATGTAGATTGGGAAGTCGGGGGCGTAGATTGGGAAGTCAGGGGCATGTAGATTGGGAAGTCAGGGGCGTAGATTGGGAAGTCAGGGGCGTGTAGATTGGGAAGTCAGGGGTGTGGATTGGGAAGTCAGGGGCGTGTAGTTTGGGAAGTCAGGGGTGTGGATTGGGAAGTCAGGGGCGTGTAGTTTGGGAAGTCAGGGGTGTGGATTGGGAAGTCAGGGGCGTAGATTGGGAAGTCAGGGGCGTAGATTGGGAAGTCAGGGGCGTAGATTGGGAAGTCAGGGGTGTAGATTGGGAAGTCAGGGGTGTAGATTGGGAAGTCAGGGGCGTGTAGATTGGGAAGTCAGGGGCGTAGATTGGGAAGTCAGGGGCGTGTAGATTGGGAAGTCAGGGGCGTGTAGATTGGGAAGTCAGGGGTGTAGATTGGGAAGTCAGGGGCATGTAGATTGGGAAGTCAGGGGCGTAGATTGGGAAGTCAGGGGTGTAGATTGGGAAGTCAGGGGCATGTAGATTGGGAAGTCAGGGGTGTGGATTGGGAAGTCAGGGGCGTGGATTGGGAAGTCAGGGGTGTGGATTGGGAAGTCAGGGGCGTGGATTGGGAAGTCAGGGGTGTAGATTGGGAAGTCAGGGGTGTAGATTGGGAAGTCAGGGGCATGTAGATTGGGAAGTCAGGGGCGTAGATTGGGAAGTCAGGGGTGTAGATTGGGAAGTCAGGGGCGTAGATTGGGAAGTCGAGGGGCACAGATTTGAAAGTCCTGGGTGTGTAGGTTTAGAGGTAGCTGGGGGATGAGATCCCCGGGAAGTCCCGTGGAGGAACAGCAGGAGGAGACAGGGTTAGGAAGCAGGAAGCAGCAAGGAGACAGGATGGAGAAGCAGCAGATGAGCATGTTTCTCCCATCATAGAAGCCCAGGGCCGATGCTTCAGCATCTGATTACAGCCGATGCTATGATGCTACAAGAGGCTGGGCTAAGCAGAAAAGTTACCAAAAATAAAATGAAAATTTGTTTACAAATGGGAATGGGGACGATACAAAATCAAAAGCCAGTGTGACGCGAAGCTCGATCCAGGTCCCCGCAGGCTGCTCCGCCCAAGGGCAGCAGCCCTGGTGGGTTGGCGGGGGAGCTGGCCTGGAGCCTCAGAGCGCCGCGCAGGCGCCGGCTGGGGGCGCAGTCAGAGGGGCAGAAATCTGGTTCTAGATGCATTGAACTTGAGATTCCGATCTAGAGAAAGGTCTGGATGGACACGTCAGCCAGGATGAGGCGATGGGGAAGGGAAACTGAGGCTGCCGCAGACATGAGAGGCCGCGTGGAGGGTGGACAGGTCAGGGGGCTGACGTGGAGCGCGGAGGAGGTAAGGCTGGAGGACACGAGCTCCCGGCCGCCCCCAGTCCTCCGTCTCAGAGCGCGGGCTTCCGCGGAGCCCGTCACCCCTCAGACAGAAGCCCACACAGCTCAGCCGGCAGCTGTCGGCCCCATGGCTAAGTGCTGGCCAGTTCTTTGTTGTCAGAAGCGTTGTGGGACTTGTAGACAGACCAAGCCCTCTCTCCATTTCCCCCTCCTGCTGCTGGGCATGCAGCTGACAGCTGACCCTGGCAGCTGGCCTGGAGGAGGCCACGTCGAGTGGACCGGACAGTCAAAGGACCTGAACTTCTGTTGACTTCCTGAGGCTCATACCGGCTCTGGACATTCCATAACTACGTTTTCTTCTGTTGTGTGCGTAAGCCACTGTACTCGGGCCTTTGTTACAATCAACCGAATACACTCGGATACAAACTCAGGGTGAAGAAAGGCAAAATCAGAGAGAGGGGAGGAGGAATCAGACAGGGTGTGTCTAGAAACCAGGGGAAGAAAGGTAGAAGGGACCCACCCCATTAAATACCGAAGACAGGACAATGACATTTCTCTCCAAGTGCACTCAGCCCGTGGCCAGGAGAGCAAATCTCTTTACTAACCATTACAGACTATGCGCCATCTGCCTGGTGTTGCAAAGTACCTAGATGAGGAGCACAAGTTTCTGTTCCAAAAGACATTGCAATATGTCTCTTAATTCTCTTTCAACGGAGGTTAATCTGAGCCCCCAAAGTTCATAAGTTCTAGTTCATGTTTAAGTTTGACAATAACAACTATGAACACATAGTAGCAAAGAGGCTACAAGAAAACCGCTGTGTGTGCAAAATGCAATGTGTGCACTTCCAAGGAGGTTAGCGGTGGTTTCCAGTGGATTTGGAATGTACCACAGCACTGGGTTTGGGCTTGTTTGTGTAGTTTTCAGTGTCTTTGTTCTAATGCAGGGAATTTATACCCATCTTATTGACAGTGTGCATCTCTCAAAATGAGGATACCTATTAGAACAGAGTTCATGAAGGAAGAGTTTGCAAACACTCAAAATCCAAAATGGGATAAAAAGCTCATGCAGACAAAGAAATGAAGTTTAAAAAATTTCCTAAATCAGCATTTATGTCTCACAAAAGTGTAACTTCATATTATTACTTCCCTCATTTGCATATTAATCTGGAGTTGCCACATTATAAATTCATTATAGTAGCGACCTGCCTCTAAAAGTTTGTTCGACTTAATTAATCCAAGTATCCAAAAAATAGATTAATTAAGTTTCTGGACAATCCAGGGTTAAATAAAGGGCTTTGGCTTCCGTTACTATCTTTGAGAGGCTTTTTTGTTTCAAATATGTTTTTACTGATTTTTTTTAGAGAGAGAGAGGAAGGGAGAGACAGAAACATGGATGTGAGAGAGAAACATGGATCGGCTGCCTCCTGCACGCCCCCTACTGGGGATCAAGCCCGCAACCGGGGCACCTGCTGTGACGGGAATCGGACGGGACCTCTGAGAGGCTTTCTAACTTGGGCGTGTTTCCCAGCCTTTGTCGTGAGAGGGAGACGGCGCGGCTGTGGTGGCCGGTCGCTGCTCCCTTCTCTGTGTCCTGAGGAGCTCGCCTAGAAGTGCGCCCAGCCAGGGCGGGAGCAGACGGGCGAGCACGCTTTCCAGTGCGGACAGGGAGCTGGACCTGGAACCCGAAGGCTGTGCTCATGCGCGTGTCACACGCGTTCGTGCTGGGACACAGGTGTGTCCCGGCTCCAGGCGGACCACTGCCATTTCCACAACACGGGCTCCAGAAGACGACTTCGAAGGGAGCTACCCAAACACAGGCATCTTGATCAACAATGTACGAATCCTGCGTCTTCAACTGCTCACACACGGACGAGATTCCTGTCCCTTCTCTTTCACATAATACAGTCAAACTCCCCCCCAGGTCGTTAACCTTGGATGTTACAACCTATGGTATCACGGTCTCCAAAGAACCTGCTAGAAGGAGCCAACGTTAGAATTACTCTGGATGGGCAGACTGAGGGGGGCAGAAGGGGCCCCCCCAGGAGGGTAGTGTGGGTGCCTCGAACGTCCATGGCGGGGCCTCCGTGCCAGGGGCTGCGCCGACCTTTGCGGAGCCCTGGACGCGCTCCTGGGAGGTGAACCGAGCATCCGTAGACGGCCGTTCGTACACTGTCAGGGCTGCAGTGGAATTTGTTGAGCTGCCGTGGTCTGTTTCACACAGAACTGTTGTGTCTGTCAGCGGCGGGCAGTGGTCTTCTCCGTTCGCTGCCCTTCCCCGCAGCTGGACAGGATGAGGCACATTCCAATCTTTCAGTCACTCTGGGAAATCCGAGCAACCCAATTTCCAGCGTTTCATACGAACAGCCCCAAACAATATCAACATGGACATCTCCCGGCCAGTGGACCTTCTCTTCCCTCGTGCCGGCTTGGAACTGCTGCCCCTTGGCACCAGCTGGGGAGGGGGCAGCTCTTCTCTCCTGTCCCCTGCGCACAGGCCCGGGCGGGGGCAGTGGTCGCAGTGCTGCTGGCCCTCTCGGGCACACCCTGGGACTCCTCAGAGACCCATTGCCTGCCCTTGATGGACGGTTCCCTCCCCACAGGACTTCTGGTGACACCCAATAGCTCCCTCCCTGGTGACCCCCCACACAGCCTGGTTCTGCTGGGACAGCCTATGGGTCGGAGCCTGTGGGAGTGGCTGTCACACGGCCACGCCATCCCCCTTCCCCCGGAGCCACCTGGGTAACATCGGGGATCCTTGCCCTGCCCCCTTGGGCAGCTCCGGTTTCTTCTTCACAGGGACCCCCAGGCTCCTGGGAGCACACGTGTGTTTGACCCCAACTCACCTGTGGGCACTCTGGTGGTGGCGCACATGGCCAGTGCTGAGCCGAGAGGTGCGAGGCCAGTCCGTGTCCCCGCAGGCGACCCAGGCCCCAGGCACACTTTGCTCGGGCCTGCCTCACGCACTCGGGGGACGTGCAGCCCACGCCCCCCCGGGAGCGCAGGGGAAAGGCCTTCCCCACGTGCGCCCCTGCCAGGACCCTCTTCCCGGAGCCTCCGCATGCTCACCAGGTGCCGGGCGCACGCTGCGGAGGTGTCTGGTGACGTCGGGCTTCGGCTGAAATTCGAGGCGCTGAAAGTCTGCCCACCTGTGCTTGAGGGATGTGCAGTGATTTCCACGGATTGTAGGAGACAAGCAGGTTGAGTTCATTTCCCTTTGTAAAGTTTTCTGTGTTGGTAAAGTATGCTGAGGCTCACCCCCAACGCCTTTGTTCTAGTCTAGTTTCTTTAAAAAAATGAAAAATTTTTATTGTTGAAAGTATTACAGATGTCCCCTCCCTTTTTCCCCGATTGCCCCTCCCCCACTCCTCTCCTGCTCGTAGGAAGCTTCTTAAGAAAACCAAAAACCAGGAAGTGATCCCCAAAAGGCCTAGAAGAAGTAAAAATAGTATTTCACCCCCCACCCCAACCCTAAATAATTTATTTAATAGATTCCTGTGGGTGTCTCCTCAGTGCCCAGTTACTCTGACTTTTTCATATACTTCTTTTTTATATAGCAGATTTAAATCACTACAAAGTTAGTGTTCTTTTGTTGCAAATGATAGAAACCACCTTAAAACTGCTTATCAATTAGGATGCTGTTAGTTGCAAGCAACCAAAAACCTAAGCCAAATTGACCTGAAAAATAAAGGAAATACATGTACCCGTAAGTGACTTATCTAGAGGCTTCAGGAGAAGCTTGATCCAGGTTCTCGTCGAGGACCAGTTTCTTTTCTGTGCGTTTGTTTTCTGCATGGTTTGGGTTGTATGTGAAACCTGATTTCCCTTGTGGTTGCGAGGTGTCGGTCAGAACACCTGACACTACATATCTCTTCGTGTGCGTCCACCGGACATCCGTTTTTGCTAACTTCTGAAAATGAGAAAGGGAACTCCCTTCTCCAAAGCTCCCCGAAAATTCTCGTAATTGCTCAGTCAGCACAGACGTAGCTGTGTGCTCACTTCTGCCCCAATGACCATTTCCAGGGAAATGGGGTGTGCTCACTGGCTTCAGTCTGGCCCACTCTGGAGCCAAGGGGTAGGGTCAGTTCTATCCAAAATACCTGGCTGGGAATTTGAGGAGCCGGTAGGAAGGAGGAAGCAAAGAGTGGGTGCTGGGGAAGCAACCCGAGGGGGGAACAGTTTACTCTCAGGACACGGAGTTGCCTGCAGGACGGCAGGCGGGGATGGGACTGGCGATGGGAAGTTCACTGAGTCCTTGGCATGCTGTTCACTGTCTCTTATTTCTCCTCATTGAGTCTGTGCTTTATGAGGGGCTTAGAAGACAGCTTCTCAAAGCTCCCCGGTTACGGTTACAGACAGAGAACTTAACAGCAGCTCTGCCTCCAGACCCGGGGCGACCAGGAAGGCCCCTGGTTAACCTAACCAGTACCCTCAGCGCTCGGCGGGGCACTGTGAACAAACCTGGCATCCAGGAGCCCGCTCCTGTGCACCAGGGAGGCCGCGAGGGGCCGCAGGGGGCAGGGCAGCCTTCACGCAGGGGGCCTGCCACAGGCAACCTGTTCTGTGGCAATCTGTCAGCCAGCGAAAGGACAGGTCAGACACAGAAATGTGAGAGTAAGGCGCAGCGTCAGGACAGACGGTCCATGTGCCCCAGGCCCGTCTCCATGACAATAGATCTGGGTCGTTTAATGTTAACACTAGGTCCACGCGATTCTAATTAAATTTAACTACACTCGTGGAATAATGCGTGTCTGTTGTTATACTGGTTAGTATAACCTGCGGCCACCCCATTCTGTCTCCTGTAGTTTCTTTAACTTCTAGGCCAGCGGTTCTCACCCTGTGGGTCACGGCCCCTGACCTGGGGGTCAAACATCCCTTTCACAGGGGTCGCCTAAGACCATCAGAAAACACATATTCCCGATGGTCTCAGGACCCGAGACCCCGCTCCTCCATCCTTCTGCAGGCGGGTCCGCCCACACGCAGATGCGCCCACAGACAACACAAGGAGCTGTATTCAAGGGTCCGGCGTTAGGAAGGGGGAGAACCCTGCTCCAGGCCTTGGAGACTGACAGCTGGGCTTCCCTGCGTGGCACCAGCTACTCCTGGGCCAGTGCTGACCGCTGAAGCCGTCCCTAACGAGCATCTTCAGCACACACCACCTCTCACTCAGCGGTGCGCCGCCACCTCCTGTCACCTGCGCCGTGTTACTTACATCACTTTGGCCGAACCAATGACAGCGGCGTGGTTTCCCGCAGTCCCCAGAGCTGAGCTCGCTGGCACCCTGTTTATAGGTTCCCTCAGTCCCAAGTAGGGGTGGCAAGACCCAGCACATCTGCCCGATCTCTCAGGCTGAAATCTGGCACATAGTCCTGGGCCAAGAAACAGACGTGCGACCAGAGGTGGAAATAAGTTGTCCTCACTCTGTCGGGGTGGCAGGATGTGGAGAGGCTGGGCCACCCGCCCGGCTCCGGCCTCTGTCCTGCCTCCCCCACCTTGTCCTGCCTCGCAGACCCCCTGCAGAGAGACAAGGAGGCAGACTGTGTGCCAGGAAGCCCGGCAGCAATGGCCACAGGCTGGACCGGAATCCCAGCTCTTTCACGAAAACTCTGGGGAAGCCGCCTCCCCACCCCCTGCCCCCCCGCAGGCCCTCCTTTGTAGGAGGGTAACGATAGTAATAGTAACACCTGCCTGGGGGGCGCTGTGTGACTCCAAGGGGAGAGCCCAATGCAGTCCACTCTCCTCCATCAAATCCCCTTTCTTTCCTAGTCTTTCTCGGTCTGTTTTCTTTTCTTTCTTTTGGAGAAAGAAAATAGTTTAACTGTTGCAGGGACACACATGATCCCAGAGACAAAGCAATCTCCCCCCTTCCACCCCCTAGTGGACACAGCCAATGACTGCACCTGTTCAAGACCAGCCACAGCCAGGCCTCCTGAGCCGACGTGGGAGCTGCACTGGCCACACGGCTCCTCCGGCTGTACTGGCCTTCGCTGAGGCCCAGGAAACACTTCTCCTCTCTCCGCGACAAGAGGTCAGTGGACGGAGACCCCTCTGAGCCAGGCTCCCTCCTGTCACCGGAACTGGGGGAGGGCACGCTGTCTCCCTTTGCTCTGCTCGCCTCTCCTCGCAGTCTGGGCCTTTCTCGTCAGTCTCCTGTCTGTAGAAAGTTCAGCGTTTTAAAGGTGAGATGTAATCGACATGTAACTGTACGTCCAGGCGTCGTGCAGACGCGGCATTTGCACACATGAGAAAGCAGCCTCAGTGCGGCCCTGGTACCGATGCCAGGCACCTGGGGAGCTCCTGTACTTCGGTGTCGTCAGATCACCTGGATTCTGTTTCTCAGGCATTTCCCGACACTTTCCCGGGGACCACGTGCTCCCCTTGGGGAAATGTGTCTCTTAGTTCAGTTCCTTTCTAAGGCGCAAAGGCCACTTCCTCAGTGGTGACTGGCCCTTCCTCCCGTCCCGAGACCAGCTTGCAGGCCTGGTCTTTGTCTCTGTGTCCGGGGAAATGCCTGGAGCCCTCTGGTTCTCATGAAGAAGTCAACAGTTGTCGGTCTGAGCTACTGACTGAGCAGTGGCCCTGGGTCCCACCCTCCACTGCCAGGACGTTCATTTCAACAAACTCATAAACCAAAGCACACACCGCATGCACATAACAACAGTGGACACTTGGGGACAATGCAGAGCAGCTGGGGAGCCGGGGCCTGAGAGGCAGTGCCCCACACAGCGCCGGGGTCCCCTTGGGCCGAGGGTCTGACTCCCACTGAGCAGGCCCACAATGCCACGGGCCTCAGCAGAACAGAGACTGGATGTCTGTAGGCGTGTAAGTCAGAGACCCCGGGCCCATCTCTCAACACTGATGAAGGGGTGAGTTCTGAGAAACGCCGCCTCCTCCTGACTCTGTGGTTTGTACCCAGAGGAGGCCTCGGTCAAAGGCAGTGGCCTTCAGGTCTCTCTTTTCATTCACATGTCACAGCACCCTGTGTTGACACCTTGCTGTAAAAAGACTTTGACAGAATCCAAGACAACCTATTTGAAAAAAAATTAATACAAATACACATTTACAAGTGTTTATCTTGCCAAATGTGAGTTTAAAAATGTAGAAGGAAAATAATATGGAGAAAGACACAAGGTATAGAGTGATTTTACTACTGAAAGTCTCCAGCCTGGAGCAGAAGCTCCGTGATCCTTGGTTTCTTTAGTGGTGCTGCCCCCTAGTGGTAGGAGGGCTTCATCAGCAGGCAGAAAGAGGCAGGGTGGGCATGGGGAGACAGATGGGGGACTGGAATAAGGCAGGGCCACAGGTCCATAAGAAATCAAATAGAAGAGAAGTGTCCTGGCAGAGTGGTCAGGAGAGGCTGCCAGTGAAAATGTTGGGGAGTCCCAAAGGGCACAGTGTGGGCGCTGCTTTTGCTGTCCATCTGTGTCAGTCAGCTCTCTTGGGACAGAGGAGGTATTGCTCTGGTTGGTTTTGTTTTACTTTGAAGCCTTGTGGAGAGTAGGTGTTGTCATGCTGAGTCCCCTGCCCAGCATTCCCTGTCCCCTGCACGGCCTTCATCTCAGAGAAATGGAGCCTAGGAAACTGGATGCCAGTTCTGCACGAGCACTTGGCACAGGAGATGGCAGAGGAGCTCGGGTCGCCGAGGAAGCCCCTGTGCAGGGCACTTGACCCTTTTTGACTCCCTTGGAGGTTCGTGGCCAAAGCAGGGCTTCATGCTTGTTATCATTCGTGCCCTCTAGCTCCGTGAGATGAAGATGCCCCAGTCCCTACACATTCAGGGAGAGGTTTAAAGGTAAAGAAGGACGTCTAGAAACAATGTTGAGGAAGGAGCAGAAAGGTCAGGGGCTGTGGTCCATGGAGATGGCCACAAACGAGTGTTCCATTTCGTGGTCAGCTTCCTCAGAGTGAAGGGGACACTGCAGACGCAGGGCATTCTGTAGTTTGCATCGCCTGCGAGAAGAAAATGCCCCTGTCCTTCAGAGATACCTGTCCGTCGTTCCTGTGATGGGGTGGGGTGTTCGCTAATGCTATGGTGGCACTTTGCAATACCTAAAGGTGTCAGTTCAGTACACTGTACACCTTAAACTAAAACAATACTACATGTCAATTATACCTCAATAAAGCTGGGACATTTTTAAATTATTTAAGAGAGAGAGAGAGCAATGTACATAGTTCCTGGCCTTACATTCCAAGAGGAATTTATTCCAGTAATTTTAGACCCATAAATAAACAAATTGAAAGGCATCCGAACGCAATGTCATTCTCTTCCCCAGAGTCGGCAGACCTGTCACTGTGCCTGTTAGGTGCTCGATATGACTGACGGGTTGTCAGTGGAATTGATCAGTGGTTCCCTACCTCTAGGGGGTCCCCTAGTGGGCCATGGAGTTATTGCAGTGTGTCCGCGAATCTGGATTCTAGATGCATAATCTCAGGAGTGAAAAAATTGTGTGCAACATACCAATATTTTTTAATATGGGGATGACTAGAACTAGTAAAATGTAAATTTATGTACCATAACTACTGACTTCACACTAGCTTTTGGTTACGATAAAGTTTCTGAATTAGACTCGAACAAGGCACTTCCTAACATCTTGTTTGCTGCCAGGCAGGCCCCTGGGGTGGAGGCGATGCAGACGGCCTAGCTGGGGTGACTGCAGGGAGCAGGGAAGGCGGCCCCCGGCCCCCACCCCCAGTCACTGCTCAGCCACCGGTGTTCAGGCTGTGAACTGAGATCCTGTGCGCACTGGGCTCCGAGCTCTTCGTTCAACCCTGGGGGTTCAGGGGGCCAAGAGAACTTCAGGGCTCCCCCCCCCCCACTTTGTTCAGGAAGCTGCCGCGACTTGTGGTTTCAGAAGCCAGGCTTGAAGTTCTGCAGGTGGCACTGAGATGCTCCTGCTCCCGGGACGGAGGGAGGGAGGGAGGCCGCCATGGGCGGGGGCACCAGCACTGTGGTTGTCCCCCGACAGCGGCTCCTGGGGGCTTGCGTCGCCCCCCCTTTCATGTGGGCGAAGAAAGAGCTTCATCAGACACGAAGCCGCCCTTCTCTTGAAACGTTTGGGGTGAGAGGGGAGGAAGCGGGGCAGTAATTCGGGCGGAATTCACAGCCATGACAATCACGTTCTTGGGGCGCTTTCCCTCCTCCTGGGCAGCCCCACGCTGTTCCAGAGGCCACGCCCACGCCGTTCCAGAGGCCACGCCCATGCCGTTCCAGAGGCCACGCCCACGCGGGCGTGCTGCCCGGAGCCCCAGGGGGCACAGAGGTGCTGGGCTCCGGGTGCCAGGGTCCCAGGGCTCAGCCTCAGCTGCTGTGTGAGGACCCGACCATGGAGCCTGTTCCAATTCTGTCGTGGGCACCGCAAAGCCTGTGGGGGAAGCGGTTACACAGTCGTGGCCCAGCCTCTGCCACTGCAGTGGTGCCACATAACAGGCCACCAAACACCTCCCCAGGGACCTACGTGCACGTTTGCTAAGGAAAATACGAAGGTCACAGATTGTTTTCCGTTATAACCCCAAGGGTGCACGTAGACACGTAGACATTTGAGTGTCTAGCCAAAAATGCCTCACCCACTATCCGTCAGGACTCTTCACTTGTGTGCTGGAAATGCGCATCTTCCAGTCAACATTTTCAATGTCTGGGAGAATATGCAAGCGTTCTGGTGGGTGGGTGGGTGTGGCAGACCAAGAAAGAGGAAGGTTTAGTGACGGACCCACCATGTGATCCCTTTCAGTGACCCCAGGTGGATGGCCCTGTTCTCTTTTCTGGTCCATGACATTTTTACACGGGAACTATCCTCTCTACAGTATCAGGCAGGAGGGCACCTGGGGCCAAGCCGAGGGGGCCTGACTGTGGCCGGCATCTTCAGATTCCAAGAGTTTGATTGTCTCACAGTGAGACAGTCCGTTCTTGGCAGATTCAGGATTCGTGGTGGGATCCTGGCCCTGTGCCCTACGGGGATAGCAGCCAACGAGTAGGGATTCAGCAGGTATTTATTGAATGAAATACGAGCCAAGTTCTTCAGTGGGCATCAGACGTGCAAAGATGAATACATGCTCCTACAAACCGATAAGAACATGTGGTCAAGAAACTAAGAAAGAAAATTTCAAATTGTCAATAAACATCTAAATGTGTGTGAATCACAAGCAATTAAGGAAATATAAGTTGAAATGAGAAGTCATTTCTTTTTGTGTATGGTTGACAAAGGTTAGAAACAATGACTATACCCAGTGTCAGTGAGAGTGTAGGTAACTTTCCTACACTGTTGATGAGATACGGCCTTTCTAGAAAGGTTTGGCGACGTGTATCAAAATTAAAATGCCCAACTTCAACCTGCAATTTTCATTTTGGGAATTTTAAAAAAGTAACTTAGAAAAGGGGCTCAAAGATGTGTATACAAAGATTTTCACTGAAGTATCGTTTAGATACATGTCATTACAGTACTGCTGAATAATTTCTGATGTATCTTTTCCATGAGTTGCTATGCCATTGATGAGTACCTGTTGTTAGGGTGGCGATCCTCAATGTACCTTCAAGTGAAAATAACAGAAAGCTACATATAGTGTAATTCCATTTGTGTCTCTAGAAAGGGTACACACGTATATGCATATAAAGAAATTAAGGAAGATCCTCCAAGACAATAAACACAGACTGATCGCTCACTTTTTTATACCTCTCTGTATTTCTTGAATTTTTTGGAGGAGGGTCAAGCCCTGTTACCGGTGTTTATCTTCAAGAGGGACTTTGTAGGTCTGTCCTGACATCCTCGGTGTTTCTCTGTGGGCTTCTGCTTGCTCTCTGTTCTTTGGTGTAGCCTCCGCCGTGGGGTATTTTTTTGGCAACAGAGCTGGTCTGATTCAGTCTCCTTTCATTCCGAGGCCAGCCAGTGATTCACGCCAGCACACGAGGGCTTTCACCGTCACCGGGTCCTGGGTGCACCCCTGGGGCTGGGGGGAGGGAGACAGATCAAGGACCGTTATCTCGAGGGGCATCAGACTTTCCAGTTACCGCTGCTGCTCCTGACAACAGCGCTGGGGTGAGCACAGGTGCCCGTCTCCTGGCACCAGGCCTGCTGGGAGGACGGGTGAACAGAGGAGGGAAGGCTGGGGTTGAAGCTGCATGAGCACCAAGGAACAGCTACATCGTGTGTCCCTGCTGTGCGGCGGGCAGGAGGCACAGCATCCCCTGCGCCGTGTCCCTGCCAAACCTCGACTCTGAGTCTGAGGGTGAGGAGACGACCAGGCACAACCAAACTGAGACGTCTGCAGGACGGCTGGCCTGAGCTCTGCAAAATTGCAAGTGTGATTTAAAAAGAAATGTTCGGGTGATGCCCTAGACTCCTTCTCAGAATGTGGCCCCAGGGCCAGCAGCAGCAGCCTCACCTCCTAGAGGCTGAGTAGACGTGCAGAAGCTCCGCCTCCCCCAGCTCAGAGTCAGACTGCAACAGGCTGGTGGTCCTCGAGCACATTCTATTCCGAGAAGCTCGGGCCTAACGTACACGTCGCCTGCAGATTCCCCAGCGGTCCTGTGGCCTCCCTTTGAGCTGTTTCCTGGCCCACCGGACCCCAAATTTCAGTCGAGCCAAGCATCACGTATTGCATTTCGTTGTCAAAAATTCTTTAGTCTCTTTTTACCGAGAACTGTGGCTCTCAAACCCTAGTGTGCTCCAGATCACTTTCAGGGTTTGTTAAAACACAGGTCACCCGCCCCCAGATACACACCTTCTGAGAGTTCTTAGGGGTAAGGTCAGGTGCTGCTGGCCCTGGACCACACGGTGACCAGCAAGGTGTTAAGTAATGGTATTAGTTCCCTATTAAATATCTAAGTGTGATAATCAGCTTTCGATAGGAAAATTGCCCTTTTTGGAGATTCTTGCTGCAGCATTTACAGATGAAATGTCACGATCTCTACAGGTAACTCTGAAATGACTCAGTAAAATAAATAGCTAGATGAATGGATAGGTCATGCAGACCTGAATGGATGGATAGACAGAGACATGGCAAGATGTTAATCCGTGAACCGAGATGAACAGTGAACATAGTGAAGAAAGAAATAATTGAGATGACATAGAAACATACAAAGTGTAGGGGAGAAATTTCCTCTACCCACTTAGGTTTACTACCTGGGGCCTGCAAATTTGACTGAAGAAAAGGCACACGCGTTAACCCCTGTTTGGTGTTCATTGTTACGGGGCGTGGGAGACCTCCTAGAAAAGAAGGGGGGACAAAAATGTCAGCAGCCCTGAGCATCTATATTCCACTGTCCATGAAGAAGGATAAACTGCGGAGCCCTGACTAGACGGAGGAGAATGTCCTTCTCTCTGAAGACAGAGGCACAAAGACGATTCGAGCCCGCAGGCCTGGCTGAGTGTCCCCAGCTCACTACCTAAGATCATACTCTGTCCTTCCACATTTTCCATGACTTCCCACCCTTCACCAAGCCCCATGAGAAACCCTCAGGCCTGCCCACGTGTCTCCAGGTTTTCATCTCCTGCGGAAACCTCTGTCACATAAACCGGTGTCCTGTGTCCCCAGGTGGCGTTCTCTGTGTGCCTGTCCGAAGTTCCTCTTTCGAGGACAGCAGTGGGTTCGGTTAGGGCCTCTCTACTCTCGTTTTTAACTTACTCGCCTCTCTGAAGGCCTCTCCGACTGCGGTCACATCATGCAGTGATAGGGGTTAGGTGTTCAACGTATGAGTTTTGTGGGGACACGGTTCAGCCCATATCAGATGGATTTTTTTTTTTATCCTCACCCGAGGGTATTTTTTCCATTTTATCTTCAGATAGAGTGGGAGGGAGGGCGAGAGAGAGAGAAACATCGATGTGAGAGAGGCACATCCACCGGTTGCCTCCCGCATGACCCAGGCTGGGGACGGAGTGCAGCCGAGGTCCCCGAGGTCCGCGCCCTTGCCCGGAACGGATCCCGGGGCTCACTGGTCCGAGGGCCAACGCTCTGACGGCTGAGCCGAGCTGGCCAGGGCCGGATGGAGTGTCCCTGTCCCTCACACGCTCAGGGTCAGCTCCCCAGGAACGGGTCTCAGTTGAGGGAGAGCCATCGTCCTGGTTTCGTCCCAATTCGCGCGTCTCCTCAACAATCGCCCCCCTCCCGCCTCCAAATCACCTGGGGCCGTGGGGTCAGCCATGCAGACCATCTGTGCAACCTTCCAGGGGGCCGAGGCAGATGTCCCCCGGCGACCTTGGGCGACCTCAGTTCCTGCTCTGAAGAGCGGTCGCCCCTTGGGGTCAGTGCCCGTCCGGGCAGGGCACATGGCACACGGGAAGCATTCAGTAACAGCTTTATGTGACCATCGCTTTTTTCTTTGGTAAATTAGACTTTTTTTCCCACCATAAAGTTTTTTCACCTCAGTAAAAGCTGTGATCTTTGCAAGACGAAACACATTGTGCTTTCTAAGTCTTCCCTCTTAGTCCGTGTCATAGATAACCTGAGAGACCCCGTTGTCGTCCGATGTTACCCACTACTCCGAGCCTGTCCCTCCCCGGTGTGCCACCCACTCTCAAAGGCTATGCCAGGCCGTCGGACAGTGGCAGTCCTTTGCGACATCGGTCTCCTCTGTCAACCTGTGGTCGCCCTGTGCCCATCCCAGCGCCCCTCGGGCACTCACGCCCCCTCTGCCTCCTCACGCTCTTGTGTCTCCTCTGCAGGCCTCTCTCCGCCTGGCGGGGACCCTCCCCACTTCTCGTCTGTCACACTTTCAAGCCTGACTTCCCTGCCCCTGGACAAAGTCCCTGCACACCCGCCCACTCGGCTCAGTCCGACCCACGTGGGAGCCCCTGCGGCTTCCCCTCGCTTCAGGAGAACCGGACTCCAGCCGCGGGGACTCGCTCCACTCCCTTCTCCAGCCTTGTCCCCGCCCCGCCCCCTCCCGGGCATTGTGCTCTCTCATTCCTGTGCCTTTCCACCTGCCACCCTCTGCTCCAGGCCCCCCACCCTTCAACCAGCCAACTCCCCCTTGTTCTCCAAATGCCTGCCTCCTCCAGGAGGCCCTCCTTGGCTCCAATCGTCGCATCATTGATTCAGAAAAGTCTGCACACAGTGACATGCTCAGATCATACATGTATAATGTACAATTCAAGGACTTTTAATAAATCCATGTAACCTCGTCCCCAATCAAGATACAGAAAATCCCCGTGTTCCTTCCCAGTCCATCTCCACACCCCCGTCCAGGCAACCCCCCCTTTGCATTTCTGTCACAGAGTCGTGTTGCCTGCCTGTACTTAAACTTTATAGAAATACAGTCATGTGGTACATACTCTCTGGTCCATCTTGTGTTCGTCTATTTTTGGATTCTCTAGTCTGTTTCTATGGAGACTAGTTATCTATCTTTATAGCTATCTTAGTTATCGTAGCTTCATGTAAGTCTTGTGTTGAGGTTATATGAGACCTTCAGCTTTGTCCTTGACAGTGTTCTGGCTAATCCAGACTTTTGCATTTCTGTATGTTTTAGAATCAACTTGCCAGCTTCTGCCCCGAAGAATCTGTTTGAATTGTGAACCTGATTATGATTGCATTGAAATTACAGATCAATTTTTGGGAAAATTGACTCTTAGCAATATTCAGTCTTCCAGTCCATGAACACAAATATACACCCTTTATGGAGATCTTACATTTCTCTCTCTCTCTTCCTCCCTCCCACTCTATCTGAAGATAAATAGAAAAATATCCTTAGGTGAGGATTTTTTTTTTTTAAATGTATGCTTTCCTATCTTTTTCCCCTTATTTTACTTGTTTGGACTTCAAAACAGTTTTAAATTAAAATGAGAACAGACAACCTCGCCTCGCTTCTGATCTTAAATGAAAAGATGCATTAAGTTTGAAAGGTTGAAGTTAGCAGTAGGTTTTTTGAAACTTTATCAGAATAAGGAAGTTTTCCTCTGTTTTAGTTTGCAGAGATTTTTGTTGTTAAATCATGATTGGGTGTTAAATTTTATCCTATATATTGCTGGATAAAATTTGCCAGTTTGTAGGTGCCTTTTATATTTATGTTTATGAAGGAGATTGAGCTATCATTTTCTTTCCTCAGAAGATTTCTCGCAGGTTCTTGTGTCAGGAGTTGCTGGCCTCAAAAAGTGAGTTTGAAAGTGTTTCCTCACCTGATTCCTGAAAGAGTCTGTGAAACTTGATACAAGTTCTTCATAAATGACTCTGTTGAGAAAGTGTCCTGTGCAGAAAATAAAGCTAAGCATTTGGAAGAAGGAGATAGGTCAGAGGCAGCTAAAAAAGATGTTTAATTGATGTGTTGTTGTTGTTGTTTTTTAATCCTCACCCGAGGATATTTTTCCATTGATTTTCAGAGAGAGTGGGAGGGAGAGAGAAACATAGATGTAAGCAAGACACATGGATTTGTTGCCTCCCGACTGACCTCGGGGATCCCAAACAGGGCTGGGGATCGAACCTGCCACTCTTTGGTCCAGGGGCCGGCTCGCTAACCCCTGAGCCAAACCCGCCAGGGCTCATTGATGTATTTAAAGTGCTAGGACCTCAAGTCTCTCTCCACTAGGAACATTTTTGATTTATAAAGAAATTTGTGCCCTGGCCAGTTTGGCTCAGCGGTTAGAGTGTCGGCCTGCGGTCTGGAGAGACCCGGGTTCGGTTCCCGCTAAGGGCACGTACCTCGGTTGCCATTTGTCCCCGGCCCTGGTTGGTCGTGCGGGTGGCAGCCACTCGATGTGTCCCTTCACGTCGATGTTTCTCTCTCTCTCCCTTCCTCTCTCTCCCTCCCACTCTATCTGTACAAAAAATGGAAAAATATCCTCAGGTGAGGATAAAAAAAAAAAGAAATTTGCATTAAAATAAGTCACCGAGGCCCAGTGTGTGGAAAGAGGTTCCCACGTGAGTGCTTTGTCAGGAGAGAACTTCCCGAGCAGGTGCAGTGAGTGGATTCCCACGCGAGTGCACTGCCCTGAGTGGCCAAGTCAAGCCGCACACCAGCTCCTGCACATCCGTGCGCAGCCTCCGCGGGGCGCTCGTGTGCCTCCGTGGTGTGCGAGGTGCTCGGATGGCTGCTCCGTTTCTGGCTTCGTCCCAGCCGGAGGCCGAGGTAGCAAGGTCCTGGGTCCAGGGCCTCGAAGGAGGACCCCCCTGGGAGGAGGCCACTTTCCCGGTGACCATGGGCAGGCACGCTGCCTGGCCAGGGCTCTGCAGTCCTGTGGGCCGTGGGTCCCGGAGCAGGCTCCAGACCCCGCTCGCGTCCACGCTCAGCGCCGTGGGTGGCGGAGAAGCACGCTCCCTGGTCCTCGACCCCGTGAGAAGTGCTCTCCGTGGTGGGGGTGAGTCTCGCGCAGTCCAGGAGCGTGAGCACTGAGGACACCTGATCCGATGATCCCCGTGGCTGGCAAGGTGCGGGCGACAAGTCCTGCCTTGGAATCAGGTGTCAGTGTGTGTCTGCGTCGTCAGTAGGTGGCAGCACGTCCCCTCCTTTCAGAGTGTCCTGAAGGCTGCTTCAGTGAGGAGCTTCTGCTGGGACCGGGAGGGACGCAGATGGTGAAGGCCAGGGGTAGACTCCAGGGACCCACCGGGAGTACACGGCTCGTGTCCCGGCTCAGGTCATTTCATGGGTTTTGATGCAGTAATAACTTCAGAGCAAACACTTACCTCACATTGCTACTCGTCTACCCAGCCAGGGGCAGGCACTTTCTGGTTCTCTCTCCCTCCCTCTCTCCCTCTCCTTGTCCTTTGGATTTGGGAAGTTGCTTGAATCAAGACGATCGGAAACAAACACACAGCAACACAAACTTTTCTTCTCCAAATCAACGGTCTCTCAGCCCAGTAGAAAGATGGTGACATGGTCAGAGCCAGTTTAAAAAGATAGCTGTAGTCCAGTTGGTGTGGCTCAGTGGTTGAGCGTTGACCCATGTACCAAGAGGTGGCTGGTTCGATTCCCAGTCAGGACACATGTCCAGGTTGTGAGCCAAATCCCCAGTGGGGGGCGTGCAGGAGGCGGCCAATCGATGTTCTCTCTCATCGATGTTTCCATCTCTCTCTCCCTCTCCCTTCCTCTCTCTCTAAAATCAATAAAGGAAAAAAAAATTTTTTTTAAAGTAAATAAATAAAAAGATCATTGTAAAGGTGTTATTTTTAACTGAGGTACCACAACCTAGACTCTTCCTTTATGGCAACTGCTAGGATTTCCCATCAGTCTCGCCCCCCACCCCCTTCCTTCAACATTGGCATTCGGGTCAAGCTAGCTCACCTGACCGAGGAGACTTATTTGAAACCTTTTCTCTCATTTTTTCCCAACTTTTTATTAAAGCATAACATGCACAGAGAAAATGGTATGACTCATAAGCTCAATAAATACCGCGTTCTAGGCTGAGAAATACAGGGTCACTTCATTTCTCTCTCAGTTACTGTCTCCATCTTCAGGCTGGGACAACCGGCACCTTCCAGTGCGCTGGCCCTGAGCAACATGGGTTCGAACCTCACGGGTCCATCTAGGGGCGGTATTGTTCAATAAATACATACAGTACTGCAAATGTATTTTCACTGCCTTATGATTTTCTGAATAACATTTTCTTTTCTCTCGTTTATTGTAAGAATATACTATATAAGCCCGGCCAGTGTGGCTCAGTGGTTGACCATCGACCCTGCACCAACAGGTCGCTGGTTCGATTCCCGGTCAGGACACATGCCCAGGTTGTGAGCCAAATCTCCAGTGGGGGGCATGCAGGAGGCGGCCAATCGATGTTCTCCCTCATCGATGTCTCTCTCTCCCTCTCCCTTCCTCTCTCTCTAAAATCAATAATGAAAAGTAAAAGAATACACTATATAAGAATAATATATATACAACATAACATACAAAAATGTGTCAATTAACTTTATATTATTGGTAAGTCTTCCAGTAAACAGTAGGGTGTTAATAGTTAAGTTTTGGGGGAGTCAAAAGTTATATGTGCATTTTTTTTTTTTTTTATCCTCACCCGAGGATATTTTTCCATTTTTGGTACAGATAGAGTGGGAGGGAGAGAGAGGAAGGGAGAGAGAGAGAGAGAAACATCGATGTGAAGAGACACATCGAGTGGCTGCTACCCGCACAACCAACCGGGGCCGGGGACAAACTGCAACCGAAGTACGTGCCCTTAGCGGGAACCGAACCCAGGTCTCTCCGGACCACAGGCCGACGCTCTAATCGCTGAGCCAAACTGGCCAGGGCTATATGTGCATTTTTTACTGCAAGGGGGTCGGCGCTGCTAATCCCCGTGTGGGTCAAGGGTCAATGGTACTATGTATTGGTTTTGCCTATTTGGGAACTTTATATAAATGGGATCATAAAATACGTATGCGTCTGCGTCTCGCTTTTCTTGTTCTACGTTATGTTTCTGAGATTCAGCCACGTAGCTACTGTTCATTTGTTTATTTCTGTATTAAATTATTTTATATGATTATCCCACAATCTATTTTTCCTTTTTTCATCAAATCGTTCATTGCACCTGAAACGTCTCCAGAAGTATCTTCGTGTTGTAAAGGGTGAGCACATATCTGGGGCACAATCTTTGCTGTCAGGGCCTCAAGGAGAGTTAAATTATTGCATAAAGGAAACGACTTAGAAGAAGTTCCTGAATGTTCCCCGAACCTCATAGAACACATCACCTCCCTCTGCTCGTCACACGTGTGAGCACAGCCTTGGTTCTCTGCCCCGTGGCACCCCAGGTCCCCTGGAGGGTGCCCCACAGAAGTCAAATGCCCAGGAATAGCTGTGCAAGCTCCCGAGATGCTGGGGACGAGGGCCAGTGCCGGGCTGTTGCCACCTGTCAGACGAGTCGTGAGAACTGAAGTCCACTTCCACCCTGCACCTCCGAGAGTTCCCCCGGGATGCTCTGTAACCGCAGGGCTGCCGCGGACCCTCTGTGGGTCCCTCATGGGCCCGCACTGAAGGGGAGTCCACCGGACGTAGGTTTCCCTTGTTTCCAACGGCGCTCTGGTCCACCCCACGTGCCCCGCCCCACCTCTCGCCTTGCTCCTGTGTTCCCACGATTTCTTCATCGGCACTTTACCTTCTCCTTCAGCACAAGTGATAAAGGAAGGGAGAGAAACAAAACAGTTTGAAACATGTGATGAAAACAATGTTTTACTCTGAAGGCAGAAAAATACGTGTCTAGAAACGCATACTGAGTGCTTTGACTTTCCTGTTTTTGTGAGGGGAGGAGGAATATCGTAGGGAGCATTAAGCTGACATGTTTAAAGGCAAGGTAGCAAGGACAGAGGCTCAGGGACACCCACTGCCGCGGAGGGTTAGCTCTGCTGGCCAGCCTGTGCGGGAGCGGTCAGAGGGAGCACAGGATCGGGAGGAAGAGTCGCCTCCACAGTCAGGGAGGACAGGGCGGTGATCGAAGGTGGCAAAAGCCATGATGACCAAGTGAGATGAGGGCACTTTGGCGAGCTGGGTCATCTGGGGGTCATTGTTGACCAGAGAAAGGGCAGTTTTAGTGACACAGCAGTAGGGTGTGGGATGGTCAGAAATCAGACCACGGCGGTTTGATAGGGGGGTGGGTGAGGGAGTGTAGACGCAGGTGTGGATAGACTCCTCGTTCCGGGGGCTGGACGGAAGCAGCCGAAGCTCGCTCCCCCGGGCCAGGCGAGGTCATGCCCCACTCACCTGTGCCCTGGGGTAGAGGGGGCAGACCTTGAAGCAGGTGAATGTTCAGAGCTGACAGTGAAGTGACAAAGTGACCCCAGGAAGCCAGATAGGGGAGTTTGACAGAGTCCCCAAAGGTAGGGACCAGAGCCAGTGTCTGATGCTGGACGAGGCACCCAGGCGGGAGTGCGTGGGCCCGTTCTTGACAGGAATGAGATGGGCCCTCAGCTGCATCTGCAGGTCAAGGGCTTGGTCTGGGGCCTAGGCTCCGTGGGGACGAAGGGGACCTAATGAACTGAGCCCATGGGGCGGGGGCCTGGCTGTCTGATGAGGTCTTGGGACCGAGAGAACAGAGCAGTGTCAGAACTGAGAGATTGGGGGCAGAGGTGTTACCTATGTAAAGATTGGGGACCGACGGTGGTTCCAGGCAACGGAGCCTGGCCACCGGGATGTGAACGGGCCGAGAAAGGAGTAAGATGCTGGTGTGTGGAACGGAGGCAGGTCAGGTTCTGGGAGGCGTCAGTGTGGGTGGAATCCTTGTCGTGGGCACTGAAGTCACCCACTGGGCGGCAAACGTTGGATTCAAGGGAAAGAATGTCCTCAGTGAACATGGAGAAGTGTTCACCAGATGACAGTCATCAATAAGAAAAGGGGACATGCCGACCAGTGTGGCTCAGTGGATGGAGCGGCGTCCTGTAGACTGAGGTCTCGATTCCATTCCGGGTCGGGGCACGTGCCCGCGTTGCAGGCTCGATCCCCAGTAGGGGGCGTGCAGGAGGCAGCCTGTCGATGGTTCTCTCACATCAAGGTTTCTGTGTCTCTCTTTCCCTTCCTCTCTCTCTAAAGAGTCAATAAAAACATGTTTTTTAAAAGAAGAAAAGGAACGGGGACAGAAAAGCTGGGAGTAAAGTTTGCACAAAGTAATGGGCATTGGGAAGAAGATCTGCAATGCCACCCGGACCCGCAAAGGGCACCGTACCCCAGAGGCAGAGACCGGAAGTGGAGAGTTCCATTCGGTGAAGCGTGTCGGCAAGGAGATTGTCTTTAGCACGAACACGTGAAAACAAGGTCCCCAAAACTAGTCATCACTTTTCTTTTCTGCTAAGACGGCTGAAGTAAGGGTCTCCAGGGAATCACAGAAGACACTAGTGCTCACTGGGTAGTATTTAATAGGGTCAGGTCTTAAATTTAAATAAGAAGCTATGAACAAAAACATTTAAAACCAAATATATAATAAATAATCATTAAGTTATAAAGTACATCGTTCATATTAAAACTAAATTCTCAAATGCAAATATCAACACAACAGAGCAGTAACACAGATGATAATGCTACAGTTCTACACAAGGGTCCAAAGAAGACACTTTCAGCCAGAAGAGTGGAAATCATGACTCACTTACCCTTTTCCCTCAACTCTCGGGACCTACAGCAATGCTTCTCTTTCTTCCTTTCTCCCCCCCACCCCCCTTTTTTGGAAACTTTTCCTTGTTCTCACAGTGAGTGTTGCTACAAATCCTATTGAGATCATGTTAATCGACTGAACATCAGATTCAGTAGAAAGTTTGACTCAGAAGTTTGGTCAGATGTTCCTCTAGGATTATCCAGAATGTTAGCGACTCAGACACATAAAGCTCTAAAAAATTTTAAAAAGACAGAATAGACCTTAGAAATTAGGTCCAACAGCCTCATGCTACAGATAGGAAATAGAAACCCCAAAATTGAAGCAAGAGACACAGCCAGCAGGAGTGCAGTCCCCCGATTCCCCGTCGTAGGTGACCAGTAATGCTGGGTCAGCCTCGCGTGGCTGGGGGGCGGGCCGTCCTGGGCGGGGCGGGAGCTGTTCCTCCGCCACTTACTCCGGGGCATTGCCTCTCCTCAGGGGGCCCCAGGACCCTGCCCGCGGCTTTGAACTCAGGTTACTGAAGCCTCGTAGCCAACACCCCACTAAGTCACTTTTCTTTGAAGGTAGAGTCTCTGGTCAAATGGATTAGAACAGATATTTACTAACAGTAAACACACCAAAATAAATACGTTATTTTAAATATAAAAATCACAGTGTCAAAGAAGTGAACAACTGGAAAGCCAGAAACGTGAAATAAAGACTTCGTCTTCCTGCCCTGGCCGGTTTGGCTCAGCGGTTAGAGCTCGGCCTGCGGTCCAGAGAGACCTGGGTTCGGTTCCCGCTAAGGGCACGTATCTCAGTTGCAGTTTGTCCTGGGTCATGCCGGTGGCAGCCGCGGATGTGTCCCTTTCACATTGATGTTTCTCTCTCTCCCTCCCTCCCACTCTTTTTGAACAAAAAATGAAAAAATGTCCTCGGGTGAAGATAAAAAAAGAAAAAAAGACTCTCTTCCCAAGTTTTGGGGCTGCTTTCCAGTGTGCCCGCAGCCGGCCGGGGCCCTCTGCAGAGGTGGGCTCTGCTGGACGCCTCGCCCCGCACACACCCGCAGGAGCCGGGGCGCCCACCCTCACTCGGTGGAACCAGGCTCTGCCTGCGGGGCGCTGCGCGGAGGGGGTGCATGCTGAGCCCCGGTATGTCTTTTAGAAACCGTGAAAGTACTTTCAAGCAGATATTGTTCCTCCTTAGAGCAGAAGGCATTTCCCACATCTTCTCGCACACTCAGCCGTTAACAGTGAGAGGGTCTCGAATAGCTTATAAGGCGCGAGGAGCACTTTCCCTCCCCCGAGTTTCGGCTCCTGGCTGCGTGGACTCGGCCGCGGGACGGGGCGCACCGAGCGGCTCTTGTCCTCACGCCATGAGCCTGCTCCGTGGCCAGGCGTCCCGGGCTCTGTTCCTATCCTGACTCTGCCTGTTGCAGACACAAACTGTCATTTTTCAGAGAAGAAAGAAAAGAAAGGAAGAAGGAAACAGGTGTTTGGACTTATTAGCTCACTCCCGTGCAATCCTAAAACGATTTCAGCAGAGTGCTAGCCGCAGGACTTGAAAAAATTCTCTCTGGTTTGAAGGCCACCGGAAGGATGTTCCTCTATAGATGTTCATCACCATCTCCACCAGCAGGGAGTGTTAGCTCATAAAGGGACTTGGGAAGGGACTATCAAACCCACTTAAAGAAAAAAAGACGAAAAGAGTCTATTTCATAAATACATTCATATCTATAGTATTTAAATAGATGATACATCTCAATGAGGAAGTAAGACTTTTTGTGTAGCCATCTGCTAAAGATAGCCCTCTGGTACATAAATAAATTATATATTTATATGTTAGACATTCTAAGATTAAAAAGTAAACTCTCAGCTAGACATTTCTAAACAGTTAGTTTTTGTTTCATTAAAGTGACGGGAGCCTCCTGCTTTCCCTGCGGACCCTACGCGTCTCGTTTCTCGGCGGGAATCAAGGCGCGTCACTTTGACTTAAGATTATCAGAGACCTCATTCTTGTGGTGATCAATATAAGATCAATAAATCCCCAAACTGGATTTTCAGTTAAAAATTTTAAGCTTGTCCCCAACCAAGAAATGTGGTCGTTGGGCAGTTAAATAAACATTTTAGAAGTCGCAGAAATCCGTAACATAGGAAATCAGATGCTAATGAGCAGATGGTTCAAGTTGGACAAATACCGACCACGTGGATTAAGCGGAAGTATTGCATAGCTTCGGGGGGACTAATCTGGACTTGGAACACCTGTCAGAGTGTCCCCCCATCACTAATGACTGAGCTCCTCCGCTGGGAATCCCCGGAAGTCAGTGTTCCTGCCGTCACAGTACGTCACATAGTGTCCAGCTGCAGCGAGTCCTCAGGAGCCCACCTGCTTCACCTGCTCTGGGACAGGCGCTGATGGATCATCTGTGGAGACAGCAAACATGAGTGACCCCACCCGGGATGCAGTCGGCATCGAAATGTGGTAGGAAATCTAACAGAATTGAAGCGGTACCTTTTGGATGAGTGATCTCAGTCTTTCTAGGAATTCCTTGGGTGGTTTTTTCTTGTAAGAATCACATGAAGGGCACGTCTAGAAATCAATGGAAAAAGTAACATTCTTCTTTAAAACATATTCCTATTGAATAAAGCATTCCTTTAAAAGATTTTTTTTTTTTTTTTTTTTTTACAATTAGAGACATAAATCGTGTTCACTGAATAAAATAGAAAAACACATACAATTGTTCAGAAAATAACAATGGGGAAATCACTTGTAATTCCATCATCAGAGATAACCGAAGCCATGTTTCAATATATACCCTCCGGTGATTTTTTTCTCTCACTGCATTTATGTTATTTACACCAATTGGTAATTTGCTTTTTTTCTTCTTTTTTACACGTAAGATATCAAAAATATCATCACCACGAGCATTTTCTCTGTGTTAAATATTCTTCAAAAATAGGATACACAACAGTAGCCTTGTGTTCTAACATAGGATTGAACTAGAACTATTTTGGGACACATAGCTTGCTTGTAACATTGCACTATTTTATACAATGTTTCAAAGAACATCTCTGAATAGATTTTCACTTACATCTTGGTTTATTTTATTTGATTAATTTATAGAAGTAGAATGACTAAATTAAAGGGATAAAAAATTTTAAGGCTTTTGCTGTACAAGGTAAAAAGTCTGACTTCTGTTCACATAGAGCATTCTTACTATTGTTGAGCATTAACATTTTTTATTGGAAAAAAATAGGATTTCCTTGTTTTAATTCCCATTTACTTGATTACAGGGAGAGTGAAGAATTTTTCATCTGTGTATTGTGCGCCTATATACCTTTTTGAAAAAGTGTGTTTTGTGTACTTTTACCCTTATTCCTGCTGGGAGCCCACACTCCAGGCTACTGCCTGGTACTCGGTGTCCGTCACCAGCCTGGCGTTGTGGGGAGAGCTTCAGACCCACAGGGAGGAGAGGAAGTTTTGCTGCTCGGCTGGCTCTCACTGTTTGTGGGGACAAGTCCCTGAGGTGGCCCTTTATCATCCCTTCCCCACCTCGCAAACGCAGGTGCCTAACCGGGTACTTCTAAACCCGCACCATCATTTCATGTGTCTCCAATGCCGGATTTCAAGGACATGCTCAGCTCTTTTCTATCTGAGGAAGGTTTGAGGGGGATGCTGTTCACATTTCCACCTGGTCAAGCAGCCAAAGTTACATGTTCACAAAGTTACGTGTTCACAATGTAACTAAGATTTCATTTGAATGGCTGTGACATTCCTTGGCAGAGAAAGAACTGATTTAAAAAAAAAAATTGGGGAGTGATCTGCCTCAGGTGTTTGCCCACTGGTTTTGCTTAACGCTTCAGTTACTCATGGGAGGACCAGCACTGCTCATGGGGTGGCAAACAGAGAGGGACAGGAGGGTGTCAGGGCCCCCCAAACTAGGGACAGCCAAACCACAGGGCCCGCCTGTCGAAATGAGCCCGGACTCTGCAACTGCACAGGACACGTTCGAGATGTGTCCTGGTCTGGTAGGCTGTCCTTTTTCTTGTCGGAAAGCTAGGGTCTAGCTCCTGGTCGTGAGGGTACAAGTTCTAGGTGACCGCTGGTGAGAGGAGAGTATTTTTTCACCCCTAAGTCACATTGGATTCTTTGCCCGGCGACTCCCTCGCCACTGGAGGCTGCACTAGCTCCGTGGGGGGCTGTGAGTCCCAGCGGGGTTTCCGGGCGCCATCCAGCCTGTGGACCTGGGAGGGTGACTTCATGTCTCCCAACGGCGCTGTAAGTAAAGTGCAACTGGCAAAACACACTGAGGCTCTGGCTGGGGCGCGGGCTCGGTAGGCTCAATCCGAACAGATAAAATGGGCAACAAAGGACGCTCTTACTAGACTCTGCTTCGGCGTCCTCCCTGCTTCGGTGGCGGGGAGCTTCCTGGTCAGCTGCCTCGTTAGCACGGCCAGTGTCTTCTGGTTGTCTCCTGCGTCCGCCAGCTTCAGCTGGGCCTTCTGGAAACACGAGAAGGCCGACTGCTCGCAGTGTCTCTGAAGGAGGAATGGGGGGGGGGGTAACCAAAGCTGCTAGAAAGTCAGCACGCCCTTCCCCAGCCTCTTTTCCCGCGTGGGCAGTGTCCTGGGTCGTAGGCATGCAGCAGACACGGGGACACGGCGGGGCCCGTGGCTGTGGGGAGGGCCAGCGGGAGGGGCTGCCCACGGCCCAGCCCATGCCTGCGCGCTGCGGGCGGGCCGAGCCCGTGTTTTGCAGAATTCCCTAGAGCGCGAGGTTCTGCGCACTGGCGGGGCAGCTCGGCCTGAGTTACGCTGTGGTCTGATGAAGAATCTTGTCGTTTGTTTCTGCTCCACGACGCACACGGGAGCATCTGACACCCGCGCCCGATGCTGCCCAGCACCTGGCGTGGTGCCTTGTTCATGGCGGAGTCAACAAACGAAGTCAATGAGCTAAAACTCCTCCTTTGAGGAAAGGAAGTGGGTGCCCACCCCTGGTGGCGCTGTTCTCAGCCAGGAGTCAGTGCCCTGGCCATAGACCACGTGTGGCTTTGCTGTTGGCATTCCTGGGTCAGGTCGGGAGGACCCTGCCTGCACCAAGCAGCCAAGGAAGGAATTTGAGACTCGCCCTGCCAGTGGGAGGAGGGTTCCCCCAGCTTAAGAGAACAGGCACGTTACAGCCTCAGACCATGGAGAAGCGGGCACAGTGAGGCTCCAACCGTGGCTCTTGCTTTAGTCAAACAACTAGTGACTAGTGAATACATCAAAAATCTTAGAAATCGCACTCAAATGAAGTCTGTTGGAAGAACAAAGCTTATACTGACCTGTCGAAAACATTGTACTTCTGCTGCACCTGTACCCAAGTTCCTTTTCCCTTGCAGCCAGTGTGTGTGTGTGATGCCATCCCGCCCCAAGGCGGCCCTGTGTCCCTCTCCGAAGCGGGGTGGGAGCCCCTGCCTTGCACCCAGAAACCTCAGCCTCTGGGTTCCAACAGCACCCCCTGAGCCTCACGGACAGTCTGCTGAAAAAAGCACCTGGCCTGCTTTGCATTTTCCAACCCGTGCTCACCCAGTGTGGCCGCATTGATCAGTAGCGTGCACATTAAGACACAGCCCTGCGGGACTCACTTTGCATACAGAACCACAAGCCGAGAGCCGGCCCATCTGGCTGCCTCCTCTCGGGTGGGTTGCCTCTCGCGAGGGCAAGGTATGTCCTTCCCATGTTTGCCAAAATGCTTATTTAATAGAAACTATTTATAAATGTTAATTATAGCACTTTTTTTTTCCTTGAAAACCACATGCTCTTGTTTGTTGAAGTTTTTTCTTTTCTCTCCTTTTTGACCACAACCGGCTTAACTTACTGGAAAAATAATAATATTCATATTTAAAGAGGTAAATTTTCCAGCTGAAACTGAAAACGCTAACTGCTTCATCTGTGCTGAGCTGAGAAACCAGCATTTCTCACCGACGTCCATTCTGCTGAGCTAACATTTACTCGTGTGCTGGAAGAAGACTGGGTTCCGAAGAAGAGGGGCCCCTCCAAACAAGCCCCCTTGAGCCAGCGTCGCAGGTGATCAGGACCAGGGGTGACGCTGTGACGCCTGGACCCCGTGGCTCATGCTGGTGGGGCCAGGCTCCCTCTCCGGCCCTCCCTGTGTCTGTAGACTACAGGGTTTGGCTTTGTGCTTTCTGAGGGCCACTGAGCTGTCCCTGGAGATGTACAGCCAGGACAAGGAACTGCTGGATGCGACGCCAGATGCACTTCAAAGGCGGCCTCGGAGGAAAAGAGGTGGAGGAGCTACCACTCCCTGCAGCAAGGGTTTGCTCCCTGCAGTAAGACTGTGCTCCCTGCAGCAAGGGTTCGCTCCCTGCAGCAAGGGTTCGCTCCCTGCAGTAAGACTGTGCTCCCTGCAGCAAGGGTGTGCTCCATGTAGTAAGACTGTGCTCCCTGCAGCAAGGGTGTACTCCATGTAGTAAGACTATGCTCCCTGCAGCAAGGGTGTACTCCATGTAGTAAGACTGTGCTCCCTGCAGCAAGGGTGTACTCCATGTAGTAAGACTGTGCTCCCTGCAGCAAGGGTGTGCTCCCTGTAGTAAGACTGTGCTCCCTGCAGCAAGGGTGTACTCCATGTAGTAAGACTGTGCTCCCTGCAGCAAGGGTTCGCTCCCTGCAGCAAGGGTGTGCTCCCTGTAGTAAGGGTGTGCTCCCTGCAGCAAGGGTTCGCTCCCTGCAGCAAGGGTTTGCTCCCTGCAGTAAGGGTTCACTCCCTGCAGCAAGGGTTCACTCCCTGCAGTAAGGGTTCACTCCCTGCAGCAAGGGTTCACTCCCTGCAGTAAGGGTTCACTCCCTGCAGTAAGGGTGTGCTCCCTGCAGCAAGGGTGTGCTGAGAAGGGGCATGGAGAAAGGAAACTTATCCAGGTAGCCACAGGAGCCCTACACTCGAGGGATTTCCCGGATGACCCCAAGTGCATATGTGGCACACCTCCTGGGAGCAGACGCACGCTTTCCTGTGCTTGCCTTGGTGTAGCTAGGCTTGGTTCCCCTTGTCCTTAACACAGGGGAACACAGGGACTCAGCTGCCCTACATGCATTTTGCAGGACAGAGGGAGCAGTGAGCCCAAAGCCAGAGTCACCTCCCTTCTGTCCTCAGCCCAGAGCAGCCCAGCCAGGGCTGCTTCCGCCAGGAGCGCACATGGCTTTGCCATTTTACCTTTGAATATTTGAAAATACTTGCCTTCTGACAGCTAACTGCACCAAATAACCTTTGTCCCACACCCGAGCGAGGGTCAAATCAGGGTTTCACAACACCGGCACTGCTGGTACTTTGGCTGGATGACTCCTGTGGCCAGGGCTATGCATTCCAGAACATTTAGCATCTCTGGCCTCCACCTACTGGATGCCACCCACATACCACACACCCCCACCCACACATACACAAAACTGTGGAAGCCAAATTCTGCAGACATTGACAGAAGTTCTCGGGGGGGGGGGGCAGAATCCCCCCCAGTCCAGGACCACTGGTTGTGATTAGAAAGATGAGGGCAGGAGAGATCATAGATAATGACTGTGTAGCAACACTCACTTGCAAAATGTAGATGCAGTTATTTTCATTAAAAGTTTGAGCCTTTTTAAGTCTCTTATAGACCCTGCCTGGATGCTGGCTCTGAAAACCTTTGCTATAACACTACGGTGACCTTGAACTCTTTTCTTCCTTCCTGAGTCTGCCCGGCAGCGAGGCTGAACCGTCTCTGCTATACCCTTACTCACTGGTATCACAGCCAGAGCTGCTCACCAGCTAGAGCCGGTATCGCCCTGCAGACGCCTTGCACCGATGGAGACAGTTTGATGGGCAAAGTCCTTGCATTATGATGTAAGATAGAAACACCTCTCTTTAGCAAAGCTCATAAAGAAAGTACCCCCACGAGGTCAACTCAAAGCTAGAAAGTAGGATCTCTCTCTTGCTTCTTATTTTGCAAGTTACAGACTGAGACTCCAAAACTCTAGAAAGACCACGAGATGCTGAAAAACGTTCCGTTCTGAGCGTTAGGACATGAAGACCTATTCTTACTTATTGGAAAAGTGTTTCCAGCGAGCTGAACGTGCGGCTTTGGTCTCAGACTCGCTAGGACAGCAGCCGTGAACGAGAGTGGTTATGCTCAGAGCCCGAGAGTGAATTTTAGAGAAAAGCAGTAGTTGTGACTCATTCACTTTCTAAACTTTTACACATCATCATTTACCATAAGTGTTTTCTTTGCTGCGTGTCTCCCTGTCTCCCCTCTGCTGTCCTGATTACCAGCAGCACTTTGAGAGTTATTGTAACTGAAGCAGTTAGAGGCCTGTGACAAGGACAACATTTCCCCGCTGCGGGTATATTCTCAGGGTATCAGACCTGAGACTAAGTTCATGGGGACACAGCCCCTTGGATGCCAGGCCTCTTCTTCCCGGACCAGCTGGATTTAAATGGCTTTAGAGAATGGGATGAGTGGCCGGGAACCGTCCTTTCAAAAGACCTCAGCCACCGAAGGCCGCGGGAGAGACTCGCCGGGGCCAGGTATCCGGGAATTCTGTTCTACAGGAGGCCTTCTTCCTCTCTGCCCGCGGTGTGCCCTGCACTCTGTCTTTCCTGCCTTCCTCGCTCCCTTCCTGCCTTCTTCTTTCTCGTCCTCCCTTTCTCTCTCTCTCCATTCCTGCTTCCTCTCTCCCTTCCTGCCTTCCTCGCTCCCTCCCTCTCTCCCTTCCTGCCTTCTTCCTTCCTCTCTCCCTTCCTGCCTTCCTCCCTTTCTTTCTTTCAAGTTATTAAAGGGTGAGCTCTGCTTTTTATGGTGTGTCCCTGTTCCTTAGGTTGACAGAAGAGCTCAAGGCTCATGCACAAGGGCTCTTCAAACATAGCCAGTGGGTCATTGTTCAGAAACTGACCATAGCATAGATTTATTTTCTAGTTTTGCTATCCTGTCTCATCAGTACTGCCTAGATGTGCTCTTAGAGATAGTGGGAGACGAAAGAGCTTTTATAAGGTATGTAGCATTTTATTGGTTGGCTCGCTGGTAAATTAATATTCAAATATTTGACCAAAATAGAAAGAACTGTTTTATCCATTATTAAACCTCCTAAAGAGGTCCGTCAAACAAAGCTCCACAAGTAAATTCAACTGGCCTTACCTTGACGTTTTCCGGAGCGGGCAGAAGTTCTGGGTCCTAGAGCAAGAGAAAACCAGTTCTGAGTTGTTTTGATAAGTCAAAAGTCGTCCTTTACATCAACTGGAGCATATCGTTTAAACCGCGCTGGGACAAGGACAGCCTTACCAAGTCATTCACAAAATTGCCCAGCTGCTCAACAACATCAATAAGTTGGCGCAATCGAATCAAGAGGCGATCCTGCTGAGGGAGGCTGGATCTGGGGGCCACGGTTCCCGAGAAGACGAGCAGCAGGCAGATGACTAGCGCCTGCATGTTGCCAGGACCGGTCTCAGCAGCACCTGGAGAGCAGGACCTGGGTCTCGGGTCTCACCTCGGCGTGACTGTGAACAGGTTGTCAGGGAGCTACGTATTTATTCATCCTTCAGGGAGAGCTAACGCCCTCCCATCGCAGCCTGGAAATCTTTGTCAAGTGCACGAGTGTGAGTAACTCTTTTTCTTTTCCACTGGCTAGGTGTACGTGTGCGTGTGCTCACACGTGGGGGCAGGGACGGCCGGACTCCAGGAAGGCGCTCCATCCACGCCTCAGACAGGAAAGGAGAGGCACGGGTGGATTCCAGCGGCAGCCAAGTGCCTGGTACACAGCAGGTGCCCGGCTTCAAAGGGGTAAACAAAGCGCTTTGATGTCCCGGACTCTCACCTGTTCCCGCTGACAGTCATAGGGCGCTTCACTGATGACTAAGGTGCACGAGTGCTTCCTCGTAGGGCTTTTTCTTGGGGTAACAATCATGCTTTTTTGACTGAAATCACCCAGTATTCCATCGTAAAGGTGGGAGGAGAACTACCTTTTAGGAAATTTTAAATATCAGGGGTGTTTTCCAAATCTGCAAGAATGTTTTAGGTTCTTAATCAGATTAGAGGGTGTGAAGTAGAATGTGCTCCCCTCTCTTCTCCAGAGCGCCTTCCAATGCCACTCACCCTGCGTCTAGCCTTTTACTTACTTCCGATTGATACAGAATAAAGGATCCTAAGGGACTGTATAGAAATACAATCAAGATGTCACTCTGATTTTATTTGGGTGGGGGGGAAAACCTCCCTCGCAAGTTCATCTCTCCTATGTAATGCTTCACTTCAATGAATGAATTTCTTTCTTCGAACAGTGAAATTAAAAAGGCCTGCAGATGATTCCTTTTTCTCCTTGTGTGGTGCTCCTTTTCCTGTTGGATATTATTTCCTCCGGTGTGAACAGCACACTCCTAACGACGACCAGCCGGAGGGGAGCAGGAGACTCGCAGCCCAGGAGTGGTCTGCTCGGGCCTCTTCGCTGCTCCGGCCCCAGCTGCTCTTCCTGTTTGGGGAGGTTTCAGAGAATATTCCAGAAGTCCTCTTGTGCCACCGTCAGTTCGGTCTTACAAGCAAAACTGTTGACTCCAGACTTGATCTATTCCTCTGTCTCACTACTTGCCCACAGCCTACTTGGTTCTAGAATGTGATCTAGCCGGGATCAGAGGGAGGCTAGACTCGATCTGCTTTGGAGGTTGGCCGTGATCTCATTATCACAGGCTGTCTAATCAGGAGTGTCCGGATCGGTCCTACAGAGTAGATAAGGCCTCGTGCCCTGTGAACAGAAGTCCTCCGGGGCACCCTAGGGGGAGGGTTCTGTGTCAGCGTCTGAGACGCGCAGGGACCAGGCGTCGTGCTGGGCACCTCCTCTGCCTTCGCTGTCTCTGCACTTTCTCCCCTTATCTGCCCAAAGCGATGTGAGTCTCCTTGAAGACCTAACCACAGTGGTTAGGAGCCCCACTTCTGAATCAAAGTGGCGGAGTTCAAGCCCAGGCCCTGGCAGGGAGTAGCAAACATGACCCTGGGTGTGTTCTGCAGGAGGAGGGTAAGTGTAGAAACAGTCTTCGGGCCGCGGTGGGCTCCAGGGGACAGTCCAGGGAGAAGCCTGCAGTGCCGCCCGCTGACCGGAGCGCGGGCGGGAGGAGGATCGCAGGAGCCTGGACAGGCCGGGGCAGGTCGGCCTCAGTGGGGCCCACGGGCGTGGCTGTGCTGGCTGTGAAGGTGGAAACACCCCCAGCAGTCTGGGCCCAGCAGTTAGGGTGTCAGCCCGAGGACTGAACGGTCCAGGATTGAATTCCTGGTCAAGGGCACGTACCTGGGCTGCAGGCTCGATCCCTGGCATAGGTGGGGGTCATGTGGGAGGCAACCACTCAATGTGTTTCCCTCCCTCCCTCCTTCCCATTCTATCTACAAATCAAAGGAAAAATATCCTCCGCTGAGGATTAACAACAACAACAACAAAGGTGGAAACTCTTACACTGCCTAAGGAGCCCCCTCTAAAGTACCCCAGCGCCCCTGAGACCCCCGTCCCGCCTGAGCAGTGTGACATGAGACCTTCCGGAGAAGCAGACCTGCCGCCTTATGTGGCCTCAGTTGTCGAGGACTTTGTACACCGCCACTGGTGGCCGGAATAGTGACACTGCAAAGACGTCCACTCCCCAAGTCCTGGAACCTCTGGCCACGTCACCTTCCCAGGTCACAAGAGACTTTGCAGATGTGATTAAATTTCGGATCTTGAGATGGGAGCGCACCCTGGGTCGTCCTGGTGGCCCCATGTGATCAGAAGAGGACCGCAGGAAGGGGGGTGTCCCAGGAGGTGTGAGGACGCAGAGGGATGCGGCGAGCGGGCAGGGTGCCGGTGGCGCCACGTGAGCCCACGAAGCCCCTGTCGGACTCTGGCCTCCAGCACTCAGAAGAGCACAGGTGTTTCCGAAACCACCGATTCCGTGTTACTGCCCCTAGGCGCGGCATTTTCACCTGCGGGAAACAGGGCTGGACTGTGTTTGCTGGGCTTCGGGGGTGGGGTGCTGGAGGAGACAAGGAACCCTAGGAGGGAGGGAGGGCGGATTAGTGCAGTTGGCCCAAGGGGTGGGATATGAAGGATACAGTGTCGGGCGCAGACTTTCCAGGAGCCTGGTGTGTGTTGTAACAGCTTCCCCTGGAGCTTGGAAGCCTTGGCTCAGGACTGACGGATGTTTCACAGCTCCCGACGGTTTGCCTTTCATTCGAATGTAGCGAATGTAGCGAATGTAGCGAATGTATCCCTGTGCTGAGATGGAATTTAGAGTGGGACTAAGCGGGCTGGGATTTATCTGAGTCATCGATTCTCTGCTTAGTAACAGTAACCTTATTGCTACCTTCACA
Organism: Molossus molossus; assembly: GCF_014108415.1. Lineage (NCBI taxonomy): Eukaryota > Metazoa > Chordata > Mammalia > Chiroptera > Molossidae > Molossus > Molossus molossus. The sequence goes on along the minus strand of NW_023425377.1, from coordinate 124,427,230 downwards.
GCCTCATTTCACTGGGGTCTTCCTAACTTTTCACTCTTTAAATCATAATCATTTTTATTATCTAGATTCAGTCCGTTCTGCCACAACGCATGTGTTGATGAGAGTTTATTTCAACATGATTCGTGACCAGGGAACAGTTTGGGTACAAGGATAATTTTGTGGCCCTGGCCAGTTTGGTTCAGTGGTTAGAGCAACCGAGTTGCGGGTTCGCTTCCGGTCAAGGGCCTGCACCTCGGTTGCGCTTTGATCCCCAACTTTGGTCAGGGTCCTGGTCAGGGTCCTGCTCGGGGTCCTGCTCGGGGTCATGCGGGAGACAATCAATTGATGTGCCTGTTTCACGTGGATGTCTCTGTCTCTCTCTCTCTCCCTCTCTCCCTCCCTCCCACTCTATCTGAAGATAAATGAAAAAATATCCTCGGGTGAGGATTAACCAAAAAAAGAATAATTTTGTGTTTGTTTCTGCACAGTTTCTCTTGCAAGAAACTCGAGGTAAATGCAGAACCCGCATCCGCTGACCCCGCTGTGGAGGGAGCACAAAACACCCACACGCCTCAAACACCCAGCCGCCTCCCCGCGGCCGCGTACGCAGTGAGCCACAGCCGTCCACGTCTGGTCGCACGGTCTTCCCCCCGGGGACCCTCACGTGCCAATTCCCAGTGTGCAAGCTGCAACACTTCCAACACCGGCTTCCTGAGAGACGTCAGGTCTGTTCCACATGAAGGGCCGTATTTATTGTAGTATCTATGCACTGCTTCATCATTGAACACGTGAAGCAGCTGTCTCTTTTACCAGGTTCCGGTGTTTTTTGTGTTTCTCAGTGGGGGGGGGGGGTCCCAGTCCCATTTCTCCCAGAAGCTCTGTGGTCGTTGCTGTGCCCCTCCAGGCACGGTCGTCAGAAAAGCATGACCCAGGAGAGCAGAAGCCGCTGGCCGTGGTCACTCTCATGCCTGAGCATCCAGCGGTGCATCCAGGAAATGGGCAAGACCGGGATAAAGGATTCGTTCTCAAGGACGGAGAGCAAAGGGGGTGATGGAGGAAGGGACAGAATGAGAAACACAGTATCTTCCGTGTTTCCACGCAAAGGCCATCTGAGCTCAGAGGTTTCGGACCCCTGCGCTCCTCTGCGCAGAGGGGGTTCGGGGCGCGCAGGGGCGCGTCTGGCTGGAAGGCGCTCTCCGCTGGGCGTGGCCTGGGAACCTGGAGCGAGTGGTGGGCCTGCCGCGGGCATCCTTTCCCGGGTCAGAACCCAGGCCGTCCGTGAGAGCGGGAAACTTCGGTCGCCGACCCAAGGGGATTCACGGACGTACTTTCAGAATTTTCCCTAATAGACTGTGCTGTAGACAGCTGCTCAGGGCAGGAACGGCCGGAACTGGGGGCGGCCTGGAGCCGGGGACAGGGAAGAGGAGCTGGCGTCCGAGTGTGGATGCTGCCTCTCCGTGGTTTCGCATGGGCAGAGCAGGGCCGAGCCGGGCCAGGTCTGAAACTGTGCTGGGGGCTACTTGCGCCCTGTCCTCACGTCTCTTCCTGGGGACACCTGTGTGTCATACACCCCGTTTCTGCTTCCGCTCACCTTGGCCCTGGGGTAGAAATAGGTCCTCTGCATGGCCAACTGCCCGGAGCGCTGTATATTGTCACAACACGTACCGTTCCTGCACACCCAGGGTATTCACACGGGTGGCTTGTGTCTAGGCAGCTGTGACGCTCATCAGCGAGGCTGGAGATTAGATGTCCTTCATTCCGTCACCAGTAGGCACAGAGGGCGGAGGAGAAGCCTGGGAAGATCCGTTTCACCTGACCCCACGCCAGGAGACAGGACCAGTTGCCCAGCCCCCACCCCCAGCCTCCTGTCCGATATCCACCATCACAGACATCCTGTCTCTCTGGACACAAGGCCTGCCCCTGGGTGATGGGGGGCTGCGCACATCTTCAGCCTTGGCCCCGCGGCCCGCAACACTTGGTCATAAGGATAAGCGCAGCCCTGGCCTTCACGGCGCCGCGTCCCGAGGTGTCTGCAGGGCGCAGCGCTCACAGGGACCGTCCCCGACGCTCCCGGGTCCCCAGAGGAGAGTCTGCCAGCTGCAGGAGCCCCCCATTCTCCACACTCACTTCTCTTTCCCGGATCACTTTTGGAAAATTACGACTTTTCATTTTTAGATTTATAAAAGTTATACACGTGTCATAAAACAAGGAATTCAAGGACCCTATCATTGTATAAAGTAAAAAATAAAAATGACTACCCTTTCTTCCCTAATGTCCGCTCCCTGGGGATATTCTTTAGAGTTTGCCAAGTGTTATTCCAGAGTCTTTTCCCGTGTACACAGAACAACATAGAGGAACATAACGTAGCTATAGAGAGCGAAGGAAACAGGATGATACATGGAGCTAAAGATGGATAGAAAAGGATATACTAGAGATAACTGACATAGAAAATGTGTATTTTTACATAAAAATCTAATCTTACCATACATACTCCGCAACTTTCCTTTTCCCTGCACAATATGTCAGGGACCGCAGTTCACAGTGCCCACGCGTGGGGCCGCGTCTCTGAACGGCGGGATGGCATCCCGCCGGCGGGCTGTCCTACTGACGACAGTCGACCCTGTGCACTTCTTGCCTCCTCCAGACGGTGCTGCAGTGAGCATCCTCAGCATCTCCGCTTGAAGCACACAGGAAGTACACTCCTTGTAGACCCCGAGCCCACATTTCGCTTCCCAAGCGGAAAGATCACGTCCTTCTACACATTTGACAGCAGGTGCCAATGGCCTTCTGACGCGTCCTACCAGTCTGTGCTCCTACGGACAGAGTTGTCTTTCTCTTCCATCCTCATCACTAGATTATGAATATTTGCAATGTTTGCCAGAATTCGGAGGCAGAAACGTCTCTCGTCTTCGGTCTGTCTTTCTTGGATCAGTAGTTAGGTTTAGCATATTTTCATATCTTTGTTATCACTGTGTTTCTGTTTCTGCAAATAGGGTTGCTCATATTCTTTGCCCGTCTCTGGGGTGGTTTCCAATTGACTTGTAAGGGCTCCTAATCTATGAACAACGTGGTAAACATGTTGAAATTACTTTCTCTATGGTGTCTTTGGCAGTTTCTATGTTATTGTGTCTGAGAATCTCATGTTTTATGGCATGAACTCCTGTTTAATATATTAAAAAAAAAAAAAAAGTCTCACCTTCCATAACAGTAAATGGTAGGAGTCGGTCTAATGTTCTTCTGACTTAAGGGATGCCAGTGCCGATGGTAACGAGGCATCCATGAGAGTCTTTCAAAGAATTCGAGTTCAGTTCCTCACAAGACTAGCTACATGCTTTGGGGAAGTTATGACACATGTATGGTTGAACATGATTTAGCCAGTTCACAGACGATGGCCTTGCAGCAATGGATGCGTGGCCCCTGAACACCATGGTTTTAGAACAAAGGTGGATGTGCCGAATCATCATAGGCCTCTGAGCCATCTTATACCACGCTCGGGGACAGGGCACTGCAGGATCCCCAAACGGCACCTGAGCCACCAATCGTCACTTGTGTTTGCTCCAGTTTTAATTGTTTTGTTTCACTTGAATTCTTTTCACGTGGCTCCTCCACGTAAGTGCACGTGGTAGCTCTGTGCGCAAGTGCGGCTCACTCACTGGGCTCAAAGGCTGCCCTGGAACCAGCCTCTAAACTGAAACACAGTCACCCCAGAGACACTCCTGCTGCCGACCGAGGGGCTGGGGTCTCTCCTCCTGGGAAAAGACCTGGGTCAATCAAAGAGGTAATGAGATGAATAATTATTAGAGCAAACACTTCCAGAGCTACGCGCTCTATAGACATTATCTCTTTCTCAGCAACAACGTGAAAAGTAGAGCTACGGTTCTCTCTTCTTACAGATGGGGAAATCAAGGCACAGAAACGTTCAATGACACCTTGAAGTGGCTGGAGGAGCTGCTGGCAGGGCCAGCCACCCTCTGTCCGGGGCCAGTGCCACTGGTCACAATAGCACGACCTGGGCCCTTCCTGAGGCCCCTCGAAGGACTCCGACACAGTGACGTTGTTTCTGCACGGATCAGGGCTAAGGTGGGGTGTGGAGTCCTTTAGCAAAATTCTTCCTGGTGGTATCCGGAGGTAAGTGTGCATCTGTCTGGGCTGGTTACAGAATCAGCTTCCAGTCTGGGTTGGAATATCCAATTACCTTTTATTTATGTTACCGAGGGACAGCCTGGTCCAGAGTGAGAGCTGACGATAATTTCCTGGCATCTTATACCCACGAAAGAAGAGAGAAAGAAGTGAATAAACTCCTCCTACCGTTTGGTTCTTGAATGTGAATTACACGCTGCTCCGCTCCTAGTGACCCTGTGAATGGGTGACGCCCAGTGTCCTGTCCTCAACAGCCCTGCTCAGCTCCTGGACACTCATGTCCATGGCTGCTTCTTTTTTTTTTTATCCTTATTGTTGAAAGAATTACAGATGTTTCTTTTTCTCCCCCATTGATATCCTCCTCCCCACCCTCCCACCCCTGCCCTCACCACACTATTGTCTGTGTTCACTGGTTGTGCACACATGCACATAAGTTCTTTGGTTTATCTCTTCCCACACTCACCACCCCCTTCCCTCTGAGGTTTGTCAGTCTGTTCCCTACCTCCATGTCTCTGGATCTATTTTGTTCATCAGCTTATTTTGTTCATTATATTCCACAAATAAATGAGATCATGTGATATTTGTGTTTCTCTGACTGGCTTATTTCACTTAGCATAATGCTCTCCAGGTCCCTCCATGTCATCTCAAAGGGTAAGAGATCTTTCTTTCTTACAGCTGCATAGTACTCCATTGTGTATATGTACCACAGCTTTTTATCCACTCATCTACTGATGGGCACTTGGGCTGTTTCCAGATCTTAGCCATTGTAAATGGTGCTGTTATGAACATAGGGGTACAGGTATTCTTTCTAATTGGTGTTTCAGGCTTCTTAGGGTATATTCCTAGAAGTGGGGTCACTGGGTCAAATGGCAGTTCCATTTTAGTTTTTTGAGGAAACTCCATAGTGTTTTCCACAGTGGCTGCATCAGTCTGCGTTCGCACCAGCAATATGCTACTTTCACGGAGTCCAGTCCATCTCATGTCTGGTCTTCCTCTTTCCCGACTGCCTGCTCCTTCCCCCAGCATCACTGTCTTGCCCAAGAACCTGCCTTCTCATGAGGTGCCCCAAGGAGGACAGCTTCCGTGTTTCTGTCCTTTTTGCCTCCACAATGTTCCAGGCTTCACCCCCTTGTTCAGCTCCTGGCGGCCCAGGGTCTCCATTTAGAAAACCATTATATTTCTTGAACAGCACAGACAAAATCAGGACATCAGCTGTCTTGACAATTTAACGGCCAAGTCATTCACGGTTTTCAATCGGCTGTTGCTGGTCTGCCACGTGGTTCAAGCCACGTGGTCACGAGAACCTCAGAAGGCTCGGCTGCTGCTCCCATCGGCCCCGGGACTGCAACGTGGACACGAGGGAAATCGGCGAGAGGAAGAAGCACACTCACAATGAAGTCGCCGGAAAGGAACGCTCCCGGCACGGACACGGCAGGCTCGCGGTCTGGGTGCCCGCAGTTCCGACCGCACAGGCCCTGGTTTCCGCTGTGGGTGTCCTCACAGGGAGGGGACTCCGGCCCCGGGCGTGATTGTCACCCGCTCGCTCAGTCACTGCCCGGTCATCACCGCTGCGTTCAGGGTCGGGGAAGGGAGACCTCAGACCTGTAAGGAGCGAGGCGGCTGTGGGTCAGCGGTAACCATGGAGACCAGTGACCCCGGCAGAGGCCCAGGCCAGGCCAGGCCCCTGGGCTGCGTGTCCCTCCTGCTCGCTGGGTCTCTCTGCTGCCTTCTCTTCGTTCATTTATTCCGGGGTTCTGCTCCCCCCCAGCTCCGTGTTCTTCCATTCCAGCCTGTTTCCTGTTCAAAAGTATTTTTTCCTTGTAATTGTTTTATTAAGTAAGGCTTTCTAGCCTCTATTTGAGTGTTAAAGTAAAATGAATTAAACAACATATTCTCTCTAAGGGGTAGGGAGCACCAATGGCCTGTGGTATTCGAACTTCAGGAATATTTTTTCCCCTCTCATGAGAAAATGATGCATTTACAGAAAAACAAAGCATTGTTTTTGCCGTCCCTGATGTCTGGAACTTTACGTTCCATAGGGAAACTGTACTAAAGGCAGTATCTGCTTGGTGTCTGGTGAGGAGAGGGGCTGGGACTATCCCATGTTTACTTTCTGAGTCTCTAAGGGGCTACTGATCTTAGGAGGAGCCCCTCCACCCCACCCCACCCCCGCCGCCCAGCCACCTGCGGTTCAAAGCTCTCTGAGCGGCCACCACCACGACCCCCTGGAAGCTCCCACACAGTTAGATCCTCCTTCGCATGGGACACACTCACGTCCAGACCTGGGCCCTGCACACACATCCAGCAGGTGCCCCGGGGTGGGGGGGACCGCGGTCAACCCGGGGGGACGCTGAGCACAGTATTTCTTCTTCGGTTCATTTCCCTCCTCTGCTAAGTTGTCTTCGGATAATCCAGGGACAGGCCCTTTGTGGGTGTGTGTTTCCCACAGACGTGTAACCGACGCGCAGAAGTTCACTCCGTGTCCTTCTGCAGAGGCTCCTGAGAGCTCCAGGTTTCTGGGTGACACGCCACAGGTAAGGTGACGTGTCAGTAGTGAACGTTGACGAGGTTCCGGGTGACTGACGGACAAACCCCTGTAAGAGGTTTGGGAGACTCACTGAACTGTGACCACACCGTGGTGGTGTCCTCAAAGGTTCCCTGCAGGCGAAGGGACGGATGCGGGCGGGGCTCTGTGCCCCCCACCCTGCTTCACTCCGGACACCCTCTCTCACCTGGTTCACACGGTGGGCCCTGGGGAAGGTTTAGGTTGGAAGAAAGGCTTCCCTGTTGGAAAAACAAGGTTTTTAAGTGTGTGACGAGGCCCAGGGTGGTGGGGCCGCTTCTCGCCTCTGAGACGGGCACAGGCCAGGCCCACCGGCGCTGCGTGGTGTCCCAGGCTGCTGACAGATACGTACAGGTCACACTTGGGGAGCACATACTACATGCTAGGCACTGTTCTGAGTTCCATACCTATTCGCTTAGTTACTCCTGTATTTGATCAGTTCTCGGACAGCGTTTTCGTATACTGATATCTCGGAAACCAGGCTGTTCCATATAATCAATGGCAACCGAGATTCAAGCAAGCACAGTGAGCCACCCAACCCTTCCTTTGCCAGGTAAGTGCTGCTGTCATCCATTTAGAGACGAGGAAACTGAGGCACAGACTGTTTAAGAAATGTGCCCAGGGTGGCGCTGACGCCGTGACGACCAGCCACGGAGGTGACACGATGGCCTGGGGCGCGTCCTGTCCAAGCTGGGACAGGTGCCTCGGCAGGGAACCACGAGGGCAGGACGTCACTGCCACGGGGTGAAATCACGTGCGACGTGCTGGGGAAAGAGGCCTGACACACGTGTTCCCGTGTGCTTTCTGCCAGCTCCGCCCGGACTCCCTCCACGGCTCGGGAACATCGTCCACTTCCCAGGAACAAGGTGACCGGAACATCTCTGCCTAGAAAGGCTCTTAGGTGAGTCCCTGAAACTGGCCCTGGCACACGGCAGGGACCCATGAAATGTTAGTCTCCTGCCCTTTTGAGGGTCAAAACCAAAGCTATCATGTGGGTCAGACTTTAAAAGCATCACCAGGGTGGCTGCCGCCTCTGGGGTCAAACGTGTTTGCTCAGTGGACGCGTGAGCACCAACGAACACCGTGGAGAGAGCTTCGACCATCCCCGTTGGTTTCCAACCCGATCTGTGAATGTAAAACAACTTCTTCCTGACTCAGGAAAGTGCTTCGGCAAAGAAGGACCCCAGTGCCGTCCCGGAGCCCTGGGGAGCCGCGAGGGGGAGGAGGAGGAGAAGGGACAGCCGGAAGGCCCGGCGGAGTAGCCGATGGCCAGGCCCGTGCATCAGAGCGGGGCCAGCAGGGGAGCCACGCACTTCCGCTTGGTGCACGCGGGGTGGGGAAAATACACGCTCCCTGTGCCCAGGGACAGCAGATGGGCAAATGACGTGCACCTCACTCACGTCACCTCAGAGGTCTGTGGCATAGGAACATGCTGAGTCAACCTGCTACTTGAGAATTTACATCACCTTGACAGTGGACTTCCCCAAAAGTGGAATTCGGGGCAACCTCCCGTCCCTGCCTGGGGGGAGCAGAGACTCCTGTTCCCCTGACAGTCCATGTGGGGAGGTGGACACCAAGCACACCTCCTCCCCCCCACCCACATTTTCCTTTACACAACGACAAGAAAAGGTTTTTCCTACAGCTTAGTCACTGGTCGGCTCAACAGCCTCTGAAAATTAGGAGGCAAGGTGACTGAAGTGCTTTCAAGGAATCCTTTTCTTTACCTCTAAGCGGAGGGTTCTCAAAGGTGTTATTTGGCAGCTTCCACGGAAACGTAGCCACCTGAAGGGTCCAGTGGCTTGTGGCCGGCAGGAGGGGCAGGAAGATCCCACCAGGCCCCCGCTGCGGTGGCTCTGGCCGGGGGCTCTCGGGTCAGCGCTGTGTGACGCACCAGGTGGACCTTCCTTGCAGGCGCCGGAGAAAACGGGAGCGTGCTGGCCCTTCTGTGCGAAAACCACCCTGGATGGTGCCGGACAGATGTGCCTTTGAGGTTTGGCTTCCAGTCGCGCTGAGTTCTCGCTCTATAATTCCTGTGGCACATCTTCCCCCGTGATCATGATTCGATCATGACAAGCAAGAGCGAGAGGCACCACCTTGGCTCGTGAAGCGGCTTCTGTCTTTGGGTCTCGTTAGTAATTAAGCCCACGAGCACGCACTTAGCAGCGCGGGGCTGAAGCTTCGGTAGAAACAGTCTGGACTTGGATGAGTTCGGGGAGAGGCTGATAAAATACACATTCGTGCGGGACACTAGTGAGATCCGGAAGTCACGCAGTATAGCGACCTTTGAACTCATCTATCCAAGAACCTGAACCGGGGGGATTTTGATGGAACCGTGATAATGTCAGCCATTCAACGTGTAGTGGAATTTCTTTGTTAGGCGGTGCACTGGAATCACCTTGATAACACTGGGTTAAATCCTTGGTCATCTTTTCCCTTTTAAATAACTGCCTCTCGCCACGGTGTGGTACCAAGACACCGTGTGACTGTCCCAGGGCTAAATACAATGTCTAGGACAGAAAGGCACTTAAGAGCTATAGATATTTGTCACCTGAATATATCAATGATCAGTTGATTGAATGAAATAATGACTTCATTAACTGATTACTGGATGTACCAGAAATATAATTGGAAACAGCCAGAAAGCAATCACCAGCTCAGCCCTGATGCTTGCCAACAGGAGATTAGTGAGCACTGAAGTGGAGATCACCCCCGTCTGTTAACCTAAGATCACTCGGGTTCTGGAAAACGGACGGTGACTTCCCTGCAGCCACATCCACCCAAAAGAGGCTACGATGCAGCCCAGATAAGACAAACTGTTTCCGCTGGTGAATCAAAAGTGTGTGTTAATTAACAAAGAAGTGGTCACTTGAGCAGAAAGCTAGGCAAATGTTCGATCAGTTAAAAAGACATTTCCTACAGAAAAGCAATTCTTTTGATGATGACTTGAAAAAATAATCTATGTAGTTTCTTTTTCAGTCGCTGGGCTTGATCTGTGACCTGCACCGTGCAGCGTTATTAGCGGTTTGCTCACACCAGAAGGTCAGGAAATGACTCAGCAGGGTCCTGAGGCTGGGGATCGAGGCGGAGGGAGACCGGCCCTCCCAGCCCCCGTTCAGACTGCTGCCATCAGCAGAGCGGGGGGCCGGGGCGGAGGATGTGAGACTGGAGAAAGGCATGGGCTCGCCTGGGTTTCTGATGAGGCATGACAATTGTCATGCACACCCCAGCTTGACAAGGGCCACCGTGTCTTCTGCTGTAGGAGAGAAGGGTTGCTGGGGATTAAAATGCTTGAATGTCATGGAAGCCCCAGTGACAGAAATAAGGTGACGTCTCAGGAAAGGGGTGTACTATATTTTGTTTGTAAACAGCGTGCAAAATTAGATCATACATACCATTCCCGTGAACAATTTGGTGCCACGGACTTGGACTCTGGTTACGAATTTGCGTGTCCTGTGTGCTTCGGTCCCTGTTTCTGTGCACAGTGAGGGCATCTTTGGTCGTGAAAAATGTGTTCATTCAAGTATTTATCATCAACTGGCTATGCATTCTCCTCTATTCTCATCCGTGCAAAAACGGGATGGGCTTCAGCTGGGTTTTATCGAGCAGATGTTTCAGCAGGGACTTCCGAGCACGTACGCTACTTTTGCGGGAATGAAAATGAAACAGCTCCCTCTCTGTGCAGAAAAATTATTTTCGAAAGTAACGCTTCCCCTGAGAGAAAGAAGCCCTCTGCCAGGGCCTAGGGCTTGGTGAGGGGGCAGAATTCTAGAGTCCAGCCCCTCCCTGGACATGCCTACCTTGGAGGTTAGTCTTAGGTGAAGACTCACAAAACTTTTGGGGTTTTGTTCAGCTTTGGGTGATTTGGACCAAGAGTTGGGGAGAGTTCTTTCCATCCATGTGAGCTAAAGAATCTCTCTACCAAAGACTCTTATCTCAGCTGTCCCTCTGCCAAATGAGGGGAGTAGACTAGTTTCCCTTTTTGCCCCTAAAAAATATGAAGTCAAGAGCCAGACGGCTTGAGTTTGCATCCTGGCTCAATGGTTTAAGAGCAGTTGGACCCAGGAGAATCTCTCTGAGCCTTAGTTTATTTGTAAAACAGAGATGATAGTACCTGGTACCCAGTTCACAGAGTAATTATGGGACGGAAATGGGGTACAGCATGTAAAGCACTTAGTGCAGTATTGGAGGAAGTGCTCAATAATCACTAGCCATGATGATGATGACGCCTTCATCCATGTGACCCCAAATCTCCAGAAAACCAAGACAGCCAATCCCTGTCTTCTCCCTAACAGAGTTCTAGCACCAATCATCTTGCTAGTACTCAACAGTTTATCTGTACTTGTCCGTTGCAACACCCCTGGGCCACGTATCTACAGTTTATGTGCTTTGACAAAGCTGCCGCCCCCTGTGCCTACACTACTCAACGCCCCTGCAGACGTGTTCTCTCTTTCTAGGGCAGAAGAGCCAGGTGCCAGGTGGTTTTGCCTGAATCAAATCATTGGTGTTTGTTGACCTCAACGTGCTCCCAAAAGCAGCCAGTGGAGAGTCTTAAGAAATAATCCTTCAAGCAGATGAATTCCTAAAGTGCCCAAGAAGCGACACAGTGTATCAGTTAGCTAGTGCTGTGTAACCAATAACCCCAAACAGTGTAGCCTAAAGCAGCCACTATTATTTCTCACGTGTCTACGGGCTGGCTTACTAGCTGTGGTGAGCTGGGGTAGGCTTCCCTGATCTTGACCGAGCCCACCCGTGTGTCTGTCTCCAGATCATGGCTCTCACATCCTCCCAGCCTAGGCCAATCTGATGGTGCTGGCCGGGGTCCGAGAGAGAAAGTGGAAACAGCAAGTCTTGTTCCAGGTCTTTGCTTGTGTCAACTTGACTAGCATCTCATTAGCCGAAGCAAGTCACAGAGCCAGGCCCCGCGTCAGCATGGAAGGGTACCACCGAGGAGATGGTAGAGGGAGGTGGGCCATTCTCGCAATCCAGCTCACACCGTACATTTTACAGATTTCCAGCTCATAAACCCATCTAGTAGTCTGCTTTGTTGTTTAATATTCAGTCATGTGTCTAATTTGTTCTTTTGGAAATCAGGTAGCAAAGTCATCCTAAGGTGGATAAAAATGAAAAGGTCGAGGGCATTGATCCCTGCTGGGGAAGAGATGCCAGGGGACACCACGAAGACAGTGTGGAAGACTGAGGTCCCCCCCCCCCGCCCCGACACACACACACTTTGTAACAATCAGCTGTCTTGGCTGCAGAAAGCAGCTCCAAAGGGGCAGCGGGCACCCCAGGAGCTGCTTCCGGCCGGTCTGCGAAGTCCCACTGACGTGACCTGCACGCCCTCCCCGTGTAAGTCGTCTGTTGGAATTCTCACCGGGGCCTTAGCGTTGGGATCTGTGAAAACACTCTCAACACGGGCACCTACACCTTCTAATTTAGTCTATGTCTCTACATCCTGCCTTCACAACATGATGGCTCATACCCTGCACACAAAGACACCACGTGGCTTAATATTTCCCTGTAGGACCAAGTGGCCAGCCCTGCCGCCACTTGGCTCCCTGTTTTCCTCTCGACCTTGCAGCTCTTTGTCACATCTGCTCTTAAATGTGGTGACAGCTGCCCCGGGTATGGGCAGCCGGGATGGTTCCCAGGCCCTACACCTTGCCCCCACACACTGTAACGACAGGTGGCTAGGAAATGACTCAGGAGTGGAGTGTGCAGGGACCAGAGAAACTCTCAGCACAGGTGTGGGAAGGAGAGCTGAGGGTTCACACATGAGAGCACTCGTCCTCGGCGCCTGACAGACAGCGGCAGGGCCCTTCCCTGCCCCACAGCCTCTCCAGGGCGCGCGTGGCTGATGGAGACCCCTCTCCTCCCGTCTGTCCTCGATGTTCACCGTAACGAGAGACAGCCTACAAACGAAGTAACCGTCAGCACCAATGTGATTCTCCCTCCCCGTCCACTGCTTCCACCACATGACCCCAGGTGGTCACCAAAATCTGCTATCACTCTAAGAATGGCAGCCCCCCCCCCATGCCGGCTGGTGTCGGTCATTCTGACGGTGCAGACTGCTGGTGTTTCTCTTTGACCGGTATTCCCGTGCTCAGGGTATCCGACCTGGACTACTACAGCCCCGGTCTGTGGTCTTTCCTGTTTCCCTTCTCTCTTTTCTTAACTGCTTACATCTCAGTGTTTGGTCACAACAGGAGCTGCGGTGGGTGGGCTGAGTGCAGGGACAGGAGCGCCATCGCCCCACGGGTCCTGTTCACGTACCTCCAGCGTGCTTGGTGCCCATCCAACTGGGGAATCTAAAAGTGGACATCCAGTGGCAAGGGTCGTGAGCCCGGCCGTCTGCGGCCAGATGTGGCTGGAGGAGCAGCAAACCAGGCTTTTCGCTGCAGGACTTGTCTGACTGTTCACTGTGCTGTGTCTGTGACCCCGGCAGTGAGCGTGTGACCACGCGGACTCGTCCTCAGGGAGCATCTGCGGGACAAGCCCAGCAGGGTCCCATCTGGGACTCTGGAAAGGTACGTCCCCAGCACAGGTGTGGAGGGAGCATGCAGCCAGCCGGAACAGGCCTGCACGACCCAGGCTCGCCCCCAGTCCCGGGTCCCGGGGCTCACTGCAGCAGCGGGCCCCAGAGCAGGTGGGGAGAGTCTAAAGGGCCGTCAGGGGTCTCCTTGTTGGTGATCTCACACCCAAGTGGGGACACGGTCTCTGTTCTCTCGCACTGATGTTCAGAATCTGGGGTTTGGGATCATTCATTTCGTCAGCAAATATTTACCGAATACGCATGTTGTGCCCGGCAAATCGACCACACATGCAGCCCTCACGGAGATTCTGTTCTGTGGGCAGAGACAGGCAGTGGAGGGACAGCGACAGCACTGTGGGGTGTGTTACCGCCGCTGTGCGGGCGGAAAGGGCAGAGGGAGGGGAGCGGGGCTGGGCAGGTGCCCGGGAGGGGCTCACGGTGATGCAGTGAGGAAGGACGATGCCTGCGGAGTGCGTCTGCACGTGGGGCATGGCAGGCCCTGTCCGGTGAGCAGTCTGGGGGCCAAGCCTGGAGCTGGGCTGGAGACGTACATCTGGCAATCAGTGTGCACGTGGTGTGTCCCGCCCAGAAGCGTGTGTGTAGACGGGAAAGGAGGAGGTATCAGGATGAGGACTCCAGCTGAGACACCTCAGAGTTGAAGATTCAGGGTGAGGAGGGGCAATCCGCACGGGGAGCTGCGGGTGGACGCTGAGGAGGCGGGCAGCCGGAGGGGAGCCAGGTGAGGAGAGGGCCTGTCCTGCGGCCTGGCCCACTGCGGGGACGTGCCAGTGCTGGTGAACTGACAGGCCGTGTCAGCGACCAGGTCGGCCCCGAACTCGCTGCTAAGTGGCCGAGAGAGAGTGGGAGGAGAGACAGCAGCCAGCAGAAGGTTACTGTGTCGGTTTGCTGTAAAGGGGAACACAGAAAAGGAGTAGGTGAGAGGGGGGATGGGCAAAGCTTTCTTAAAATCCTCACCCGAGGCTATTTTTCCGTTTCATTTGCAGATAGAGTGGGAGGGAGGGAGAAGGGGAGAGAGAGAGAGAGAGAGACATTGATGTGAGAGAGACACGCGACCCGTTGCCTCCCGCATGACCATGACCAAATTACAACCGCGGTACCTGCCCTTGACTGGAATCCAACCCCCGACTCTTCGGTCGCGGGCTGTCGCTCAACTGCTGAGCCAAACTGGGCAGAGCAAAGCTGTTTTTAAGGGGGAAAACAATGGCCTGTTTTTACGCTAATGGAAAGGACCCATCAGAAGTGAGAACACGGATGGGAAGCAGGCACAGGTGTTGCTGTGGCCGTGTCCTGAGTGGTTAGGTGAGGGGTCCCCTTCGGTAGGGGCAGAGGTGGCCCCTCCGTGTGACGGCAGAGGAAGCTGAGTACACGGTCACTGCCCAGCTGGGTGGGTCGGCGTGCCCGTGGCCATGAGGAGCTCTCTTCCCGGAGAAAATGGCAGCAGGGTCGTCGGCCGAGATGCAGATGGGAAGGGGGCGTTGGAAGGGAGGGTCAGGTGCGACATGATCAGCAGAGCACAGGAGAACTTGGTGAAGTTATCCAGCATCCCCATGGCCCCTTTGAGGCTGATGGTCACGCAGGTTTTAGTGAGACCAGTGGGCACGATGCATGGTTTTCTCCAGCCAAGCTCAGCTCTGGGCACGTGAGCACAGAGCAGGTGCGGAGGCGGCTTTAACCCTGGCTGTCCTTGACCAGGTGAAGACAGGGAAGATGATCTTAATGATGGGGGAGGAGCGAGGTGATGACGCGAGGATGGAGTAAGGGGCAGCCCACGCTTAGTGGGTCAGTAAGTGGTAAGTGGTGGAGGATCGATGGAGTTGGGGACTGGAGAGAATACGCAGAAAGGACAGGAGATGGTCAGAGGGCGAGATGCCTGGAGCTGAGGTCGTCACGGGACGAAAGTGATGGCTAACGACATGGCCTAATAGGATCGGACCATGGATGTGCGTGGCTGAAGAATGATGTCAAGGTCTTTGAAACAGCCGAGGTCAAGGATTGTCAGGCCAACGTGTCACATTCAAATCACCAAGAGCTGTCAGGTGCAATGTTGGAGGGAGGGGGTGACAGCTCACTGAGATCTCAGATTTCAAGAAAGGAGGGGAAGGGACCTGGGGGGTCGGGGAGTGTAAGGACTGAGAAGCAGACTTGCTGGTGGTGTGAACTTAGGGCACAAGTTCAAAGCGGGCGTTTTGTTTCTAGGGAGGACGAAGCAAGAATAACCTGCAATTAGTAAGACAGGCAAGTGGTTTGGCTTCTTCCCTCCCGGTCTCTTGCACCTTCCACAGTAGCTCCTTCAGAGGTCTGTCACGCCGTGGCTTTCCGGGCTCCTAACCTTCTTCTTGCTGTGTCCAGAGGGCCCAGGGCGCTCATTCTTAGCCTGACCGCTAATGTACTTTAACAGTGTAGGGAGCCCAGGCCCTACCATGTGCTACAGTGACTTCGTGGGGTTGGGAGGGGGGTGCAGGCATCTGTATTTTTTAAGTTCTCAGGGATTCTAGTGGCTGGACCATCGGCCTGGGGAAAGGCGAAAAGGTTTGGGGCCCACGCGTCGTTATGGCACAGGCCACAGCCGCCCCCACATCCT
Organism: Molossus molossus; assembly: GCF_014108415.1. Classification (NCBI taxonomy): domain Eukaryota; kingdom Metazoa; phylum Chordata; class Mammalia; order Chiroptera; family Molossidae; genus Molossus; species Molossus molossus. The sequence continues at coordinate 124,411,414 of NW_023425377.1, read as the reverse complement.
GGGGAAGATTGCCGACTCCAGAAGGTTAAGACGAAGCCTCTATGTTCCTGACAAGAAAACTTCACCGTCCCTAGTTTTTTTAAAAACCTTTTTTATTGGAGATGGCGACGGGAATTGGGGAAAGGGGGCTTATTAAAATCTGGGAACGCCACCCCCAAATCAAATAAAATGACGGCGTCTTTTCCAAAACATGAGCAAGACTTTGCAACCGCCGTGGAGCGGCCTGCGCGAGGCTAGCCCGCGGCCTGGGCTCCCAGGTGGCTCCGGCCCTCCCACCCCCTAAAGGCGCCGGCCCGGCCCTGTCTGCGTAGGAGGCACCTGCACTGGCACCTGCACCGGCACCTGCCGCTCACGCTGAGTGTGGGAACTCACGCCGCGGGGCAGCGCCTCGCCTGTAGCATTTCTCGCACCAAGTGGAAAAAAGAAGTTTCAGAACACGCGTTCTGCCTGCTCCGGCCTCCTCGGGGAGCAAGGTGGGTAATGAGCGGGTCGCGCACGGGGGGCCCTGGGGGAGACGTCCCCTCCGCACTGCGATGCCCACCACCCTGCTGTGCCCGCTGTGCCCGCTGTGCCCGCTGTGCCCCTGCTCCAGGCCCCAAAGTTTTGCGAGCAGCATCCTGGTTCCTTCCCCACAGCCCTCGGTCCTTCTCTGGGCAGCAGGCGTGGCCGGGACCTCGTCCGGTCATCGCGGACCCCGTCTCCCGAGCCACCCCGACCTGTGTCTGTTCCTGTGGCTCTGAGATGCCCCATCCCAGCCAGGGCACTTGTGAGCAGGGCGGTGATGGGACAGTGTGTGACTGGTCAGGAGCCAGACATTCCCGCGTGTATCCACCTGGGCCACTGCCCAGCTCCGGCTAGTGAGTGTTCGCAGGGCATCAGGAGCGGGGGCGGGGCAGGGCAGGGCAGGGCAGGGCATCAGGAGCGGGGGCAGGGCATCAGGAGCGGGGGCAGGGCGGGTGGGGAATGCCCTGGGTACAGGCGCCCCTGGCTTCGTGCCCCTCCCCTGCACTCTGCTCTCCTTTCCTCGGCCAATAGCTGGCACTGTCTCCCCTCCCCTGCTCACGGTCCTCTGTCCCCACCTCACGCGCAGGCATGCTGACCTCGCACCCCCCCCCCCCGTCACCCACACCGTCACTCACTGGGCTTCCTTTCGTGTCCATTTCTGCCCAGATGCCCCTGTGCTCAGCTTTGCCTGATTCTCACCAGCACAGCCTCCCCGTCTGCAGTGCTCTGGTGTGCAGAGCAGCCACCCAGCCATGGCTGACCTGTGACTCCCCCCACCCTCCCTGGGACTTGGGTCAGCTCCGGAGGAGCCTATGAGGGCATTCAGAGTGCCCAGCTCAGGTCTCCGGCAGTCCCCAGCGCCTCTGGTCAGTGGCCCTTTAGCCCACACAGCCTCTTCAATCTCCCGTGGGGGCCACACTGTCTTTGGCAAATGGATTGAGTCGACCCTGAAAGTTAGGAGCTCAAAAGGACTCATTGCAGCCGGGGCTCATTGCAGCCCAGAGTCATTGCAGCTGGGACTCGTTCCAGCCCAGAGTCGTTGCAGCCCAGAGTCATTGCAGCCGGGACTCATCGAGCCCAGACTCGTTCCAGCCCAGAGTCGTTGCAGCCGGGACTCATTGCAGCCCAGACTCGTTCCAGCCCAGAGTCGTTGCAGCCCAGAGTCTTTGCAGCCGGGACTCATTGCACCCGGGACTCGTTGCAGCCCAGAGTCGTTGCAACCCCAACTCTTTGCACCCAGGACTCATTGCAGCCCGGACTCATTGCAGCCCAGAGTCTTTGCAGCCGGGACTCATTGCACCCGGGACTCGTTGCAGCCCAGAGTCGTTGCAACCCCAACTCTTTGCACCCAGGACTCATTGCAGCCGGGACTCGTTGCAGCCCCGACTCATTGCAGCCCAGACTCGTTGCAGCCGGGACTCATTCCAGCAGGGACTCTCTCTGGACTGGCATCCACTCACCTGAGCTGGGGCACATCCCCTGTTTGCTGCAGCCCCGCCCCCGGCTTCTGTCTCTTCATTGGCTCATGGCAGTGTCTGGCTGACGAGGCATCTGTGCTGGGCCCCTACCCCGCAGCCCAGTCTGACAGGATGCCAACCCCCAAAGACACACTATGCTGTGGTTGTGACAACCCCAAACGCGGGGCAGCCCAGGGCACAGTCTGCCCAGGTTCTCTGGCACAAGGCAAAGAACCTCCGCCTGAGCCAGTGCCGGGCTGTCTGTGCTCAGCACTTGCTAATGGTTTCATTGTTTCACCACCTGCCCCTGTTAGGGTTTGGGGCCTGTGACACTGGCCTGGGAGAGAATTCAGAGCTGAGAGCAGAGAGAGAAAGGGAGGGAGTGGATTACTTTCTCCGTGGTCAGGGAGAGGACCCCTGCAGGGCCTGGCAAGTCAAGGGCAAGGAAGAGAGAGAGAGTTGCTCTTTCATTGGGGGCTTTAGGGAGTAAGGAGCAATTTGGGGCAAGGAGTGGATTGTGTCACCGTTGAACACATGCCTGGAGGAGTTGCAGTTTGTTCTTCAGGGACAGTCAGCAGATGCATTAAGGAGCTGTCTTTTTAATGTTCTTTTTAAGTTATTTTTCTTTTTAGTTTTTTTTTTCCTTTATTGATTTGAGAGAGAGAGGAAGGGACAGGGAGAGAGAGACAGAAACATCGACTGGCCACCTCCTGCATGCTGTGGATCAGGGGATCAGGCCCACAACCTGGGCATGTGCCCTGACTGGGAATCGAACCAGCGACCTCTTGGTGCCTGGGTCCACCCTCAGCCACTGAGCCACGCCAGCCAGGGCCAAGAGCTGTCTTTATCAGCAGCTGTCCTGAGTCTGCACCACAAGCTTAGAGGATGTGTCAAGAGACAGGAGAGGCCTGTCTGAAGGGGAGGGGACACCCAGGAGGGACTGTGCTCACCAGCCGGGGGGGGGGGGGGGGCAGGCGGGGCTCGCTGCCTTATCTGGTCCTGCTGTTCTGTGTGAACAAAAGAGGGTCTGAGTCACAGGAGCCAAGAATCTCAGCGTTTAACGACCAGGTGCTTTCTTCATAAATTGTGGGGAAATCGTAACAAAAAGAAAGGCCTGTTTTCTGCCCTTACAGTGCGAACTTAAATTTTCTTGTTTATGAAATGGAGGTACTGCCCTGGCCAGTGTAGCTCCATTGCTTGGAGCATCATCCCATGCACCCGAAGGTCATGGGTTCAATTCCCGGTCAGGGCAAAAACCTGGGTTGTGGGTTTGATCCCCAGTCGGAGCTCTTATGGGAGGCAACTGATCATTGTATCTCTCTCACAACAATGTTTTTCTTTCTCTCTCTCCCTTCCTTGCACTCAAAAAAAAAAAAAAAAAAAAAAATGGAGTCAGTAATTGAAACACTGTTGTGAGGTGAGAATATACTGTATATCTACGGACAGTCAGTGCCACCGCCGTCACCTACACCTCTCTCTGGCCTGGGCACCTTCTTGAGCACTCGGGAGGGTTCAGGCACTGCCAGCAGGGGGCACATGCGACCAGTCGCCATGAAGCCAAACGCACTCCAGGGTCCTGCAGAGATGTCTGGTTGCCCCAGAGAGCAGGGTAGGCAGCAGTTCTTGTCATAGCAATGGCTTTCTGAAGTCCCTGCCACCAGGACCCTGAAGCCCCGCACACTCGGCAGCTCTGCTGTCAGCCCGGAGAGAGGTCGGGGCTGACTAGGAGGGGAAGGCACCTATTTAAGAAACCTGTAAGGATTGCAATCGGTCGCTATGTAAAAAGTATGTTGGTTTTGTGTTCTGTCAGCTTAGCTGCAATTACTTTTCCTGGAACTGCTCGCTCTGCGTGGCTCTGGCCGGCGGGCCACACGTGCGTGGGGCTGTGATTTGGAAGTGGCTGTAAACAGCCCAGTCTCGCCCCGACACCCCACCCCCGTCACTTCGTCCTAAGAATAAGCACAGCCCTGGCCTTTGCTTTCATCATCCTTTTATTCCTTTTCTCAAGAAAATTCCGAGGAATTTTCTCGAGGAAAAGGATTTTCTTGAGAATTTTCTTGAGAAGAGGACTGCAGCCCTTTCTCCCAAAATGCACGACCGCATTTGGTCTCCTCGGGGTTGGGACACCTCCCCAACCTGCCCTGCCTGTCTCCACCTGCCCACGGCCCGGGAGCTGCGCAGCACAGGCGTGGAGAGAGGGAGGAGACACCACGCCAGCGAGCAGGTGGGTGGCACAGGAATCTTCTTCTCCAGATCCAGGACCTCTGGCCTTGTTTCTGAGGACCGTGGTAGGGAACACTACTGAGAGAGAGCGAGTCCCACTGGAAGTGTACAGTTGATTTCCAGGATGGATGTGGAGGGCCTGTCAGAGGGCCTCCTTGGTCTCCTGCCGCGGGTCACACGGTCACCGCAGCTCCGCACCGCCAGGTGGGAAGGAGCGGGAGCCAGAGAGACGGGCTAGGAAGAGCTGCTGCTTCGGGTCCAAGCAGGTCTAGGACTGGGGATCTGATGTGTACTCACAGCCACCGTATGTGTTCAAGTGTAGTGTTTTCCAGATGGATGGGAAATGACCTCATAGTCTGGGAACATCTTCTAAATATGTAAAGTAATGTGTTATAACTTTTGTGCTCAGAGTATCAGAAAGCCATTTCATCGGCTGGTTGTTACCTGAGAATCAATAGTTCTTTGTTTTTAATCTAGGGAAAAGCTACCCAACCAGAGGGCAAATACATACACTCATGTCCATAGACCGAAGAAGACTTTTTCCAGCATTTTCAACACCCAGCAGTTATAACACCCAGCAGCCACAGGAATATTTTTATAACATGTCAGGTCATGTCACTTCCCTGCTCAAGTTCCCCAGTGGTGTGGTTTTCTCCCAGGTTGAGAGCTAAGTCTGCAATGGCCACGAAGACCCCCCGTGATGTACCCCCATTAGACCTCTGACTCTCACGCGCCTCCAGTACACTGGCCTCCTTGCTGTTCCTTGCATATGCCAGCACACTGCTGCCCAGGGCCTTTGCACGGGCTCTTTCCTTTATTTGGAGCATTTGACCAACTTCCTCCTATCAAGATTCTGTACAAAGCTCACCTTCTCTATGAGGCCACCCTGACAGCCTCCCACACAGCAGACTCCCCCTCACTTCTCATCCACTTCCTCTATTTTCTTTTCTGTTGTAATGGTCACTTCCTAATAGCCTATATAATTTACTTACATTCTGTGTTCATCGTTTATTTTCTGCATCCTCCCACTAGAATAAAGCTCTGTGGAGGTCAGGCATCTTTGACTTTTTGTACATTGGTGCCATAGTAGGGGCTCAAAACTAGTTGTGGAGTTGAATTAAAGGCTTACAACAGTGAGATTCAACAGTTTTATTACATTGATATAATTATAATAGTGAGTATTATAATAGTTAACAGTGGCTGCCTTTCAGAACATGAGAATTGGATAAATTATCTGTGCAAAGGGCTTCATAGGTGGTTGCCATTCATCTGTCACATCGTTGGCCTTTAGTAATTTTTGAGTAAATTAATACTGAGGAAGGACGTGCTTGGCGGGAAGACCCTGCCCCCGGGTTCTGCTCCGTGGGGTTCTTGAGCAACAGCATCCAGGAGCGTTCGTGGGCGATGGGCATGTTCTGTGTGCACGGTTCTGTGGGCAGCCACTGCCACGTGGCTACGGAGCGCTGGAGACGTGGCCAGTGTGAGGATGTATGTTTTAATTCTACGTTCTTTCACTTAAATGTAAGTAGCCACATGTGGTGAGCGGCTACCATAGTATTCAGGACGGCCTCTGGTCCACGGTTCTGGAGTTTTGTGGTGACAGGGGAGGCATCCCGCTGGGCAGACCTGCCGCCTGTCCTTTGCGGCCCTCGGGGTGCTATAAAAATTGCTCTGTAGCCATCTGAAGTTGAGCACTCCAGAGAGAGCCAGGAGGCTGTGCCCATTCCTTCACTCAGGAAGCAGTGACTCACTGTGCTCTTCCCAGGCCCGCGAGCCAGGCAGGCTGCGGAGTAAAGCCAGGTGACTTCTGTCTGGGGGAAGGGATGATCATCAAAGGGAAGTCAAACTGCACACACACCAGAAAATAACTCAGGCTGATGTGATCAGCGGGAGAAAATAATTCGCATCTAGGTGCTCATTCTGATCTTATTGTCGACTGAAACCATGTTGATGTCCTCTGCATCCTCACCCTCCCATCCCAGACCCTCTGGTTCCCATTCGGTTTGCTCCCCACAAAGTCCTATGGTGTAGATGTGTTACCCAAACTCCGACTTCCAGATGGGGAAACTGAGGCCCCGGAAGGCTGGGAGTCTTACCAAAGGCCACGGTGTATGCCCATGGAGGAGCAGGGCTTCGAACCCAGGACCACCATGAACCAAAGCTCATTCTGTCAACCATTTCGCTCCACTGCCTCATTCTTTATAGCATGTCCTTCCCAGCGCTTGCTTTTTTTTTTTTTTTATCTTCACCCAAGGATATTTTTCATTGATTTTTATTTAGATAGAGTGGGAGGGAGAGAGAGAGAGAGAAACGAGAGAAACATCAATGTGAGAAAGACATTGGTTGCCTCCTGCAAGACCGGGACGGGGCTGGAGATCAAACCTGCAACTGAGGTACATGCTCTCGACCAGGAATCGAGCCTGTGACTCTTTGGTCCTCAGGCTGAGGATCTAACCGCTGAGCCAAACCAGCCAGGGCTGTGTGTCTTAATTATACAGTTACATGTATTCACTGGAGAAAATGTTTAAACACCGAGAAAAAAGAAAGAAGAATGGAGGAAAAGTTTCAATTTGTCCTTAGTTTCAGCCTTGCTTACCCATCGCTGAGGGTAATCACAGTGAAATCTACCCACCCCCTGCTGTGGGGAGAGGGGCAGCCCAGTGTGAACTGTAAGCAAACTTTTTTACAGGTCAGCAGGTTATGTTTTTTCACATGGGCACCACGGACCATAGACTCTTGAGAGGAATGTATTGATGATCAGATTCTAGGCCGACTTCCTCATTTTCAGAGGAAGGCCCGGGAGGGAATGACTTGCAATGACAGTCCTCAAGGAGGTGAAATTGGCCCTCATCAGAGAAAGGCAACGGAGCATTCAGAAACTCACGTACAGCCTACCTTTCATTTTGTGACATTCCTAAATCCATTCATTCATAAAGACAAAGTGTCAGTCGGCAGCTGCTACTGCCACCTGTCGGTGGTGGGCGGAGGTGACGCGTCTCTACACAAGCACAGAGAATGGTTCATACCTATGGCAGTCCTGCAGGTGAGTCTGCATCACAGGCCGGAGGAGCCAGGCAGACCCGTGGGGCAGATCCTGGCTGTGCCTCATGGGAGAAGTGTGAGCACCTTCCGTTCTTGGTTTTCACTTGTAAAATGGGACAATACCTAGTGCATGGGGAAGCTGTAAGAATTCACTGACGAGCATGCATTAATTGGAGTAAACGCTAGCCCGAACCTCAGTGGCTTCACAGTCTCCCGTCAACACCGCAGTGTCTTGCTCACATCACAGTCAGAGTGGGCACCCTGAACCGCCAGACCACGACTTCCCGGTGGTGGTTCAGGAGAAAGCTGCTTCCATCTTACTGGCCCACCGTCTCCACCTCTGGGGCCCAAGGTCACCCTCGAGCCCCGCATCCACCAGCAGCGCGAGAGGAGCGGGCATGACGTGCCGGGAGGGCTCGAGGGGCCAGGCCTGCAGCTGCGTACATTACGTCCGCCCTCCCTCGGCCAGAACCAGGCTCGCGGTTGCACGTCTGGGACTATGGCCCAGCCGTCTCCGCACGGCCATGGTGTTTAGTAACAGGATCACAGTTCTGAGTTTTCTTGCTGTATAACAGAACACTTTATATTTTTCTCAGCGTTTAGGACAACATGGATATGGATCTAACGGGCAGGGCGGTGTGGTAAAGGGAGCAGTGGTCTCAGAGACGTAGCTTCTAACCCTGTGTGACCGGGGACGTGTCACTCAGCAGATAGGAACCCCGGTCCTTATCTGGAGAGTGGCCAGGAAAGCCAGCTGGGATGTGAGCCTCCCACCCACCCCCACCCCAAGTCTAAAGGTTTACAGCCTTTTGCGTAGCAGTAACGCAGGACGAAACCCGCGGTGACTCTCGGAGCAGACAGGTGATGGGACAGGTTGCACGAGCTCAGACGGGAAGATTTCTGGAGGAGAATAGCTGTCGCCCACTCGCAGAGGAGGTGAGGGGCTGAGGAATGGAGCGGTCTGCGAGGGAGGCCGAGCAGGACCATAAAGGAGGATTGGGGGGAAGAGTACAGTAGAGAGAACAGCTGGGCTGAAGGGGGTGGGCTGGAGGGGGCCTGGGCCCAGCTGAAGATGCAGTTTGACAGGTAAAGGGAAGGAGACACGGGGACAGGCTGCCAGGATCCGGAGGTCACACTGATCCGAAAGGATCCGGGTAGGAAGCCACCTATAGTTTTTATATGGGCCAGTGACAGCCTCAACACGTCAGTCATTCTGAAAAGAAATCTGATTTGACCACAGCACGTGACGTGACTACTTTTATTAAATTGCTAACTTCTGAAGTCTGCTTGCTCCATAAACAACCGTCCAACTATGTGCGCTGCCGAAACCCATCCCCATTTCACGTGCTGATGGAGAAGCGGTGGAGAAAGGAGGAGGGGAGACGTAAGCCATTTTGTGGTGAAAGGGCCCTGGTCCCTCGTCTTTATTTCAGTTCATTTTGTCTGTAAGTTGGGGATAAATATGTAGGTAAGACATGAGTCAGAGCAAACTCAGAAAGTACCTAGAAGCCTTCGGCATTTGAAGCCTGCTAGCGGGTTTCATGTGGGTGCTGTATGGTTTTCAGGAAGACGCACTGAAGACCGAGCTTGTTTGTTTAGGTTTCGCCATTCTCCAGGGGCCGGGCGGGTGCTCAGTGAGCAGTGAGGGGGAGCGGTCCCGGGCTCAGCGCAGGGGGCCCTGTCCGCAGGGACAGGGCGGAGCAGGCCCGTCGGGAGGTGCGGGCTCACACAGGCAGCAGCGGTCCGGCCCTCCGACCAGCTCCCACCCGGGACGGAACAGGGAGAGAGAACCGTCCAGGGCAGGCTGTTGCCCAGCCAGGCCGCGAGCCAGGCCGCTCCCCTGGCGCTCATTGGCTCTCGGGAAGCAGGCACGGTTTTATTTTTGTGTTTAAAGAGAAGGTTACATTTCAGATGGGGAACGATTTGTTACTTTCTCCAGTTTAACTGTTTCTTTGATTTTTTTTTACACAGATGAAATATTCTATTAAAGAACCGCATGCCCTTAGCCAGACGGCTGCCTCCTCTGGGCGTCGGGCATGGTTTTCTTCTCTGTAGGATAGAGACTAGATTATATAACCTCTGAGGCCTCTTCCTGATCTGACATGATAAATTCTGATTCAGACAACTTCCTCTCACCAGTGCAGGGGCTGCAGCCTGAGGTTGCTTTATCACACCGGTTCTGAATCTCCACCTCTCTTAGAAGGAAGGGGAAAACACCGCTGCCCCTCCAGGAGCGGGCGCCTGGGGGGAGAGTCCTGGCCCCTGAGCTCAGCTCCCTCCCGCCGCCCCCACACAGGCTCAGTTCACACCTTCGGCTTCTTAGAAGCACCGTTTGCATTGTGGCTGCATAACAGATTGTCTGCACTCTCCAGTTTGGTAGTATTTTATTTGCTATCTGTTCTTGCTCTTTATTCCTCAGAGTTCGTGTTGTTAAACGGGTTCTACTTCTTTCTCAGGAGGTAATTCCTCTCCGGCAAGACCATGTCCTAAATCTACGCAGAGCAATTGTTTATGTGGTGTCCAGGACAGCGGTGTGATGAGCGTGACAAGGATGAGAGCGAGAAAAATAGGATAGGGTTTCAGAGCGGGAATAATACGGTCGTCATTAGCCATCGGTGGCTTTTTAAATTGAAATTAAATAGAATTAACTATTGATGAGGCCCGGGGTGGGGGGGAGGTGCTTGAAGCATTGGGGACCCTTCTGTAAAGTACATGATTTTCTAACCACTTTGATGTACATCCGAAGCTAACACAGAATAATAGTGAATGTAAACTATAGTTGAAAAATTAAAAAATAAATTTTAGGGAATGAAGTTCTCTGCCATACCAGCCCCATTCTGCGTGCTCACGGCCCTCAGACATCAGCAGTCACAGAAGTGTCTTCTTCGGAGACGCCAGGGAACTTGGAATCCACCTGGGACCCCCTTCTGTCCGGGACAGTCGGATCCTTCCAATACTCACGCAGGTATCACCTTATAGAGTGGCCTGCTCCACCTTTGAAAACTTTAGATTAGGAAGTTCTTCCTTAACTGGGTCAGAATCCATGTCCCTCTCCAAACACAGGTGAGGGTGATGATTCTTCCCCCTGGAACTTCATCAGACCTTCGATGCCAGCGTCGTGCCTGCTCAGACGGCTCTGTCCCCGCTACCTCGTGCCATACAGGTGTGAGTGGTTGGGAGCGTAAAACAACCCCCCACGGTAACCCGGCTGCAAACACAGACATCACGCTGAGTGGCTTGCTGTGGTTTGCCCGTTTGAAAATGGTGTGAAGATAGAAAAGGAAGCCAGAAACTCTACAAAGAAAAGATTTGCTTCCAAATGGTGTCTAGCGAGAGGGTGCTCTTGATCACCGTTCAGGAAGAAAGGGGAGCGTCTGCCTCTCCGCGGGGTTCTGTGGGGGACGTTGTAGGTGAGATACTGCATTAGGTGCCAGAGACGGGCGCTCGTGACCGTGGGGTCTCGGCTGGGCTGCGGAGATGATCATGGCAGTGTCTGTCCCACACTGGCAGGAAGGCGTGGTGGTGTCCACAGACAGACAGTCACCACCCCACGGAGCACTTGGCTGCGCATGTTTCGGAGGAGCCAGCCGATGAGCCGTGGAGTTCAGATGGTCACAAGCAGTTGCTGTCACCTTCTGGGGGTCACTAAATAAGGGGACCCACAGACCAAGCTTCCTAAGGAAGAAGACTCTGACCACACCAGCCTGGGCCAGCAGGAGACCGGGCACTGCCTAGAAGCTGTTTTCTCACCAACAGAATCACAGCCGCTGGCCTCACCACATTCAGTTCCATGACCCCTCAGAAGTAATGACGTCACCACCACCAGCCACGCCCCTAGCATCCATGGTTGATGGTGTTGTGTACATACATATGGATGCATGTGCACACATATATGTATTCATACACATACAAACAACATGTACAGGTAGGATTTTATGTAGAATTATTTTATATATGTATATGTACACATACATAGGTAAGTGTGATTTTAGAATGTGTGTGTGTATATATATATTTTGTTTGTTTGTTTGTTAATCCTCACCCCAGGATATTTTTTCCATTGATTTTTTAGAGAGTGGAACAGAGTCGGGGAGAGAGAGAGAAACATCGATGTGAGAGAGACAGTGATTGGTTGTCTCCTGCACGACCCTGACAGGGGCTGAGGATCAAACCTGAACCCAGGTACATACCCTTGACTGTTTGGTCCACAGGCCAATGTTCTAACCGCTGAGCCAAACTGGCCAGGGCTATTTCTACATTTTAATGGTCTTATAATTTGTACATAAATATTGCACATTTCTAGTTGTGCACACTTATATCTCGTGTTTCTGTATAACACGTGTGTGTGTGTGTATGCACATGTATACAGGAGGACATGTCTGGAAGGACACACAGAAACTTTTCATGGTGGTTACCTTGGAGAGTAGGAATAAGCTCTTGGGGATGGAGTGGAGAGAGACACACGTGTATTTCAGTATATGGTGTTTATTTCCTTACTGTCTGTTCGCTACTTTCAGAACAACATAAGCCTCGTCATTTCTATTCGGTGATACGGACGGAGGACACATCATCCGATACGACTCCGAGTGCACCAGGTTCGGCCCGTCCAGGGCCTCACCTTCCGTGATGTGAGTCGCCGTGTTGTCCCACACCTGCTAAGCTGAGACAAGTGGCCCCAGTGCAGATGGCATGAGAGGCTGTGACAGGGCCCTGCACACTCAGTCGTCACGTGCAGGTCCCCAGAGCTTGGCGACAGGCGCCCAGAGCTGCCCACTGAGTGTCGTCCTCAGGTCCTGGCCCTTCTCGCGGGGCTGTTTCTGAAAGAGGCGTGCATGTGTGTGACGGAGAGGGTGGGCTGCCAGGCACAGACGGGCGGAGGGGAGCAGGGAGCGGGGCGCTCGACGGGACAGTACGGCCGAGGCAGCAGGGTGGGCGGGCGGCGTCCTGTGGGGGTGCTCCTCTCTGCCCCAAGGCCTGAGGCGCCATAACTCACCCCTGTCCCAGCTGTGCGGGAACATCTTTGCTGGTAAAATGAGGTCTCATTCCGGAGAGTTTCATGGGAATCAGTGAATTCATGTCCCTTTGCCCAAACACGGCCCCTTCCCCTGTGCTCGCCGGAGTCCTGAGTCAACTCCCTGGAATCCGCTCGTGCTGGGCGTTGTCTCTGCCGGGCGCTGTGCCCAGTCCTGGGGGGGTGGGAAGCCTGCAGCGCCCCACATCAGGACATCCACCGTCACACGGGTGAGGCGTGGAAATCTCCACTGCGACCCCAGGGTCCGCTGTCCTGGCAGAGCGGGGTGCGGAGCGCTCGGACGGCCACTCACCTGCAGAGCGAAGAGTTGGAGAACAGGTAGGACTTTGCCACGCAGAGACTTTGGAACAGAAAGGCTTGAAAGTGCATGAAGGATCCAGAGAAAGGGAGCCGATGGGTTTGGCTGGAACACAGAATGAGGGCAAGGGGGCTGGGCAGGGCCAGAGCCGGCTGCAAATGACACGTGGCGTCATGCCAAGGAGCCTGCACTCTGTCCAGGGGCAAGAAGGGCCAAGACGGTCAGGAGTTGATCTGATTTTCCTGTGAAGGGAAATTATCTGCACAGTTCCTCACCATGAACAAACTAATAATTCATTCCCCATGGGGACCTTGTCTGCCTGCTTCTCCCTCGTGACTGACTGGCCATGCAGTATTGCTAAGTGTAAAGCGAGGAAGAAGTTCTAAACCTGTCTGGGACTCAAAATCCCCCATGTGATGAGTTAGTGAAAGCTAGGCATTTTCTCCCCTAGAAATGCAGGTACAAAATATTGTGTATGAGCCCAGGGAGCTCAAGGAACGCCTTCAAAAACTCCTGAGTTAAGGGATGTATAGGCAATCAAGTGACAGTTTTTATTTTTATGGGATTTTTAAAAAAAAAAACAACAAAGAAATTACGTTCAGTCTTAGGAACTTTCTAAACTTCACATTGGGCTCAAAAGAATGAATTCAGACTTTGATTTCAGTGATAAAACCTCAGGTCATCTCCCAAACGCAGAGCGGGATGTTGAACTTTTTTTATTAAAAAAAAACTCGAACTCATATTTTATTAACATGAAGAGGCTCACAGGCTATTTTAGGAGGCCCGAACAGGAAACGAAAGAGGAAACAATCCTATAAAATAAGGTGAAAAACAACAATCCCATCGGATGTCAATTGTCAAGAGCCTTTTCTTCATCCTGCGCGGAGGTGGCGGCCGAGGCCGAGGCCCTGGGCTGCCCACTCCGAAGGCCGGTGCCTTGCAGAGGACGGTGGGTTCTCTGCGGGTCACTAACCTGGGAGACCTCGAGACACAGTTCCTGTCGCACTGGGAACTGAGCGCACATCTTTCGGAAGGGGATTTCCTGTTTGGGACCCACGGAGGACGCTGGGTGGGGTGATGGGGGCCGGGTGCAGAGAAAGGAGTCACAGTCTGCCTTCTGTAAACCCAAACAGGATGTTTTTGGGTGGCGACAATAAAGCCCATTTCACTGAAAAATAAAACCATTTTTTTTTTAAAAGCTCTTGTCTGTGAATGTGGGGAGAACCTGATGTGGTGGCCGGAGCTTGCGGCCTGGCGGACGGAGGGAGAGTTGGAGGAGAGCGTGAGAAGCGGTGGGTGGGGAGGCCGGGCAGGCGAGGGACTGGCCGCTGCCCTCGGCTGAGTCCAGCAGAGACAGGTACCCTAGAGGGACTGGGCAGCCGACTCTACCCGCGCCGGTGGGGAGGCCCGGCGTGCAGGTCGGGGGCAGGGCTGCCCTGGGCTGAGTCCAGCAGAGACAGGTACCCTAGAAGGACTGGGCAGCCGACTCTGCCCGCGCCGGTGGGGAGGCCCGGCGTGCAGGTCGGGGGCAGGGCCGCCCTGGGGGTCAGCAGGGGGCTGCAGAAGGAAGCCATGGTGTTGGCTGTCCAGCTTGGCAGAAAGCCCCAGGCAAGAGCTGAGGGGCTCTGAAGCCAGGCTGCAGTCAACCTTCAGGGGCCAAGTGACCAGAGGGAAACCTGAGACTCAGACCAGGCTGCTGGGACAGAGTCACACCAGCCTCAGATGCCCAGGGGCAGAAGCAGAGCAGCTGGGACTCAGAGGCACCAGCCAGTGCATGGCCAGGGATGCCCCAAAGAGCCCAGGAAAGCCCCTGACACACCCAGGTGCTACCCGAACGGGAAAGAAAAAGTTCTGCAAGTCTGAGAAGCCATTCGAATCCGCTATGACTGATGGTGTCCCATGGTACTTGAATAGATGGAAATGTAGACCCAAAGGGGACTGTTCAGATGATCAGTTATTGTTGGCGTGTCTAAATGTCCTCCCCGTCCACAGGGCGGGGTTCTTTAGGAGGAGGGAACCAGCCACAGGGAACGAAGAAATTCCCTCGCCCTGGCCGTGTGCCGCGAGTGGATGTGGAATCCTGCCACACGATTCTGCACACGTTCAGGATTGCATCTTTTTTATTACCATCTGTGAAAAAATAGAGGGGTCCACATTTTAATTAACAGGGCTTATTTTAAATATACTAGGCAAATATCATTACATGTGCTTAATAAAGTATCAACTTTCCTGTTACAAAGACCATAGATTTTGTGTGTGTGTGTGTGTGTGTGTGTGTGTGTGTGTGTGATACACACATGTATGTATCTTATCCGTAGTTCCTTTTTTTGTTGTTGTTGTTACATTTCCTGTGTGCCGAGCTGGGGTAGTTATTCTTCTGAATGATGCAATGGGTTAGCGAGATAATAGGAAGGAAATCGTTGAAGGTACAACGACACTGCCGTTCGTTTCGTTTTGATTAAACAGGTGGAATTCCACGCAGGCGGAAAGTTTTGAGGGCGGCACCTAGCCCCGCGCCACCAGTGAACAGGTGGGGGTAAGTCACCGACTTGGGGGTACGTCAGTGAAAGGCGCCGTGGTGGTTTCTAGCATCTCACCTCTCACCACCAACCCCTGCTGCTCTGAGCCTTCCCGTTCAAAATCCAGGCTTTTGGAGCCATCGGAAAAGGCGATGTTGTTACTTGGGAGATGCTAAAGCCCCTCACCCTCAGAGAAGGGGGGTGGGTGATTCCCTGGAAAAGGAGTCAGACGGCCCTCTTGCATTTCCCTCACCAAGTCATGCTCTGATGAAATGCAGAGGAAGCCCTGGGAACAGCGGGACCTGTGGGAGTTTTATTCTGAATAAAAGCTACTGCAATTCATGATAAGGATTATTCTTCCTCTAGTACAGAGATGTGATGGAGACGTCAAAAATCAACCAAAATCTTAGGTGTAATATTTTGGAAAGTTTGATGTGACCTAATTTTGGTTCGCTGGAAATATTGCTAATTAAAGACGAATATATTTGACGTGCGAGAATGCTACACTTTCTTTCTAACTAATGGTGTGATGTTGAAACAAGAATTAATGCAAATAACACGAAGATCCCAGTTGAACTTCCTGCTTAGGTTTTGAAAAGGATATAAACTTGCCAGCGTAACGAGTCATGTTTCTGCTTTGTTGTGTTGCTGTGGCGTGCAGCGGGGGCAGCCATCACAGTATTTTAAATGGAGAAAAATACCCAATTTGAAGTAGAGGAAATATGCTTACTGCAGGGTGTCTGAGGTCTGAAGGCTGTGCAGAGAATGCCCGAAGGACTCAGGTTTGGGAAAAGTGTGGGCCCGTTACTATACTCTTACCTTCCCTTTGTTTCTTCTGTTTAGTGGCACAAGTGGTTTGTGGCCAAAGAAAGTGCCGACAGCCCTGGCTGGTTTGGCTCAGTGGTTAGAGCGTCGGCCCGTGGTCCAGAGAGACCCGGGTTCGGTTCCTGCTAAGGGCACGTACCTCGGTTGCAGTTTGTCCCCGGCCCTGGCTGGGTCATGCGGGTGGCAGCCACTCGATGTGTCCCTTTCACGTCGATGTTTCTCTCTCTCTCTCTCCTTCTCACTCTATCTGACCAAAAAATGGAAAAATGTCCTCGGGTGAGGATAAAAAATGAAGGAAGTGCCGACAGCCTAATTATGTGCCCTCACCCCCTCACCAGCACCCGCGGGCTCTGGCCACGCTCAGAGACAACGGGACTCCCAGCAGGGCTCCCAGACACCGCTCCAAACACCCAGGTCAGTGCCGTAGCAGCTGGGGATTGCTCCAGGACACCTGCTGGCAGGTGGGAGGGCCCAGAAAGGGGCGCTCTCTATCCACCCCAGTTATATGGGGGGAGGAGGGCTGGTCACCCTGGCTTTCCATCTAGGCTGGGAAATCACTAAGCCGTCTGTGCCCCGTCTTCTACGTGGAATGGGAGGAAGCATTCAGCCATTCGGTGTAGGAGACGGTCATGAGTACTAAGTTAGAACAGGAACGTGCTAAGCTCAGTGCCTGGATTTGAGAGGGAACTCTGAGCTCTCCTTCCTGCTGTTTCTGCTCACATGAGTGAGTAAGCACACACTCACCGAAGTGCTCACACCATCCCTGCGTGCCACCCTGCGGCTCTCTCACACGGGGTGCATGTGGACTGCTGGGGGCCATTAGTCCCTACCCCCTAAGCAGCTCTGAGAGCCCCCTCTTTGTGCTTCCCTGCCCAGCCCCCAGGTTAAGTCACATTTTTCAGATGCATATCTCAGCCCGATTAGTTTTTTATTGTTCTGCTCATCCAGAGAAAACCAGATGTTTCTAAATCCTTCCTGGAATAACTCAGAAAGAAGCCACAGAGGGCCCTTCTCTGCCCTGGGCTTTAATTTCCTGCCTCCTTCTCCCACTTGATGATGACGATGGTGACAGGAAACAGCTGTCACTCGCTGGAGACCCCGCACTGTGTGGAACCCTTCACTGCACAGTTCTTCCTGCGATTCGGAAAGTGTCTTTTGTCCACACACAGCTCTCTTCATCCCAAGGATTCTGCCTTCCCAGGAAACCCTCCTGACATATCTGGGACTTCCTCAGCAGCAAGCTTTCTGATTCTGCCAGCCAGAGGCCCCCTCACCGAAGGGATCCCTCTGCCGCCTGCCATCAGGGAGAACGTGGGCCCCCAGGCCCTGGGGCCCCTTCCCTTGGTGACATAGTCTGTTCAGCCCCATTGTGTGGCCAAACTTTGCATACCCCTCCCCCCAGCCTGGGACACAGGGAAAGCCAGCTGGGCCAACTAGAGCCCTCATGTTGGCCCAGAGGGGTCCTTAGTTCCTCATGCCACCTGTTCTTAGCCAAGGGTCCCAGGCAAGACCCTTGAATGTCTCTGGACTCTCGCACCGCCTCCGCTGTGCGTTTCCCTGGCATCACGTCATTGGTTCCCCGCCTCCCTACACACCTTCAGTGCCCAGCGGCAATGGGCACCCGCATGCCGCAGGGATCCTCAACGCAGTCCTTGACTGTTCAGCCAGGGGTGCTGACCTCCTTCCCTTTGATTGTCAAATTTGAAAAATGACAGCAGCCAACACAATCATAGCCGTCCCGCATGATTGAATCAAAATGAGACCTATTTTTTGTCAGATCAGCAAAACATTAATATATTTTTTGGTGTGCTGCAGAATTTTAGTAATTAGTTTGTGTGTGCCGTGAGGTCAAAAAGGTTGCAAATTACTGGTGTACATGGCTCGCTCTCTGTACCAAACACTCTCACATAAAATAATCGCTCATTTAACTCTCATAGTAATGTTTGGATGCTATGGGTCAGGCCATGGCTGAGGTTCAGAGATATCAAATAGGTTTGTCAAGATGACGCTGGTAGTGACAGCTGGGACTGGGGTCTAGGTCTCTGACTTCTAGTTCAGTACTATGTACACTCTGCTATTCTGCTTCCTGAGCTTGTCAACAAGTCATCTGTTTTCAGGAATGTCAGCAATAAGACTGTATCCTTTTATATCTCATTTAAATACTCAGTGCTATGGAAAATGGTGCTCTTCTGATTATATTCAGCAGTAGTCATATTTAGTAGCATTTAGTAAATTGAAAGTGTAGAATGCTAAGGAACATTGAGTACTTAAACCATTTTAAAAGAGTGATTCACTACCATTACTAAGAAAATACGAAGTGGGGATGATTCACTATAGAAAGTGTAAAGGAGACTTTGAAATAGACAAAGCACGAATCACAAATATTTTTTTGTTTGAAAGAGAGAGCAAGAAAAGAAAAAAAAACAACAAAAAAAAAACCCTTTGTGGTTACTTTTCTTACAACTAAATCTCATTTTACTAGAAAAGGGCTTGGCCAGCCTATTGATTCATCCTGGAAGGATGCTTTTTTTCTTGTTTTAGATTTTTTTAAAAAGACCTCATGTTCATTTTAATAATTTCATTTCCTTCTTCTGTGTCTTCTCCTTCTTGTTCTCCTTCGACTCTTTCTTCTCTTCCTCCTCTCCACCCCCTCCTCCTCTTCTGTATGTTTTTCGCTTCTGGAGAGCACTAAAATTAGTTCACACACAGAAATCACATGCTGTGCTACAAAATGAATGTCGGAATGTCAGCAGTAAGACAGTATCCTTTTATATCTCGTTTAAATACTGCGTGCTATGGAAAATGATGCTCTTATAATGATATTTAGCAGTAGTCACATTTAGTAGCATTTAGTAAATTTAAACTGAACTTTAGGACTGGCTCCTTTGTCCTTTCTTCTTGCCTGTAGATGAAGCCGCCGATTTTTCTCCGAGGCAGAAGCAGGCATGGGAACCGTCTGCCTCCGGGAAATTTCCAAATGTGTGTAGAGTAGGGTATTGGTAGAACCCACGGCACGTATCCACGTTTAAGAAAAAAGAGAGATTTCTTCTAAAACATTGACTCACATGATCGTGGGGGCCAGCAGATCCCAAAGCTGCGGGATGGACAGTGGAGCTACAGACGCAGTTCAAGTCACTTTCCAGAAAGTCTTACTTCGAGGTCTCAGTTGCTTTCTTCCAGTTTCCAAAATTGACTCATGTCTTACTCTGTCCCCCATCCTGTCTCGGAGATGTAAGGAGAGTCCAACAGAAACTGAGTGGGACCTGGGGAAAGCAGAAACTGGGGGTCCCAACTCCCCTCAGTCCGAAATCATGCCCTCCTCCCCGGGCTGCCCCCTCGAAGAGCCCCTGAGCCTGGACGATCCTATCCTGACTCTTCGAGAACATCCCCCCGAGTCCTAGGATTTATTCTCATTGAACACACGGGTCCCTTACTGATCCCTGAAGCAAGGCTGTGGCCGAGGAGGAGCTGGCGCATTGACCGGCCAAGCTTGGTCCCCCGCTGTGCTCTGGAGTCCGACAGAACCTTGGCAAACGAACGGATTGATGTCAAGGGAAGCTGATGGGCCACAGAGAACCTGCGGGGTTGGCTCGTCCTCCTCTAAGTCAGGACGTCAGCGGCAGAGGAGGGACAGAGGCTGGAGTCTAAAGACATCATGGGCTTTAAGAATCATGAAGAGGCTATTACTATTTTAATATATCATCAATCTTAATCATTAGTTGTAGAGAAGTCTACAAGGTAAAATTAACTCCAGTTTTATTTTTTTTTTATTTTTATTTTTTATCCTCACCCGAGGATATTTTTCCATTTTTTGTACAGATAGAGTGGGAGAGAGAGAGAGGAAGGGAGAGAGAGACAGAAACATCAGCGTGAAGGGACACATGGAGTGGCTGCCACCCGCACGACCAACCAGGGCTGGGGACAAACTGCAACCGAGGTACGTGCCCATAGCGGGAACCGAACCCGGGTCTCTCCGGACCGCAGGCCGACGCTTTAACCTCTGAGCCAAACTGGCCAGGGCTTAACTCCAGTTTTAGTAACTCCAACGCTGGGGTACCAAAGAGGGTCAGCTCTTCCCCTGTGCAGTTTAGGGAGTCGTGTGTGTGTTTGAGGTGGGGCGTGATTCGATGTGTGTGACGAGAGCAGAGTTTTAAAGAATAACGACTTGGTACAAGGAATAGGTCGAGGCTGAAGAAAGCGGAGTTGGGGAAACTACAGCCCTAACCCGAGAGCGTAGGGGTGCACGGGGGGCCTGGAGGTGCAGGGGGGTCACCAGGAAGGAAGGACGCCAGGTCTCCGCGTCGGGTCCGTGTGGGAATAAGGAGGAATCCGGGGGACCTAAGGGTTTGCCACCTGCCGAGAGAGACTGCACTTGGGGGACGAGGTGCTTCAGCGCCTCGAGTCTGAGACGCCTGCACATTCACGAGATGCGCCCGGAACCCGGGGAGCTCTCGGTCCGGAGGGGGCTGGGAGGCAGCTCCACGGCGATCTCGCTGTAGAGTCACTCAGGGAGGGGAGCAGGTGAAGCAGAGGTCTGAGCACAGCGCCGGGCAGGGACCACCCCTGGGACCCCGAGTGGGGACCTGAGTGAGGAAGGGAGAGGAACGGGGGGAAGGACAAGAGGGCAGTGAGCGTCCAGGAAGGGGAACCTCGAGGTCCCCTACAATGGCCAGTGCCACCCAGTGGGTCTGGAGTTTGGGCAGAGTGACGAGGAGGCCCCAGGAGAGCCGGACTCTGACGTGTGATCGGACAGCGGGCGGGCGGCGCGCTAAGGGGCAGGCGGGAGGTCACAAGGCAGGCAGCACACTGGTCACCCCGGCTCCCCAGGACTGTGTTCTCTGGGGCTTTTCTGGCTGTTTTGGTTTCCAGAAAACTGGTACTGACGATAATATCTTTCATTGCTACCTGACATGTGTCCTGTGGTTGGTAATTTTCAGTTCCATTTCCTAATATCGTACCCATTTCATCGATGAGGACATGAAAAACCAGAGAAGCTAAGATCAGTCAGCTGATGCGCGCGGAACAGGATGGATGCCCCTTGGGGTGAAGTCATCCCTCGGTGCTCTGCCCTCTCTGACGGGCCCAGCAGGGCTGGCATGAGGAGCCCATCGAGAAGTCTGATGTCTAAGGTAGGTGATGTCTCAGAGCCTGGATGTGACATGGAAAGACTTCCAGGGATTTCCAACAGGAGCCAGTAAATGTATCTCTGCAAAACCATCCCTTCCCTTCCCTCCCCTCCCCTCCCCTCCCCTCCCCTCCCCTCCCCTCCCCTCCTCTCCCTCCCCTCCCCTCCTTTCCCCTCCTCTCCCCTCCTTTCCCCTCCTCTCCCCTCCCCTCCCCTCCCCTCCCCTCCCCTCCCCTCCCCTGTCCTCCCCTCCCCTCCCTGTCCTCCCGTCCTCCCCTGCCCTCCCCTGTCCTCCCCTGACCTCCCCTGTCCTCCCGTCCTCCCCTGCCCTCCCCTGTCCTCCCCTGCCCTCCCCTGTCCTCCCCTGTCCTCCCATGTCCTCCCTTCCCCTCCCCTGTCCTCCCCTCCTCTCCCCTGTCCTCCCCTCCTCTCCCCTGTCCTCCCCTGACCTCCCCTGTCCTCCCCTGTCTTCCCCTCCCCTGTCTTCCCCTCCCCTGTCCTCCCCTCCCCTGTCCTCCCCTCCCCTCCCCTGTCCTCCCCTCCCCTGTCCTCCCCTCCCCTGTCCTCCCCTGTCCTACCCTCCCCTGTCCTCCCCTCCCCTGTCCTCCCCTCCCCTGTCCTCCCCTGTCCTCCCCTGTCCTACCCTACCCTCCTCTGTCCTCCCCTGCCGTCTCCTCCCCTCCCCTCCCCTCCTCTCCCCTTCCCTCCCCTGTTCTCCCCTCCCCTGTCCTCCCCTGTCCTCCCCTCCCCTGTCCTCCCCTGTCCTCCCCTTCCCTGTCCTCCGCTGCCCTCCCCTCCCCTGCCCTCCTCGTCCTCCCCTCCCCTCCCCTGTCCTCCCCTCCCCTGTCCTCCCCTGTCCTCCCCTTCCCTGTCCTCCGCTGCCCTCCCCTCCCCTGCCCTCCTCGTCCTCCCCTCCCCTCCCCTGTCCTCCGCTGCCCTCCCCTCCCCTGTCCTCCCCTCCCCTGTCCTCCGCTGCCCTCCCCTCCCCTGCCCTCCTCGTCCTCCCCTCCCCTCCCCTGTCCTCCGCTGCCCTCCTCATCCTCCCCTCCCCTCCCCTGTCCCTCCCCTCCCCTGTCCTCCCCTGTCCTCCCCTCCTCTCCCCTGTCCTCCCCTCCCCTCCCCTGTCCTCCCCTGTCCTACCCTACCCTCCCCTGTCCTCCCCTGCCGTCTCCTCCCCTCCCCTCCCCTCCTCTCCCCTTTCCTCCTCTGTCCTCCCCTCCCCTCCCCTGTCCTCCCCTGCTGTCTCCTCCCCTCCCCTCCCCCCCCTCTCCCCTTCCCTCCCCTGTCCTACCCTCCCCCCTCCCCCCTCCATTCCCTCCCCTTCCCTTTTCTTCCCTTCCCTTCCCACTTACTAAAGGTGCTAACATGTAATTTCACAGGGCTTGAATCTTGTATCAGAAATGACTTAGTCTTAAAGGTAAACAAACACTTTCCTTTATCAGGTTAAAAAGTTATGTGTTCCTTTTGGCTTTTAAATTAAGAAAAACCAAGAACCACAATAAGAACTCTGCTGAGGTGGGGGAGCAGCCCAAACACTTGAGCACATTTTTTTCTTTCATTTGTCCTGTTTCACATTTACCTTGAATTTTTCAAGTTCCTTTGGGAACATTGGTGCTATATACCGTCATGCGTGATGTAGTGACAAGAATGCGTCCTGAGAAATGGTCATTAGGCGATTTCGGCGTGGTGCCAACACGGTAGAGCAGGGACACTTTCACACACCTCGATGGCACAGCCCACACACGCCGCGGCCTGCGGCCCTGTCCCTGTGCTGTGTGGTCGGCCGTTGACTGACACACGTGACTGCATGTGGATTTGTGCTGTGTCCCCTGTCACTGTGCTGTGCAGTCAGCCGTTGACTGACACACGACTGTGTGTGGATTGTGCTGTGCGGTCGGCCGTTGACTGACACACGACTGTGTGTGGATTGTGCTGTGTCCCTGTCCCTGTGCTGTGTGGTCGGCTGTTGACTGACACACGACTGTGTGTGGATTGTGCTGCATCCAGTCTCGCTGGGTGGCGGTCTCCTCTCTGGACGGATCTGGAGGACGGGCAGGTTGTCGGTGGGAACACGTGACGAGGGGACACTGCCGGAAAACAGCACAGCAGAAGCAAGCCAGCCCTGGGGTTTCAGGTCAGAAGAAGCGTAGTCCGATGACGCCCAGAAATACAGAATAAGATGCTTGAAGTGAGAAGCTGCTGCTCGCTGGACGGGAAGGAGAGGAGAGAGCACAGAGTCGCCGAGTGGACAGCTCCCCGTTCTGGGCGTCCCTGGAAGTCACAAACACTGCGCGCATCTATCTCTACGTAGGTCCCACGTGCAGAACCAGCCTGGCCGTGCGAGCCACTGGGGTTCTACCCGAGATCGTCTTTCTCTGGCCCCAGAAACACTCTGTTTGGTGTGTCTGGGGATTGTCACGACACAGTGACCTTGTGGACAGGGACAGCTTGAACCAAAGCAGGGATGATTTGGACAGTGTCTTGAAACACAGGGGAGTGTGGCTATTTCTGCAGGAGAAGGGTGAACAGGTCTTCGTGGGGGGCCACAAGATACGCAGGAGAATGGGAGGGGGTCAGCAAAGGTTAGTGGGGTCATGGTGCAGGTTACCAATGCCGGGCTGAGGGATCTGAACATCAGCTCTCCTAACACGTGTCCAGTCGGTCAGCTCCGCGGATCATCCGTGTTTCTCACTCACCCTGTGTTCACTGATGTCTCCTGTGTCTGACCCTGGGACACAGTCTCCTCTCCCCCAGCCTGGGCACGGAGGCTCCTGCCATCAAGTTCAGGGCTTACCCAGACTCTGTCACCTTTGCTCTAAGCCTGCTTGTGCCTTCATTGTTCATAACTGGAATTACGTAATTTAATGGAATAGAAATTTGAGGAGGAGTGAAGGGGGGTAATTTCTATGGCAGCCAAGTGGAATGCTTTGGAAATAACTGATGACAGTGAGTGCCTCATGTAATCCCCGTTGAGTTAGCTGGGGTGACAGAGAGAAGATACGGACAACTGCACAAGGACCCTCGGCTCAGGTTGCCTCACAGCTGTCAATCGGGCCTTGCTCCCCTTTGTAAACCCTACAAGTCCTGATGCCGTGGGGGTGCAGACGTGTGCACTGCTGGTCAGCAGGCTGCTGAGTTCCCACGGGACCCTGCTCACGGGGACCCTGGCTCCGTGGTCCACGTGCGGCATAACTGTTCAGTCCCTGCTCACAGAGACCCTGGCTCCGTGGTCCACGTGCGGCATAACTGTTCAGTCCCTGCTCACAGAGACCCTGGCTCCGTGGTCCACGTGCGACATAACTGTTCAGGCCCCGCTCGGGGGGACCCTGGCCCCGTGGTCCACGTGCGGCATAACTGTTCAGTCCCTGCTCACAGAGACCCTGGCTCCGTGGTCCACGTGCGGCATAACTGTTCAGTCCCTGCTCACAGAGACCCTGGCTCCGTGGTCCACGTGCGGCATAACTGTTCAGGCCCCACTCACTGAGACCCTGGCTCCGTGGTCCACGTGCGACATAACTGTTCAGGCCCCGCTCACTGAGACCCTGGCTCCGTGGTCCACGTGCGGCATAACTGTTCAGGCCCTGCTCGGGGGGACCCTGGCTCCGTGGTCCACGTGCGGCATAACTGTTCAGGCCCTGCTCGGGGGGACCCTGGCTCCGTGGTCCACGTGCGGCATAACTGTTCAGTCCCTGCTCACGGAGACCCTGGCTCCGTGGTCCACGTGCGGCATAACTGTTCAGGCCCTGCTCGGGGGGACACTGGCTCCGTGGTCCACGTGCGGCATAACTGTTCAGGCCCTGCTCGGGGGGACCCTGGCTCCGTGGTCCACGTGCGGCATAACTGTTCAGTCCCTGCTCACGGAGACCCTGGCTCCGTGGTCCACGTGCGGCATAACTGTTCAGTCCCCGCTCACGGAGACCCTGGCTCCGTGGTCCACGTGCGGCATAACTGTTCAGGCCCTGCTCGGGGGGACCCTGGCTTCGTGGTCCACGTGCGGCATAACTGTTCAGGCCCTGCTCACAGAGACCCTGGCTCCGTGGTCCACGTGCGACATAACTGTTCAGTCCCTGCTCACAGAGACCCTGGCTCCGTGGTCCACGTGCGACATAACTGTTCAGTCCCTGCTCACAGAGACCCTGGCTCCGTGGTCCACGTGCGACATAACTGTTCAGTCCCTGCTCACAGAGACCCTTGCTCCGTGGTCCACGTGCGGCATAACTGTTCAGGCCCTGCTCGGGGGGACCCTGGCTCCGTGGTCCACGTGCGGCATAACTGTTCAGGCCCTGCTCGGGGGGACCCTGGCTCCGTGGTCCACGTGCGGCATAACTGTTCAGGCCCTGCTCGGGGGGACCCTGGCTTCGTGGTCCACGTGCGGCATAACTGTTCAGGCCCTGCTCACAGAGACCCTGGCTCCGTGGTCCACGTGCGGCATAACTGTTCAGGCCCTGCTCGGGGGGACCCTGGCTCCGTGGTCCACGTGCGACATAACTGTTCAGGCCCTGCTCACAGAGACCCTGGCTCCGTGGTCCACGTGCGGCATAACTGTTCAGGCCCTGCTTGGGGGGACCCTGGCTTCGTGGTCCACGTGCGGCATAACTGTTCAGGTCCTGCTCACAGAGACCCTGGCTCCGTGGTCCACGTGCGGCATAACTGTTCCGGTCCTGCGGCAGCAAGTTCTCATCCCCACTGAACCTGCTTCTCCCGGGACTCACGTAGGTACTGTCCAGAAGGAGCCGCTGAGGCTTGTTTTGGGTTTTTTTAGTTATTTTTTAAACATGTATCTATTGATTTTTTTTAGAGAGAGGCAGGGAGAGAGAGATCGAAACATCGATGTGAGAGAGAAGCATTGATCGGCTGCCTCTTGCACACCCCCTACTGGGGATCGAGCCTGCAACCTGGGCGTGTGCCCTGACCGGGAATCAAACCAGGACCTCTCAGTCCATGGGAGGAGGCTCCATCCACTGAGCCACACCGGCTGGGCCGTAGCAGCTTTGAAGCAAGGGACTGACGTGCTCAACACAGTCACAGTGGCACTTGCTCTAGTCCATCTATTTCAGCCGGACTCACAATGAAATATCTCAGGACACTTGCATTGAAAGCCTGTCAGCTTGAAGTTGGTTGAGGAGACTCCCCTCCACAAGTTGCTCTGACATCTGGCCCAAACACAACCTGGTCATGTGTCTGGAGGGAGACTAACCAGCTCACGTCCTGGCTTTACCACCTCTGAGCGTGACTCGGGACGTGCTAGTTGGCCTCTCTGTCTGGGCTCCTCGTCCCTACCCGGAGGATGGGGACAGAACTGGGGAACGAGAGCTACCATCGCACTGTCGTCAGAGTTGGGCAGGTGCCCCTTCCGACACAGGTGGGCTGAGGTTAGAGGCTCGCAGGGGAGACCAGTGTGTCGGCTACTTTCCTGACCAGGAGGACAAGGAGGTGGTGAATGTCAACCTTCCCAAACATTACTAGGAAATAACTCTACGAAGGGGACCCAAGACCCTTAATGCCACTGCTGTTCATCTCGCCGCGTTGCTATGCCAGTGGCCCGCGGCTCCTCCGAGCACCCTCTCGTGCACGGGGCGGTCCAGTCACTGGGGGTCTGCTCCGTGGCGGACGAGTCCCGCCCCCCTTGTCCCTTTGTCGGGGCCACTCCCTCCCTCCCACTGCTTAGATACGATGTCCGCACAGAAGTCAGCCCAGAGGGACCTGCGCAGTAAGGCGAAGCAGGGATGACGACCCCGCAGAGACCATGTTGTACAAAGTGACAGTTCTCCAGGGAGCGGCGGTTTCGCCCACGGACCGAAATCAGCTGTGTCTTCCATGAAACCATGATTCCTGAGGACCCCGTCCTGCTACGGTTCCCCACGATTCGGGAGGAAAGTGGTTCAAAGGTTATGTGTGTCTGTGCAGCAAGCACGCCCAGAGCGAAAGACACGCAAGGTTCCGAGCTCGTCACAGCTCAGGAGCGGGCCCTGGTCCCTCCGACAGCGGCCACGGTGAAGGTGGTGTCCGCGGATGTCCCTGAGCCGTGTGGGCGCCGGGCTCACTCCGTCGATTGTGGGCATTCTTACTGGTTTCACGGTGAATAGTCGTGAGAATTTTTTTTTTTTAATGTAAAAGAGATGGATGGGAGGAAGGCAGGGAGGGTAAGAGAGTCATTGCCCACTGTTACCCCAAAGGAAAAGGAGGGGAGACGGCAGAGGGGCTAGTCTTTCTGGGACGGTCCTGCATGCAGGCGGCCCCCCAGGCCAGCAGCTCCCCTGGGCACTTCCCTTCCCTGCTGTCAGAGAGGCCCAGGGCCAGGACAGCCCTGCCGAGGGCCGCCGCGGGTGCGGGGCCGCCGCCTTTCCCGTCCTGGGGGGCTGTGGTTTTCCACCTCGCAGTTCGCCCTGATTCAGAACCAGAAGGTAAAACACGCAGAGGACGGTACCAGCCCTGACCAGATCGCACAACCGCCGAGCCTGGACACCAAAGAGCCCAAGGCCCGGCCATTCCAGACAGACATTCCCACCGCTGGCCCAGTGTTGCTCCGTGGATGCCGGACTCGCCCAGAGGGCCGGGTGTGGAGCGGCTGTTGAGAGAACTTCCTGGCAGCCCGAGGCCCTGGCGGCCGTGATGCACGTGCAGCCTGCCCCCCCCACACCGCCCGGCAGTGATGCACGTGCAGCCTGCCCCCCCCACACCGCCCGGCAGTGATGCCCGTGCAGCCTGCCTCCCCCCCACACCGCCCGGCCGTGATGCACGTGCAGCCTGCCCCCCCCACACCGCCCGGCCGTGATGCACGTGCAGCCTGCCCCCCCCCACACCGCCCGGCCGTGATGCACGTGCAGCCTGCCTCCCCCCACACCGCCCGGCCGTGATGCATGCGCAGCCTGCCCCCCCCACACCGCCCGGCAGTGATGCATGCGCAGCCTGCCCCCCCCACACCGCCCGGCAGTGATGCATGCGCAGCCTGCCCCCCCCACACCGCCCGGCAGTGATGCACGTGCAGCCTGCCCCCCCCACACCGCCCGGCCGTGATGCATGCGCAGCCTGCCCCCCCCACACCGCCCGGCAGTGATGCATGCGCAGCCTGCCCCCCCCACACCGCCCGGCAGTGATGCACGTGCAGCCTGCCCCCCCCACACCGCCCGGCCGTGATGCATGCGCAGCCTGCCCCCCCCACACCGCCCGGCCGTGATGCATGCGCAGCCTGCCCCCCCCACACCGCCCGGCCGTGATGCACGTGCAGCCTGCCTCCCCCCACACCGCCCGGCCATGATGCATGCGCAGCCTGCCCCCCCCACACCGCCCGGCCGTGATGCATGCGCAGCCTGCCCCCCCCACCCCGCCCGGCCGTGATGCATGCGCAGCCTGCCCCCCCCCCACACCGCCCGGCAGTGATGCATGCGCAGCCTGCCCCCCCCACACCGCCCGGCCGTGATGCATGCGCAGCCTGCCCCCCCCACGCCGCCCGGCAGTGATGCATGCGCAGCCTGCCCCCCCCACACCGCCCGGCAGTGATGCATGCGCAGCCTGCCCCCCCCACGCCGCCCGGCAGTGATGCATGCGCAGCCTGCCCCCCCCACACCGCCCGGCCGTGATGCACGTGCAGCCTGCCCCCCCCCCACACCGCCCGGCCGTGATGCACGTGCAGCCTGCCCCCCACCCACGCCGCCTGGCCGTGATGCTTGCGCAGCCTCCTCCCCCCACCCACGCCGCCTGGCCGTGATGCATGCGCAGCCCCCCCCCCCCGCCCGGCCGTGATGCATGCGCAGCCTGCTCCCCACCCCACGCTGCCTGGCCGTGATGCATGCGCAGCCTCCCCCGACCCACGCCGCCTGGCCGTGATGTATGCGCAGCCCCCCCCCCGCCCGGCCGTGATGCATGCGCAGCCTGCCCCCCACCCACGCCGCCCGGCCGTGATGCATGCGCAGCCCCACCCCCCGCCCGGCCGTGATGCATGCGCAGCCTGCCCCCCACCCACGCCGCCCGGCCGTGATGCATGCGCAGCCTCCCCCCACCCCACGCTGCCTGGCCGTGATGCATGCGTAGCCTGCCCCCCACCCCACGCTGCCTGGCCGTGATGCATGCGCAGCCTCCCCCCACCCCACGCTGCCTGGCCGTGATGCATGCGCAGCCTCCCCCCACCCCACGCTGCCTGGCCGTGATGCATGCGCAGCCTCCCCCCACCCCACGCTGCCTGGCCGTGATGCATGCGTAGCCTGCCCCCCCCCCACGCTGCCTGGCCGTGATGCATGCGCAGCCTCCCCCCACCCCACGCTGCCTGGCCGTGATGCATGCGCAGCCTGCCCCCCCCACCCACGCCGCCCGGCCGTGATACACATGCGGCCTGCCCCCCCCACCCCACCCAAGCCGCCCGGCTGTGATGCATGCGCAGCCTGGTGAGGTGCTTGGGATGGGCAGTCACTCCCCCTCACACCTGCTGTCCCCTTCCCTTTGCGGAGGGACCTGTCCCGGCCCACCGCTGGCTGGGAGGATTGTGTGTAGAAGCCCAGTGAAGGTTCCGCCCTCCGCAGGCCCTTGGCAGGGTCTCTCTGCAGCCAGCAGTCAGGGCTGGCCCGTGAGCCCCTCACCCCAGAGTGCGGCGCAGCCCATGGCTGTGGCTTCTGAGCCTCCCCGCCTCGAGGGCCTTGCTCCTTCTGCTCTAGTCCCTTCTATGGGCCCCTGCGTAGAGGAGCCCAGACTAGACGTCTAAGGACCAGAGAAGACATGGGAGAAGGGCCCCGCCCAGCCAGAACCAGCACCAGACATGCAAGAGCTCACCTTAGCCCCTCAAGCTGCTGATGACTGTAGCTCCACGTGTGGGCCGACAGGACCAGCGGAAAGACCCCGGTGGAGCCGGTGCAAACTGATGACCCACAGCACTTTTAATTGACCTATACTTTACATACAACATGTGTAAGCCAAGGTGTACAATGTGTTGATCTGACATTTATATATTGCAACATGACTACCACTATAGCTCAAGCTAACACCTCTATTATGTCACATGATTACCATTTCTTTTCTGCATGTGTGTGGTAAGAACATTTAATATGGAGTCTTTTAGCAACATTGAAGTGTTTACTACCGAGTTGTTGACTATAATCACTATGCTGAGCATTAGACCTTCAGAGCGTATTCCTCTTGTTGTAAGTGTGTTCCCTTTGACTAACATCTCCCCAGTTCACCTCCTCCCAGGCCATGGTAACCACCATTCTACTCTCTGATCCTACGAGTTTGGCTTTTTTAGGTCCCACATATAAGTGATATCATGCAGTATTTGTCTTTCACTGCCTGGCTTATTTCACCAAACATAATGCCCTCAAGTTCATCCATGCTTTTGTAAATGTAGGGTTTCCTTCTTTCTCATGCTGACTTGTGGTCCATCATAGACACATGACACAGCTGCTTTCTCCATTCACCCATTAACACACACTCAGGTTGCTTCCCTACCTCGGCTATTGGGACTAATGCGGCAATGAACATGGACGTGCTGATATCTTTTGAATATCCTGTTTATTTCATGTATATCCAGAAATGTGATTGCTAGGTCATAGGGTAGTGGTATTTTTAATTTCCTGAGGAATCTCCACATTGTTTTCCCTAGGGGTTGAAACTAATTTACATTCCCACCATCGGTGCACAAGAGTTCCCTTTTCTCCACGTCCTCTCCTGTCTTCTTGAAAATAGCCATTCTAACAGGTGGTATCTCACTGTGGTTTTGATTTGCATTTCCCTGATCATTAGTGACAGTGAGCATCTTTTGTGTACCTGTTACTCATTAGGATATGTCTGTTGGAAAAATAACTATTTAGTTCCTCTGCCCAATTTTAACTTTTGTTGTTGTTGTATGCGTTCTTTTTTGATAGAGAGGAAGGGAGAGGAAGAGATAGACACATCGATGAGAGAGAAACATCAGTTGGCTGCCTCCTGCACACCCCGTACTGGGGATCAAGCCTGAAATCTGGGCATGTGCCCTGACCAGGAATCAAACTGGTGACCTCTTGGTGCACCGGATGACACTCAATCCACTGAGCCACACCGGCCTGGCTGTTGTATGAGTTCTTTATATATTTTGGATATTAACTCCTTGTCTGATATCTGGATTATAAAGATTTTTTTCCCATTCCACAGGTTGCCTTTTCATTTTGTTGATTCTTTTGCTGTGTAGAAGCTTTTTAGTTTGATGTAGTCTTACTTGTCAATTTTTGCTTTTGTGGCTTGCACTTTTGGCGTTACATCCCAGAAGTCATTGCCAACACCAGTGTCAAGGAGCTTCTTCCCTGTGTTTTCTCCTATGAGTTTTACAGTATCAGGTCTTATGTTTAAGTCTTCAATTTGTTTCAAGTTAATTTTTGTGAGTGAGTGGTGTGAGGTGGGGTCCAATTTCACTTTTCTGCATGTGGCTGTCCAGCTTTCCCAGCACATCTGTTGAAGAGACTTCCTTTCCCCATTCAGTTCCTGGCTCCGTTCCCAAACATCAGTTCACAGTATATGCAGGGACTTATTTCTGAGCTCTCCAGTCTGTTCCATTGGTCTATGTGTCTGTTTTTATGCCAGGACCATACTGTTTTAATTACTATAGCTTTGTAGTACAATTTGAAATCAGGAAGCATAATGCCTCTGCTTTGTTCTTTTTTCTCAGGACTGCTTTGGCTAGTCAGGGTCTACTGTAGTTTCATACACATTTTAGGATAGTTTTTCCTATTTCTGTAAAAAAAAAAAAAAATGCCTGTAGATTTTGATAGGGATTGCACTGAATCTAGAGATGGGTTTGGGTAGCATGGACATATTAACCATATTAATTCTTCTTATCCATGAACACGAGCTATCTTTCCATTTGTGTCTCCTTCCATTTCTTTTATTAAAATTTTATCATTTTTATTGTACAGATCACTTCCATGGCTACATTTATTTCTAAGTATTTTATTGTTTTTGATGCTCTTGTGAATGGAATAGTTTTCTTTATTTCTTTTTCAGATATTTCATTGTTAGTGTATAGAAACACAACTGATTTCTGTATGTTGACATTATATCCTGCAACTTTACTGAGGTCGTTGATTAATTGTAGCAGTTTCTTGGCCGAGTCTTTAGTATTTTCCATATGTAAGATCAAACCATCATGACAATTTTACTTTTTCCTCTCCAATTCAGGTGCCTTTCATTTTATGTTTTGCCTGATTACTCCAGCCAGGACTGTCAGTACTATCTCGAATGTGAGTGGTGACAGTGGACACTGGTCTTGCTCTTGGAGGAAAAGCTTTCAATTTTCACTATTGAGTATGAAATTAGCTGTGGGATTATCACATATGACCTTCATTATGTTGAGGCATGTTTCTTCTACACAATTCATTGAGGATTTTTTTTATTTGTTTTATTGTTTTTGTTTTTTTATCCTCACTCGAGGACATGTTTGCATTTATCTTTAGATAGAGCAAGAGGGAGAAAGGGAGGAAGAGAGAGAGAGAAACATCAACATTAGAGAGACACGTCAACTGGCTGCCACCCACACGACCCCAACCAAGGCCGGGGACAAACTGCAACCGAGGTACATGCCTTAGCAGGAACCAAACCCAGGACTCTCCAGTCCGCAAGTCGACACTAACCTCTGAGCCAAACCAGCCAGGGCTTGTTTTTGTTTTTAGAGAGAAACATGGATGTGAGAGAGAAACATTGATCAGCTGCCTCCTGCACACCCCCTACTGGGGATCGAGCCTGCAACCTGGGCATGTGCCCTGACTGGTAATTGAACCAGGACCTCTCAGTCCATGGGACGATGCTCAATCCACTGAGCCACACCAGCTGGGCTCCTTGAGGATTTTTTTAATGAACAGATATTGTATCTTGTCAAATGCCTGTCCTTATCTATTGAGATAATCATATGATTTTTATCTTTCATTCTGTTGATGTGATATATCATATTTATTGATTTATGTATCTTGAACCGCCCTTGCATCCCAAAGATAAATCTCACTCGGTCAAGGTTTGTGATCCCTTTTTATTTTTTTAATCCTCACCCAAGGATATTTTTTCATTTATCTTCAGATAGAGTGGAAAGGGGGAGAGAGAGAGAGAGAGAGAGAGAGAAAAACGCTAGTGTTAGAGAGACACATCAACTGGTTGCCTCCCACACGACCCTGACCAGGCATGTGCCCTTGACTGGGATCGAACCCATGACACTTTGGTCTGTGGGCTGACACTCTAGCCAAACTGGCCAGTGCAAATCCTTTTAAGATATTGTTGAATTCAGTTTGCTAATATTTTGTTGGGGATTTTTGCATTTATATTCATCTGGGATATTGTTCTATAGTTTTCTTTTTCTGTAATCCTTATCTGGATTTGGTATCCAGGTAATGTGGTCTCATAAAATGGAGAAAATTGGAAGTGTTCCCTCTTCTTTAAGTTTTTGAAAGAGTTTGAAAAGGATTGCTGTTAGTTCTTCTTTAAATGTTTGGTAGATTTCAGCAGTAGGGTCATCTGCTCCCGGATTTTTTTGTGTTGGGAGTTTTTTGATTACTGATTCAATTTCCTGACTTATTATTGGTCTGTCAAAATTTTCTATTTCTTTATGATTCAGACATAGTAGGTTGTATGTTTCTAGGAATTTATTCATTTCCCCTAGCTTATCCAATTTACTGGTCTATAATTGCTCATAGTCTCTTACGATCCTTTGAATTTCTGTAAAATCAGTTGTAACGTCTTCTTTTTACTTTCTGATTTTATGAATTTGAGTCTTCTCTCTTTTTTTCATATTCTAGCTAAAGGTTTGTCAATTTTGTTTATGTTTTTGAAAAACCAGCTCTTAGTTTCATTGATCTTTTCTATTGTTTTTCTGACCTGTATTTCATTTATTTCCACTCTGAACTTTGTTATTTCCTTCCTTCTGGTAATTTGGGGCTTCGTTTGTTTTTCTTTCTCGAGTTCCTTGAGACGTAAAATTAGGTTGTTTATTTGAGATCTTTCTATTTTCTTAAAATACGCGTTTATCACTAGAAACTTCCCTCTCAAGACTGTTTTTGCAACATCCCTTAGGTTTTGGTGTGCTCTCTTTCCATTTTTATTTGTTTTGAGATTTTTTTCAATATCCCTTTTTATTTCTTCTTTCACCCACTGCTTGTTCAGGAGCGTGTTGTTTAGTTTCCACATGCGTGTACATTTTCCCACTTTTCTCTTCTTGATCCTAGTTATACCACTGTGATCAGAAAAGATAGTTGGTATGAGTTCAAGTTTCTTAAATTTTCTAAGACTTACTTTGTGGCCTGTCATATGATCTGTCCTGGAGAACGTTCTATAAATGTCTGTTAGGTCCATTTAGTGTAATGTATGGTTCAACTCCAATTACTCCCTGTTGATTTTCTGTCTGGATGATCTATCTCGGCTGAAAGTGGAGTATCGAAGCCCTGTACCATTACTGAATTATTGTCTATTACTTCCTTTAGATCTGTTACTATTGCTGAATATATTTAGGTACTCCAATGTTGGGTGCATATATGTTTACAATCGTTACATCTTCTTGATTAATTGACCCTTAAAAACACGGGCCACTTCATGAATGTGAGTGCCGCCCTTGCGCAGCGACCATGCTAATCTTCTCTTTATTTTTCCAGTTTTAGTATATGTGTTGCTGAAATGAGCACAACCCACAGTATTACAAAGAGGTAATATTATTGTTTTAAGCCACTAAATTTTCAGGTGGTTTTAAAACAGCAGTAGATCATTGATAATGACTTAATCTGATCAATGGGTCAAGGAAGGGAGGTTGAGGGTACACAGTTCAACTCCTTCTTGATTCTCCTTTCGGGAGGAAGCAGCTCCCTGAGAATCCATGTTCTTTTGTCGTTCACAGTAAATATTACAGATTGAGATACAATGATATTTATTTTCCAAATGCTGAAGGGCCAAGAGTTAAAGTCAATATTTGGCCGAAATCAAGGCCAAACCAAATGAAAAAATGAATTAAGGATCGCGCGGCCATTGTGGCTCAGCGGTTGAGTGTCGACCCTGCACCAAGAGGTCGCCGGTTAAATTCCCAGCCAGGGCACATGCTCAGGTTGTGGGCCAAAACCCCAGTGGGGGGCATGCAGGAGGTGGCCAAACGATGTTCTCTCTCATTGATGTTTCTAGATCTCTCTCCCTCTCCCTTCCTCTCTCTCTCTCTCAAAAATTCAATAAAGAAAAATCATTTAAAAAAAATTTAACAGAACTAAAGATCAAGAATGTCTAAAGAGCCCTTGCCGGTTTGGCTCAGCAGGTAGAGCATCGGCCTGCAGTCCAGAGAGACCCGGGTCCCTGCTTAGGGTACATACTTCGGTTGCAGTTTGTCCCCGGCCCTGGTTGGGCCCTGCCACTCGATGTGTCCCTTTCACGTCAATGTTTTTTTCTCTCTCTCTCTCTCCCACTCTATCTGAACAAAAAATGGAAGAATGTCCTCGGGTGAGGAAAAAAAAAAAAAGAATGTCTAAAGAATAATTTAAAACTTAGAATATTATAATTTCAGTAGTCACCAATTGAAAGTTGATTAGTAAGATTAAATGTGTTTTTTTTTGTTTTTGTTTTTTTTTATCCTCACCCGAGGACATTTTTCCATTTTTGGCTCAGGTAGAGTGGGAGGGAGAGAGAGGAACAGAGAGAGAGAGAAACATCGATGTGAAAGGAACACATCGAGTAGCTGCCACCCGCACAACCGACCAGGGCCGGGGACAAACTGCAACCGAGGTACGCGCCCTTAGCGGGAACCGAACCCGGGTCTCTCAGGACCGCAGGCCGACACTCCAACCGCTGAGCCAAACCAGCCAGGGCTAAATGTGTTTTTAATACATTTAGCAATGTGTTTTATTTTATTTTTTTCTACATTCTTAAGTATGTCTAAATTGAAAGTAATTTGTCGAGATTTTGAATTTTTCTCCTCATGAAATTTTAAGGTGGCAAAAATGAGTATTTAATTCATTCTCACAAGACGTGAAAAATTCTCAAATAGGACTTTTTACTGAGAGCACACAGAGCCCTCGTATGGAATTTGGCCTTGACATTTTTCAGTTACCTATTTTTATATGAATGTAGTTTTCCTGATTATCAGGAGGATGTTTTGTTCTGAGAACTTCTGTTGTTTCTGTGTAATGCTAAAAAGTTTTTTAAAGGTGATTTTTCTTAGTTTTTCCTGCTCTATTTTGTCTGCTCCACTTTTATCTTGACTTTGTCTTTCCTTCATCTAGCTTTT
This sequence comes from Molossus molossus, assembly GCF_014108415.1. NCBI lineage: Eukaryota > Metazoa > Chordata > Mammalia > Chiroptera > Molossidae > Molossus > Molossus molossus. The sequence continues at coordinate 124,375,190 of NW_023425377.1, read as the reverse complement.
TCATTCCTGATCTTTTTTTTTTTAATCCTCACCTGAGGATATTTTTCCATTTATCTTCAGATAGAGTGGGAGGGAGAGAGAGAGAGAGAAACATGGATGTGAGAGAGACACATCAATTGGCTGCCTCCTGCAGGACCCCACCCAGGGCCGGGGACGGAACTACAACCAAGGTACATGCCCTTGACCGGAATCGAACCCATGACCCTTTGGACCATGAGCTAGTGCTCTAATTGCTGAGCCAAACTGGCCAGGGCACTTCCTGATCAGTTCTGCTTCTGCTCCTACCTTCTGCCTGAGTGTGGGGCCCTGTGGAAGGTCGGAAGGTGCTAACCAAGCCTGCCAGCCTGGCTCACTCCAGGCCCCTTGCCTCTCCCAGGCAAGGACAGACCCCTCTGAACGGATTCCATGTGGAAGTAGAGTTGTTGCTGATGTAATTGGTGAACTCGTAGTCATACTGGAATTGAGTGGGGCCCTGCTCCAATGTGACTGATGTCCTGGAGAATGTGGCCATGAAGACAGAGAGAATGCCATGTGATGACAATGGCAGAACCGGAGCTATGTAGCTGCAGTGCCCAAGATTGCCCGCAGACCACCAGAAGCTAGGAAGGGGCAAGGAAGCAGCCCTTACAGGTGCTGGTGGGCATGCAGGCCCACTGACACCTGGCTGCAGACTTCTACCTCCAGACGGGAGCCAGTACGTTTCTTTTGTTTGAAGCCGGCCTGTTTGTGGTACTTTGCTACGGTCGCCCTAGGCAACTAATAGCCTAAGAAACGGCTACGGGGCTTCTTATCTTCGTGGTCTGAGTCTGCGTGGAGCAATGGGCTGGGTTGTGCAGTCACAAAAAGACATCATCATATAAACACTCTCACCCTGGCCGGTTTGGCTCAGCAGTTAGAGTGTCGGCCTGTGGACCAGAGAGTCCTGGGTTCGGTCCCCGCTGGGGGCGTGTACCTCAGTTGCAGTTTGTCTCCCGCCAAAAAAAAAGAATCTCACCCACCCTATGGTGAACATAGAACCCAACAAGCCAAGAATTTGGAAGCAACTAATGTCAACTAACGTCGGTCTACAGAGTCCAAGTCTTCTGTAACCTAATTAATTTGATTACCCCGCTGCTTTTGGCACCTTTAAGAGCAGAGGTACGATCAGGGTGCTGTGGCAATCAGTTGACCTGGCCCCGAGTGCCCTGTGGTGGCCCCGCCGCCCGAACACAGGTTGTCTCCTTTCGCAGCTCTGTAAGGTACCTTCTTCCCCGTCGTGAAAGAGCTTGGCTTCCACCGGGTGGGTGAAGCTTGGGCGCAGCTCCTCTCTTAGAACTTGTCTTCTGCCCTGGCCAGTTTGGCTCAGCGGTTAGAGCGTCGGCCTGTGGTCCGGAGAGACCCGGGTTCGGTTCCCGCTATGGGCATGTACTTCGGTTGCAGTTTGTCCCCGGACCTGGTTGGTCATGTGGGTGGCAGCCACTCGATGTGTCCCTTCATGTCGATGTTTCTCTCTCTCTCTCTCCCTCTCTCTCCCTCCCACTCTATCTGTACAAAAAATGGAAAAATATCCTCGGGTGAGGAGGATAAAAAAAAAAAAGAACTTGTCTTCTAAGTTTAAGTTCTGAATCGCCAAACAGACCAACAAATCTCAAAGAATAACATATTTTCTTTGTTCATTGTAAAAGTAAACGTCCCCATTGGAGAGGGTCCCGACTTGACCTCTTCCCTCGTGCAGCAGGGCCTGCGGGGGTTCTGCAGCTCTCGTTAGAAACAGCACCGAAGGTGAGGCCTTTGCTGGGCTTGGAGGACCACATGAAGACCCTCTCTGGTAGTTTCTGTGAGTGACATACAAGGTAACCCTGCCAAACAGACCTGCATTCGAACCATTGCGACAAAGACATGGGTGTCATTGTCCACAGGTCTCTCCCCATCGAAAACGGAACTGGATCAGAGCCGTAGGGTTTTTTCTTGCTTCATTTAATCTGTTATTCCTCTCCCTTTTTCATAGTTTCAAAGTATTTTGTGACCCTAGAACAGGGATTTTCAACGCTGCGTATGCTTGGGGCCCACATTCATAGGCTGATTCAGGGGGACGGGGCTCAGTCCAGGAAACCACAGATCTTCTTGTTCCGTAACCAGCGCTGGGACCTGGATCTGACCATTGTGCGTCGCTGCCTCTCTCTCCTTTCTTTTCCCACAATCACCTGGGGACAGAGAAAGCAAGCTCGCCCCTCCCCTCTCATATCTGGACCCCCCCCAAAGTAAAACTCTAGGCTCTGTTGGCCAGTCTGTCCCTTGAACGCTAAATGGGGAACTGAGACAGCCGGCGGCTGTGACTTGGTTCCACGTTAACTCATGAAGGAACCAGTAAGGTTGTATCACTGGCCAACAAGCAAACACATCTGCCGTCGTTAGGAATGCCGAGATGAATCTGCAGACAGATGGAAAACTGGCTAATATCCACAGGGCCATAATCTCTTATATTCCACATGAAAACGTTCACTTGCACTTCTATGGACGAGCAGTATTTGCATGACTGTAAGTTTTCTAAGACGTACTAAGTTATCAAATAGCTTAAAGACTAGTCTCAACCCCTATAGAACTAGATAAACCTGGAAGGCTGTGCTAGAAGGGACCCCAGTGATTTGTTTTTTTCTTCCTGTTTAAATATCTTCTAGTTTTTTCTTGACACAGTCGAAGAAAAATGACTTTCCTTGTCAGTAAAATGAGAGATCTGGACTATGACTTCCGCGATTCTTCAGTATCAACACCCTGTTACTGGGATGCCTTGGCCATTTTTCTTTCTTTCTTTTTTTTTTTTTTTTAAGAATCTCAAGGATATTTTTAAAATTTTTTATATTCCTTTATTGATTTTAGAGAGGAAGGGAGAGGGAAAGAGAGATAGAAACATTGATGAGAGAGAACATCGACTGGCCACCTCCTGCATGCCCCCCACTGGGGATCGGGCCCACAACCTGGGCATGTGTCCTGACCAGGATTCGAACCAGTAACCTCTTGGTGCAGGGGTTGACGCTCAGCAGCTGAGCCACACCGGCCGAATACCCCGGCCATTTTCTACGTGTGCGCATAAAACTCATGGAACTTGTTTTGCCAGCATGTCAGAGCTATTGAAGTCATTTGTGTTAGTCAACATCAGCCGTGGCTGTGAGTATATCCTCTGTCTAAAAATAAAATCAAGCCCTGGCCGGTTTGGCTCAGCGGTTAGAGCGTTGGCCTGTGGTCCAGAGAGACCCGGGTTCGGTTTCCGCTAAGGGCACGTACCTCGGTTGCAGTTCGTCCCTGGCCCTGGTTGGGTCATGCAGGAGGCAGCCACTCGATGTGTCCCTTTCACATCGATGTTTCTCTCTCCTTCTCTCCCTCCCACTCTATCTGAACAAAATATCAAAAAATGTCCTCGGGTGAGGATAAAAATAAACAAATAAATAAAAATAAAATCAAACACAAATTCTGCCTCCCGTGTGTGTGTGCACTTGTTAATGGGAGCAGAACCTGACCACAGGTAGTGTAGGTGTATTTGTTCACTGTCTGTACCCAAAGTGACTTTACAGAAGGTGCTGCCAACTTGGTGAATATGACAAGTCAGGGCAATATTGTGTAGAGTTTGTAGATGGTGAGACTTTGAGAAGCGGTGGTTCAAGGTTTCTCTGATGCCTGCAGACACCCACTGCAGAGCCTGAGACTGCTGCTCGCAGTGGGGGGTGCTGGTGGAGGGTGGGGAGGCTACAACAGACCGCCTGTGGTTTTGTTTGTTTATTTACTTCATTGCTCCTCCGTCAGGCCAGCTCTAAACTTGAAAGCAGCAGAAACGAGGCACAGAGCCTCTGTAACTTCGTAATTTAAAAAATGGTTGTTGAGTGAATCGTGGACCCAAGTTCCCTTTCTCTGAACACAGAGCAGGTATCCTCAACCTATTTAGTTTTTTAGAATTGACTATGTTTGAAGGTGTGAAAGCATGAGTAATGATTACATGCAGCTGATATGTTTTGAGGATAAATATTCTGCTTTGTAGATTTTATCAGGTAAAACCCCATTCAGTTTAGAAATCAGCATCAGAACTTCTTTTTTATGTAAATTTGTTTATTCTCATTTGGATGGTCTCATTTGAGCTAAAACGATATTCTTGATGGTAAAACATAAAAACAATCACATTTCTTTGTTTCAGTCTTTCTTTTCTTTCATCCTAGTCATTCGTGTAGAGCGATGGGTAGTGTTCGGAGAGTTTCTGGTAATAGCACACCTACACAGATGTGCCGCAGGAAGCTAAAGTCCTTACCTGATACCCTCAGTAACTGCGACCTGATGAGTCATATATGGACTCAGGACGATTGCTACCGAATGGTGAAGATTGATGTCCCCAATATCTTTTTCTACACCAATAACATTGCATGGACTCAAGGGGCAAAAATATCAGAGGCCTAGATTTTAAACACACACACACACACACACACACACACACACACACCCCTTTATGCCTGTCCTCACAGATACACACGTACACAAAGGTGGTTGCTGGTAAGGCTCAGAGGCGGGCACGGGGAATGGGATGATGAGAAAAGGTAACTAATGGGACCAACACCTTGTATGTGAGCGCCAGGTGACACTCATTTATTTTATCCCAAAACCCCCGCGAAGGAGCCTCCAGGTGAAGAAAATGAAAGTCGATGTAAGCAGCAGCACTCAGTTTTGAAACGGTTTCACCTGACCCCAAAGCCAAGCGGCTGTAGAGTCAGATTTCTCCTGTTGCCCCTGACTCAGCGAGGGCCCCACACTGAAGCCCGGAGCCAGTAAGCCCACGTTTTAAGGTCAGAGCTGCCAGCACCTGGAGCAAGGCCATCCCCCAGCTTCTCCAGCAGCATGGCCCTCAGGGCCCATCCCGCACCAGCCAGCCTGCGTCCCCTCCCCAGGAGAACTGAGCGGGGGAGGGGGCCAGAGCTTTCCTCTCCCCAGAGCGAAGGGACAAGGAAAGGGGGGAAAGGATTATTCTAAAGACTGGGCTGCCTACAAGAGAAGGAGACCAACATTTCACCCCTATAATGGGATTTGGTTCCAGAGCAGACAGGTTGCTGGGCCCCATGGGACCCGGATAGAGGCAAGGAGATTTGGAGGGAGCGAGCGGGGAGCTGCCAGGACCGCCCTGCCTGCGATCTGTCAGTTTCTGTTAGAAGGGTCTCAGTTTGCCGGAAGTGAGAACTCGCGTTGTAGTTTGGGGCCGTGTAAGCTGTGTGTGTATATGGGTGTGTCTGAGAGGAGGTGGCTGGCAAAGATGCCCACACACTGCAGGTGAATGCCACCAACCAGGGGTCCCTAGAGTAGATGGTCAACCAGCCAAAGATAGCCAGGGCCCAGGGGAACAGCACCCACTGTCCCGCTCATTTGCAAAGGATGTTGGAGCCGCCTCCTCCTCCTCGGCCGCATGCCCAGTGAGATACACGTGGAAGAGGGAGGAGGAGATGGATACAGATGCAGACCTAGCCTGAGCTAGGGGAAGAAGATGAACTTTGAATTTAGTTTGAGAACAGGACTGAATTTTAAATGCCACAATGAGGCTGTTCAACCAAAATAGGCTGAAAATTTGTAAAGGCTGGCCAAGATATTGTTAAACCAATGCTAGAAGAAAAGTTTGAGGCCGGGGGGATCATTGAGCACAACTATCGGGAGAATTTTAGGAAAATATAACTCTTTTATATTTATAGCCCCTTCGAACAAAAGTTAAGTATAGTGGCTCTGGCTGGGTAGATCAGTTGGTTAAAGCATCATCCCCCAACGCCAAGGTCTGGGTTTGATCCCTGGTCAGGGCACACACAAGAATCAATGAATGCATAAATAAGTGAACAACAAATTGATGTTTCTCTCTCTCTCTCTCTCTCTCTCTCTCATCAATAAATAAAATTTTTTTTTTTTTATCCTCACCTGAGGATATTTTTCCATTTTTTGTACAGATAGAGTGGGAGGGAGAGAGAGAGAGAAACATCGATGTGAAAGGGACACATCGAGTGGCTGCCACCCGCACGACCAACCAGGGCCGGGGACAAACTGCAACCGAAGTACGTGCCCTTAGCGGGAACCGAACCCCGGTCTCTCCGGACCGCAGGCCGACGCTCTAACCGCTGAGCCAAACTGGCCAGGGCAAATAAAATTTTTTTAAAAGTTAAGAATAGTCATCAAGCCAATAACTCCATAATTTTCTCCCCTGTGTAACCCAGACAAGGGTAGTTAGCCATAGGCATATGTCTGGCACCTTGGGGCCCTTCTCAAGACTTCCCCAATTACCTGGAACTCCTCAAAACTGGTAAGGTGTGCCTATTTCCTTTAGCTACTTGCCCCTTACGTGCTTCTGCTTCTGCGGGGCATCGACCTGACTTCATGAGAAAGTTCCTGGCTGCCTTTGTCGCAGCTGAGGGAGAGAGAGGGTTCCGGCTCCCTCTGCAGGAGCAGTAGGTCAGATGCTTTAAAACAGTTCAGGCGTGGTGCCTTTGCAAGACATGCCGCCCCAAAGCTCGTCTGCTCCCCGTCCCGTGACCCCTAACCTCCACACACTCCCAGAGCCACCCCAAACTTCAAGTAGCAGCATCTAACCTAAGGTTACTGAACAGTGATCATGGTGGAAGATGGCCTAATGGGCTCCGGTGGTCTGCCTCTTCCTTTTGCCACAGACCTTGTCATTTCTCCTGCTAAGGGAGCAGAATGCCCTTCCCACTCTTTGACTTTGGGTTTAGCCCCGTGACTTGCCTCGGCCAACAGACGGACCAGGGAATGACACGGCGCCCTGACGAGCCCGGGCCGTCCCCCGCTCTGGGGTCGTCATTTTGATTTGAGCCGCTGCATTTTGGGATGTGGTGTATATAATGGGCCAAAAGCTAACTGATACCATCATTTTTGTAGTCCAGTGAAGAATTTATACCATTTTTTTGAAGCGCTATTACTTCTAGAGTAATTGTTTGCACTCGTGAGCTCAGTAAGTGATTAACTCCGATTTGTGCAATTTGCTGAAACACGTGTTTGCTGGACAGTCTGGGAAGACAGCGTGTCTGCACTCACGCTGTAGCATGGGGGGGTGTCAGTGGGACAGAGCATCAGCGGGACAGAGGTGTCAGCGGGACAGGGTGTCAGCGGGACAGGGCGTCAGCGGGACAGGGCGTCAGCGGGACAGAGCATCAGCGGGACAGAGGTGTCAGCGGGACAGAGGTGTCAGCGGGACAGGGCCACGCCTCCCGCAGGACCCCCAGGGCACGGAAGGTCGCTGAGTCTGCTCCGTGCGCTGCAGCCCAGCTCACTCATGAGTCACCCGTCAGGAACTCGGAGCACCTTCCCTACGGAAACGCTGGGTAATGTTTCTGGCAAACATCCACCAGCCCACTTAACTGCAGACCCGAACTGAAACACCGACTACCCCACGTGCCACGTGCGCAGGGAAGCGCTGTCCTCCGGCTCGGTCCCCTGCTCTCTCTGCTGTCCCCTTTCTCCTTCTCGCTCTTTCCAAAGGAAGAGGAGCGATCGCTTGAAGCCTGCTGTGTACTGGGTCTCCTTTCCCACATGGGCAGGGTCGCTGTCTGGATGGACAGTGAGGACCCGCACTGTCTCTCAGCCGTGGTGTCCTCTCCCACACGGCTAGTGGACGTGGACTCTCTCTCTCGCTCTCCCTCTCTCCTTCCCAGACATGCCTGACCCATGATTCGTATTTGCAAAGACAACCAAAAGCCCACTTAGTCTCAGGCCTAAGATGGGTTCTCCATCCTGGAGGGACCCAAACCATTTAATCAGGGCGTTTAAAAAGTGCGGGCGCAGGCTGACACACCAGTGCTTGGCCCCTGTCATTTGGCTGGTGGTCCGAGTTGGGTACCGGCCGCAGTCAGAAAGCTGGAGGGGCCAGAGGCAGTTAGGACTCCTGTGCCCAGTCCCTGCTGTTCTGTCCCCCGCCGGAAATCCTTCCCGTGTGCGGCCCAGACGGCTGGCACAGCTCCCAGGCGGCCCTCCTCACGACTGCAAGGGGACACCCTCCCGTTTCACAGCGGCTCGAGTTCTGGAAGAATCTCCAGTTTTTCCATGGGGGAGGAGTGGTCAGGTTTTGTTAGAAGAGGAACGTAAAAGTTGAAACTAAGAGAGGTAGTAGAAGTGTATGTGTGTTCCACTTCAGAACTCGGGGACCTAACTGCTCCCTGACCTTGGCCTCCACTGATACAGCCTCTCCGAACACCAACAGTCCACACCTGCCCCGAGCATCGCCACGCCAGCTGCCACCGCTCACTTACTCAGTTAAAACCCTGTTAATTCCGCCTCAGTGTTTAAAACTCAAACTGCTTAGCATAGACAGAGGACGTTCCTGTTGATAACTGGAATGCTCTCTTTAAATTCACTCTGAAAGCCATTTCTCTCCATGGTCTTTCTCTTAAGGGTCTAATGTGCTCAAAAGAAAGGCCATGTACATTAGCATTTATTTTCCCTACAAATTTTACAGCCACTAAAACCTATTATTGATAGTTGCATATTTTAACTCTAAAAATTTAATGAAATCTTTAAACCTTTGAGAGTTTCCTAGCCTCCCTTTCATAGAGTTGGTATTTAGAAATGAGTTGAATCCGTGTCTCATGTCTTACTTGCAGTTCCAATACCTGTCAAGGCCAAAGGGAGCCCTTGCATCTGGAGCACAGGTGACTTGAGCCAAGGGCTTCGAGACGGAGTGAGGCCACCTGTGCATGGACTCTCGTCCCCTCCGAGAGCTCTCTAAACTCTCAGGAGGCCCTGTTCTCACACACTGCTGAGAGGCTCAGGAGTAGCACCCCCCCACGCTGGGCCCCTACGCCACTCAGCTGCACAGTCCTGGCTCTGGTCGTGGCAGGTGGACAGGGGAGGCGTTGGCGATGTGCTGTCTGAGGGGGAGCCGGAAAGTTCCGGGAGAGCAGGGATGAGCCAGGGAACGAGAGAGCTTCGACAGCACTGGAATCTGGCGCCGTGTGCCCCAGGGCAGGTACAGCCATGCTCCCAAGTACACGAGGGACTCCGTGCTCTTTAAAACAGATCAAAATACTCCTCTTCTTGATCCACAGATGTGGGCACATGTCTAGAGACTGGCACTACTTTTGGCCACTCCACCAGCTGTCAGGTAGCCAAGGAAGAGGTGGGGTCCCCGGGTGAGGCAGCTCCTGGAGGCGGTGGGCTCCCGCACAGGCTGTTTGGGGACAGGCCCCTCCTCCTAAGCTTCAGAGGAGGTTTGGACCCCAGCACCCCTCAGCGTTCACCTGAAATGCACGGGCTGTTTCTTTCTCTTAGACTCCATGCAAACACTCTTAGTTAGCAGTTTACAAGTCCTAGTAAAATCTCTTTAACTGCTTATAGAATTTGGGATGTAGTATTATCAATCTAAAGAAGCTATCAACCAAGAAATATTTCAATAAGGCTGTCTCGCTGTTATCACTGCCAACAACAGTTCCTAAGGTGGAGAATCAAGGTGTGGCCACCAAAAGTCAAACAGCCTGATGTGTGGACAGGGCCAGGTTTTCTCCTCAGGCTGCAACAACCTTCAGCCGAGTCTTTTCGTGTGGGTTGTGTGCATCGCCTCCCCGGGCAACACACCTTTTCCTTCAAAAAGGGAGCCAGTAGAGTACTTTCCTGATTTTTCATGCCAGAGAGAATGGTAGGTTATCCAAATAAATCTTACTGGAATGTACGAGGAACATTCTCAGAATTCAGTCTTCGAGGGTGACAAAGCCCTGAGGCGAGAGGAACGAACCCGGGCGCCTGCCCCGCACCGAGCCCTGCTGGGACACGGACGCAGGGACTCGGCCAGCACCGCCCGGGCAGCTCGGCTTTGTCGGCTCATCACTCGGACAGCCACACAGATGATGGCATTATTCATAGCTGGCCGCCTGGATTACGTTTTCACATATTTCTCCAGTTCCTGCTGGGGGAGAGAGGCCTCCTATGGGCAGACCGACAGACTCAGAAAGACAGAGCAAGGGACAGCGAAGGGAAAACGGATTCATGATGACACAGATGTAAAATTCCCTAGTTAAGAACAAGGCTGCAATAAAAATACACATATGAAGAAAAGTATTGTTTGGTACTTTTCCATTAATTTTTCAAAGGTCTTGACCTCCTAAAGAAAAATTTCTGACTAACAGGGGTTTTCCTCACCGCTGAGTTCCTTCTTCTGCGGGTCCTGCAGCGACACAATGGTCCTATATTTGGCCCTCAGACAGTTGCCACGGAAATGAGAGGGGCAGACGCTCACAGCTTCTGGCTTCACTGTGGGATCCAGCGAAGAACATGATTAAGCTGTCGGAGAACCTCCCTAAGTTCGGTTTTACCTGATAAGTAAGAGTTTCCAGAAAAATGGTGACACATACGGGAAGGAAAATAGATTGTTTAACTCACTCTGAGAAATCCCTTTTGATTCATACACTGTCTACATGATCGAAACAGAAGAAACCATCAGTTTCTCTAATCAGACTGCTCAGTTCACAGACAGGTGCTGGGGGGCTAATGGAACTTCCCCATGCTGGCCCGAGGAGGGATCCGTCGGTTAACACAGGGAACAGGGGTTCCCGAGTGCCAGAGACGTGAGGAAGCAAAATGCTAAGTGAGGCCACCGCCAGGGAGAGGGAATGAGAGGGAGGCACACGGATGCCATTTAAACTATTTTTAAAGAAAATTAAATATCCTATTTGAAAAAAAAAAAAAATCACAGCATCAAGCTGAAACACTGGTTTCTCACAGGTGGACCAGAGAAGACTTGGAGCCTGGGGGCCTCGACGTCAATGGACTTGAAACTTGATCTGTATCATTTGTTCCCAGCAAACGAGACCTGGTTTCTCTGGGCAAGAACTCCAGCCGTCACTCTGAACCCACAACAGTTCTAGTTCACGCCATTGGCCTCCAAGGAGGTGCTGCCGGGTTGAGGGGATGCGTGGTTTTCACACATGCTACAACAGACTGGCAGCAGCCGGTATGTCGACAGCTGTTGGGGAGAAGACTTCGGTTCTGGTGGGATGGGAAAAAGAAGTTGCAGTTTGAAAGGATTCTACCCTCGAGCTTCCAATTGTGATTTTAAAGTTCTTCTAGTTAAAAATATTCTAGTATCTGTAGACTTGCTGTTGGGCATGTACACTCGCACAACCACTTTGGAGATCAATCTGGAAATACCTTAAAAAGCTGAAGATGCAGATTTTATGCAACCCAACAGTTTCATTACGAATTGACTCCTGTGGGTTGACTGAATGGTGCCCCCCAAATTCCTCATGTGATGGTATCTGCAGATGGGGTCTTTAGTAGGTAGTTAAGGTTAAATGAGGTCATAGGGTGGAGCCCTGAATCCATACGATAAGGAAAGAGAGAGAGATCTCTCGCCCTCTCTCTGTCATGTGGACACAGGGAGTAGGTGACCGTTTATAAGCCAGGAAGGGAGCGCTCCCCAGAACCTGACGATGCTGGCACCCTGGTCTCAGACTTCTGGCTTCTAGAACTGTGAGAAAGTACATTTCTGCTGTTTAAACCACCCAGTCTGTGTATTTTGTTATGGTAGCCCGAGCTCAGACAGTGGCTGTCCTAGGAAAGCCCTTATACAGATGGACGAAGGAAATGTAAGGGTGTTCCTGATAGTGGTGTCCCTAACAGTAAAAATATGAAAACAGTCTAATTTCCTGTAGAAAAGTGAACTGTTCACACAACAGGAGTCTATAGAGCAGTTGAAAGGAATAGATATTAACACGTATCAATGTCGATAAATCTCAAAAATACAATGTCAAGTAAAAAAATCCAGCTGCGAAAGGGCATTTAGACACCTAACTGGTGGTCTACAATCTTAGGGATACACACGCATAGGTCAGAGTACAGGCAATTGCCTGGAAATGATACTTCTGAGAAGAGAGGGGAAAATGATAGGGGGCAAGACAGAAACTTTTGCTGTATCTGTAAATGTTTTATTTCTTAATAAAGAAAAGAGGTTTGTGCCCATGTCAGCAAATTGTTTGCATCCTTGAAGTCTGGCTGATAAGCGCATAGTGACTGTTACATTACATTCCATAGGTTTCACTTACTTCGTAGATGGAAGTTGTTTTTCGTATCATCTGGGTTTCAGCAGTACAACAGGGCTTTGCAGACAGACCTGTTTTACATGCTGCAATAGAAGCCCCGAGATCTTTGGGTGGCTTGGCCAAAGTCTGATCTAGTTAAAGGGCGACTTGAGGATTAGAAACTTGCTTTCTGTCTTTCTCCATAGCGTACCCTGTATGTCTGTTAATTATGTGCTATAGGGACCGTGTCTCCAACCATTTCTTCTAGGCCTGAAATGATCCAAAGCGTGTCCAATTGCGGAAGACCAGGTTTGAACCTAGCTGGCCCTCCTGTCCCCCAAATCGTCTCCAAGGCTGATGTGTTCCCTGGTTTACTTGCTGCAGGTGTTAGACTTACTTAGGAGAGGTCAGATTTCCCACTTAGGAGAAAATGGATATAAGAAAACAAGATTACTGATCTGGAAATTTTCTGAAACAACTGAGAAGTTGGCAGAAGCTTTAAAATGGAGGTTTTGCCAATTGTAATTAATTTTGGCTGGAAGATTTTAATTAGGACATTGCTGTGCTTTGTGGGATAATTTTTAATACTATTCAACACAGATGTATAGCAGGAGAATTAGTAATTGATACTCAAATTTCCAAATTAACCCAAATAATTGAATTACTGAGAAATGGATGATATGAAGGGTTCCTTCCATGCCCTAACATGGAACCAACGGGTAGGAGACATTCAAGGACATGAAGTTTTATTGCTGCAACTCTGAACATATCCAAACATAAGCATGTTTCACAATGCTCTTGGTCATGTGCGACATAGTTGGGGAGAAGAATTTTTCTGCATGAATTAGATAGTGTCAACCTTCTTCAGACACCTTATGGAACTTTTTAACCTACATTTCATGAAAAATAGACACATGAAAAGACACATGAGGAGGACTGAACTCCTTTTGAGGAATAACAACAAAATATAACTTAAGCATAAGTCTATACTACACATTCACCAAAAATACACAGTTGAGGGGAGGGAGGGGAAGTGTACACACACACACACACACACACACACGTGTGCTAAGCCAGCCATAGGTAAGGAAATGCTCTCTACTCTGGCTCAAATTGAACTGCTGTCTTCTTCCAGTGTCTGGTGTGGCTGGCCCTCCACAGTGCATCCCACAACATTCTCATCTGTGGCTTTCCTCCTCAGAACCCTTATCTCTATTTGCCAAAAAAAAAAAAAGGAAAAAAACCATCCTCAGACTCCAGCTTATCTGATTGTTCAGAGTCCATTTTAAATCCTATCCTGCTAAGAGTGTTCCTAAAATAATCTTCTTTCCACATGCTTGGCGAGACATTGGGGTGCTCTGTGTCCTCTGCCAGGGGCCGGGAGAGCTCTGTGATGTTCCGCTGCTGGGTGGGTGGAAGGGCTGTGGCCACCCTGGTCCCTTGGGCGGGAAGGGGCCTTCGGACCGAGCTGGCCTGAAACTCTAAGGCGTGATGCTTCTTCCACCTCAGCGCTGAGCACGCCTCTGGACCCCGCTGCTTAGCGGGGAACAGTGTGGGGTTGCTACTCACGTTCACGGTGCTTTACTTCTTAATTTGTATAGGGGTTGATATTGAATTAGCTACAATATATTTCCAAGAGAAGTAAGAGGTACTTATATATTTCTAATAAAAATACAGAAAACTGATGTAATACAGTGAACCTATGTATTTTTTCATCAGCTTAAATTTCATTTAAAGGACCTTATTCCAGAACACAATGTATTTCGACGATAGGTGTTTCTTTGTTTATATGTACTTCATTCTTTTGACTATGTCACTTTTCCCAAAACCGAGGCTATAGATCTGTTATTAACTCTCTGGTGAAGTGTGAAAATAGAAGTGTTCCGTTCTCAATGAAACTGGTGTATTGGGGGCTAGAACAAATTAAGTAAGTGTGATTCTTGAAGACTTCAGAGCCTGTATGTGACTATCTAGTATACAACAGAAGAGATGCTCAAGTATACAATGTAACCACCACCCATCCTTCCTTTTTGATGTTGTATTGTACAATGCTTATTCGTATCGCTTGGGCACCATATTTATAAATATTTAAGCAGATTATATAAACTTGGACTTATATTTCTAATTTATTTTCATAGTATCTTCCTAACCTAGTTTTTAAAGAGGTGAATTTTTTACTTCTTTTAAATTACAAAATTTATGTTCATAAAAATTCAAACCATAGATAGGTATGATGAATAAAAAGCAAACAGCTTCACCGTCTCCCAAATCACGCCGTCCTGTCCAGAAGTAACCACTGTCAACAGTTTGGTGATTTTCTTTTTAGCCATTTTTATATGAAACAACTGAATTCTTTCCTTATATAGTCAGAGGAAAATGTCAGACATCTTCAAAATTAGATTGGAAGGGAAAATGTTTTTCTAAAATCTTCAAATAACGTATTTCCCCCTGATAATTCCATGGGTTACATTTTGAATAGTATCAGATTGGTTTTAAGTGAAATTTTTTATTTTTCATAATTAGTTACCAAGGAAGTTGGTTTAGGAATAATACAATTTCTGTAATTTTTTTCTCAAGTTATGCTTGATAAATTACATCTTTAATTTGATCTTTTAAAAAATTCTTTAACTGATTTATGTCTATCAAAATAAGCCTAAATCAGAGCACACCTCCCCTCACCAAACTGAGATAAGACCTCAACGCCCTCTAGTGGTGTGACCTCCATGCTCCATCTTGTGACCAACCCATGATTTCAGTGGGTAACCTTAATGTTAGAATTGTACTTCCCTATTTCATTCATTTACCAAATATTTAAACGTATACTTAAAACTTTCTGGTTAAAATGAGCCATCACCAAGAAAGCAAGGGACATTGATTTGGGGAGGGGAAGGCAATGCCCATACATAAAATATTAAGTAATGACTTTTATCACTATAATCTCTGATCTGACAAACTATTTGCTTGTCTTGATAGCCTACTCTTGACCACTGCATGACTCTCTGCTATTGAATTTACAAAGACTTAAATCTATTGTTTAAATTTTTTTCCAAGTGTCTTTTCCTTTCATTTCACTTCTCCAGATTTACCACTGTCCTTACGTCTGACTTCACTCACTTTTCCGAACAACAAAGATTCACTTTCCTGCTTCTCTGCCCCTGGGAATATGGGCTGGTGGCCTCTCCTGGGTAAAGATGACACCTGCCCAGGGGTGATGGGCAGCCGAGCAGAGGGTCAGAGCCCCAGGGGGAGCAGCAGCCCTCACGTGGTATCCGGATAAGCCACTGCCTGTCCATGTGCTGAGGAGCTGGTCACTTAAACCCTCTGTCCTCGTCTATACAATCAGAACGACAAAGCCGTGTCCCGCAGGCATAGGGCTTGCTCAGAAAATCCATGTGAAGGAGGGAGAGCAGGACCCAATACACAGAAGGACTCAGTAACTGTCACTAACATTGCCATTTCATCAGAGTCCTGGAAGTAAAAATGAGGGAGCATGAATAACAGGTTTGAATCCAACCTCTTTTTTCCAAACCAAATACAGCTATTCGCCAGAAACAGGTTGGAGCTGGAGGGCTGCCGAAGTGTCTAGGACTTGAGAGGGGAAGTTCTAGAGCAGGGATTCGAGAGAAACAAACAACACCGGCCACGTGCCCTGCTGCACCAGCCCCGGCCAGCTCCGGAGTGACAGGTGTCAGGGTGAGCTCCGAAAGACCCGGCAGGGGACAGCATCTGCGAGCGCAGACCTGGGCGAGAGCTTGATGGGGTAGCCGGCCTGCCGCAGGCTGCAATGCGAGTTCAGGCCAGGAGTGGGGGCGAGGGGCAGGACATCCCCGGACTTTCAGTCTGGACATGGAAATACTACATCCTGGGAGTGGGCTTCCCTTTCTCCACATTCGCTCCAACTTGGTACTTTTGTCTTGCTGATAACAGCCTTTCTAAAGGGTACGAGGTATCTTGCCCTAGCCGGTTTTGCTCAGTGGTTAGAGCGTCTGCCTGTGGACCATGAGTCACAGGTTCGATTCCAGTCAAGGGCACGTATTTCGGTTGTGATTCGTCCCCGGCCCTGGTTGAGGTGGTGCAGGAGGCAGCCACTTGATGTGTCCCTTTCACGTCGATGTTCCTCTCTCTCTCTTTCCCACACTATCTGAACAAAAATGGAGAAATGTCCTCAGGTGAGGAAAGAAAATAAAGGGTATGAGGTATCTCACTGGGGTTTCGATTTGCATTTCCTTTCTAACTAGTGATTTTGAGCATCATTTCATTTCTCTGTTGGCCATCTGTATGCCTTCTTGGGAATAGTGTTCATGTCCTCTGCCCATTTTTTAAATCAGATTTGTTTTTTCAGGTGGGGCGTTTAAAGTTGCATTTTTTTTTTACAAGTCTCACTCCAGAGACCCTTACTTGGGTTTAGACAGCGTGGGTCCCACAGGTGGCATCGTCGCCTGTTATCAGGATCAGAAAGTCTCAGCACTTCTGCCCTGCAGCTTGGTGTCAGAGTTGCCAAGGAAGACACAGCACCGTCAAGGACCAGAGGGAGCAGCGACTTGCTCATGCGCAGAAGGAACGGTGCTAGATCAGCTTCTGCAGTGAACGTGGGTTCCGGGGCTGCAGGGCACATGGCCCGCACCCACCCCTCGCGACCTTTCCGAAGAGGACAGACAGCAGAGGGCTGGCCAGGTGCCATATGACACACATGCTGAAGCAGAACGGAGGTCCACGTTGAGTCTGAGAGAGAGATTCTCAGACAAGGTCACACGTCCAGCACAAGCTGTGGGGACTCTCCCTGAGGAAGTGATCCTGGCCCAAGGCCCTTTTTCACTCGGCCCAGGGAGGGACGAACCACTGCCTGCAGGGACTGCTTTTCCGGACAGATGCGCTCTCACAGAGAAAACACGGACAGTTCAGTTACAAGAGTCCTAGAAAATATACTTATCCTGAGAGTTTTTCCACAGGGAAGCAGCGTAATGGGAGAAAAGATAATTTTTTATTTATTTTTTAATGTCAGAGAGAGGAAAGGAGAGAGAGAAATTGATTTGTTGTTCCACTTATTTATGCATTCATTGGTTGATTCTTGTATGTGCCCTGACCAGGGATCAAACCCACAACCTTGGCGAATCATGACGATGTTCCAACCAACCAAGCTACCCAACCAGGGCAAAGATACAAAATTTATAATCCATGTTTTATTTAGTATCTATGGGTAATAAAGCAATTTTTAAATTTAAGTTTTCTGAACCTTCGTTTTTCCCTTATGTAGTTGGAGTTAATACTACCAGCTTCCAAGTTGTAATATATTAACTGAGATTAATATATCTAGGACATTGATATTTTTAAAAATGCTATCTTATAGGGTCAAACTGGTAGGGAAATCTGAGTGATACAAATGCCGCTTTGAATTTCTTTATAGAAAGAAAAATAGCAAATAATGTAGCTACCAGACAGTTTTATTTAATATTTTACAGGTCTGAATAACTGCTGAAAAAGCAAATGGTCACCAGTTTTTAAAGAGCTGCACACAAGAAAATAATGGGTAAGTAATGGCTTATTTGCCAAATTCATTTGCATGTGGGGCCAATTTCATTAAACTTTTAAAAAAATGATTAGTCCTTGGATCCTGGCAGCTAGAATTAATACTTTTCTTGGATTCATGGTTCAAGGAAGTCATTACATTTTGTTCATTGATGTTGTAGATTTAATAACATATTGGTAGAAACATGTAACTTCTCACATGGGTTAGACATCAAGAGACTAACCTGTGCATATAGACTGAAAATTGAAAATGAATATCCAGATATTATAGAACTGTGTAACACATACAAATCTGTTAACTTCCAGAAGGAACAACAACAACAACAAAAAACACACACAGTATTAATAAAGACTGGTCTTTTGCATCATTCTCAAAAATTCTTCCTCATTTATTTCTCCATCCCCATCATGATCAGCTTCATCAAGCATTTCCTGTAAATCAAAACATAAATATGATATGTGAACTCTACTAAAAATGAATGATGCAAATGAATACTGAAATATATACTCAAGAATTTAATTTAAATGTATGTATGAGTACAATTAAGTAATACTATTTAAATTATACTATACATAAATAATTGTATATAATTATACATGTAAACTATAAGTACATGTAAAAATAAGTAAAATTTACCTTAAGTTCGTCATCTGTTAAATTTTCCCCCAGTTCCTTAGCAACCCTCTTGATGTTATTTAATGTTATGCTTCCAGTATCATCATCATCAAATAATTTGAAAGCTTTCAGCAGTTCTTCCTTTTCATCTTTTTCATTCTTTAAAAACAGAAATAGCTCAATGTTATTAGTCTTTCATTTATTTATTCAATGAAGCTGGACCTGCAGGTGTTTGAGGTGGAGAGCAGCACCGACCAGGTAGCTGAGCTCTGCCCTGACCACCTGCTCTGCCTTTTCAGGTCCGCCCTGCACTCACCTCTGCCCTCAGGTATTTGCACTTACCTCTGCCCTCAGGTATTTGCACTCATCTCTGCCCTCAGGTATTTGCACTCACCTCTGCCCTCAGGTACTTGCACTCACCTCTGCCCTCAGGTATCTGCACTCACCTCTGCCCTCAGGTATCTGCACTCACCTCTGCCCTCAGGTATTTGCACTCACCTCTGCCCTCAGGTATTTGCACTCACCTCTGCCCTCAGGTACTTGCACTCACCTCTGCCCTCAGGTACTTGCACTCACCTCTGCCCTCAGGTATCTGCACTCACCTCTGCCCTCAGGTATTTGCACTCACCTCTGCCCTCAGGTATTTGCACTCACCTCTGCCCTCAGGTATTTGCACTCACCTCTGCCCTCAGGTATTTGCACTCAGTGTCTACTGAAGTGGGAGAGGCCCAGGGTGGTAAAGAGGATGTATTTCTTATTGACCCCAGGAACTGAGATCCGTTACAAACACATGGGCTCCAAGGTCACAAGGAAGTTGTTTCGTTCAATGTTCCCAGAATAGTGCCTGGCAAAAATAGGCACTCAATACATATTTGTGGAGTTGAAGGCTACACATTGCTGGTCCCATTCGATCCATCTACATATCCTAGTATTTCCTAACAAAAATAACCTCTTCACACTGGACAGTCTTTGTTACTACCCTGAAAACATCTTTAATCTTGCTATTCCTGTCTAAACCCCAAGCATCTTTAAATTCTTCTATGAAACCTCTGATTGTACTTCTTTGTAAAACACAATCACTACCATACCATTTTTATACTCATTATGGCAAAAAAGTCTTCAAAACTAATGGTGCCAGTTCCTTCTTTGTCGACTTCAGCTATCAATTGTTTAACTTCTTCTTTCTTTGGTTCAAATCCTAAGGCCTGCATTGCAATCTGAAATAGGAAGCAAATAAATTATGCCATGATCTCATTCCTAGCTTTAAAAGTACCTATCAATTACTAGATTCTTTTTCTTTTCTTTTCTTTTTCTTTCTTTTTTTTTTTTTTTTACTATGGACAGGGTATAAACCTAGAAAGTTGGCTCAGCAGGCCTTCTAATCCTGTTGTGCCTGAGGACATGTCACTGTCACCCCTTGGGCTTTGGCCAGTTCATTTATAAAACAAGAATAAAATGCTCAACAAGATACTGTTCTGTCAGTGTGAGGCAGCTGTCTGCACTGAAGGGACCTTACATCAAGCTTTCAGAAGGCCAGTTAAAGACTTAAAAGATTGCCACAAATAAAGGACACAGTTTTTTAAATGTTTTAGAATTAGAAGTAATCTTACAACCTTCAATTCTTTTACACCTATGGTTCCAGACCCATCAATATCAAATAAATCAAAGGCCTCTTTAATTTCTTGTTTTTGAGTTTCATTCAGTTCAATGTTTGCTGCTCTTTTCTTCCATTGGTCTGAACTTGTGCAGTACCTGGATGCCTGTAATAAGCACACATGTGGGCGAAAGATAAGCTATGTAATCAGGAAAGTCACCAGAACCAGAATAATTGATGAAATTGATGATGAACTAACTATGTATAATAATCATCGTCAAATATCCTCTTCTCTACTATATAATGATCCTCAATAATGTGTACCTTTCCCTATGCTAACATTTTTGCTTTAGTCATTACTATCTTAGTGGAAAGCCCGGTTCTTTTTACCAATTAGGCTTTTCCTTCTAATTAGTGCCTTTAGAGAAGAAGAGGCCATACCACAGTGTGGCTCAGTGGACTGATCGCCCCCCATGGACTGACAGGTCCCTGTTGGATTCCAGGTCTGGGCTTGATCCCCAGTAGGGGGAGTGCAGGAGGCACCCCGTTGGTGTTTCTCACATTGGTGTTTCAAAGCTCTCTCTACTTCTCCCTTCTTCTCTCTCTAAAAAAAAAAATCAATTAAAAAAAACATATTAAGAGAAGAAGCAAAGGACAGCATACTAGAAGAGTAAGTATGTGGGAATACAATAGGTCAGTGTATCTGAAAAGCACTGTGGAAGGCTTCTTTACTTCCATTATGCCTAAAGGTCTCATCATAAAACTTACTTTGTGGGATATGCTTGATTGGAACATAATACCCTTTCCCACCTTCTAGCATGCTTTCCTGTATTGCAGAGGCTGACAAGTGGAAACAAACAAAAAAGCCCTACATTTTCCAGGTGAAAAACTACTCCAGGGATCTGGGTAAGAAGACAGGTTGGGCCAGTTATCAGTCTTCAGGCAAGGTGGGGGTCATCTTCCTGCTATTTGCCATTTTCCACTGGCAAGCGGGGTCGGCGGGGTCGGCGTTCCTCGCGGGCCCCAGCTGCAGCTCAGTTGGGCATCCCGTCCCCAGCTTCGGGTGGAGGCAGCAGGGCAGGGGCGGCAACCGGCCTCGGCGCGTGCTGGCGGGGCGGCGGCTGCTCTCTGGTCTGTCTGGTCGCCGGGCTGCAGGTGCACTGGCGTGGCCGCCCTCGGAAGCCCCCGCTTCCTACAGTGGCAGAGCTCCTGGGTCCCTGGCCAGTTTTTCAGAGTCCAGGACTTTCCTAGAGGCCCAGGCCCTCCAGCTGTTTCAGCCTCTTATTCTTTGTCTTGAACTCCTTTCGGGCCAATCAGGGAACCTATCTTAGACTGGCGGTGTTGGCGCTTGATGGGGCTCCTGAAGGGAACATGAACTGGAGAACCGCCCCTTGTCCCTAGGGCCGCGGACAAGGCGCTTATTTGCAACGAGAGGAGGGGATACTGCTGACACTGGAGGATCATGAAAAGGAGGCGAATACTGCATTTCACGGTCTAAACGGAATTCCTTCCTTGCTCCGGAGAGGAATCTCGGCCCTTCCCCAGCCCCTGTCCCAGCAAGAGGTTGCAGCTGCGCACTCACCATGTCGGCCACCGGCGGTCTCAGCCGGGAGCCGGGACCTCCACCTCCCACCACGCAGCCCAACAGCGCCCTTCTCGGCGGCCAAGTGGTTGCTAAGGCCGCTGTCGCCGACTTCAGGCAGCCCCGCCCACTCAGGCTTGCCCCTGAAATGATTGACGGCCATTTCACCCAATGGCCAGAAAAAAAGACCCTGAGGCCAGCCCCCTTTCTACTATCTACCAATAGCGTGACGCTTTGCCTTCGCGTCTACTGTTAAGCGGAACGTTCCGTCTCGTTTCCTAGCGACCAGGCCCAGCCGCGCGGCCCGCTTGGCTCCTTTCGCACTTGCGCAAACTGCGTGCGGGGCGGGGGGCGTCTTCGCCAGCGCGCTTGGGCGTCCTCGTGTGCCCCCCCCGAGCCTTTCTGACGGTGGGAAGCGAGCCCAGGAGTTCCCCGGGGGCTGGAGAACAGAAGGAGGTGAGTAGCGAGGTGCTTCCAGCGACTGCGGAGTCTTTGGTGGAGTCGGGGGAGCCCTCGTTTGCGTTCCCGAGGGAAAGGGCGAGTGAGAAGGGAGGGCCCGCTGGGCCGGGTGCGTTGGCAGCCCTGGTTCCCCGCGGGTGGGATGGTAGAGGCGTTGGGGATCGCCGCTGGACCTTGCTCAGCCTCCACGGTGCCTGGGCCGGGCCACTTGCCTCCTCCGTGGTTCGCAGGGATTCCGGCGGGGGCCCCCAGGTGAGGGGCGCCGGGCGGCGGCGCGGTCGGGAGGAGCGGGGCGGGGGCGGGGCGGGTCTCGGATGCCCCGCAAGCCTCCCTGCCTAGGGCTGAGGTCGTACCTGTGCCGCCGTGTGTATTTGCTGGGAACGACTTCGGCCGCACCCGGGATCGCTCGCGGACATCTACACCCACACTCTGACCCACAGCCATTCCGTTGGCTGAACCCCAGGATTTGGCTGGCGGTCCAACCACCTCCCGCTTAGATCCGCACTCTGGAGTGGGACCCAGGTGGCCCGACAATTCGGTTGACTCAGTAACACCGATGTACCTGCTGTAAACCAAAGCATGTTCTTGTGCAGAGAGGCCAGCCTTGCTGGTTCTGCCCAGTCCTGAGTCTGGTCAGGGACCAGCTAATGGGTGGGGCAGAGGACTGAGGTGGCCCCCAGACTTCCTGGTAGGAACGGGGAGGTGAGCCTCTCCTGAACAGAAATGAATGATTTCTAATGTCCTGCACAATGCCTGCTATCTGGAAGGAACCCACAGGATGGTGGAGGAGATGGGCACAGACATACATACAAAGTGCTAAATGCTTTAGGAGTTTTGTGTGACAGGTGCGTTGGGAGCACAGGAAGGAGGCAGTAGCCCTCCCTGGGGCGCTGGAGAAGGTTGTTTCAAAAATATGGTATTTGCCTTGGGTCGTGAAAGGTTTACAGCATTTGCCGAGGTGAAGAAAGTGGAGGATAATCAAATCAGAGTATAGCATGTGCAAAAATGAAAATAAATGTATGTTCTAGTGTGGCAACATCAAGGCGTTTATAAGGAAAGGCTGAAACTTGGAATAGATTCTTCAAATGCCGAGACAGTTCTTGTGAGTGTTTAGTTTGATATCAATTTTTGCTTGTAGATTAATTTCATATCTCCTTTGGGAAACTTTTTCCACATAAATTAAATACAGACTAAGTTTGAAATAGCCTATGACTTTTTATTTTTGTTCTAAATTCTTTATGACTTTTCACTCATGTAGTAATAATCTTGTGATTTAAACATAGTACAGAAGGGAAGCCATAAACATAGACTCTGACACCTGAAAAAGATGGGCACATCCAAATGAAGAGTATGAACAGGCGTGGGAGAAGGTAGAAAGGCTTGGAAGTGGGAGATAAGTGAAAGAGTCTGCAGAAGAGGGTGAATTACTGTCATGGTTGATAGAGGGACAGCCAGAGGGCAGTAGTGCATAGTAGTTAATAGCATGGGACTTTGGCATTAGACAAACCTGGGTTTGAGTGTGTATCTTCTACTTACTACCTGTGAGGTTTTGTATATGTTAACTAACTAGTCTTCATTCTCTATTAAAGTAGGTTAATTATAATACCTACCTCATGTTGTTGTAAGAACTACGTAACAATGCATGTGAAGTGCCTCATACATAAGCTCTCATGTTACAAATGAAAACAAAAGCAAAAAGTCAGCCTTGTCTTTTCAAGCTTGTTTTCTCAGCAGATTATTCTGGTCAGCTGCCTATCAGGGAAAAAGTGACCCATACCTCACATCATTTACAAAAATCAGTTTAAGATCAATGATAACCATAAGAGTAAAAGCTAAAACAAAAAGAACAAAGGAGGACTCTCACTTTCTGGCTTTAAAACTTACTGTAAAGCTACAGTGATCAAAACAATATGGTCCTGGCTTAAGGATAGACGCATAGACCAATGAAATAGAATTGAGAGTCCATATATAAACTCATACGTCTATTGCCAGTTGACTTTTGACAAAGGTACCAAGACCACTCAGTGGGGAAAGAATAGCCTCTTCAGTTTTTAAATGCAAAAAAAATGAAGCTGGACCCCAACCTCATATCCTATACAAAAATTAATTCAAAATGTATCAATGAATTTAATATAAATACAAAACTATAAAACTCTTTGAGGGAAATGCTGAGTTAAATCTTCATGACTTTGGGTTTGACGTGGATTCTTAAAGATGATCTAAGAGTATGAGCAACAAAAGAAAAATAGACAAATTATACTTCATTAAAATTAAAAACCTTTATGCATCAAAGCACATTTTATAACTACAGCCTACAAAATGAGAAAATATTGGCAAATCATATTCTGATAAGGTTCTTATATCCAGAATATATAAAGAACTCTTGCAATTCAATGGCAAAAAGACAACCCAGTTTTATTTATTTATTTGTTTGTTTATTTATTTATGTTTTTATTAGTTTTTTAGAGAGGAAGGGAAAGAGAGATAGAAACATTGATGCACTGCCTTCTGCATGCCCCCTACTGGAGATTGAGCCCGAAACCCAGGTATGTGCCCTGACTGGGTGGGAGTCAAACCAGGACCTCTCAGTCCATGGGAGGACGCTCAATCCACTGAGCCACACTGGCCAGGCAGACAACACAGTTTTAAAATGGGCAAAAGACTTGAGTAGATATTTCTCCAAAGCAGATATACAAATGGGCCAAAAATCACATGAAAAGATGTTTCAGATCATTAGTCATTAGAAAAATGCAGGATAAAACACAATGAAATATCAATTGAAACCCACTAGGATGTCTATTATTAAAACAAAACAACAAAGAAAACAGAAGATGAGCTTTAATGAACATAAAGTTGAATCATGTAACCCCCCAAATTTATGTCCTCCCAGAATCTCAGAAAGGGATTTTATTTGGAAGTAGGGGCTTTGTAGACATAATTCTTTAAAATGAGGTCATACTGGATTAGAGTGGCCCCTAAATCCAATGACAGTTGTCCTTTTAAGGCCATATGAAAGGGAGGCAGAGGTCGGAGTTGTGCTTCCAGAAGCCAGACATCCCTGGGAGCAACTAAAAGCTGGAAGAGGCAAAAAGGATTCTTCTCCCAGAGCCTCGCTAGTCCCCTGACTCAGCTGCTGGGGAAGGCAGCTCAGCAGTTCTCAGAGTCAGACGTGGACTTCGACCATGTGACCGCTCTTGACGGGAAGCCACACGGATGGAAACAGGTACTGAAACACTGTGCACGAATGTTTACATTAGCACTGTTCACCATGATCAAAAAGTGGGAACAATGCAGATGTCCACCGAGGGATGAATGGATCAACAAAATGAGGCCTTCGCACTGTGGAATGTGACTCAGTCACAAAAAGGAGTGGAGGAACCTCAAAAACAATATGCTGAGCGAAAGACGCCAGGCACAAAAGGTCAATATCGTATGACGCCATTTATGTGAAATACTCAGAATAGGCGAATGCCCAGAAACAGAAAACAGGCTGGTGGCTGCAGGAGCTGGGGTGAGAGCAGGCAGAGGCTGTTCAGCGACTGCAGGGTTTCCTTTTGGGGTGATGGGGGTTTTGGAACTAGATGGACGTAGTGGGTGGACCGCATTGTGAATTGTACACTTTAGAATGGTTGTTATGTGAATTCACCTCCATTTAAGAAAAAAGAAAGACTAAACCATAAAGCTTTTAGAAGCAATGTAAAAGAATATCTTTTGTACTCAGTGATAGGCAAAACTTTTAAAAATAGAACCCAGAAAACTATAACCATAAAAAGAAAAGAAAAAAAAAAGATTAAAACAGACTAGGGAAATAGGTTGCCAGGTAGTATTAAAGACCATTTGGGATTTGGGGTCATGAACTTAAAGTGACACCAAGCAGTATGGTTGTGTGTGTTGTTTATTTTCAGCTGCCTCGGGTATGGAGTAGAGCGAGTTGGATGTTATAAAGATTATTGGCTTTGCAAGGTACGATGAACCAAAAAGGGACAAGCTTTTTCAGGGTGTATGTGAAGGGAGTGATTGTAGTAGTGAGCGATGGGAGTTTAGTCTGGTGAGTAGAGAGTGGATAGTAGGGGCGAGAGTGAAGGACAGACAGCAAGAGCTGCTGAGGTCAGATAGTTGTAAGACTTGGCGGGTCAGGATTATTGAAGTTGTATATTTTGATGCTGTCTCGGGTTATCCTTGCTTGTATCAAGAGTTATTTTTATTTTACAGAATTGAGAATTTCCCGAAAGAGAATTTGAAACAGAGTTCAGACAGTCTGTTATGTGTTTTCCTAGACTGCCCAGTTTTTCTCCTTGGCCCGTGAAAGTCTGCAGGAAGCTGCTTTCGAGGCGTAGGTGTGTTCTGGCCTCCTGCTGACCGTAGGTGCGTCTGGGACCATGTGCTCCTCAGCCTCAAGGACGAGTCTGGGTGGTGTTGCAACAGTTTTCTAGTATCACAAGGAAAGGAAAAGAGCTGTGTGCTCTTTGATATCTGGGATTTACAAGATTATGATAAAACTATTACTTGAAGAATTATAATGTGTTGGAGGTGGAAGAGAAGTTTGTATTATCTACAGTTTTAGCTCTGATATGGTCATACATCTCACAAGACAGGTTATTATACACAGCTTTTCGGCTAAGGGGCACTTTGTTTAAAAAGTTCTTTTTATCGAGCTAAAGTCTCTTGTAACTTCTTCCTATTCGTTTTAGATGTGAATTCGGAAAATTCGGTGAGAAAGTCCAGTTGCTCTTGAACTTCCTTCAAATAGTGCTGTTTTTCCTCTGGACATTCCAACCAGTAACCAGACTTTCGCTCACGTCCATCCCTCTTCCTCATTTCTCCTCTGGGTGACTAGAACATTCTCCGCTGGCCTCTGCATCCGTGTGGCGCCCACCCACGCAGTTCCCCACACCCTGAGCAGAGGGTGAGATACCCCAGCACACACGAGAGCAGCAGTAGTGTCACAGCAAGTCCCATGAGGCACCAGCTCTGCGCCAGGCACTGTTCTGAGCACCGCACTCGCTGTCTGCAGACGATGACTTTGGATGGCTCGCAGGGGCACGGGCCAGAGAAGGCACGTGGGGCTTCAGCAGCTCTCACCTTTTGCGCACACAGCAAGGACTTTCCTGGGCCCGGTGAAGGCAGCCAAGTTCGTCGTGGATGCGGAGGGTCGTGAGAGCGTGTTGGCGAGCTCCGCAGTGAGGCTGCTGGAGGGCCTGGACCTGCCCGGGGCCACGGGGCAGCTTCTGAGCGAGGCCGTCCGAGCGCAGCACAGCTGCTACGGGACCGGGACCAGCACGCTCCTGCTGCTCGTGGGCGCGTGGAGCCGCGCCGTGGAGGAATGTCTTCACCTGGGCGTCCCCACGCCTCTGATCGTGTCGGGGATGTCGGAAGGCTTGAGCTCCTGCATCGAGGCCGTGGCTTCCCTTCAGTTACCGCTCCGAGATGTCCTTGGCCGGGCAGGCCACACGGAGACATTGCCTGGGCTTGAATCGTTCAGTGTCAGTTTGTGTCCCTTTCCGCAGGTCCCTTCAGACGCTGGTTTGATACCGAAAGGGTGTGACCTCAAAGATGCTGCCTCTCAGGCGCTGACTGTTCCCAGTCTTCCCGGGAGGACCGCTCAGGCCCCGGGTGCAGCAGGTGAGGGCCTGTCACCCAGCCCCCCACCCCCGAGACGCGGTCAGCTGGCGGGCGGCCCCCGCAGAAGGTCCGCGCTCACCCACAGCCGGCACTGCCGTGGGCTGGCTCTCGATCAGCCGACAAGCGGGGCAGCCGGAGCCCACTCCCGCGCCTGCAGCGACCTGGCGGAGCTGGCGCAGGGCCTGAGTCACGGGGACGGCGACAGCATGCGGCTGGTGGCAGGAGCGGCCCGGCTGCAGCACCGGGCGGCCAGCGCGCACCGGGGTGGCCCGGCGGGGCCCTCCACCTTTGCCATCTCCAGAGTCTTCACTTGTTGTTTGCCAGGTCTGCCCGAAACCTGCTCCTGCGTGCGCCCAGGCTACGTGACGGTTGTCTCGGTGCCCAGTGCTACCCTGCTCGAGGACCTGCAGAAGCAGCCTCTCCGGGTCCTTCTCATGGAGGGCGACCTCACGGAGAACTACCGCCACCTGGGGTTTGACAGGTCTGCACACGTGAAACCCGTGTCAGAAAGCACGAAGAGGCTCCAGCAAGGCAGCCCGCAGTCCCCGTGGGCAGATCACGTGTTACAGGTGTTAATCGAGTTCGAGGTGCACCTGGTCCTGGTACACGGCCGCGTGTCCGAGCACCTGGTTGAGAAATGCGCGCGCAGCCAGCGGTGGGCCATCGGGTCGGTGGCGGGCAGTGTGATGCAGGCCTTTGCAGAGGCGACGGGAGCCGTCCCGCTGGCCTACATCACACAGGTGAACGAAGACTCGGTGGGCAGCGGGGTCTCTGTGACGGCCTGGAGACGTGTTCCCTCGGGTGTCGGAGACGGGGCCCGCAGAATGGCCATCGTGTTGACAGCAGAAGGCATTCACTTGGTCACAGCAGTGCTCACTGGCCCAGCCACTGCGCAGATGCAAAGCAGAGAAGACCGGTTCTGGACTTGTGCCAATCGCCTGTACCATGCGCTCAGAGAGCAAACGGTCTTCCTTGGCGGTGGTGCCGTGGAGTTTTTGTGTCTTAGCCATCTTCAAGTTCTCGCGGAGCAGTCTCTGAATAAAGGAGACCAAGTCTGTTCAGGAGGGCTTCATAACACTTCCTCTTGGCTGGCCTCCTCCCTGGCACTGTACAGACCAACTGTGCTTAAGTGCCTGGCCAGTGGGTGGCACAGCTACCTTTCAGCTCTCGTCTGTAACACTGCCGGCTCCTCATCAGAACCGGAAGCCCAGACTTTCATTCAGTACCATCTGCAACACGCCGCAGACTCTGGCTCGCCTTCATCTTACATCTTGAATGAATATAGTAAACTAAGTAGTGGAGTTTTTCATTCAGGCGTTTCAAACAAACTGGAACAGATTCCAAGAGTTTATGACCTTGTCACACCAAAGATTGAGGCGTGGCGCCGGGCTCTGGATTTAGTACTGTTAGTACTGCAGACAGACAGTGAAATTATTACTAGACTTGAACACACACAGATAAAATCACAGGAGTCAGAGGGCTTTTTATTTTTGTAGTGGTATTGGCTAAGTCTTTGGGAAATAATATTTTGTAATATATCATGCTAATAATAAGGTTTCCAGTAGCCAAGTTATCGTGACTAAAATGATAGCTGTACCAAGAAGAAAATTATCGCTGTCAATAACTGCACAGGCTCTGAGATTTTACCTTACATGCTCACAAGTTAGCCTGTGGCTATTTTATGGGCTGCCACAGAAGACATGATCCACAGCAAAAACAGTAGCCAGAGCTTCGACATGGTTTGTGTGAGTTCCCCATCCCCCTAAGTCCCACGAGAGCAACGCGAAGGGTTAGTGGTGGAAGCCTGCACACACCGTGGGCTGTGTCACATGACGGGAACACGCTTGGGATATGCATTGCTTTCTAATAAGCAGAGACAACCCTGTGTTTGTCCAAGGGGAGTTGTTACTGCATGCCTCATGGTCGCTCAGTGGGAGCAGAAGCCTGAGACACGGCTAAGGATAGGTCAGGTCCTGGCGTTCATGGCATACCTAGAAAGTGTGCAGTGTTGCTCAGCGTCTCTAAAGACGGTCTCCGAATACGGTCACATTCTGAGGTCCTGGGAGGTAAGACTTCAACATGTAAACTCGGGGGGCGGGGGAGAGTTCAGCCCATGACACTTTATTTCAGTCTTTGCAGCCTCTCTCTTCTCCACTTTATTGATGAGGAAATGAGCTGTGTAGGTAAGAAGCTTGCCCAGGGTCTCACAGCTGGTTGGGTAGTAGAGCTGGAATTTGAACTAAAATTTCATCTGGCTCTGAAGTCGGTACTTCTAAGCATTAATTGTGATATGAAGTTGTTGGGGTTGTTTTTCCTGTATGGAAACAACAATGAAATAAGAAGAAAAGAGAATGTCCTGTGTATTTATAGGTCTAACTTACATTATTAGAGAATGTAATTTGGTTATCCTCATACTTGGGTAAAAGAATATCATCTTTGGTTTAATGGTTATCTTAAATGTGATCCCATGAAAACCTTACACAGCTTATCATTCTGGTTATATATATTGCCTTGGTTGAAACTTAGAGAAAGAATGTTGAATGTTGAACTGTTTTTTAAAATAAAGTATATTATTTGACTTGAGTAGATACTGACACTTACTCTCCTGTATACTATTGGCACTTAGTTTTTGTTCAAGTATTGCACAGATGATGTGTGCACTAACATCAATGTAGGTGCTCACTTTCTATAATAGGTCTTTGTGAAGTTGGGATTTGCATGTACTAGTAAAAGTCTTGTGCTTTCCTTTGAAACTAGAAGGCTCACTCTAATACAGATTTTGCAAGTCAGGAGAGAATAAAATTCTTGGCTCGGTTCATATGAGTATTCTGTTTTCTCTAGTAGCTATGTCATAAGTATAAATATCAAATTGGCATCTTAGAGGTTTACACACAACTCTCTGTGAGTTTGGTTAGTAGGAGTTAATTCCCCCGATGAAGATGAGGACTTGCAGAGCTGCGACCATGCAAACCCTCCAATCGGCTGCGAGGCGCTGCAGCCGAGACCCCGGACCTCCTCGGTCCCCATGGCTCCCCTCACTAGATGGAGCTGTTCAGACTAGAACACATGAACCAGTGAGCCAAGAGCTGTCCTAAACGTAACTGAGTAATTAATGGGTTTGAAAAGTTCAGGGGGGATCACACTTTAACAAAGCAATATATTTTAGTGACATACCTCAAACACTTTGAAATACTTTTCAATGAGCCGTTCTGAAAAATACAGTTTCTTTGTTATTTTTAAATGAGTTTTCACCCGTGGCCACTTAGCGATACGTTTTCCGGAGTGTTTTGGACAGCGCAGCGCTCTATCGGGTCTAGGGATCTCCTAGCTCCTGGGTGACTCCTAGGACGGCGAGCCCCGTCTGCCAGCAGCGGCACCCCTGTCCCTCCCAGGCTCCCTCGTGCCAGCAGCGGCACCCCTGTCCCTCCCAGGCCCCGTCGTGCCAGCAGCGGCACCCCTGTCCCTCCCAGGCCCCGTCGTGCCAGCAGCGGCACCCCTGTCCCTCCCAGGCCCCGTCGTGCCAGCAGCGGCCCCCCTGTCCCTCCCAGGCCCTGTCTGCCAGCAGCGGCCCCCCTGTCCCTCCCAGGCCCCGTCGTGCCAGCAGCGGCACCCCTGTCCCTCCCAGGCCCCGTCGTGCCAGCAGCGGCACCCCTGTCCCTCCCAGGCCCCGTCGTGCCAGCAGCGGCACCCCTGTCCCTCCCAGGCCCCGTCGTGCCAGCAGCGGCACCCCTGTCCCTCCCAGGCCCCGAGACCAGCCTGGCAAGCCGTCGCTCTGCCCTGACGTCGCGGCCGGCTAACTGCGTGTTCTGGCGCCTTCGCTGCTCCTGATGATAACTAAGATTGCTTTTCATTACTTCTCTCACGCGGCAGGCCCCTGCTTCTTACCTTTTTGCCTGTGGAGTGCCGTTTCCTCTTGCCCTGCTCACACTTCCCGCCTGGGGTGTACCTTTTAACACGTGCACCTCACTGCTTTGCACTGCTCATCAAGAACATTTGTGCAGGAGATTGTGGTCTCTCCCCACCGCCACACACCCCGAGGCGATCATGATGGACGTGGGCGGCAGGGTTTTCCAAAGCCCCCTGTGCCGACGTGCATGTGTCTTTCAGTCCGTACTCGGGGTCACACTGAACACACTGCCGCATGCCCTACTCGTCGAGCGCTATGTTAGGAAATGTCCCCAGTCACAGAGAGTTCAGCAAGATCATTGCAATGGCGTCGAATCCGGTAACCTACTCCACCTCCTTTCCTCTCAGACGTTTGGTTCAGGTCCAGCTTAGGCACTCTTATAAACAAGGCCATAAAAACTGTATTTGTAATTAGATCCTTTGGATAAATTCTAAGTGGATGTTGAGTGGTGGGTTTTTTAGTTTTTCTTGTATATTTTTGCCAAGTTCCTCCAGAGGTTCTGCAAATGAAGGTGTCGTTTCCACAGTCATTGTCAACTGGATATGATAATTATGAAATTTTTGTCTGAAATGTGGGTGGAAATGAAATCTCATCTTAATAAACCTTTCTTTGAGTATTAGTGAGGAAGAAGGGCTGTGGTGTTTCCATATATATATGATATATATATATATATACACATACATATATATATATATTTTTTTTTTTTTCTTATCCTCACCCGAGGACATTTTTTGATATTTTGTTCAGATAGAGTAGGAGGGGGAGAGAGAGAGAGAGAAAAACATCGACGTGAAAGGAACACATCGGGTGGCTGCCACCCACACGACCCAGTCAGGGCTGGGGACAAACTGCAACCGAGGTACGTGCCCTTAGCGGGAACCGAACCCGGGTCTCTCCGGACCGCAGGCCGACGCTCTAACCGCTGAGCCACACCGGCCAGGGTGTTTCCCTATATTTTTTAATGTTGTAAGATGTCTGTTTTTTCCTTCTTCGATGTTATGTTTAGAAAGGTCTTCCCAACCCCCGTTTACACTGCAATCACCTACACAGACTTCTGGTGACTTCATGGTCGTGTTCATCTTTCACACGTAAATGTTTAGTCCATCTGGAATTTATTTTAGTAGATGGCATAAACTCTAAAAGAACTTTTCCAAATGGTTATCCAGTTGTCCCAACGTCATGCTAGTTGCCCGCTCGGATAGTTCTCAGCAGTGAGGAGGAAATACCAACAGAAAAAGAGATACCATGTTCTCAGTTGCTAAGAAACATGTTCATGCCTTTCATTGTCTATCATTCTTTCCCGCTACTGTAGCACTGTATAGCACCGTATTCTGCTGAAAAGAAGAGTATAGTGGAAACTTGTCATACCAGCAGTGAGGATGGTAAAGGCAGCACCCCTTCATAATAGTTTCCCTGCACAGGACTGAGAGCTGCTCCCCAAAGAAGTGTCTTAAAACCCATTTGCTTCATAAGGTCCTCAGAGCTTGACTCTGAAAACCTAGGTCTTTCTTTCTTTCTTTCTTTCTTTCTTTCTTTCTTTCTTTCTTTCTTTCTTTCTTTCTTTCTTTCTTTCTTTTTCTGCCCTCCCTCCCTCCCTTCATCCCTCCCCTCCCCTCCCTCCCCCTCCTCCTCCTCCTCCTCCTCCTCCTCCTCCTCTTCTTCTTCTCTCTCTCTCTCTCTCTTTTTTACCTGTAGGTGGCAAACTTCTCTTATGCTCTTATAAATTTGACCTGCTTGTTAAAGGTCCACAGCATGAAAGGTGAGATGATTTCAGTGCGGGGTGAGCATGAGGTACGGGCAGGAAGAGGGAAAGGCAGTTCCTTTTACGTCAGTGTAGGTTTGGAGACGGTCGGCAAAGACCTGGGTCAGAGGCCCATCCCCGCTGGCACTCGCTGGGACCTGGGAAGGCCATCCATGTTCTCTTGGCCTCACCTGCAAATCAGAGTTGAATGCAGTCCTTCCCATTATACTTTCCAGCTCTAACTTTTATGATTCTTGTTACCAATTTAAATTCTTGACAGATTTTGAGTGATAGTGAAACTCACTTGAGAGGAAGCAAAAATGTTTAAAAGTCCCATTGATAAGGTGAAAAATGACCAGCTCATATCTATAACCATGTAGTAATCAATGATGGAAGATACCCTTCACCAATTATTAAGAGCTGAGGATATACGGAGTACTATACACAGCATGACCCCTGCCCCAGGAGCGACCACAGGAATACATGCCCGGCCCAACGCCAAGTCCCGCTTCTAACAAAGTGTTCTTATTATCCATGTGCAGAATGGCTCCCATTATACTACAATAGCTCATGGAGTCCAGTTGAGACTACTCTGAGGTTTCCTTTTCTGAATTTTTTTCTTTTCTATTTTGTTTGCCATTTTTCTTGGCAATTGCATTTTAAAATTTTCCAAGGCTCTAATGAAAAAATATTGACTACTGAACATAGCAGGTGGATCTTATGAGCAGAAAGAAAAGAGGACGTGCTGATGGGACTGACTGCTGATAGGCACAGGGTGTCTGCAGGGCGGTGGGGATGGACATGTTCCAGAATGAGGTAAAGCTGATGGTTGCCTAATGGAGAATATAGTGCAGACCATGGAAGCGTACACTTTTTAAAATCTTTATTGTTGAACAGATGCATACACTTTAAAGTGGGGAATTTTGCCCTAGCCAGTTTGGCTCAGCAGTTAGAGCGTCGGCCTGTGGTCCGGAGAGACCCGGGTTTGGTTCCCGCTAAGGGCACGTACCTCAGTTGCAGTTTGTCCCCGGCCCTGGTTGGGTCGTGCGGGTGGTGACCACTCGATGTGTCCCTTTCATGTCGATGTTTCTCTCGCTCTCTCCCTCTCTCTCCCTCCCACTCTATCTGAACAAAGAATGGAAAAATGTCCTCCAGTGAGGATAAAAAAAAAAAAAAAATTAAAGTGGGGAATTTTATGTTGTGTGAAGCATATCTTAATGTAAAGATGCTACTAACACAGATTATACAGTGTAACCACTTTTTGTAAATTTTAGAAACAGACATATATCACCCTGGCCGGTTTGGCTCAGCGGTTAGAGGGTTGGCCTGCGGACTGGAGAGACCCGGGTTCAATTCCCGCTAAGGGCGTGTACCTTGGTTGCAGTTTGTCCCCGGCCCCGGTTGGGTGTGGGTGGCAACCACTCGATGTGTCTCTCTCACGCCGATGTTTCTCTCTCTCTCTTCCCACCTCTCTCCCTCCTGCTCTATCTGAAGATAAATGCAAAAATGTCTTCAGGTGGATAAAAAAAAAGAAACAGACATATATAAACAGACAAAAAAAGAAACAGACATATACAAACCAGTGTTGGAAGTCAGGTTAGCGGTTATGTTGGCAGGAGACACAGGGATGGCAAGGAAAAGGGGAACCCTGGGGTGCTGGCTGGGTTCCTGTCTCATGACCTGCATGGTGGTCACGAGTGAGTTCACCTTTGGAGAGTTTTTACGATTTGTGCTTTGGGAAGACGGAGTGATCAAGAGAAGATGAACAGATGTTCAGGCTCCCACACCCAAGGAGACATTGAGATGATGTTTGACAGCAGAGGTCATTTAATACTGGAATTGGTCGCCAAAGATGCTCTAGAAAACCCTGTGCTCGGAACTCTCTGGAAATGAGCCTCAATGCAAAATCAGTTCTGTTTTGAGATGTTCTCTTGTAGTAATTGGCCAGATACTATTTTGAGATTTAATCCAGTTCTTTGAGATTACATTTAGTTTATAATTAGTTTTTATTCTGGGAAGTAAAAAGTTAGACAAAATAAAAGAAAACCAGAACCTCCAATTCCCAAATCAGGATACTTGCCAAACGAGCTAATTCATGTATTTGCAGTTACAGCAAACCTTATTGTAATGTTTCACCTGTCATCAGACTGAACTTCCTGGGCTTGGTTTAATTTTCCTTCTTTTGTATTGTTGCCAGTAACCTTCTTAATTCTGTCCCTGTGGCTCTCCTACCTCTCGTCCTCGTCCACTGCCTCTCTGCTCCGTGGGGTCCGCTTTCCCACCTTCTTTCTTCGCAGGCCACAGGGTTTCATCACTGCACTACTTTTTAGAAAAAATTTCTGTAGCTCTATTTGTATTTTTAAGATCTTGGTTTCCAGAAATGACTACAATATTGTGAAGTTCCAGAAAACTCTGTGCTGCCTTAGGTAGTCGTGTTCGAATGCTGAAACAATACGGTCAGCCTTGACCCCCGGTCCTGAGTCAGCTCAGGGCCACTGGTGTCGTAAGGTCCGCGCCGCGCTCTGTCCCCGTGAGGTCTGTCCGCGTTCCAGGCCTCCTCCTCCTCCTCGTTCCTGACCCCCCGGCTCGGCTTGCATTCTTCTTCCATGTAGGTTTACTTATTTGACAGAGAAAACCAACGTCGTTTAAAATCTGCTTTGTTCTTAATAGCTGGAAGGAATCTTTGTCGATTTCCTGCTTCAATGTCTTCATTTTATATATGAGGGAACTGAGGTCCAGGGAAATCTAATTACTGATGAAGCCCTTTTCTCCCAAGTTCTTTATTGTTTTATTGTGCTTCCTTGGCATCTTTTTTTCTAAGCAATATTTTTAACTCATAGGCATACTATGCCAATTCTGGCCCTTTTCCCTCTTGTTTAATTTCTTTAAAACTTTTCAGTAAATCATTTAGCTCCTTTTTAGTACCAGATGTTCAAGCTAACTAGTTCAGTACCATTTAATACATTATTATATTAGCACAACTTCAAGGACTTCCTCAGAGCAAATATTTTTCTTTGTTGTTTTTTTTTTTTTTAATGCATTGTTTTTTTTTCCTTCTTTACTGAATTTTCCATATCGAACCACTCCAAGAAAAGGTCCACCTCTTCACATCCTCACACCCTGCTTCCTTTCGTAGGGTAATAGCAGCTGCCAGGTTTTGAGCTCCAGGTTAATTGTTCCCATTTTGCTGATGAGATAACTGAGGCACAAGGGTGTTCTCCATGGCAGAGGGATACAACTTAGGCTTCCTTTTCCAGATGTAGTACTTATATATTCCTTTAATAAGTTCTCTGTTTACGTGCTCCAAGCAGGGAATTCTAGATCACAACGAAACGGTGTCATAGCCTGCAGTCCTGTCACAGGAGGCGAGGCAGAAAGCCTCAGACCTCGTCGGCGTGGGGGAGGGAGGAGGGATGTCCTGGTCCCCCTTCTGACAGGCTTCCATGAGCACGTTCCAGGAGGCCCAGAGGGGCATCTGCCGGACGCAGGGCAGGCGCAGTGTAGACGCGGACTGCTGGGCCCCTTGCCGGGTCACCAGGGCACCAAGGCAAAGCACCGTGCTGGCGACCTCCCTGATCTGCAGCCGGGGGCTCTCTCATCGGCAGTGACACTCTCTTCCTGTGCCCTCTCCTGCTCATGAAGTACAGTGTGATGTGTCTTCACAGAAGTTCCTCACTGCCCGTCCTCCTTAGTGCACTGCCTCTTCCCAAATGACCGAATGGTTTCCACTATGCTACCAGGAGGAAGAGGAAAATCGGGAACTGTGCATTTCTGTGTACTGAAGCACCCCAAACCTCGTGGCTTAAACCGACCACCTTTACCGTTGCCCACGATTCTGTGCACTGGCTGGGCTGCTCCTCTGCGGGTTCGCCCGGGCACCGGCTGCAGGCCCGCTGCGCTGGACGGGCCGAGCGGCCTCAAGCACTGGCCGGCAGTAGGACCGCCGCTGGGTTCTCCAGCAGCCTCATCGGGAAGCCAGCCTGGTGCCCCACATGCCAGTCTCGGGGCGGCCTTTTCCGAGAACCACGGCAGGAGTTGAAGGTCTAGTTAGGAGGTCACAGGACTTCACTTCTACCACGTTCTTTTGGTCAAAGCAAATGATAAGACAGCTGAGGTTCAAGGAGGGGACGGACCCTCTGGAGGGGCGTTGCAGAAAGAGTGTGGCCGGGTGTTTACAACAATGCAAAAGACCAAGTACCTTCACCTGAACAGATGGGGCCACGAAGCCCAGACGAACTGCGACTTACTCTTCATTCAGGTAGGCATACCAGGCGACCAAACAGCTTCAGTTCTAGTCACTGCCATAAAAGCACTGTAACACTAACAGGTCTCAGAGATAGGAAGTTAAGGAATCTCCTAAAAAATCATCCTAGCCCAGAAAATATTTGCAAGAGGAAGTAGAGGTACTAAGTCTTATTTCCATAGGCAAAGTGACCAGACAAGTGTGGTTTCCAAACCTCAGAGTTATGTTGATTTGATTCCAAGCTTCTTTAGCTAATAACAGAATGGAGGGAAAAACCGGCAAAGATTTTGTTACTTAAAGGGAATTTGCAAATTAACTCTTAAGTAACCACTTATTGGCCAACACTCACTGACAGGTGTTTGTATTTTCTCCTCCTCCCTTTCATAACTGGGGAAAGTAAAATGAGATCACTAATGTGCCTCATGTGATGCCCGGATTCCCTTTGCCTCTAAAATACTGTCTTTGTTGCTATGATTTTATTCAAGGCTTCACCATGAATTTACATAGTTTAATGATAGATATTCTATCTCTTTCCTGGCATATTTTTATGGGCAAAGTGGGTTCTTGGTAAACTTGTTTTAAAAACTTCCCAAGGGAAATTATCATTGGCATATTCTATGGGGTAAAAATTTGGGACCTCCACTTTTTATTTGTCCAGTTGTAGGAAATGACCTAGCACAATTGCAACAGCCAGCTATTGCTGTGTAACAACTAACCACAAAAATCCCAGTGGCATTTAACAAAAGCTTTTATTTTGCTCATGGATCTGTGAAGTGGCTGGGCCATTCGGCCTCTGTCTGCAGACAGGTCGGGACAGGTCTGTTCCACGTGTTTATTCTGAGGCCCAGTTCATCTCGTGGCGATGGAGTAAGCAAGAATATGCGGGATTCTTCAGGTTTGGACTCAGAACCCACATACTTACTTCCACCCCAGCCAAGGGAATAGCAAGGTTCACCATTAGTAGAGGAACTACTGAGTCACAGGTCAGTCTCCACGTTATAATAAAGGATGAAGAATTGAAGCCAATAATGCAAGAGTGTTTAAAGAATCTTGGCCTAACACTCCCTAACCCCACCTCCATGAACAGGCCTATGTCTGGCTGAGTCTTCTTATCCTTTCTCAACAGAACATAAATCCTTTGGCTGGCCGACTGTTGACACTTATGATTCTATCCTCAGATAATAAGGGGATGTCTACCTTTTGGTTACCTAGCAGAGTGTATCTTCGAATTCTGTGCTGCCTCATACGTATAAAATCTCAGTTTGGAAAATCATATTTATGGAGGATTTCCAAATGGGTTATTTACTTCTTAAAATGGTCTACATTTCACACCTGGA
Source organism: Molossus molossus (assembly GCF_014108415.1). Taxonomy (NCBI): domain Eukaryota; kingdom Metazoa; phylum Chordata; class Mammalia; order Chiroptera; family Molossidae; genus Molossus; species Molossus molossus. The sequence goes on along the minus strand of NW_023425377.1, from coordinate 124,336,555 downwards.
CCAAGTCAGGTTGCAGAAAAGTTTTTATCATATTGGCCTCTTGTGAAATTGCTTTTACATAACTAAGCTTCATGTTAAGCTGTCTGCCTACATTGAAGAAAGTTATAAGGAAATAGTTTATGGACCCAACTCTTATTTAAGGTTAACATTAGTATGCTCTACGCATTTCACTTTTTGAAGAACCATGAAGAATTTTCTCTTGGCTCACAGAAACAAGGATTTTTCTGGGCTCCTCCTGAGAAGTTGGCTTATTTTTATCTTTTAGTCACTGTGATGTAACTGAGCATCTTTCCATTCTTATATTGGCCACTAGGAAGCTCTGATTTGTGAGCCATCTCTGCTTTCTGCATAGCATAGCCATTGTGTGTCAGGTTTCAGTGAGTTAATACATGTAAGTCCATAGAAATACTTGGAACATAGTGCTATATATGTTTTCCATTGTTATTATTATTATTATTATTATTGATAATAGTAGGGTAAGTTGAATATAAATAAAATTCAATAAAACAAGAGAATGGGATCCTAATATCTGACCTACTTCATTTTGAATAAAAAGTGCTGAATTCATCTGTTACTCTTTAAGACTTTTGTAATCAAATTACCTAATTGATAAGCATGCCAAATATTGGACTGGGAAATTTTATTTTCCTTCTGCTTAACTAATATTTTGCTCATTAAGTTGAAGCTTGTATTGTTTGGACCAAAATAAATGTCCACTTCCTGCCAAGAACATGGAGAATGAAATAGCAAAGACAGGGGTAAATATTATTAAAGGATGGGCAGGAGCTGGAAACTGCCTTGTGGTTTGGTGGGGTAAGAAGTCCAGCAGGAACTCTCTCCTTCACACCGGCTGGTCCGGGGCCCAAGCTGAGCCACTGAAATTCCACTTGTCTCCCTCGGTCAGTGGCGAGGAGGAAGGAGAGGGTGCAAGTCGGGGCCTAGGTCAGTTAAGACTGACAATCTCACGAATGAAGGTGCTGTTCCCACAGGCTTTCCTTCAGCGGACAGACCAGAGCTCCCACATTGTCCCCACAGAGTGTGTGCCTTGACGGTGCCCACAGCCTAACAGCGCAGAGAAAGACGGGGCTGTTTTGCCCATAGCCAGCCGGCAAATCCAGGAACACAGACGGGCAAGCCCAGCCCTCAGCGTCCGTCCAGAAGGAAGCACTCAAATAGTCCCTTGCTAAACAGAGCGAGAGGTCAGGGAACACTTGCCCGCCAGTTTGGGGCTAATTCTGTTATTCAAGAAAACAGCTTTGGTGAAAGAAAAGAAGCAGGAAAAAGTAAAACCTTTAAAAAAGAAAAGGATAGTACATCACAGGCAAAAGACACGAAAAATCCGTCCTGGAAGAAGACAATCCAGGGTAACAAATGGGAAGATGTCACTGTGAAGTAAGGTACAGAGTGTTCATAGGGAGGGTTCTACACATTCTTTGTACCTCAGTGGAGACAATATAGGGGGAGAGCAGTTAGAGTAAATGTAGGTAATGAAAACTATATATGAAAATGTAAACAAGTTTTCTACATTTAATTAAATTGCAGATCAATTAAATTACATGTAGTTGGTTGGTTTTTTAAAAACAATAATACCATGCAGTTTTTATGGGACACAATTGGTAATATCTATAAAACTTACTATAGGAGGACTTTATCCTCTGCGTCATATGTGTGTAAAACGTGTAAAGCCCTAGGAGTATAAAGCGACATGTGTATGAGACCATTTCTTGCAACAGTGTTTGTGATAGTCGAATATTGAAGATGACCCACATGCTCCTCACTGGAGACCAGCTACCTAGGTTTTGACAGTTCAGACACTGCACTGAGCCGCCTCTAACAAGAACGAGGCAGATCTTTACGGGAAAACAGTTCAAGCTCTCCAAGCTGTCTCGCAAAGGAGGCGGGGGAGAGAGGGAAACCTCCGGCCGTCTGTGAGCTGCCTGTCTCTGTTCATCTGTTCACACACATGGGCCCCAGGAAAATGGCAGAAGGGACAGCTTCTAGGTGGGACGGGGGACCAGGCGGACAGGGGTGCAGGGAGGTTGTCACTCTGTCCCTAGAGTTTCTTTTGGAGTTGATGTTAAATGCATTTGAATTCATTGAAAATAACGTCATTAAAGAAATAGCGAATTCCTCTGAAACAGCAAGGAGCAAATATGACACGGGAGCAAGGAATCTGTGATGTCTGTGGAGGGCAGGCTTGGGAAAACGCACGGAATGCAGGGGAGGAAGTCAGAGACAGGCCAGAGAGGTGTGGAGGACACGTCACGAAGACATCACCCAAAGTCACGTCGCCCCAGTACGTGTGCTGTGCTTCTAACTGTGTAAAGACAGAACTCCACAGTACCTTGGGTTCCTATGTGTCAGTATCTACTTATACATATTGTAATGGATAATAATCAACGAAAACAGCACCGTTCTAAGTATGCTCTGTATGCTGTTATTAATTCTCCAATATTGATACTCCGACGTGGGCCATTAGCCCCACTATCCGCATAGGATTCTGAGGCCCGGGGAGGTCAGCCCCGCACCCCACACTCACACAGCCAGTAAGTAACAGCGGAGATTTGAGTCTGACATGTGGCTTCTGGACTGCTGGGCCACACCCCGCCCTGCCGTGGGAAGGAGAATGTATGGGGTCTGAGCAGCAGTCAGTTACGTCTGGAGAGTAACACTGTGGAGTTTTTATTTTCTGTATTAACATGTTTGTATCATTTGTAGTTCTATCGTAAAGTACTGTTTTAGTAATTTACAAAAAAGTACCATGAAGAGGGGTATAGAACATTAAGCAAAGATGAGAGACTGCTGTCCCTAAGTCTTATTAGCAGAAGTTTGTCAGAAACCACGTTTTCTTAAACAATCGACAGAGCCCGCAGCCCCCTTCCTCCAGGTGGGCATGTGGGGTTCACGCAGTGCTCCTCGGCTGACTGCCCGTAGTACCCACCTCCCTGCCTGGGGCTCACCGGGGCAGTGTGCCAGGGCTCCCTGTCCTCCGGCCCGGGCCAGACACCTGCGCCGCTGGGATCTGGTCCCTGGCGTACGTCTGGAAGCGACTTTGCTGCCTCCAACGCGGGTTAGCACCGGAACGCCAGCCGGGACCCCAGGCTCGGCCAGCACTCTCTCATGCTTCCTCAGCCCAGTGGGCAATGGCAGCATCGTCATTCTGGCTGCTGCAGCCGAATGGCCTGGGTGGCGTGGAGACCACAGAGGTTTGTTTCTCACAGGTCTGGAGGCGGGACGGCCAAGACCAAGGTGTGGGCAGACCCCAGGCCCAGGAGGGCTTCCCGCCAAGTCTGTGGTCTGCCATCTCCTCGCAGAGGCGTCACACGGTGGAGACACAAGGTATGTGCCCTGGTGTTTCACGTAAGGACACTGATGTCATTCAGGAGTGCTCCACCCTCACGACCTCATCACCTCCTGAAGGCCCGACTTGCTCACACCGTCCCATTGGGGGTCAGGATGTCGGCGTGGGAGTTCTGGGGAGACGCAAACAGTCTACCGCAAGCCACCTGGCAGATCGATAGCAGTGAGCCTGTGGCAGCCACCGCAACACTTCATGCCCCCAATTCCAGAGATGTCCAGATTGGAAGCGGGGCCAGAGGGACAGCCGAGAGCGCACGCCCTTCACCACTTACGGCCTCTGCATTACAGCGCAGTCCTTGTAATTCTTCACTGCACTCGAACACAAGTATACTCCCCTCTTCTCTATGAGTACGCGTACCACAGTGTGCGTGACTGCCACGCACACGCACACTCGATGGTCCTGCCAGGTGCTCCTGTGTTAGTGGTGACGGACACGGATCACTGCGCTCTGTGTGGGAGGCCAGCTGTGGACCGGGCGCTGTGGAATAGCTGTGCTCCTGGTATCGCAGGACCTCTCGTGCTGACGACCTTCGCTCGTGGCAACGGGGTAGCATTTAGAAAGACGGTACGGCAGGGAGGCACGCTTACAGTTATTAAGAATAAGCAATTATCAAATCCTAAGAGCATCTTTCCCTCTCCAGAGCCAAGTAGACACTTCACCTCTCAGGTGAGGGTGGAACCAACAAACACCACTGTTGCTGGTGTGAGTCCGGTTCGTTGGGGCACAGTAACCCCTGCAGGTAGGCATGCAGGGAGGATGCAGAAATGACAAGGTGTAGCTGTGTGATACATGTAGGCGCAGTACCTGCTTCTGTGTACCTGTCTGGAGTGTCCGCCCCCTCCCGCAGCTGGGCTGTCAGGGGTCCGCGTGGAGCTTGGGTGGGAACAAATCCAATGTCCCGGGCACGTTTGGACGATGCACGAGTCCACCGTGGATGCTGGGGTGCAGACGGCGGTGAGCCTCTGCACAGTGCCGGTACACAAGAGAAAGGTTTTTCTTTCACTTTCTCCAGCAAGTCCTGTGTGTGCGTGTTGGTCTCTGTGTGTTGCCAAAAGATTAGAAATTACGAAAGGCCACGGGACAGGAAACAAGCCCGTGGTTGGCCTGGTTTCCTTCGTATTTCAACCTAATCAGTTAATCCTGTATTCCAACCTTTTCATTTATTTTTTTTTACTTCGGAATCTGGTGCTTGTTCAGCTGCTGACTACTAGGGATTACTTCTGAAGTGTAGTGCTACAAGAAGACGCAGACCAGGAGAGGCATTACACACAGGATTTCCTGTTTATAGATTTGCAAAATACTTTAAGTGATTAATGGGGAAGAACAAAATACATCCAAACAATGTACTTGCCCAAAGTCTCTACACAAATGCGTTGGGTAGCTTGCTCCAGTTCTGACTCAGAGGAGAACCTTCTCGTGCATTTATGTACCCCAGAGGAGATCTGGGCTGACGCGAGATGGGTGCAATGACTTGCGTCCATTGGTCCACTGGGGAAAAAGTGGTGACACTCCAGTGAGAAGTTTTCCAAAATGCAATACCAGGACGCTGAGTTTCCCACTGACGGCACGTAACGCTGTCAGCTTGTCCAGGGACACTCTTCTGCTTCTCGTTCCTTTTAAGTTCAGCTTCCCCACCAGTGTTTGAACCTGAATACGCAAGAAAATCACCGAAACTGACCTGCCATCACTTTCACCTCTAACCCGAGCAGGCGCTGACGGCTCCCTTCGCGCTCCCTTCGCGCCGGGCGTGTGCAGGGACCTGACTGCACGGCAGGGGCAGCGCCGGAACCGCCGGCTTCGGGTTCTGTTTTCCCCTCCAAAGCACAAACTAACCCTTTGCACTCTCTCCAAGAAGGACCACACACCAGCGTCTAATCCAATTAAGATTTTAGCCGTGCACAGGCGACTCAAGGAAAAATAGTACTCGATGCCCATTATCACTCAGAAAAGAAAGGAGAAATCTATTGTTTCCTCTCACTTCTATAGGAAATGTGGCAAGACGTTCCTGAAAGCATTTCGAGAGGAAAAAAGGAAAGTGAAATAAGAAATAATGAATGGAAGGAAGTGGACGCCGTCCCAGCTCGGAAGAATCTTGACTTTAAAGAAGTCGTCATGTAAACAGTTGAAGGGAACACAGATTTAAAGCCGTTTTAAAGGTTGGAAAACGGGCAGCATTTCCCCGCAGCCCCTCCTGGGCCCCTGCCGATGCCACGTCCCCTCGGGCCCTCGTGTCCCCGTCACCAGCCTGGGCAGCCTGCTCCACTCCCCTTAGGCTTTGTGCTGTCTCTCTTCTCAAGTCAAGAAAACAACACCCAGACTGTCACCAGATGAACATTTTGTCAGATACACTGTTTCTCCACTCACTTTCCTCCTGTTGCCCAGTAACAAGGATAAACATGTACCTCTTCTGGGTTCTGGTCGGAAGCCCTGTCTGGTGGGTAGGTTGCTGTGAAGATCACAAAGCCATGGTGTCCAAAGGGTTTTAAATAGACCAAGTCGTCCAAACATGAGTCAGCACCATCACCCAAACCACTCTGCGATGTGTACATTTTTTTATCGCATCATTTTCTAAATCATCGAAACGGCTACCTTGGAACTGTTGTTCAGTTAGGCTGAAATGTTAAGCATTTTTGGTTTTGCCTTTCAATAAAACGAATGAAATACTCTACACTGCAAATTTTTGCTTTAGATTGTGGCTGGTGTGCTAATAAAGATGGGGAAACGCAATCTAGGGATCTCATTTTCTAAGGGTAGTTTTCTCCCCAGGCTTCTGTGATGAACCAGCTGTTGTTGTTGTCATCACAAGGGCCCCGAAGTCAAGTTCCAGAGCATGCTGCACCTCCCTCGGTAGCCCCATCTAGCTTCCAGGTTTCAAGTTGTTCCAAAAGGCATCTAGGAGAGAAGTCAGTGGTCATAAAAAAAAATGATTTCTTTCCTTAGTGTTTACAGACAAAGATCTCCTTTGGGAGAAGAAGACGAAGAAAACAAGAGCAAAGGGTCCGATGGCTGTGGACACCGGGTGTCTGGTCTGCTTGGCCCTTGTCCCCTTCCCGGGGGTCTGCTCAGACCCACACTACAGCAAGCACACATTCTGTCCCTTCCTCTGAAGGTCCTTTTTTTCTAAAGTTGGTCCTCTTTAAAAACCCATCAAGGTGAATTTCCCTTAGAATCCACATTGAGACTGAAGAGTAGCAGAATACGCCTCCCTGAAATATGCCACTTGGGCAGAAGGAGTATTTTGAGCTAAAGGCACTAAAAACAGTAGCTGCAAGAAGGGTGCTCTGACCTTCCCCCCTTCTTTTTTCCCCATGAAAGATGCCCTCCCTGTACCAGGAGGAAGGAACAGTCTCATCACCAGAGACTGAGGCCCAGAGAAATCTGAACAAACAGACCTGTTACAGTAACTCTTAACTTCCCTCTGTCTCCCGTGTATCTTAGTCACTTTTCCACAACTGCCTCTCTTTGTTCAACCTGGTATATAAACACCTAGGCCCAGCCACTTCTTTGGGTCTTCATCTTCCTGCAAACGCTCCAAGTACATGTAAAAATCTGTGTGTTTTTCTCCTGTTAATTTGTTTTATGTCAACTTAATTCTCAGGCCCAGCTGGAGAGCCTGAGCAGGTTCTTTTAAGCTACTTTTTCTTTACAGCTTGCTGTTCCTCTGACCCAGAACTAGTGTTAAGATCGGCAGCACGGTCATCACAGAGCTCATCTTCTCGGTGATTCTGCCTACTCCCCGTTTCTTGCATTTTACTCAACTGCCTGCCCTGGGTGGACACGGGAGAGGGAGGCGCTGGAACAGGGATGAGCGCGGACTGTCACAGGGACACCTCGACAAAATGAAATGTGTGCGCACTTTCCTCCCTGGATGTTACGTATCCTGACAATCAACATTTCTGTCATGACGACCTGCTTAATATTTCTGTTATGCAAAGGTTTTTCTTCTCTTGAAAAATCACTGTTAATATTTGAATAAAGAGGAAAGATACATACCATTTATACATTTTAAGCTAAACATTTTATTTATTTTACCCTCTCTACCCTCCTCCACCTCTCCCCCCCCCCCGCCCCCCCCCCCGGCCATGTGGGCAATTATTTTCAATAATAGTAAAGTTTTTCCAGAATATTAGTGCTTACTCCTTTTAATTCTCATTGAAAGGATCAGCATATCCTGAACAGTGTTACAGGAGAGAAATGGAAAGATTTTTTGGAAAAAGTAAGTACTGCGTATGTTATATAACCCCTTGCATTTCTGGTCGTCACTTGCGATATTAAACCGAGTGTGCAATTGGTTAGGCTAATAGGAAACATTTGGGTTGAAACTTTTTATTGATTTTGAGTAAGAGCACAATTTGCCTTTATTATATTTACATTGTTAAGAACCATATGTAATAAGCAAAAAAGGTATGCTTTAGATTATTTTTAAAGTTGAAATCAAATTATAAAATTGTAACACTTAATAAAACTAAAACACATAGAAACTTGGAAGAAAAATAAATAGAATATGAACTAAAATTTAAAAGTATCAATCAGTTTGTCATAGTGACAAACAGAAACAACAATACAAGGCAAAGTTGACATCACTGGCCAAATTGCATGCATCTTGAATTCATTTGCGGTGTGGAAGTTAATTCAGTTCTTCAAATATGTCTTTCTCTCTCTTTGTCTCTCTCTCTCTCCACACACACACACACACACACACACACAACTTCTTTGTGCCCCGTCTACGGGAGAACATTATTTCTTGATTCAATCATCTTCCACAGATGTGTTTTGAATGCCCTCTCTGTAGTAGCTTATGACTTCCGGCTTGTCAAGTTAAGAACGAACTGTTTCTCCAGGAACTACGAGGGTAGTAGAAGAAGTAAATTATGTACACCAGTGATTACAATACAAAATGGAATGGACTGATGAACCTCAGAGGGAGGGGGGTGGAGATTCACCAATGATCATAGACAGTGTGGGGAAGGCAGGGAGGAGGTGGGAGTGGGGGAAAAGGGAGGGACATCTGTCATACTTTCAACAATAAAGATATATTTATAATTTTAAAAATTAGTCGCATTTCTATACACCAAACAATAAGCTATCTTAAAAGGGGAAATGGCATTGAATAAACACCGCAGATGAAGCACTGGGTGACAGAGTTCAAGAGACGTCATGGTGCTGGGGAAGCAGAGCGGCCTGGAGGACAGTGTCCTTCAGCGCGGGCTCGGCAGGATGGTGAGGCTTGTGGAGGTGAGGCGGGCAGTGGGCAGGACAGCCTGAGACCTGCAGCGTGCAGCCCGGGGCCGGAGGGGCCGGGACCGTGCATGGTCCCTCCCAGCTGCCTGGGCAGAGTGGTGAGCAGCTGGCGGCCCGGTGGGCGCGGGCTGCGACAGTGCGTGACACCCACAGAAAATTCTCTATTCCAGAGACAGGGCGGCCCGTGGAGGTTCTGGAGGAGAGTGTGGCATGTCAGTAGCAGTTCAGAAAAACGACTTTTCCAGGAGGCGGACTGTGGGTGAGGCCGTCGCCACAGAGATGGGATAGCAGGTGTTGGAACTGCCCCGGGAAACAGAGGGGCCGTGGGGACCTCGGGAGCCAGAGGCCGTTCAGAGCAGAGCCTTTAGGACGTGGTAACCAGAAGACCTTGGGAGCTAAAGGTGTTAGTTATCCTTGGTCACAGCAGGTCACAGAAGGGAAACCTGAACTAGTTTAGGCAGAAAGTTCATAAAATCTGGGGCCGGAGGAGGGGGGAGGGGGGTGCTGAAACCCAGCTCTGGGAGCAGTAGAGCCAACTAGGGGCAGGACCCCAAATGCTCACCACCAGCATCTCTGTCCTCCATGCAGCTGATGCCACCCCTTTGTCCTCCAGAAGTTTTTCACATGGCCAGTGTGGTCACCACTGTGTCCTGAGGTTTATCTCTAACTAGAGGACAGAGCCCAGCAACTGCAATCCTGCCACCCGAGGTCCAGCCTACTGAGCCCTGCTGTCCCTCACGGCACACTGATCCAGCCTCGAACCCACGCCAGGCCAGAGGCGGGTTCCTGTGGCCAGGGAGCCAGGATGGGACAGTTCCTGAAGAGGCAGGGCTGGCAGATGGCAAAGCCTCTGGGAAGCCACCAAGCAGAGACACATCCCAGGTGCTGAGCCAGGAAGCTGGAGGCGGTCACCAGGAAGTCACTGTTCCCGAGGGCACGAAGTGACAGGGACTGGTTGCGTTGGTGCGACCACTCACGTGGGTAGATCTGTAAACCAAGTAAGGGGGAGTGAACGGGCCCTGCGTCCGGGCGGAGGCCGAGTTCAAGGTCAGGAGCCGCACTCGGAGCAGCAGTGGCTGAAGCGAAGTGGATGCTGGTTGAGGAAGGAGGTCTGGAGAGGGGAGCCTGGCGGGGAGCTGGGGAAGGGACCTGGAGGTGTGTCTGGGCGGCAGGAAAAGGAACGAGTGGCAGTAACAGAGCAGGGGAGAGGCCGCCAGGGAAAAGGACAAAGATCCAAAGACTAGAACCCTGCAGGGTGAAGTCAGGACAGTACGGTCTTAGCAGAGGAGTGGCGGAGCAGCCCAACTGCAGTCCGATCGTAGCACCCAGCGGAGTGAGGAGGATTCGCCCTGACCACAGGGTACGTGGGCAGCGGTCAGGAAGGGGTTGCAGGTGCAGATGCCTCTTCGAAGAGGCTCAGTGGTGAAGGGAAGAGGAGGAATACGATGGAAGAAAGCGATTTATGACACGGGAGCCCCAAGTCTGGCAGGCCCAGGGCAGAGCCCCCGGGAAGGAGAGGTCACAGGGTGCGGGGCGCCATGCACCGGACCTAGCTGGAAGCTAGCCCTGCAGCAACCCCCGTCCAGAACTCTAGCAAGAACCACAGGCAAAAATGACCAGCAGTGTATCAATGTCATTATACTTATCCAACTAGGATCATGGGTTTCACATAAAAGAAAACTCTGATTTTGTACAAAGTTGGATCTTACTCTCCTCTGGGTCAGGAGAAAGGTTTCTTCGGGCTCCAGTGTGACAGCAGGGAGCCACACCCACTTGTGCACACCACAAGGCTAAACTGAACCCCTCTTCAATTAGCTCTCAAAAAACTCTGGTATTGTTTTTTGTTGTTGTTCCCTAACTATTGTTTCGGCCTCGGGTTTCAAAATTCTGTTTGTGAAACACAAAAGCTGAATGATAATTGTTTCTTTGTTCTTGCATTTCTGCTTTAATCATTCTAACCCTCCCTGAGGCCGCGGAGGCCTCCCACTGAATCACAGAGCCTCCGCACAAGGCGGTTTTCAGAAGAGGGGCCCAGCCCAGCCACAGGAACAGCGACCGAGGCTGGGGAGTGCGGGCCCCAGCCTGGAGGCTGAGCATGGGAACTTCGCTCCAGAGGACGACCTGTGCCAGGAAGCAGATGGAAAATGAACGGGGAAAGAACTCAGGATGACAGTTTGTGGAGTTTCGGTTTCAGGCTCAGAAGGGGAATCCCTAGGTCTCTCTGCCTCGTCTTGGGGGTGGTTGGGGGGAAGGCCTTCAGAGGCAAGTCCGGACTTGCAGGATCTGGACCAGGGGAGAGAGAATAGGATGGAAAAGAATAGGAAGAGAAACCACTTTCAATTTGTGCAAGATATGTAAACAGGCCGCAGTGAGCACCAGCCCTGGGTCCGAGAGCCTGCTGCTCGTGCAGAATTGCAAAGACGAAGAGCTCAGTTCAGAATATAAACCCAGGAGTAAGGAACCTGGAAAAGGAAGACACTTTTCTTCGTTCTAGGAAACACAGCTGAAGAGGGACTGTCATTCCGGTCTACAAACCAGAATGAACAGCGTGGTTGGGCACGAGCGTGGGATTCAGATAGAAGTTCAGTGGTCCTGTGTGTCCTGGAAGCTCACCAGTCACCCGCAGCTGGGCCACATTGTTCCTCTTGGCTCCAGACGTTCGGGTCAAAGAAACGTTTGCAAAGAAACAAAATACACACACACAAAAAACTTTTAAGCATGTTTGTCTGTTTATGAATAAATATTCAGAATTTGTCTTTCAAATTTTTGGTCTTTTAACTGATAATTCATTATCAGTCACTCAGCTCTGAATTGGTTCATATTGTTAACATTTACGGAGTGTTGATTATATGCATTTTACATATAAGAATTGATTTAATTCTCCCAGAACTATATGAGGTGGATGTTACAGTATTCCCATTTCAAAACTAGGCAAAAATTAACTAAGCAAATATTATGTACCAGCTACTAAGTGCTTTGTATGTAGTATTTCATTTGATACTTAAAAAAAAACTATGAGATTCTTTTATTTCCTCCACTTTACAGAGGAGCAATTGAGACTCGGTAAGTGAATTTGTTTTAGGTAACACAGCTAGTAAAGAGGCAGAGGAAGGGTTTCGACCCAAGTCTACCTACCAAACCAAATTCCTGGCTCATGTAATATTGAAAAGTTAGAAATAATCTATAGATCCAATGATAAGTAATTAGTTAAGTTAATGGTACATTTATATAATAGAATATTATACACCCATTAAAAATGATGCTGAAATTATACCATATTGATATACAAAACAAACTTTTCACCTGCAAAAAGGCAGGTAAAATATGCACAATATGATTTCATTTTAAAAAAATAAAAACATAAGCATATACACACTTTCCTAAAAGAGAATATAGAAGCAAAATAAAAATACAGGGATTCTTGTAAAGAGTATCAGAAAATGCCTCCCCAAAATATGCTTCTTGGCATAAGGATAATTCTGAGCCGATTATTTTGAATAGGAGACACAGGAGGAGCGGTGAGACAGACAGAAGTTGCCTTACTGGAAGGGACTAGCACTGACAAAGGAAATCTGCATTGTTAGTGTCTCCCTCTAATTCCAGGAGGAGAAGGACGACAGTCACAAGAGAATCCTGTCACTGGAGAAGGCACAGACTGCATAACGCGCCCGAGCCTCCTCTCCTTGCTCTCCCTGGTCACCTCCCCTAACTGGCCTCACCCTCAACATCTTCCGTTTGTTTTTAGCTGAAAATGGTATTTAAGAGGCCATCTGAAGAGGTACTCATTTTCCCTCGGGATCTCCCATGTATATTGAGGAATACATTTTAATAAACTTCTGTTTTTTCCTTTTTTAAATGCCTTTTATTACAGGGGGCCTCAGCCAAGAGCTCAGAAGGGTAGAGCACAAAATTTTGTCCTCCCCTACACTTGTTCAAAAATTAAGAACTTCAAGATGGTGACAGCAGAGCATTGAACCAAGGAGAGGATCCTCAGCGTGCAGGGCCCTGCATGACCTCACAGCCCACACCCCTGCAGCTGGCCCCAGTGAGAAGCACTCTGTGTCCTGCTTTATACAACCACTTTATACAGCCACTTTGGAATATGACTGTTGAGCTACAGGCCACTGGGACTCAGCTGTCCTCCCGCTTTCTGCCTAAACACAGGGCAGAAATTCCCTCTGGAAAGGTGACATTTCCACTTGTCAAAACGTTCCTCTCTCCGGGAAGAGGAGAGCTATGATTCTTCTCTGCATCACCACCCTTGTTGAGAAGCCTCATTTCTCATATATTTCCTGTCACCTTCCCACAGTTTACCACTGGTAGGAGCCAAAACCCCCTTCTCCTCTGTCTAGTCACTTCTGCACAATTTATCACTGTTTGTTAAAATGGTATATAACCCCCAGGGCTTACTGCCTCTGGGTTTTCACCTCTTTTCTGTGAAACCCCTTTACACATAAACACATTAACATTAATAAAGAAACATATACTTTTTCTCCAATTAGTCTTTCTTTTGTTAGTTTAATTGGAAAGTACCCAGATGTAGAACCTGAGAAGGTAAAGGAAAAATTTTTTTCTCCCATACATTTGTCAGTGTTGCATTGCTTGTGTGTCTCGATTTCATAATAAGAAAAAATAAACTAGCACCCTTCGATAAAGTTCTCCAACCAAATGGAAATCAAATCTCATGATGGGAAAGATAAAAAGTTCAAGGAACATTGATGAGCAATGAATCTTTATTGTTTACAATTTGAATCTAAATAGATGGTGATAGTTCACTGGGGATTATACTCTGTTACAGATTTTGAAACGAGGGATATTCTGTGAGGGAAAACATAATAGTCTGGGATTGAAATCCTATAATTATATGAACTCAAGATTCGGGCAACAGGGAGGATGCGGGCAGTTAAATGTTGTGAAAACTTGACTTCAGTGGAAGGAGGGGAGAAGCCGCACCGAGCGAGTGATCTGGATGGCGTGCGATTTCCTCAGACTGCGCAGAACCACAGGTGTCCAGTTTAAAGCTCAAGCATCATTTCTGGGATTTTCATTTGACATTTTGTACTACACTTATGGCGGGTAACTGAAACCTCCAAAAGTGGAACCACAGATAAGGGGGTGTACTGTGGAAGAACCAGCCACAACTTCACAGGATGGCTGTACCACATTTTCAATGACTCCTCTCCAATGTGCGTACCATTCACACAGAGGCTATCGGTAAGCTACGTGTGCGTGGCGCTTGTACCAGTGGTAAAAGACTGTCTGGCCCGGAATAGTGGGTAGTGAAATGAACTGTGCACATATCCAGTTGATGGAGTTTAATTTTAAAATATGAGCTCTGTAAATAATGTAGAAAGATAGGAAATGATCATGGTAACCAAGGGGAGTAGAATATAAAAATATTCCTAAACTGTGATTGCAACAGGTCAAAAAAAGGACATTAGCCAAGCAGCAAATATAACAAGGAGCACCAGGAATCATCGATGTCTTAGGCTCCTGGAATGTGGGTGAAGTCTTTTTTGTATTAATTACTTTTGTTGTCATACAGTTGCTTAAGCACTGGATGAAAACAAAGGCTTAAAACAGAGGAACAAATGGGTGGAAGTGGAAGAGACCAAACTATTAGACAACTTGTGAGGAATTTTGCTGCACAGGGAAGCAGGCATGGCTAGTGTCTGGGGAGGGCATGGGGTCAAGGCTAGGGAGGGGCTCTTCTGAAGACAGGCTGGTGGGCATGACTGGCGGAAGGAGGAGAAGCGATGCTGGGGAAGAGGCCTCCGCAGAGAGGAAATGCCCACCATCGCCGGTGGAGCCGGGCAGAGGCCAGGGCAGGGCCCCGGTGGCGCGATGGGAGCAGAGGCAGGTCGCTGGCTGTTCGATGGTGGGGAGTTGAGGGAGTTCTATTCTGACTGAGTCCACTGTATTCAGTGACATCAAGCGAGAGTCAGCGAGGAGGGGGGCTTGTTGGAAGTTTGAGAAAAGAGAGAGGTACGGAATGGTCCCAGAGGTCAGAGGAGCTCAAGGATCAAGGTGATACAGCAGAATCTCCGAGGGAAGCCAGGGTTACGTGAGGGTTGGGCGGTGACGGCCTGATGGACATACCCGGGGCAGGACAGCCTGTCCGAACTACATAATGTCAATGTCTCACACACACAGGCTTGCTTTTTTCTGTGACTCTTGAGTTCAGCTTTGGTATCACAGATGGCTGTTGCCCTCCCCTGTCACTGGATGCGTGAACGGTAATGTGGAAAGCACACTGGTACTTGGTGTATCAGCTTACGTTGACTTCTTGAAGATGTCATTACACAAGAACATCTTCTGGAGACCTCAGGATAAGCTGACCCTGCACACAGACACCACCGCCCAGCAGAAGCCGTGACCCATGACTTGTGGGTGTGAAGTAGATTATGTATTCTCCGGAGACTTGATACCCTTCATCAACTGCAGAAAACAAAGAAATATGTATCCTTTTGCTCTGTATGAGTGATGTAGTTTGGGCTTTTTAAAATGTATTGGCTAAGGGAAGACGGGGCCACACACACTGCATGACTAACTCCCCTCAAAAGTTAGATACTTTGCCCTGGCCAGGTGGCTCAGTTCTCCCAATACACCAAGGTTGTGGGTTTGTCCCTGGTCAGGGCACATGCAAGAAGTAACCAATGACTGCATCAATAAAGTGCAACAATAAAATCAGTGTTTCCCTCTCTCAAATCAATAAGTAAAAAAAAAAAAAAGTTCAAAGACAAAGTGATACTTTTTACAGCCTATACACTTCTGTCATTAAGAGTGTTAATACCAGTGAGTGGACAGGATTGCATGTTGGGGTTCAGTCTGAGTGGATCAGGAAATGGGGGAGAGAAATAAATAGGAAACCCTGGGGGAAAACAAATACATTAGTGGGAAAAATAAATTAAGGTTAAGCACTAAAAATAATTGACCAAGAAGAGCAACGTTTCTTTAAAAATGCAGATTACACACAGAGAATGGTGAGTAGAAAAGAACAATTAAAAGGGACGTGTTCCTGATGGGATTTCCTTTCTATTCCCCCAAATATCCAGCTCAGGGGACCCCTCTGGTCCACTTCTGCGCAGAGGTGAGAATCTTTCCCTTTCAGACTGGAAGTCAGAATCCTGGCTGTTTCTAGAGCCTCGAGTGACAGCCAGTGAATCTGGTCACTTACACCAGAGAGTGTCACTTTGAACACTGGTGTTCTAGGGGCGTTCCAGAGAACACTGAAACAGCTGTTCCTTAACACCGAGTGACTGTTCCTTAACACTGAAACAGCTATTCCTTAACACTGAAATGGCTGTTCCTTAACACTGAATGGCTGTTCCTTAACACCGAGTGACCGTTCCTTAACACTGAGATAACTATCCCTTAATTGCACGACTGTTCCTTAACATGAATGACTGTTCCCTAACACTGAAACAGCTGTTCCTTAACACTGAATGGCTGTTCCTTAACACTGAATAGCATTCCTTAACACTGAGATAACTATCCCTTAACATTGAACGACTGTTCCTTAACATGAATGACTGTTCCCTAACACTGAAACAGCTGTTCCTTAACACCGAGTGACTGTTCCTTAACACTGAATAGCATTCCTTAACACTGAGATAACTATCCCTTAACATTGAACGACTGTTCCTTAACATGAATGACTGTTCCTTAACACTGAAACAGCTGTTCCTTAACACTGAAACAGCTGTTCCTTAACACTGAGTGACTGTTCCTTAACACTGAGATAACTATCCCTTAACATTGAACAACTGTTCCTTAACATGAACGACTGTTCCTTAACACTGAAACGGCTGTTCCTTAACACTGAATAGCTGTTCCTTAACACTGAGTGACTGTTCCTTAACACTGAGATAACTATCCCTTAACATTGCACGGCTGTTCCTTAACATGAATGACTGTTTCTTAACACTGAAACGGCTGTTCCTTAACATTGAAACAGCTGTTCTTTAACACTGAAACGGCTGTTCCTTAACATTGAAATGACTGTTTCTTAACATTGAATGACTATTCCTTAGCACTTTCCACACCTAAGCCCAACAAATAATGAAATAAAAAAATATATATATAAATACCCAGTAAACTCATAAAAAACAGTTCAATTTCTATTATAAGTTAAAAATCCAAATGAAACCAATAGTGAACTGCCACTTTTTTTGCATGTCAAGTTGTTCAAAGTTTGTATCTCAAACAATACCTAAAGGTAGAGGGGATGTGGAGAGACTGTCACTATGCTTCCGGAAAAAGTATAAATTGACACAACTTTTTCAAGCCAACTTGATAAAATGTACCCCAAAGTATTAAAACATTCATTTATTTAATCAAAAGTATGTATCGAGTGTCTTCTCTGTGAAGGGCTGGAAGTCACATTCCGTCACTTGACAGACTTTGCATAAATAATTACAAGAGCAACAAGTGCTGTGAACGGGAAATCAAAAGGAATAAGAACAAGAAACTGATCCTAGGAAAATCAGAATTATGCAGTAAGATCATTAAACAGCGAGAACTGCCTAAATGTCTGCAGACAGTGGATTAAATAAACTATGGTATGTCTGTGCAGTGGAATAGTATGATGGTATTAAGAGTAAAGTTATAGCCCTGGCCGGTTTGGCTCAGTGGTTAGAGCGTCAGCCTGCGGACCGGAGAATCCCGGGTTCGGTTCCCGCTAAGGGCATGTACCTCTGTTGCAGTTTGTCCCCAGCCCCGGTTGGGGTTGTGTGGGT